>NC_141140.1:130023808-130757558 GCF_053477565.2 Lygodium microphyllum | reverse complement strand
AACGGCTTGAGAATGAGAGAGAATGCTGAATAGAGAGAAAATTTAGACTTCCATCGTGAGAAAATCGAAGAAATCAAATGCTCCCTTGTCTAGACAACCATGAAAGTTGTCTCCATTGATGGAACACACCGAATATGATGTTTATTTGGTTGAAACAACCCTCAAACTGCTGTCACCTCTTGTTATAGTCTCTTCAAGGCATGTCACCAACTCCCAGAGGATCTCTTGCTAGCTGGAAATGGCATATCAACTGTTGTAGCAGCTATGGTAGCCTTCTTTGTGTCTCTCTCAACTTGCTCAAGGCTGAAATGACTTTCTCTCTCTCTCTCCCCCAGCCTCAAAAACGTTTTTCCCACTTGCATAGGCAAGTTTTGCTATGTGGCAACCTTCTAATCCCATTTTTCAATATTGAAGTAATTTTCAGCTTTAAATTTTTGAAAATTAATTTAATATTTTTTTTGTTGCCCAAAAAATTACATAGCTAAACATTTGATTTAAAATTAATCCAAATGTTAAGTAAAGCAAGTAAAATTCCACATCCTCATGACAAGTTCCTTCTCATAGACCTACAAATTCTTCTCTGCACCATGGCGAACACGGCTCTCATAGACCGCAACACAGCCATCCTACATCAAAATAGCCCCAATGTTGTTTCCACAAGCACCACACTACGAATGACTTTGTAAGATCGGACAATACAAGCATTGGATCAAAAGTCGTCTTTTTTTTTTAATTCTCAAAAGCTGAAATTTTCACTATTGTCCACCTAAATGGCCCCCTTTTAGCATGCAATGGAGATACTACCCAAAAAGTTGTGAATCTCATGTACATTTCTCAAATGTGGCCATGAACGCATATGGCCCAAAAAGCGGATTTTATGCAAAAATTACTCGCTTTTCTTGTAATTAATCACCAAACAATGCTTTCCCAACTCATTGAACACAATGTCCAAGTGTCTTCCATGCTCCTCCTTTCTTTGAATACCCAATCATGTCATCAAAGAATGTTTCCACTAATGCTTTATATGGTCTAAAGATCATATCCATCATACGATTGAATGTAGCTAGAGCATTCATAAGCCCAAAGGGTATGACAAGAAACTCATAAAGCCAAAAAGATAACTTAAAGGCTATCTTTGGTACATCCTCTAGCCTTATGCATGTCTAATGTTATCCACTTTTAAATCAATATAGTTGAATATGATCCCTGCAATCTTTTCATGATATCATCAATCCTAAGAATTAGAAACTAATTCTTGATCATGATCTTATTCAAGGCACAACAATCGATGCACATACACCATGAACCATCCTTCTATACCAAAAGCACAAGTGAATAAAAGGAAGATAAGCTAGGTAGAATAATCCCTTTTTCTAACAACGCATTCACCTAATTCATAATCTCTTCCTAGTGGGCAATTAGCATACATTTTCAAAAATGACACATGATTATTATCCAAACTAGGCATGTTTCCATCAATCTCGCTATCATCTATATCCTTAACAAAAGCTAAGTATACTGGAATATGATTTTTCGTCACTTTGAAGCAAATACAACTCGGATTGATTTCCCTTTTAACTTTACATCCAATACATGTGCTTTGCCCTTATACTGCAAATTGGCAACTTTGCTATGGGTATCCATCACTGCATGTATGCGATGACACCATGGAATCCCCAATAAGACATCACAACGCTCAAGTGGTGCAATGAAGAAATCTTCACTGTCCATATAACTTTGTATATGCAAGCCAAGCTTTCCAATGATGTATGTGACTAGCTCTACATGCCCCTTACATACCATGGCAATCTCTCCTATAGGCCCTATCACAAGGACATGAAAATTTAGTGTTTTGCTTGGCATTTGATTAAATGTTAATCAAATGTACTAATGTGACTAGCATATATGAGATGTAAGTTAATTATTTCACAGTCTGGATGAAACCAGCCTTCCTTCCGTGGATGGATGGTAAATCCCTAATTACAACTTAATTACAACAACAAACAATTAATGTAAATCTGAAAAATACAAATTTACCTACTGATCTTGGACAATGCACACCCGATTGGCCCCAAAATTGGCACCCCTTTCGGTTTTTCTTTAGTTTTTTGAAGAATAAACTGATTCACAATGGGATTTTCCCAATCCCTTTCGGTATTCCAACTCCCCTTGCTATGATGAATCACCAACAAGTCCTTAAACCGATTTGCCCCTTGATTCGGACAATCAATTGGCTAAAAACAGCTTCAACCCTGTTCAATCCAAGTCTTGGAGTTTTCAATTTCTGGCATGATTCTCGAGGCTGCTGCTAAACCCTAATTTCTCTGGCATATTAGGGTCTACAGCAGAGAAATCTGAAATTTCTCAATCTCCAAGGGTCCAAATGCTGAGATCTTCAGAGCAAGGCTGTGAAATGGCTGGGAGATAAAAGAGGAAGCTGTAGAGAGAGAAAATTCAAAGTTTTGTCGCGAAGAATGACTAAAAATTAGTCAAATGCAGCTGTTGCCTACCACAACAGCTTGTAGATGTAAAAAACTAAAAAAAATCAGTCATTTACAGCTACTGCCCTGTCTCAACAGCCTATAGATACTGTCTCTTACTCTTGATTGGTCTTCTCCTGCCCTTGGCAGCCTCAAAAGATCCTCCAATGGCTGCAAATCAGACCAGCAACCTCCCTTCCCTCTCCCTTGTAGGCTAAATTTATAGAAATGCTTCTCTCCAACTTCTAAGGACGTTTTTCAGTCTTGCATGGGCATCTTTGACAAGTGGCAGCCTTCCCAAATGGTTTTTTCAGCATTTTTCATAATTAAATATTAATTTTCAGTCTTTAAATACTGAAAATTAATCTAATAATTATTTCGATGCCCTAAAAAATAATCTAACTAGCCAATAATTAAATTGGCTAGGCAACTTCCATTCCCGAGTGTCTCTGCGCCATCTTTGACCATCAAATTGGCATTAGGTTCCATTAAATGCCACTTCTCTAGTATCACCAACTGACACTTATGGCCAAATGGATGACCTAGGCCAACAACTGGTACCAGATACCACCAAGTACTTGTGCAGCAATTTTGTCCTAATGTGACCTTGGAGAAGCAAAGGAAGCTTTGTGACCGTGTAGCAAGTCAATAAGCTTATCTTGCATCTAGACCACGACGTGTTGCAGTTAACCCTACAACTTTTGTGACACCATCCCCATCAAATGTATATAGACTCTAGAGCAAGGTCAATATCAAGAAGTACTACCTCCACACCTACTGCAAGCATTGCATAGGCCATGGCATCAACCACCCCACATGTTGCACATAGACAGGGCACACTTGATGCTAGTTGGAATCCCAAGAAGGAAGAGGCGGATACATTAGTGGCACGTTTTTTTTATCATGACTACATTCAATTTTGTGCAGCTAGGTTAGCGTATTTTAAATTGATGTGTATGAAGATTGGTGAGTATGGCCCTTCGTATGTACCTCCATCATCAAAAACCTTACGCACTACTTTGCTCAACAAGGAAAAGTGCCTTGTTGAGCAAGCAACAATGACTAGAAAGAGCTTGTGGGCTAAAAATGGAGTTTCCTTGATTATGCTGATGGTTGGAGTAATACATGCAAGCGATCCATTCATGGTATGGTTGCTTATTCTAGTGGGAAAATGTATTTCATCTCTTCACATGATGCATCGAGGATAGGAAAGTCAACAGATGTACTTACAGCAGAGTGGGTTATAGATATTGAGCTTATTGGCCTAAAGCATATTGTGGGATTTGTTGCAGATGGAGAGCCTGCAAATAGGGGTAAAGGATATTGATAACCTGTCATGGATTGCACCTGTCATAGAGCAAGGAGCTCAAATGGTTAGCTTTGTTTTGAATCACTAGTTTCTTCGCCATTATTTCTCTTTGCAGTCGAAGAAGACACTTTTAAAATACTCTGATACAAAATTTGCCTTTAACTTCTTGATGCTAGGCAGATTAAGAGAATGCAATGGTGCCTTGAGACTGATATTTCTTAGTGATGAGTTTACCTCATCAACATTGGTAGATACTCCTACATGTATCTTATGCTTGGAGAAAGCAAATAACTCCACTTTTTGGGATGATATAAAGCAGATAGATGCTATGATATCACCTATTGTGCATTTATTGAGGGTTAAGGATGCTATGCAACCTTGCATTGGCAAGGTATATGAGGCTATGGATAGGCTGAATGAAAAGCTGCAAGAGTTGGCACCAAATGATAAGGCATGTGAGAAGATACGCCATTTATTTGTAAATTGTGACAAGGTGGAACTTCTATAACTCACCCATGCATGCAGCTGCATTTGGTGTGGATCCTGAGTTCCAGGGCAAGGGTCAAGAGAATGACACTGAGGTTATGGATGCATGGAGACTTATATTAATCAGCAACTCTAGTCCCTTGAATGAGAGGCCAATAACCTCTCTCCATCATTTTGTAGAAAGTGGAAAGAACAGATGTGGGCATTCAATTTGTCCCAATGTACCTATATCTTCATCAACGAGGCTTTCTCATTTGCAAAAAGCTTGGAGGCAACATGGGTTGTAGGATGGTCTGTAGCCTTAGTCACAAGCTCCACCAAATCATAGGACTCCAATATGGCAAGCTTCATTACACGCCAAATGCCGTAATTCTCCCCTTTGAGCTTCCAGTTTGAAGGACGAGCCAGTAACACAGGGACCTTACGGTTTGTAATAGCATAAAACTCCACGTCGAGTTCTATAGACATTGTAAATAAAATAACCTGCACAAAAACAATGGCAGCCCCCTTTGACTCCACACATGGTACTGATGCCTCCTAGGACTTCCTCCGCTTATTCTCAAAGAGTTTCACCCGCAAGAGGAGATGTAAAATAAAAATCTATTCCAAAAGGCTGAAAATGTGGCTTTTTCTCCTTCACCAACAGCAAAAACATACAAAAAATAGCAAGTTTGCTCCTTCCCCATGGTTGGCCTATTCACCTCAACCTCCGAATGCTGAGAATGCAAACTTCTGTGGCAAAAAACCCTCCAAATCAAGCCTGTCCATGATCAATCAGCCCTTCTACCTGATCTGATACCATCTCACAGTGCAACAAATGCAAAAGCATATGGACAAGACTGAAAGACAATGAACACAAGAGAAGAGGGAGAGAGAAAAGAGATAGAAGAACGCAGAAATCTGCAGTCAATGAATGCTGAAATAAAGAAGGCAGATATACAAATAGGCTGTCAAAATATCTCCTCGAGCAAATCTCTCTCCACCACCTAGAATGAGAAATGAGATGGGCAGGCAGGCAGCCAGCTATAAAAAGCTGAGAATATGCCAATAAAATAAGTAGGGCAGCCAACAAACCAGCTGAAAAAGCTGCCGACCAACAATAAATGCAACCAACTGCACATAAAATAATGACGACCAGCTTCCGTACTACCACATGGCTCTACACTTGCTTGGTTAAAGATACTCGTACATTGTGACTGCTGAAAATGCTTGAAAACTGACAAGAAAATGCATAATTGTGCCTAAGAGAACTGACTATACTAACTATAGCTTGAGAATGTGTCACGAGGACGTGAAAATTTGATGCTTTGCTTAAGTTTAATTGACTTTTGATTAAAGGATTAATCAAATGTGCAATTAAAAGATGCACATGTATTGCACATGTGAGGTGCAAGCTACTTTTTTACAGTTGAAGGTCCAAGAACCCTGTGAAAAAGATGGGTGTCAAAGGCAAAAGTTGTAACAAGTTACACTTGTTAGATTCTAGGTGAATTTTGGTGTCAGTTTGTCCCTAGGACCATTAATTGGCCATTAAGTGTCAGTGGTGACACTAGGGACTAGGCATTAATTAATGGATTAATGCTTGTCCAAGGGTCAATTAATGCATGGGACCACTTTGAGTTGCAAATGGCCTAGCCAATTAATTTTTGGATGGGCAAGGTCAATTTTCTGGGCAAGGATTAAAGGCTGAATTAATTTTCAGAATTAATTAATTTTGAAAATTAATTAAATGGCTGAAAATTGCTGAAAATGGATTAAGAAAGCTGCCACTTGGCAAAACTTTCCGGTGCAAGTGGAGGAAAGGCTAAATAGGGCTGAAGGGAGAGGGAAATCTCGTTTTTCATTTTTGGAGCTGTTGGAAAGAGGTGTTGGACTATTGCTGCCAGCTTTTGGGGCCAATTCCCAGCCATTGGAGACCATTGTGATCGAGATTGCATATTCTTGACCTTGGGAAGTTGGCAATTGTTGCTGATGCACTTTCTCCTGAAGATCACAGTCTCTCCTATTGTTGTTGGTGCATCCGTTTGGGGCTGGTACAGCAAGGCAGCAACAACTGATTTTGATCACTTCTTCGCGACAAATCTCAAAATTTTCTCTCTCTACAACATTCTCTCTTCTCCTTCAACCTATGCTCAGCCATTCTCAGCCATTCGGAGGAGATCTCAGCCATTTTTGGTGGGCTGATCTGTAATTTCTGCAGTAAACCCTAATTTACAGCAGAAATTAGGGTTTAGCAGCCACCTTGGGATCCGTGCCAGAGATTGAAGGCTCAAGGGACTGAAATCAGCAGCTGATAATTGAAGATTATCAAGGGATTTCAGGAGCCAGCCCATCCCAAATTGATTTGGGGCAGCATTTAGCCAGCCAAGGGTCAAATTGGAGATGAAGTCCTAAGTGAATCAAGGGGCAAATGACCCAAAAGGCTTGCTGGTCATTTATGACAGCAAGAGCAATTGGTTAGCAAGAGGAGATTGAAGAATCTCAAGTTGTACTCCTTCCAATTGAATGAAAGCCAAAGAAATACCGCAAGGGGCGCCGGTTTTGGGGCCAACAAGGAGTCTGCTGTCCAAGAATATTATGGTAAAGTGTGTATTTCATTTTATGTGCATTTATTTATTGCTGTAATTAACTCTTAAATCAGGTTATCACCACCCATTCCAAGAAGGAAGGTTGGTTTCAGAATGCCAGTCTAGGGGATGACTAAATCTCAAACACAGCAATGTTGCTTATGGACTGAAATTGCCTCCACACTAGTGAATACACAATGCCTTTCATATGAGCTTGTTGAGGCCTTTTCATATGATGTGCCTAAGGATGTATATGCTGAAATTCAGCCACAAGTTGAGGAGCTGGATGAGATTTTGGTATATAAGTAGATTTTGGCACAAAGAGAGAGAAAGATCATTGATAAAGTTTCTATAAGGTATTTGGTGGAGTTTCACAACTATTCACCAATGGATGCTACATAGATGGAAGAGGATGACTTTGCAAACCATCCTTGGTTGTTGCAACTTTACTTCAAGGCTTTTCAATTAGAGCCGACTTTAGATCAACATCAATAAGATTCAGCAGAGCAAGGGCCCAGAGCATTGCTTGATGCTCAAGGGGGAGGTAGCACTTCCACTCCTCCGGTGATGGACAACTCTTGTGTATAGTGGATCTTAAATGTATTCAACGTGCATCCAAGGTCTTGTGCTGACAGTATGTCTACCATGAGGTCACTATTCAATGTACTAGTCACTGTAGGTGGTATTTAGGTAGGTATGGTTTTCACTGTAGCTTTGAAATTATACATTTGTGTCAGTATGCATACTATGCATCATTTTGCATTAGTCTATGATCATCCGAGATTGATTATCATTTAATATTTTCAGAGATAGATGATCATCAGTTTTCACTAGTATTCAGCTAGTTTTGTGCACAACATCATGTTTTATGAATACAATTGATAGTTCGGCCATGGTTCATGCTAAATTTGTGCTTTGCTAGGGTTGTTTGGCCAAAACAATTCAAACATGCTTATAAGAAATGCATTCTATGGAAGCAATATTGGATTCTTTATGAGTCTTATGTTTTATGTATGCTGGCTGGAAATTTTCAGCAAGTGTTTGTTTGACATTAGCATGGTTCGATGGCACTAGCTAACACTGTTTTTATTATGATGCCTTTTGGAAAATTCCACTGAATTGTGTTTTACTTTGACACATTGCAGTGCAATTGAGGACAATTGCAAGGATTTCAAGGGAGGTGGTCTGTCACAAGGACATAAAATTTTATTGCTTTATTTAGCATTTGATTAAAAGTTAATTAAATGTGCAAATGTGACTTGCACATGTGAGGTGCACGTCAATTATTTCACAACCTGGGACCAAGGACCCCGAGATATCAGTTGGTGGCAGAGGCAAAAGTTGTAATAAGTTATCCCTAACACGTACTAGGTGGTACCTGGTGTCAAATTTAGACCTCGACCAATTTATTGGCCAGTAATATCAATGGTACATTAGAGAACAGACATTAATTAATACCATTCTAAGGATCAATAGCTGCTTGAGCACACTTGGGAGACAAATTGGCCTTACCAATTTAATTATTGACTAGTGAAATTAATTTTCTAAGCACTAGAGTAATTACTAAATTACTATTCTAAAGATTAATTTAATAAGCTGGATAATACTAAAAAATGGAATTAAAAGGTTGTCAATTGGCAAAACTTACCCATGTAAGTGAAAAAAACGTTTTTGGGGATTAATGGAAGTCTATTCCAGTCATTGTGAGGGAGAAGGAGACTGTCGAAGAGAGAGGAGAGACTATTGAACTATTATACTGCATTGAAGACTTGCCCAAAAGCTAGAGACAATTGTTTAAACGCCTATAATAGCGAGGTGATAGCCCAGAAGGGCCAAAACAGGCAGGCGATAGCAATTGGAGGCTAATGACAGCCATTTTGGGCTCCCAGACTGAAGGTGGCTACAGGTTGGACTCTCCTGATCAAGGTAGTAGTCAATTGGAGCCGGTTTCGCAAAGAAAATTAGAAATTACTCTCTCTACAGCATTCTCTCTTATTCTCCAACCATTTCTCAACTCCCCTCAATATTTTCCAGCAATTTGAGTCATTGCAGGAAGAGATTTCAATCAATCTCTGCTATACGCCCTAATTTATAGTAAAAATTAGGGTTTTGACAACTATCTTAATACACATGCTCAAAATTGAAGGCCTAAGACTTGAATTCCAGCAACTGAAATTGAAGAATTTAAGGGAGATTTAAGAGGCCAGCCAACCAATTTCAATTTGGGGCTAAATTTATCTCCCTAGGAGCAAGGTGAAGGCCAAGTAAACAAAGAGGCAACTTGGCTTGAAGGCTTGCTGGTCATTAATGATAACAAGTAGCACTTGGATTAGCAAAAGAGATTGGTAAATCTCAATTGTACTACATCCATTTGCAATAAAAGATAAAGAAATACCGAAGGGAGCACCAATTTTGGGGCCAAAAAGTTGTCCATTGTCCAAGAATGAAGCCGTAAAGTGCGCATTTCAATTTATGTGAATTTTTTGTTTGCTATAACTATTGTTAAATCTCGTTATTACCACCCTATCTAAGGAGAAAGGCTGATTTTACGACGCTCATAAGAGAGTAGAGAAGAAGCAAAGCACTTTTTGTGTGTCAACGTGAGCATCCACAATGTCTTCTTCATCACAATTTGGAAGATTGCTACGACTATGTTAAACATATTCACCCAGCAAAGAGCTATCAAATTCCAACAAATGGTCCCAATCCAAGTCTGGGGAGTCATCAAAGTGATTAGCAGCCTGCGCATACAAGCGCAGTAGAGACTCCTAAGGGATATAACTCTCGGTGATCATCATGGAAGCATCTGCATCATGTTTGTTGCGTTTCACAGCAGGCTGTGTATTAGAGCATGGAGCCATCTCCTCAGTACATGGGACCATCTTGTCTCCTCCCTCTGGACCCTGCCCCAAGGCTTCAACCACCTGATTTATCAAAACTCTATTGAGCTCAGACATTGTGACAAAAGGGTGGACTGAAGATGTCTTCAAGGTTGCTGCCCTCTTCCCCCTGATGACTCTGCCCTGGACTGTGCCTGTTGCAAAAACGAAACCCTAAAAAACATCTGCAACAAAAAGCAGCCTGTGAATTATGGTGGACTGCTGCAACTCACTGCCTGCAGGCCCTGCAGGTCGTCCTGCACCTGTTCATGCAGACTGCTGGAATCACAGCAGGCACTTGTCTCTCTCTCTCTACAGAGTTTGCATGACTGCAGGTCCACATCACAGAAGGGCTGCAGGAACACAGCTGCCTGCAGAGTCACACAGGTTGCACAGGGCACGCTGGTGTATGTGCATGGTCAGAATCAATTGTGCTGAGCTGCCTGCAGGGTCATGCAGGTTGACATAGGGTGCAGAATGTGTGACATCTCTTTCTTTTTTCGTAAATGTGTGACATCTCTCTCTTTTTTTTTTCGTAAAAGGTAATTGTATTAATTACGAAAAAAAGGTACAAGATTACATGATTACATGATTACAAGAGACATGAGGGCCCTAGGCCAACGTGTGGGAAATCCCCCGTACTAATGCACTAAAAAGGTTACACCAATCATGGCAACGACCCAGCGGCAATTGCCATATGCCAGGGATGCAAATCCTCCCGAGGGAGCAAGTCGGAGTGCCGAATGAGATCTAACTGCCAATGCAAGAGCCCTTTAAGCCTGGCAATATGTCTCGGTACATTAGAGGCCGAATCAAAGAGAAAAGCATTGCGCGTGGTCCAAATGTGCCAGCATCCCCAGTATCTGAAAAAGTGAAATAAGATCTTCATGTGTAACTGTGGCAGTGTGGTGTACTTTGGGCGCACAAAAACCCAATCGAAAGGAGTTAGTGAGGACCCCACCACTGCGCGCCAGATTTGCGACAAGAGTGACCAGATATTCTTGGCGAGCGGGCAAGAAAGAAAACGATGTGCCGATTCCGCAGTAGTGGTACAGAAGAAACAATTGCCATTCGAGATTCGACGCTTGGAAAGGGCCGAGGCAAGAGGAAGACCACCAATCATTACCCGCCAAAGAAAGACCTTGCATTTGAAAGGTGCCTTATTCAGCCAGCCCTCCATCAGCGTTGCCTGCCACCATGACAGCGATTTCTGCAGTCCCCAAACAGTATTAGCTTTCACACCCAGCCATTGGTGATCTTGAATGAGAAGATGATACACCTGATTAGTAGAGGCCTTTTCCAGACTCAACCGGCCTCCAAGGTCCCAGTCCTGCCAAGGACGATCCACAGCCAGGGCAGGAAAGGGTTGCCTATCCTGAAGCTCCAACAAATGCTTTCCCCATAAACCACGGTATCCGCGCGGGATCCTGAAAAGTCTCCTAGCAGTCCGAAACGATGCGAGGACATTGCGAGTGGCAAGGGTAGCATCCGCAATCAAAGTCACACCTAAACGGGCCATGCGGTTAAATCTCGGTCTGAGCTGATGTTTGTCTTCCCAGGAAAGTAATCTCGATACTGCCAACAATTCCAGCTGAAAGGAGTTAGTTTGTAAGCGGTCACTAGATGCCAACGGGCCTTTTGGAGCACCACTTTCCAAGAGCCGACCAAGTGCAGTAACAAAGAGGAAGAGGGACTGGAAAATCGCGAGTCAGCATTAAGGACATGCCACCAGGAGGCCCGAAGCCGTGTGTTACCATGGCGTAGCCCGCTGTCCTCAAGAAAATAACGGGCTATGATGGTCCACGGGTGATGATCCACACACATGGCACGAAAAAGAGACCAACGAAGAGCCAGCATATGAGTTTCTGCATCCAAAATAGCACCACCACCCATGCGTTTACGGGTACATGTATGTGACCATGAAATCCACGAAATGCCTGCCTGCAGCGAATCCTTCTTCCATAGCATGAAACGAATGGGATGAGTGAGAGCCTTCAAAGTAGTAGGCGTCCACGGCAGCAATGGCAGGAAATACGTTAGCATTGGTAGCATGATTGTCTGAGCCACTTTGAGGCGGACATGGAATGGCCACGCTTGCGACTTCCAATACATAAACTTCGCCGCCAGTTTTTGTGAAATCCACTCCAGTAGGTCCTTTGGCCGTACATCCACCCCCAACGGGTATCCAAGATGCCTGACAATGGAGCCACGGGAAACCACCTGGCCCTGCCAGCCTAATGACTGTAAATCAGGCTCCGTGCAACTGAGAATGGTTGACTTAAAGGCATTGATGCGAAGACCAGAGGCCTGACCAAAGAGCGTCCAAACATCTAATGCCTTTCGAATGTTGTCCCTGTCCGCCCGCAAAATCATAAAGGTGTCATCAGCCAAAGATTGGCTAATGAAGTGCTGCCCCAAAGGAAGAGACAATCCTGCCAGCTGAGCAAAAGCCGCCATTGAGGATAACATTGAAAGGACCGGGTGAGTCGCCAGGGCAAAGAAGAGAGGACTCAAAGGGCAACCCTGTCTGACCGAGCGTGCAAGGACAAATGGCTCTGTAACCCCACCATTGAGCATAACTCTTGAAGAAGCCGCAGCACTAATGGTGTAGATCAATCGGGACATCCGGGTACCAAAGCCCATAGCAGACATGAGATCTGCAATGAAAGACCAGTCCACATATTCAAACGCCTTTTCCAAGTCCAATTGAATCAATACCACTTCCTGACTGGAGTGCCGCGCATAGTCAATAGCCATTTGCACATTTAAGATATTATGCAGAATGTTGCGGCCCTTAATGAAACCATATTGGAGAGGATGCACAATAGCTGGAAGGTGCTTGTGAAGCCGATTCGCCAGCACTTTGGAGAAAATTTTATACATCGAGCCCATCAAAGAAATTGGTCTCCAGTGTTGCAGCTTTGACGGCGAAGGGACCTTGGGAATCAGTTTGATAAGGCCTTCTTTCCATGAGGAAGGCATGACCCCTGTTTCCCAAGCCTGCTGAAACATGACCGCCAATGGCTTTACCAACTGCGTGGCCGAGTTCTCAAAGAATTCATTAGTGAGACCATCCCAACCAGGATTTTTATCCTTGGGCAGGTGCAACAAAACATCCATAACCTCCTCCTCGCAAATATCCGCCTCCAAAGTGGCTTGCATATCAAGTGGAACCTGCTGGCGGACCAGATGATAGAAGACCGAGCGGGCATGCGTAACCTGGCTAGAAGGCAAGGGAGAAGAACCAAGAAGTTCCATAAAATAATTTCTGCACATATTGACAATGGTCTGCGGATCAGTGACCATGCGACCTTCCGAATCCTGGAGTCTAGTCATATTTTCGCGAGCCGGAGAAGCATGCAAGGCGCGAAAGAACTTATGAGACTGTCAGGCACTATCTTGCAATGTGTCAGTCAAGTTATGCAGCTTGGCCTGCTGATAAGATTTCAACTGAAATACTTGAATAAGATGGGCCAAACGCCTCTCCAGTGACAACAGAAAATCATCATCTGGGGAATCCACGAGCAAGGAACGGACCAAAGCCAGTAAGTCCTCTGTTGCATGTCGACATCGGCGACAAAGAGAGGCATGATGAATCCCATACTGCCGAGCAACCCGCTGCACATTAGAGAGCAGCCGTGCAAATGCAGCCAAGCCGTCCGAGGCGAAGTCCAATAAGAACCTCTCAATCAATTGCTGCATATAGGCCTGCTTCAAATAAGAGGAGTTGAAACGTAAAGGGAGCCTATCTAACAACTGCATAAAAGGTGCAATAGATTGTGCCCGCATCTCAAGCTGGAGGGGGAAATGGTCCGACAACGCATATTGCTGCAAGACCTTCATTTCCAGCATCTCGGGAAGAAAATCATCCCCCTGCATGATATACATTCGGTCCAACCGCGACCAAGTAGTTGCATATTGTGCGGAATGAAAAGTAAACCCTGAAAAAGAAGGGTGAAGCCACGACCAAAGATCTTGCTTAAGTACGCGCAAAGCAAAGGAATTCCACACCCGGCTTTCCGGCGTATCCATTACCGAATGCCCTGAAGTGGACTGAGAAGAGTCAACACACATATTGAAATCTCCCATCAAAAACCCCCTTCGGCCAAGTGACATGGAGCCCTGCAAAGTCGACCAAAGATCCCGTCGGGATGCGGGATCATTCGGAGCATAGAGGCCCAGCAACCATAAAATCTCTCCTTCAAATAAGACTTCGATTACCAGAAAGCGGCCCTGCACATCATTTTTAACAAGAACAGGCTGGTATTTCTCATGGACAATCATCAGCACGCTCGAATAGTGCGTAGCATGTGTCCCTGCATAAAACAGACGGAATACATGACAATCCACAACTTTTCCTGCTTCACCGTGACTTTTGTGCTCAACTGCACACAATACATCCCACTGGTTCTCATGCAAGACAGTCCACATGGCATGTTGCTTATGGCGAGAGCAAATGCCTCGCACATTCCACGTGGCTATCTTCATATATTTTCAAAAAAGGAAGTCAGGAACGAGGCGCCTGTTGCCTCGATTTCACCTTTTCCGCGAGAGCATCTAGGACACCCTCATCCAGAAAATCAGCCAATACTGCAAACGAATTCTGGCGACCTGCTTTAGAGGTAGAAGGAAAATCCACTGCCTTGGGAGCGGGGCGGGGATAACGCCGATCCCAGGGTGTAATCACATTACCTTTTGTATCAAACGCCAGCTTAGCAGGTGGGCCCTTGGGGCCGTCTGTATAGACTTTCCTTGTAGATTGATTACGCGGGGCAGACGGGGCCATAGTACGCGCAGCCGGGTGTGAAGTGAACATTTCTTTCCTGCGCATATACGTGCGCACGGAGTCCCGTGAAGCATCAAGCCCAGGATCCGCCAGGCCTGCATCCAACTTTTTACCTTTTTTTTTTACATGCCTCAATCCAATCAGTGCTATGAGAATCCAAACCCAGGACCTGTTGTTTGCCTTTATCCACGACATTAGGTGGCTGAAGGGCCTCCTGTGTCGGGGCATCAAGCACCATGTCATCCTTAGGCAGCACAACCTGCGCATCCTCGGAAGACGGTTGCCTTTCAGGGCATTCGGCCATAAAATGCCCCAATTTACCATATGAAAAGCAGTGGCCTGCAAAGTTGGCCCATTTCAGGCGAAAATGCAAAGGATGCATGCCAGAACAATTGAGGCGAAGCCACGCAGGCCTTTTCCTGGCCGTGTCCCATAACATGCATAAACGGTTTCGATTCATAGCCCTGAGGCTTGGGGGAACCAGCACTGTTCCCACAACTGCCATCGCGTCCTTCAACAATGGCCAATAGACCGCCGGACAATTTTCCACTTCCACCCATACCGGGCATTCTCGTTGAAGCAGACGCTGGAAGTCGCCCATAGGGCGCCATGGTACCACATGGACCAAGCGGCGATCAAAGAATAATGGCAATTTGGACAGGAGCTCAGCTCGATGTGTTTCCGATTTCAACAGCACCTCATAAAAGCCGCGAGGTCCAAGGAAGATCTCCTCAACACACTCCCCTTGCAATAAATGGTGCATCCACTGGCGAATATGTGAAAGCACTGGGATCCTGCCAGTGAAGAAAAGTATAACTGCACGGTCATAAAACACCGAGAAGGACCGCAAGACTGATTTCGGGTCCACCGTGGCTTCCAGCACATCATCAGTTCCCGCGTCAGAAAAAGTTTCATTATTATGCTGGACATAATCGCCAAGCAGAGTATTGGCAAAGTCTAGCAAATGCTCCCAGTCAATCTCCTGCGAATCCACAGGATCAGAGGCAACCTGCGCATAGGAACGTTCCTGAGGACCCATTGGCTCGTCAGAAGTATGCTTGGAGCGTTTGCCCGCAGGCGGCAGTTCAGAACCCGGAGGCATCTCCTCCGTGCATGGCACCATATCCTCCGGCTCCTCTGTATCGGAATCAGGGCCAAGGGCTGCCATCGTCCGGTCTAGAAAATCCATATCCAGGCCAGCCATACTGCTGTCTCTCTCTCTCTCTCTCTCTCTCTCTCTCTCTCTCTCTCTCTCTCTGTGTGTGTCTGTGGAAAGGCAAGGCTGCACTGTCTCCGTGTGCAAGTCGCAGAACCCAAAGGCGCAGGCTCAGGCACGAACAGAGGATACTACCTCTCGCTGAGAGGAAGAAAGGATCAGTGCGCCCTGCGAGACGCTGCCACAAATGATGTATTACCTGGGGCGACCACCACGGCGGCTGACTGGCGAGGGCAGCGTCCGACAGGCGAGGGTGGCGTCCGACAGGCGAGGGCGGACATCAGGCGTGGGCAGAAATCAGGCGTGGGCAGAAGCCCTGACGCACAAGGCGGACGGGCATGAACCAGGCGCACGGGCGTGAACCAGGCGCAGAGCCCGCAGTTGAAGCGGGCGACAGCAGGGCTGGAGGCGCAGCTGACGGGCCGCCAGGTGCAGGCGACGAGCCTGCGGGTGACGACAAGAGGGCGGTTGCAGGCGACGACAAGGAGACAGGGCGGCTGCAGACGTGGTGGCACGACGGGCAGTCGACAGGGCGGGACGGAAGGCGGGACCCATCTCTCTCTCTCTCTCTCTCTCTCTCTCTCTCTCTCTCTCTCTCTCTCTCTCTCTCTCTCTCTCATATTAGGAGCAGCAAGAGGGCAGTGTTTTGTGGAGGAAACTTGTGCAACGGAGGTGGAAAGCTTGAAAGCACATGGTGGCAACACTGCAAATGACAGAATGCAAGATTCCATTCAGGTGACAGATTAAAATAGACCTGGGCAAGGCTGGTAGCTGTCTGAATGTAGGAATTTTATGGCATGAGCCAGATAAAACAGCAGCAATCAACTTACAACTTCTGAACAGAAAATTTGTGATTGAAGTCAGCAAACGAACTTTCAGAAGGAGGAAATTGAGGGCAGCCAGAAAACACACGTCACAGTGGCAACAGTGGTCTAAAAAGCAGTTGCACATCCTTTAAGATTCAAGTTGAACTTAACAGTCACCAGTGAGGATTGTAGTCTGATAGCAATTGCACAACAAGCAATACACTACCATTGTCACCATTCTCGTCCTTTTAAATTCAAAAGCCGCATAGGAGAAGAGAGTCTAGATTAAAGTGTGTGCATGGATCCCTGATCAGTTGCTCTACACTGCCCTCCAAACAAAAAACTGGCCCTTCTACAGGAGAAAGTGAAGTTTATGATTGGAATCAGCCCTGGCCAGGCTGCAATAATGGGGTACTTGTATGTGATTGCATGGTGCTTTGACTTGGGCAGCAGATGCTCATGGAGTCATGTGCAGTAGAACTGCTGCTGATAAGTATATGATGACATAAAAGAGTGTGTTTTATGCTTTGTACATGTCATGTAAAGTTTAAGAGTGTAACAATGATGACATCAATTTGTGACCTCTGTGCTAAAAATTTAAAAAACACTTGAGATTCCTTTAGCATAGATATTGTGCATGGTTACAATCCTCTATGAATTATTGGTATTTAACCTACCAATTTTGAGATATATAGCAAGTAAATAACCATAAACAGATACAACAGTGAAGTTTCTATCCTTTCATTTTTGACTATCTAATGGCACCGGCTGCTCTCTTTTCGTTCTGCCGTCTAGAAAGTGAAAGTATGCCTGATTTTCCTTACTGCAGAACTCCCTCGCACATAGGCCCCATAATACTATACAGAAAGAAAATATCAATATAGACTTTGAGCTTTTCCTTACCAAAAGAGCTGGGTGAGATTCAAAATCTTCCAGCTTCCACGTTTTACCAGTCAAGGGTTCTGGCAACTGCACAAGCATTCAAAAGGTATCAACATAATTGTGATGCCTTTTGGGGTCCTGATGAGGTCCTTGCACCAGCTCATTAAGGCCAACCATCATGTCACAACCTCTGCACATAACAGGTATGAATAAACTGTAATCTCTTGCTTTTGGCCAGTGCAATACTGACCCTCATGATTCCACATCACACAATTGTCCCTTCGGCTGGGGAAATGTGCATTATCATGATTCCAGATCACACAAAAGATGCAACATGGCCTGAGGTCCATATTGTGAATGGACATCCTCACGCAGGCCTTTGGCCTGACAAAGTCGAGCCGGTAACATGATGGACGGTGGCTTACATATGCAAAGTGCTGACCATCATGATTCCACATTGCACAATCTTCCCTTCGACCATGGCAATGCACAGCATCACGATCCATATAAGCGCAATGCTGACCATCATGATTCCACATCGCACAAACTTCCCAGCGGCTAGGGCAATGCGCAACATAGTGATTCCAGATATCACGCAACAATTCGAGCATGGCCTTACGGGTTTGTATTGGTGATGAGGCTACCTGAATGGAGCCTGCGACATGATGGATGTGGCTTTATATATGAGACGAACGCTGACCTCACGAGAAGGCACGAAAAACTTATTGCTTGAAGGATGGCGTTAATGGTAGACACCTCGAAAGAGGGAGCCCGGGTGGACAGAGGAATTGCGGTGGATTCGGTCCTGGCAGCTCGAACGACGAGGCGCTGATGAGGATGATACGAGAGGCCAAGGCCAATGTCTCTTCTCCTGACATTGCTGATGCTGCTTCTGTTATAGACGTTCTTGTTGTTGAAAGAAGAGGAAGCGAAGAAGGCCGACGAGAAGATCCGTGGCGACGGCAGGAGAGGTGCGCAGAGAAGGGGGCAAACCGACCTGGGAGCTGCTCGCAAGCTCGACATGCCTCCTTCACCACCCTTTCCACGATGTGAGGTGAGGACACCCAGCTCATATGCCGCGCACATGACCAAATGTGGGCATGTCATGACCAACTGTGGTGATGTCATCTCCTACGTGGCTCGGATATTCCTGGGCATCTCCATTCACCATGCCCAGGTCCGATTATCACGGGAGACCCCATGTTATATCACGCAAGTGGAAATTACATCATACTTCATCGCCACGTGTCGAATTCCCATGCGTTGCTATGAAAAGCGGTTTCACAGATTCCTCTGCTTTTCTTTCCGCCGCTCTATCTCCGCCAAGAGGAGCGAGGCCGCTGCGTGCTTCCCTTCCACCTTCAATGCTAAGAGGCAGACCGTCTGCAAGCATCGCCCTTGCCTGCTTGGCCACGATCATCACCAACAGGTACCAACTCCCTCCCTCTTTATCTCTCTCGATCTGATATGACGTGCACGACATGCACCCAATCGTTGGGTGCAATCTCTCTGTCTCTCGCTCTTGTGCAGGACTTTTGCACGTTTGTGAGGATATTGCATTTGCTATGCGCGTCATCGTTTGAATCAAAAGGTATGCGCTCTCTCTCTCTCTCTCTCTCTCTCTCTCTCTCTCTCTCTCTCTCTCTCTCTCTCTCTCTCTCTCTCTCTCTCTCTCTCTCTCTCTCTCAAACCTCTCTCTGAATAATAATCATTATTCATAAAAACGAGCACGATCATTGTTATTAGATGACGTGCCTGATCATGCACCCAATCGTTGGGTGCGATCTCTCTGTCTCTCCCTCTCGTGCAGGACTCTTGTGTTTGTTGTGCGTGTCATCGTATTGATCAAAAGGTATGCTGTGTGTGTGTGTGTGTGTGTGTGTGTGTGTGTGTGTGTGTGTGTGTGTGTGTGTGTGTGTGTGTGTAAGACCTCTCACACCTCTCTCTAAGATAATAGTCATTATTCACAAAATTAAGCTATGCATTGATGAGAAGCAAAAGCACGATCATTGTTATCAATCAGCTTTTGACCATTGTTATTAGATGAATCAACTTTTGACTGTTATTATCAATCGAAACAATAGTTTCATGGCTTTCCACCATTGTTTTTAGATGAATCAACAATTGACATGCGTGACTAATGTTGATAGGTTCAAGATTTTCTGATGAATCAACATAGAAAATATGTATGCATGCAACATTATTTCAGGTCTGAGAAATACGTATATGTACGCATCATGACATCTTTAGAGCTCTTCAATTGATTGACGTAAATTTTGAGTACTGATATTTCATTTAGGTAGTTAATTACTACTTACTTGAAATCTTGCAAATCATATACCTAAAGATTAGAAAAATTAAAAAGAGAAGATACATATATATTGTGTGACATATAAATGTCAAATATATGAATAAGGTCTTCTCGGAAGAGACTTTGTTCTATATATAAAACAATTCAATTTTGTTTTTGAATTAATTTTATCCCTGATTTTCTAGGCTTTAACATAAAGGATGTAAGTATGGTAATTCATATGGATGTCAAGTGTACAAATAAGCTCTTCTTGGTAGACAATTGATTCTGGATATAACATTATTTAATTTAGCTTTCAATTAATTTTACAACTGATTTTTGACAAAATTTTTGAGAGTATCCACTTCTTATTGATGTTTTTTAATGTGGGAGTGCCCTTTGTGAAAATTGCAAAGAACAACTACTATGTCATGGATATTGGTTAAGGATTTTTGTTTAGTTTTTGAAATGTCATTATTGATTGATGTGAAAGTTTCTTCATTTATGGACATTGAAATGTTGTTCTCAAAACCCAATATCACTCATAAGAAGGTAATGAGTGATATTTATTTAAACTAGATCCCCTCCTTTTTCCTTACTTTGGTTTGCTACTTGATGATAACAAAAATGGTCTGTTGAAGGCATTTCAATCCTTGATGAGAAAATTTAAAACGGAGGGGATATATCACATTGTCTTTGCTAGTTCCATCAACATTGTATTAATAGTGATCGAGTTTTATATAGTAATTTATTTTAATCTTAACTGACTTGGGTTTAGATATGATTTGAAACTTGATGCTTTTTGGTAGAGAGATTTTAACTAATGATAAAGGTTTAACTAATATATAGGTACTTGAATTATATTTTCTTGGAAAACACATCAAGTATTTGTATATTTTCACATCAATTAACACAATCATAAGTACTTGTAGGATTGCTCGAAAATAGAAGGACAAAACCCTGTATTTCGTCCCCCTGCCTTTGCTCCGTTTTGCCCCCCACTTCCTATGATGTCTAGGCCTCTCCCTACTGCAAGCATGTCAAATGGTATGACAGGCAATGGGACCTAATTGTCTAGCTCATGCTTTGGCAATGATATTGTGGAGAGCACCCAGGCATCCTCTAACGAAGTGTTGCCATTTGGCTCGACCTTCCAAACCTTGATGCATGAGGCACTATTAGAGCCACCTCCTCCTTCCCCTTCTTTGGTGCATCCCATGAGTGGTGCAAGCCTCTCCATCGCCCAAAGAGCACTCTCACCCTTACCATCAAGCCCCATGCAACCCATGGCATCACAAGCTCCCACTGCTAGGGCTGTGGAAGTGACCCCTCCTGCTCCCATAACAATTGGTGTAGTCCAAGTGGCAACATTTGAGGAAGCTTCAACTCGAAGGAGAAAAAGCACAAAAATTTAGACAACAGCCCTTGTCATCTTCAGATCCTGTCATAAGCCATGGTTTGCCATTAGTGCTTTTCCAAATAGTCACTTGCTAAAAGAAAAGACTTCGTGCTTGGCATGTTAAATTGTGTTTAGTACAGAATTAGACTTTTTCCTCTAAGAAGTTCATTGATTTCAAATTTTATTGTCAATTCCTCAATCACAAGCTGCTTCATCCTACCATTGAGGTTCCCCATGTGTGCTTTTCCTTTATTGTTCTCCTTATATGTTTGGTTTGATTCACCGTACCCCATTGAGGTCCCTCTATTTTGAATTGAGAAGAATCCTTCCTAGGATTAAATGTTTAGCAGATGAAGGACCTGCAGCACATAATCTTAATCTTTTACTGTTAAATGAGCCAAGCATAGAAATTAGGGTTGTATTCTAAAGTAGCATAGCTATCCATGTCTAAAGGGTGTATATCGGCATGCGTAATATAAGTGAGGACATCAAGCAAGAAGTTACCAGAGTCCACGCGGCTAGCAATGTGCAGCTCTTCCTCGGTGAGGCTGTGATCTAAATAAGGATGTCCCTTAATGTGTTCTTCCAGGGGTCGGTTACGAATGGTAGTCAACACCCTATAGGAAGTTGGAGCTACATAGGTTGGGTCATATTCCGATGCCTTAATTGCGTGTCGATGTTCAGCGTTGGTCATTATTTGGCATCCCTCTAGCTCCCATTACAATCGTAGAGTGTACCATTTCTGCAAAAAGGAGGAGTTGTTGTCAACAAGCTATTTCAACTTCTCGATTTCATGGTTTGTGGCCATGATCGTATTCTTGCTATATGACATAATGAGACACTATTTGATTTCTTGTTCCTTGGATATCTCGATTGTAATTAACTTCTCAGCTGCTTTTTGGAAGCCTTAACGAATACAAATTCCGACTCCTCCCAAGAGCAAGGGAGTGTTCGTACTTCAGTTGCTATAGGTTCTTCCAAGAGGTCTAAGTCTAGTCGATCGTAACTTTTAGCCAATGTCATGAAAGTAGCGTCCCAGCATCAGAGGCAAGCAATCAAGTCATCCCCAATATTTTTAGCTAAGTCCATGGCCAAGGTTAGAATTGATCGTCACTCATGAGAGGTCTAAGCACGGCAGGTGGTTGAGGTTTGACAATGCTAGAGAGTTTGGCAGCTAATATTTGCTGCTTGGTTTGCTCCTGAGGTTGTAGCTTGGCCTTATGTTTGATGGGCTTGATTGTAGCTGTGGTTGACATGCCATTAGGTGCTTTTGGGATTTGATGGGCATCATCAAGTCTAGATGTGGTCAGTTTGTTAGTAGCAGGTTGCAGTGTTGGGCGATAGATTGGTTTATGCCCTGTTGAGCTAGGCTTTGGAGGTTCTATGGACTTAGCGGCCTAATTCTCTTGTGGTTTGAGTGTCTCTCACGAGATGTTTCATGTGGTCAACTTGAGGGTGTTGTTTGAGTAGGGCCTTTGGTTTTTTGGGATTTAGGTAGCCAAATCCAGGTGTTACCTGCATAGTAGCCTTGTGC
Source organism: Lygodium microphyllum (assembly GCF_053477565.2). Lineage (NCBI taxonomy): Eukaryota > Viridiplantae > Streptophyta > Polypodiopsida > Schizaeales > Lygodiaceae > Lygodium > Lygodium microphyllum. The sequence goes on along the minus strand of NC_141140.1, from coordinate 130,734,924 downwards.
TTGCAATAAGGTCTTGGGGACCCATCGCAGCTTGACCATACATTGATGTTTATGGTTTTTTCTTAGCTTCCTAGGTTTTGAGTGTGGGTCATTAGCCTTGTGAGGTTGTGGGTTTATGTTCCTAGGTGGCGCTCCCTGTTTAGGTACCCATTTGAATTGGGGTTCATGTGCTTCAGCATTGGTTTTAGAGGGTTGCTAGCATTGAGGCTTGGCAGGTTGTGACGAGTCATGACCCCCCTCCTTAGACTTGACGATATGTTTCTCTACTGATGGCTTTGCGGACTTGGAAGGAGTCATGCCACCCTTATTGAAAGCTGTAACTACGTGGACGTTGTTCACGACTAGGTGGATACGCTGCAACTCATAGTCGACATTGCAACAAGCTTGCTTCTTAAAGGTTGGTCCTAACAGCAACTTCGTGCCTGCATCTTTAGTGTTGTGCAACACATAGAAGATTATCGGCATGCATTCAGATTCGTTAGAAATAGCAACCTTGCACTTTCCCAAAAGTGTGTAGGATTAGCCTCTATAAGGACTGAGCTTAGCATTGGTGGGCTGCAATTGCGGTTTGCCAATCTAGGTCCAATGGTCATGGGTTAAGATATTAAAATCAGCTCTCTCATCGATCAAAGCGTTGATGATGCATGCGTGCTTAGCAATGACCATCATGCTTAGGTACGCTAGTTTTATTGGTTCATCATCCTCATCGTCCATCTCAATGATAGTGGCTACTCGTATGTGGACCGAAGGTGTGAGCATTGGGGGCTCATGCAATGGGTATGTGTGGGAGGGAAATACTTCTTTATGCTGCTACCATTGAAAAAGCCTATGCCCTCACCTTCCAAGGTTTCGAGTTTTGCGTTGCCAGTTTCGGCTGATGGTTCAAACCCTAAAGGGGCCTAGCCCTTGAAACTTCAGTTTTTGCTTATGTCCTTTGACCAAGTATAGCAGCACCAAGTCTCCCTGTTCAAAGTTGTGTTGCTTGACATGCTTGTCAAACCAGCGTTTGTGTCTTTCCTTTTCGTATATTAGTGTATGGGTGGCTAGAAGCCGAGTTTCAATAAGTGTTCGAGTTCAATCAAGCATTTTGTGCATGCTTTCTTCCCATCCCATCTCTCTTGAAGGGCTATCCTGAGGCTTGGTATGAAGAATTCCAAGGGAAGGATCTCCTTTATACCATATGCCAATCTAAAGGGGGTCTAGTCTTGTAAGTTGTGTGGTAGGCCCACAAGGCTGCCATCAACTTGTTATCCCAATCACTGTGTGAAGCAGAGATGAATTTGGTAAGGACTTTTATTAAGATTTTATTCGTGGATTCGGCTTAACCATTTGCTTGAGGGTAATAAGGCGAGGATTTCCAATGGTTGATTAGAAAGGAGGACAGGAGGTAAGCTATCACTGCGTTGATGAACTGTGTGCCTTGGTCGCTAACTAGTTCGATGGAGCAGTCGAATCGTGAGATCACTTGCTCCCAGAGGAACTTATCGATGGTCCTAGAGTCATTTTTTTCTCATAGCTCATGGTTCTGCCCATTTTGTTAGATAATCGGTGGCCACAATGATGTATTTGTCTTGTGAATATTGTGCCACAGGACTAATGGGTCCGATGAAGTCAATCCCCCATTTCTCGAAGGGTTGTCGTGTGATAATTGGGGTTAGCTCCATGTGATCCTTACGAATCGAAACTTTAGTCCATTAGCATTCATCACAATGCTTCACAAATCATGCCGCATCTTGGAAGAGGGTAGACCACCACAACTGGGACTGCAGTACCTTGCGGGCTGTCGCATCTCCGCTGAAATGTTCTCTTGTGATTCCACCGTATGCCTCTGTCAGTATGTCATGCATCTCATGCTCACACATGCATATGCGCAGTAACCCATCTTGCCCTAGCTTGTAAAGTTGGCCTATTATCAACTGTTAGGGTTGGATCTTCAGGATGAGCTGCCTAAGTCGAGCCATTTCTATTGTTGTTTCGGTAGTCTGTGCTCAAGCACTTGAACTTTGTCATCTGTCCAATACGGTGTCATGTCAGCTCTAAACAAATATTTTTTGTTAGATAAGCAGAATAGATGCACGTCTGGCAGTTCATCTACAATGCCTTATCCAGCCGCTTCTCCCGTGGGGATGCGAGACAGATGGTCAGCCATGTAATGCTACTTCCCTTTACGCATCACCATGGAGAAGTCAAACTTCAAAAATAGAAGAAGCCATCTAGAGATGTGTCCTATAGCGCATGGTTTGTTAACAAGATATAACAAGGCTTGATGGTCAACAAAGAAAGTAAAAGGCATAGCCAAAAGATAATGTCAAAATTTCTTTACGACAAACACCATGGCCAAGCCCTCTCTCTCCGTTGTCGAGTAATTCATTTCGGTCTCAGTGAGTTATTTACTAGCAAAGCTCACTGGGTAATTCAAGTTGTGTTCACTAGGTTGGCACAAAACAGCTCCTACAGTGAATTTTGAAACATCGATGTGCACATGAAAGGTGAGTGTCCAATCCAGGGCTTGTAGAATTGGTGCTATTGTCAGAGCCTTTTTCAGATCCTCATACACACATTGGCATTCCTTGGTCCATTTGAATATGATCAATATCTTGTATAGAGGTCTAGCAATCAATGCATAATTCAATACGAATCGTCGATAATACCTTGTGTGTTCTAAGAAGTAGTAAACACCCTTAAAATTAGTTGGGGGTGGAAGATTGACAATGAGCTTGATCTTTGAGAAATCTATGGCAATGCCATTCTTTGACATCGTGTATCCTAGGATACATCCATACTTCACCCAAAATTGGCACTTCAAGGGGTTCAAGGAGAGACGGTATAGTCGACATCGTTCAAAGACCGCTCGGAGTTTGTCTAAGTGTTCTTGCAGATTGAACATACAAGTCGTCTACGAAGACCTCTAACTCCTTCCTCTAGCATTTCTTTGAATATTGTACACATTAGTCGTTGGAAGGTGGCTGGCACATTAGTCAACCTAAAAGGCATGACTATGTAGGCAAAGATGCCCCATTCTGTGTGGCGAATGCGGTTTTATGCCTATCGTTTGGATGTACTTGCAGCTGGTTGTATATCCAGAGAAGCTGTCTAGGAAATTGTAGGCCTCTTTGCCAACCACTCTCTCAAGCATGTGCTTGTTGTATGGCAATGGGTAGTTATCTCTCTTTGTAGTTGTGTTTACCTTCTTGTAATTGACACACATTCTAATCTTTCCATTCTTCTTTAATATGATGACTATGGGGGAAACACAGTTCGTGTGTTCAATTTTGTAAATGAATCATGCTCTCATCAACTTGTCGATTTCTTCCTTGACAACATGGGTGTGCTTTTGATTCATGGGATATGATCGTTGCTTGACCGATGTTGCGTCAAGTGTCGTGGGTATGTTGTGAGTCACCACACTTGGGTCTACCCCTTTGAGCTTTTCTAGGGACCAAGCAAAGACGTCTATATACTCCCACAAGAGAGCAATGAGACATGTTTCCTCTTTCTTGGTCAAGTCCATTGCCTATAGAGACAGGTCGTGGGGTCTCCCCTTCCCTGGCTAAATTGACCTCCTTGACCTTGGTGGGTCCCTCAATTGGTTTGCTTGCTTGCCCTTGTTGTTTGGCTCCCAACAAGATCACCACTCTATCTCCCTTTTTGAACTTTGTGAATTGTTCTGGCAAGTCTTGCAGTTTTCATTATTCTTCAGTCTGCATTTCTTTAGGTAGCTTCCATCGTTTCTCCCTTAACCATCGGCGTCTTAGGTGAATGGGTAGTCCCCCCTTGGTGCATCTAGTCTTGGGGGGTTGAGCTATTTCGGGATAACTATCTGAGGGCTGACTTCCGATTCAAAATTGAACTCTCCATCTTTGCTAGAAGAGGGGCTCTCTCCTGGTGGTCATAGCTCATAAGGTGAAACTATTCGCAGCAGTGGTGCATCACTTGGTGGGGCTAGGCTTACCTGCTCGTAGTCGATTGCACCTATGTGCTCAACCAAGTTCACTCACAGTCCTTGTGTCGAACTCCTTTCGCTACTCTAAGGGAACTCTGCTTGCATGGTCTGGGGTCTACTCGTATCTGTTCAATCATACGTCCCCCAATGTTGTATTCTAGGGTATCTATTTCCCTTTCGCTCTCATCTCTGAAGGAACATCAGTCCTCATATTTGTCGTCAGAGCTGTCTTCGTCCGGTTGCTCATCATTCTCCAAGTTCTGACATATCTCTTCTTGCTAGTCAAGGATTAAGGCCCAATTGTATCTCAAGTTTAAATCATGCACTTTGGACCATCGCCATTCAGGCTCGTCTAAGAGAACTCGGAGTGGCTTAAGATTAGTTGCTGGATTGCAACTTGTCGGTCAAGTACCCAGGACCTCCAAGAGCTCTCGTCTATTGTTCGGGACTTGGAACACAACAGGGTTGGTTCTTCCATGTAGGCTTTCAGTCATCGTGCAGACGGGTACTAAGGGTGTGTCCTTGGGTTTGTCGGTTGCCTTGATGGCTTTTTCATACTCCTCAGTGTTTGAGAATGGTAGGTCAATGGTATCAAGAGCATGCATCCACTCTCACTCATCCTCAAGGCACAGGATATACTTGGTAAGGGCCTCGTAAGATCCCCTAGTCCATTCGTTGCCCTTCAGCATGGTGGAGATGGCATCCAGGTCGATAGGTGTAGTCTTCCATGTGTCCATCTCCACTCTTATGGCCTCCGTTCGATTGCCCAAGAAGATAAGACCGTTGCCCCAGTCCTCTACGACTCTCGCATTATGCATCCAAGTTCGACCTAGCAAGATGTCATAATCCACTCCCTTCATGACTATGAAGTCAACAAAGAATTGGATTCTCACGATCTTCACTGGCCAATTTTTCAACACTCCAAATGATTTCACCTTCATTCCATTAGCCAGTGTGACGTTGAACCTAGCAGTCTCGACTGATGGATTACCCCAAGTTTGGAGTACTGCATGGCTCAGCACACTCACTCCTGCCTCCATGTTCACGATCCCCTTTCTAGTGATGTCCCCCAGTGCCAAGACTGGCAAGACTGCATGCATTTTTGTGCCTTCTCAAAAGGCATTAACATGCAAGGATCTAGGTATGGAGTGCAACGTCAAACTTGGTATTTGAGTTTTTGCATTGTGCTCAGGCAAGTCTATGGTAATTGGCTCATTTGGTTCTTCAACCCACCATTTCAGCTCTAGCCATAGTGTTGGATGCTACCTAAGCAGGTCACCTAAGCTTAGAGTTATAGGGGTGGTCACTAGTGTATTGAGGAGGTTGCTAGTGACTTGCCTTTCTCCTTACGGTTCTTGACCAATGGCCTTGATTGGTTTGCTGGCCTGGAGAATTTAGACTTTGTCTACGCGTCCCAGCTTGTGGTACCATTGCCTCCCTTGATCTTGGTCGTGGAAGAGAGATTGGCATGCTTATGCTTGAGGGATCATTGATCTCGTCTTCTAGTATGGGCTCAGCATCCTTTAGGTGCTCCTAGGCCTCCTTCACCCACTCTTTCACCTTCTTGATGGCTTCAAGTTGGCACTTTGATTTGGGGTACTCCTCGACCTTAGCACTTTCCTTTTCAACTGTCCCTGTGGGGCTGACATTTCTTCCTCTGTGTCAATGACTTTCCTTCCAACTGGCAGTGTTGTGGCACTTTCGGTTTTGAGGGTGACCTTGGCATCTGGTCTTTTCTTCGTCTCTTTGGCTCTTCTTTCCAAGTGAGGTTGTGTCAAGGTTGCTAGGTCCTGGCAATGATATGCTGGCATGCTTCGTCTGCGCGCGGGTCATGACATGCAACAGGATAGGCGTGGCCTTCCCATTGAGTGTCTCAACACTGAACAACATCAATGGAACCAATGGCTCATTTTCCAAACTAGAGGATGGTCTCCACTTAGGGCAATCGGCAAAGAGATGAGTGATTCCACACTTATCGCATCTCAAGTCAGCCTTATCTCTATTTACTTGCTCCCTCTCAAGGTAGCGAGAAGAAATGTATCTTGGGTGACCGCAAGTCCGAGCTCTTGGGTTTGTACTCCTAGGCCTTTGCCTCTCCCCCTACCTAATGCCATCACGGGTACTAGTTGGTAGTCCATAAGGACTGTGTTGCCTTTCTCATCGTACAACACGTATGGGTTTACATAAAGCTCATCGCTGCTAGGCTCGTCCACATAGTGGACTGGAGTATCACTTGATGGGTGGGTCACGTAGGGCCCAGGTGGTCTAGGAATACTTGTAGGATTTATTTCCATCCTAGGGATGGGTGGCTTAGCATCATTAGGTGTTAGGAGAGCCAATGGGGCTCCCCTTTCAAGGAAGTTTGGTGGCCTCTTTGCAAGGTAGGGTTGATCGTAAGGCTGCGAGTATGGGAGTCTCCGAGATAGTCTACAATGCATAGCATCATGATCGAACCTACCACAATTAGTGCAAGGTCGTGACCTAGGGTCTTGGCACTCCGTTGGCAAGTGGTTTCCGCCACAATGCATGCATTGGACATGTGGGTGCATTGGTCATCTCATCATCTCCTGTAGTTTGGTTATGTCCATCCTAATCTCTACTAGCTCTTGTCCCGAATCAGTGTCCTTCCCTTTATCCTGTGCACTTGGTCCTAATCTCTCACTCAGGGCATTTAGGCCCTCTCAGAACTCCTGGTACTGGACTCTTCTTGATTCAAGCCTCTAGAGCTTCTTTCCTTGAGCTGGTCATCCACTCTAATAACTTCCTCAAAGACCCTTGCCAGTGCATCTCGCTGCAAGCTCGAGTTGTCGACCAAGGCTTTGTAGAGCTCTTCACTTTGTATTCCACTGTTGAATACTGTGGATACCGCTCTTTCGGTTGGTCTCTCGCCCATTGGGATTCTCTTGAAGAGGATCCTCACATGGGTCACAAAATCTCGAATATCCTCTTTATCTCTCTGCTTGACACTCATGAGTCACATTAGCAAGTTATCAAAGTACCTAGGTTCAAAAAATCTCTTTATGAAGAGATTTTTCAGGCTATTGAAATTGGCATGCTTTGCAACATCCAAACTCGTGTACGAAGTTCGCGGCCCTTGTCACCTAAGCACAGTCCGAAAGCTTGGGAGCATTGAGTAGGATCGGTAAGGCCGTTGGACTCACAGACCTGCTCAAATTGTTCCACAAAGTTGTACGGGTCATCATTTGCTTGGTATTTTTCTAGCTACTTTGCCACCACATGAATTTTCGATTGGCTCTTACAGCCTTGGTTAACCCCTAACCTTGCTAGCAGTTATGTTGCTAATGCTGCAGCGCTTTGCTCTACTGCCGTATTATCTAATAGTCACTTCGTCAAAACTCAATGTGAGGTCTCCCTCTAGCGCTCTCTTGCTCTTCGATTGATTTTTGCTTGCTAGGGCTATCACTCTCTAGATCTCTCGCATTTCCATGCTCTGACGCAAGCCCCTAGTTTCTTGATCCTGGTTATATGCAGCTAGGCCTTGGAGAGTCTTGCGTGCCAACTTCCTCCCCTCCTCAAGATCTGCTACGATGTCCTCTACAGGTCTACCTCGGTGTTCTAGCCGAGTTTGAGTATCGTATTTGTTCACTAACTATTGGACGGCCTCAGGAAAATTGCCTGGGTCTAGTTCTTATTGCTTCTACGGCCTGAGCTACCCTCTTCCATGCCCCAAGCTTCCTGTTCTGCCAACTTGTCAATCAAGTTGGTAAGGCCGGGTAGATCCACTTCCACAATAGCGTCCTCATTGTGTCTGGCTTTTTAGCTATGTTTTTCACTTGGCCCTACCTTTGGGATTCGATCACCCTTCTATGTCCTTGAGTCTTCTCTTACTAGTGGGTTCTTTCAAATTCTTAAGTCGGGGTGAATCCCTTGTTAATTACAACCAGTCCTCAACTTATCCTCACTCTATGCGTGTATACATGTGTGTGTTCTTTTCTATGCATTGTGCGAAATTAAGCTTTTAGCTCTTCCCGAGTGTGTTTCGAGGGTTGGAAATCAGAGTGAGTGAGAAAACAAGTGTCTAGATGACTCTAGCACTCTCGTCGTAGGTTTAGCTTGATAGGCTTGTATGCTCGGTTTTCGGCCTCATCCCCACTAGTTTATAGGGTTCTTTGCTATTCCCTCCGCTCAATCGTGATTCGTTAGTGCTCTATGACTCCGCTTGATGTTGCTACTGGTCTGGATCGCTAGATGGTCGACTAGTGTCGTCTCTATGCCTGCATCTCATTGATTCCTTTGTTTCTTGTGCCAGAAAGGTGTCTCAAGCATCTGTATGGTCCTCGGATGTTCGTACGACCGGTATCTAGGTAGTCTAGTCTAAGTTTCAAACATTCTGAGGAAAATTAGACTTGGCTCAACAAGTCCGAATTACAGGGGCTGAGTGACTGATTTGGATGGACTGAGCAGCTAAAGGCCGAGTTCCTAATGTCCAAATGCGTCTGGGGTCTGCGAGCGCAAGTTGGTCCGAGTGGATGATTCTGATGGGCCAAGTCCGAGTCGAGTGGACCAAGGGCCAAATTTCCATAGGTCCGAGTCGAGTAGCCGAATGGCCAAATACAAGAAGGCCAACGGCCGATTCTAGGACTCACAGAGTCAGTGTAACTCGGACAAGCCAAACGCAGTGTGTTTTTTTCGAAGCGGCGAATAATTTTTTGCATCGAGTGATTGTGTGCTTCCCACTAGCTAAGCACCTCCAGATCCTACCTATGCATGAAGGAGAATGTGTGGGTATATCTGGAGTGGGCAACAAACTCATCAGCAATGCGATTGAAGCAGATCCATGCAATGGAGCTCACACACATACACACACACACACATGCACACACACACACACACACACTCTCTCTCTCTCTCTCTCTCAACCAGGGTTTCAAATGATCTCCCCCTTGGTCTCCTGGCTATTAAACCCCTCTTTTGCAAGGTTCTTGCTACTCCTGCCCCCTTGCTTGTCAACCTCAACCCCCTTTAACATTCCTTCTTCCCATTTTTCCCATATCTGAGCCCTTCTTGGCCTGTTTTACTGATGCCAGGAGGCATATTAGACGGTGGATTCCGTGAGGTTTTATGGTGGATTCCGTGAGGTTTTATGGTGGATTCCGTAAGCTTTTATTACCGGGGCTCATACACAAAGTGGATTCTTTGTGCGAGAAGTCGATGGGGACGCCTATCCTTTTCGGGTGTTTTGTTAATTTAGTGTGTACATGGGTGATTCCATAGCGGGTGATTCGGCAAAATACATATTTAAATTAATAAACGTTTATGAGTTTAGAGTGCGCACTCGTGATAAATTAAGGTTAGGATTGATTTCTGACCAATTAATTTATTTATGTAGCTGAAGACTGCTAGGTATTCACTTTTGTTGGTTTAATTGTATTATTTTACTAACGATTGTGAATGCTTCAGTTGATGTGTAGAGATAGCAGCAATGGTGCTGGAAAGCATTGGAGGATGGCGTGTATTCAAGTTATCATCAATATTTTGATGGGCACATACCTTAGGCATGGCGCCTATATTTTGTCGTGCCTATTTATCAAGGCGTTTGATATTTACTTATTACTTTTGTATGCGCATGGGCGCAGGATTTAGATATTTGTATTTGGACATTGTATTTGGGTATGCCTGACTTCTTAGGCGCCCATTAGCTTTATTTCTATTTGGCACAAAAGCAAACTTAAAAGCCAAAAGCGTGCTATTTTGTAATTTGGGCTATTATTTGAGCTTGAAGATGATTAATACATAAAATACATGCTTTGTGGAGCGCTCACACAAGGCATGGGGGGAGATTGCACCCAATTGGTCTCTTGTTCATGTCGTGCAAGCTTTCTACATTGATTTGTGTGCAAAAAGTAGAGTTTTTTTGTTCTTGGGGACCTTTTGATGCTCACTACGCGTGCTTACGGCATCCGATCTGTGCACTAGTGGTATCGGAGCGAAGCTGAGATTGAGAGCTTCCAATCGCTTACCATCTTGCGCGAAGGCGAAGCTCCTAGAATGATCGAGCTCTACAGTCAGTTTCATCGTGAACGATCGATACGGGAGAATTCCTGGCGGTCAAGAACCTCTATCTGCATCCTCTGATTGCGAAGGACCGGCCTGAGGAGGCGGAGGACCACTTGTACATCTCCTTCTTCAAGTCGTTTTGAAACAGTCAACAGTAAGCTTCCATATCCACAAGCTTTACTTCAAAGTTTATTAAGCCTTAGTCAAAAGCTTAATAAGAAGCTTTAAAAAGCTTCAGCAATGAAATTCGTCAACGGGCGGCATGAGTGTGTACTCGTCGGCGTCAAAACGGCATCAAACGTCCTCTTATACACGACGATCATGCAGGTCCTATTAAGCTTAAAGCTTTCTAATCCACTAAGTTACTTCTAGTCTACCAAGTCTACTAAGCAAGCCCCCAAGTTCTATTACTTCTGCAAGTCCTGCAAGTCCACAGAAATCAAAACAAACTTATCCAACTATTCCCATAAAGATTGTTTCTACGCAGAAGCACAGAATTACGGTATTGCTCTCTAGAAGACCCTGTTCCTATTTGCAGACTTGCTGAACCAATTTCAGCAAATGTAGAAGGTCATACGAAGATTATACGCAACTTCTACGAAGACAACAAATCCCGCAATTGCAAAAGAGGAAGACCGTAAAAGCCAAACAAAAAAATTATATAAGCCTTGTATACCTGTCATAAAAGAAATCGTCATAAAATTATATAAGCCTTGTATCAAAATTTTTTGGACTGCAACCCGAAGATCTTATACGACATACCATCGATGTGACACTCAAAGCCCAATCTATCCGCAAAGAAACAAAGATAAGTAAAAGAAACTTCAAATTTCATATTTTCAATGGATCTCGAGATGGAAAGACTGTACTTGCATTTATCAGTCAGTTTGATGATTACTTTCATGAAGAGACATACACTGAGAAAGACAAAATTAAATGTGTCACTAATCATTTAGTCGATCGAGCATCTCTATGGTGGACTGTGGTTCGCAAGAGCATTGATTGTCCCACTACCTGGGAGAGTTTCCAAAAGAAGTTTTTGCAGAATTTCCTTCCTCCTCAATTCCATGAAAAAACCATAAAGCAATGGGATCTTCTACAGCAAAGAGAATGTGAACCTATTTCCCAATACATTGAACGTTTTTGGAATGCCCTACTGCAACTACGCATGCTCGAAGATGTACCTGAAGCGACTCACAAACACAAGTTTATGTCTGGCTTACTTGGACATTACTATGCTGAAGTCAATATGTTCAAGCCAACAACCCTTGAAGATGCAATTTCTTTGGCTCATGACACTGAAGACAAGATTCGCGGAAGAGACAAGTGACCACAACAATTTCAAACTAATGGTAACTATGGTTCCAAGCAATTCAATTCAAATTTTAGAAGATTCAATCAAAGTCATTTTCTTCCATCTTCATTCCGTAAGTCTTGGACACAACCACCTACTTTGCCATCAAATACCAATCCAAACCCTAAGCCATCCTCACAGCCAAATCCCAATATTCCTAGACTTCTTGCCATTACCAACAATGTATCTAAAGCCAAACCCATAGTTTATTACAAATGCCATCAACCTGGACATCTAGCAGCCAATTGTCAATTGAAAAAGCCACCTATCCATATCAATTATCTTGGAGCAATGGAAGATGAAGAACGTGAGGAAATGCCTGACTCTATAGAAGATGATGACGACATTGCCACTACTTCGGATACTTTGCCAGGTATGCCAACTCCACATTCTTTGTTGACAATGAAATGTTTAGTGCATGGTAAAAGAAAAGATTATTTTACATGATGATGGTAGCACACATGATTTTATTTTTGCAAAGTTAGTGAAAGAATTGAATTTACAAACTGTTTCTACACATTATCACATTAAAGCAACATTCCTAGGCACAAGATATAATGGAACACAAGAGGTGCATAACTTAGAAATTAAAATTGGTGAATACACTGAATGAAGGAATTTCCTAGTTATACCTTTGTAGTCTAGTGATATTATCTTAGGTATGCCTTGGCGTCATCAGTATAATCCTGACATAAATTATTCTACGCATTCAATTAAAATTTATTTTTAAGAAAAACAAATTACATTGCATGGTATGCATGCATCTAATAATTTTCCACTGCTTACTCATACTCAAGCTAAACGTGCATTACGTAAAAGTAGCAAATCCTATTTAATATGGGTAAATTAACTTCAAGCTAAAGAAAAACAAATGCATCCTAGGCATAAACAATTTCTTGCTCAATTTAAAGATTGTTTTGCTGATGATTTACCACCTGGACTACCACCGTCACGACCTGAAGATCACAAAATAGATTTAATTCCTGGTACACAACCACCATGTAAAGCACCATATAGGCATAACCAAATTGAACAGAAAGAAATTCAAAATCAAATAGAAGAATTGCTTAACAGAGGATTAATTAGACCTAGTAGTTCTCCATTTGGTACACCTGTTTTATTAGTAAAGAAGAATAATAATACTTATCGCATGTGCATTGATTATCATGCCCTAAATAAAATTACTATTAAGAATAGATATCCGATTCCTAGGGTAGATGATCTTATGGATAAACTACAAGGTTCTGCCATATTCAGTAAGATAGATCTTAAATCTGGTTATCATCAAGTAAGATTGGATAAATCTGATATATTCAAAACTATATTTAGAACACAATTTGGAGACTATGAATTTCTAGTGATACCTTTTGGTTTAACTAATGCACCTGCTACATTTGGTCGAATGATGAATCGCATATTTCTGAAATATCAGCATTGTATTATAGTATTCTTTGATGATATATTGGTATTCAGTAAAAATGAGAATGAGCATTATAAACATCTGTCTTTAGTTTTCAAGTTGTTAAAAGATAATCAATTGTATGCTAATCTAGAAAAGAGTGAATTCTTTCAAACAGAAATTGAATATCTAGGATACATTGTTTCATCAGAAGGTATTAAGGTTGACCCTAAAAAGATAGAAGCAATTTTAAATTGGCCCATACCCAAAAATGTGCATGAGTTACGTTCTTTTCTAGGTCTTGCTAGTTTTTACAGAAAGTTTGTGCGAAATTTTTCATTACTTGCATTACCTTTGACTAAACTTTTAAAGAAAGGTATTGTTTATAACTGGACTGATAATCAACAAAAATCTTTTGATTTATTGAAACATGCATTAATCCATGCTCTTGTATTACAACTACCTGATTTCAATAGACCATTCTTTTTAGTAGTTACTGATGCTAGTGGATCTGGAATAGGAGCTATACTTATGCAAGATAATCATCCCATAGCCTACTCTAGCTGTAAACTCAAACCATCTGAACTTAAATACTCTACATATGATAGAGAATTGCTAGCTGTAGTACAAGCCTTACGTCAATGGAAACATTACTTAATGGGTTCTGAATTTATGATTAAAACTGACCAACAAAGCATTAGACATCTCCTTAGTCAACCCCAAATATCTGACCGACATATTAAATGGGCAGCTTTCATTCCAAGTTTTCATCCCCTTATACAATATCAACCCGAAAAAGAGAATGCTGCAGCCGACGCTTTAAGTAGAAGACTGACAATTCATAATATTTCTGTGATATCATTTGATTCCCTTATCCCTATGAAAGATACTTATCATCAGGATCTTACTTTTCAAGATGCTTGGAATAAATTAGTTGCAAATAATTGGATTCCTATTGATTCACTGTCTTACAATAATGGATTCGTGTTTTATGAAAAGAGATTATGTGTGACAGTTCCATTTAGATCTTTTGTTCTGCATGAGATTCATTGTCCTCCATATCAAGGTCATAGAGGTATTATATCTACTTTGCGTACATTGACTGAAGATTTTTATTGGCCACATATGGACACTGATGTATCTAACTTTGTTTCTGAATGTTTAATTTGTCAAAGAGTTAAAAGACACCATGGTAAACAGTATGGTTTACTGATGCCACTATCCATTCCCATCACGACCATGGGAACAGATTTCTATGGATTTTATCACTGGTTTACCTAACACTAAAGCTAACCATGATATGATTTGGACTGTTGTAGACAGGTTTAGCAAACAAGCATATTTCATTCCATGCAAGAAAACTTTAATTGCATCTCAAGCAGCTCAATTGTTTTTGAAAACTGTGTTTACTAATCATGGTTTACCAAAAGTTATTATTTCTGATCGTGATTCTAGATTTTGTAATAATTTTTGGATTACTTTGTTTGCTAACTTAGGAACAAAGATTGATTTTTCATCTGCATTTCATCCTGAAACTAATAGTCAAACAGAAGCTACTAACAGTACTATTTTAGATCTTTTACATGCTTACACTATTTCAAAACCACACACATGGGATAGATATCTACATTTACTTCAGTTTGCATATAACAATACACCACACACAGCTACAAAGAAAGCACCATTTGAAGTTATTTATGGATATAGATTGTCTACACCTGTTGCATCATTATCAAATAAAATTCAGACTGCTGATGATATTGCTAACATGCACGCTACTATTTTTGATGAAGTTAAAGATATGATTGTCAAAGCCCAGCAATCATATACAAAGAAAGCAAATAAGAAAAGACATGCCATGACTTTTAAAGTTGATGACTATGTTTGGTTACGAATAGAAAAACGTAGATTACAAAGTGTAGGTAAACACCCAGTTGTGAAATTAGCACCTAGATTCTATGAACCATTCAAGATCATACACAAAATCAATGACAATGCATTTAAACTAGAACTACCACCACATTGGAAAATTCACAACACCTTTCATATTAGTTTACTACGACCCTTTAGATGCCAATTACCTGTACACCCTGTCTATAAAAACCCACCTTTGTTGGATGAAGAGACTGAAATCCTTGAGCCTGAAGCTATTATAGATACTGACTTTATGACCACTAGAACTGGCCGTAGATACTCTAGATATTTGGTCAAGTTTAAAAACCATCATGTTGAAGAGGCCCAATGGATGCACGCTAGAGACTTAAATGCTTTTCCCACTCTGTTAGCTCCACATTGAGCTAATAGCAATTGAGGACAATTGCTATCCCACCCCGAGGGTATGATGCCAGGAGGCATATTACATGGTGGATTCCGTGCCACGGTGGATTTCGTGAGGTTTTACGGTGGATTCTGTAAACTTTTATTACTGGGGCTCATACACAAAGTGGATTCTTTGTGCGAGAAGTCGATGGGGACGCTTATCCTTTTCGGGCATTTTGTTAATTTAGTGTGTATATGGGTGATTCCATAGCGGGTGATTTCGCAAAATACATATTTAAATTAATAAACGTTTATGAGTTTAGAGTGCGCACTCGTGATAAATTAAGGTTAGGATTGATTTCTAACCAATTAATTTATTTATATAGCTGAAGACTGCTAGGTATTCATTTTTCTTGGTTTAATTGTATAATGCTTCAGTTGATGTGTAGAGATAGCAGCAATGGTGGTGGAAAGCATTGGAGGATAGCGTGTATTCAAGTTATCGTCAATATTTTGATGGGCGCATACCTTTGGCATGGCGCCTATATTTTGTCGCGCCTATTTATCAAGGGATTTTGATATTTACTTATTACTTTTGTATGCGTATGGGCGCACGATTTAGATATTTGTATTTGGACATTGTATTTGGGTACGCCTGACTTCTTGGGCGCCCATTAGCTTTATTTCTATTTGGCACAAAAGCAAACTCAAAAGCCAAAAGCGTGCTATTTTGTAATTTGAGCTATTATTTGAGCTTGAAGATGATTAATACATAAAATACATGCTTTGTGGAGTGCTCACACAAGGCATGGGGGGAGATCGCACCCAATTGGTCTCTTGTTCATGTCATGCAAGCTTTCTACATTGATTTGTGTGCAAAAAGTAGAGTTCTTTTGTTCTTGGGGACCTTCTGACGCTCACTACACGCGCTTATGGCATCCGATCTGTGCACCATTTACAGTAGCAAACCCTATGCTTTTCCAATCAATCTCTTAACATTAACCTACTCCAAATGCAACAAGAATCGAAAGCAAAGCACTAAATTGATTTCTCCTACCCAACTAACCATCAAAAACCAAAAATACTTACTTGTAGCACGGATTAAAGACCCAAAACCTCCTATCTATCTCAAGCTCTGGTTTGGGGATAAAGTACTTCGATGCTCGATTTGAAGCACACAAGCGCTCAAGCTTGAATCCGTTGGTCCTGGCAACAGAACCAAAATGTAGAGGTAAGCTCACACTCAATGCCAAGACCCACGGACTGCTTATTGTTCAAGCGTTTCAAGCGAGCACTAATGGACATAACCAACGCGCTATCCCCCTCTATGAGTATAGTGAGCTTACCTTAATGCCCAATTGAGTTGCTTTCTCTCTCAAGCACTCCAATAGCTCCACGATTCGTGATGCACGCTCAAGTATCCTCAAGCCTCTTTCTTCAAGCCCCATCCTCAGCCATGTACGAGACGAGAGAAGAGAAGAGAAGAAGAGAAGAAGAAGAGATGGTGGAGGGCTTCACCTCCAAGATCTATCACCCTCACACACACTCTCCCTCACTCACTCTCACTCCCTCCCTTACTCACAAGCAAGCAAGAGAAGAGAAGAGAAGAAGAGAAGAGAAGAAGAAGAGTCCACTTTGCCACACACCAAAGAATGAGCTCTTATTCCCTTTTTGAACGTTATATACAAAACCCACTTTGCTAGGGTATCTTTTCCTTTTTTTCGCCTTGTGCTTTTCCTCTTGATGCCTTGTTTTTCACTTCTTTCACTTTGCAGTAAACAGTTAGCATTCCTTAGTCCATTTGAATATGCTTAATAGGTTGTATAGAGGTCTAGTAATCAATGCATAGTTCATTATGAACCTCGATAATACCCTGTATGGCCTAAGAAGCACTGAATGCCCTTGTAATCAGTTGGGGGTGGAATATTGACAATGACCCTGATCTTTGAGAAATCTGTGGCAATGCCATTCTTCGACACCATGTGTCCTAGGATGCATCCATGCTTCCTCCAAAATTGGCACTTCAAGGGGTTCAATGAGAGACGATATACTTGACATTGTTCAAAGACCGCTCGGAGTTTGTCCAAGTATTCTGTCCAAGTAGAGTGAACACATAGGTCATCTACAAAGACCTCTAACTCATTTCTAAGCATGTATTTGAATATAGTACACATAAGTCATTGGAAAGTAGCTGGCGTATTAGTCAACCTAAAGGGCATGACTATGTAGGCAAAGATGCCCCACTCAATGGCGAATGTGGTCTTATGCCTATCATTAGGATGACTGTATCCGGAGAAGCCATCTAGGAAATTATAGGCCTCTTTGCCAGCCACTCTCTCGAGCATGTGCTTGATGTATGGGAATGGATAGTTATCTCTCTTTGTAGCAATGTTTACCTTCTTATAATTGACGCACACTCTAATCTTTCCATTCTTCTTCAATACGATGACTATGAGTGAAACCCAGTCCGTGTGCTCAATTTTGTAGATGAATCATGATGTCACTAGCTTGTCAATTTCTTCATTGACGGTGTGGGTGTGCCTTGGATTCATGGGATACAGTCGTTGCTTAATCGGCGTTGCGTCAGGTGTCATGGATATGTTGTGAGTCACTACACTCGAGTCTACCCCTTTGAGCTCTTCTAGGGACCAAGCATAAGAGAGCAATGAGACTTGCTTCCTCTTCCTTAGTCAAGTCATCAGCTATAAAGATAGGTCGGTTTGTCTCCCCTTTCCTGGCTAAATTGACCTCTTTGATCGGCATCTTATGTGGGTAGGTCCCCCTTGGTGCATCTAGTCTTGGAAGGTCAAGGTATCTCAGGATCACTATTTGAGCTGACTTTCGACTCAAAATCGAACTCTCCCTCTTCGCTAGAGGGAGTCTCTCCTAGTGGTCGCAACTCAGAAGGTGAGTCCATTCTTAGCAATGGTGAATCACTCAGTTGGGCTAGGCCTGCCTGCTCATATTCAATTGCACCGATGTGCTCCAACCAAGTTCTATCACAGTCCATGCGCATGACTCCTTTCTCTATCCTAAAGGCATTCTACTTGCATGATTTGGAGTCAACTTGTATTTTTTCAATTACACATCCCCCAGTGTCGTATTCTATAGTATCTATTTCCCCTTCGCTCTCACCACTGAAGGAACAATAGTCTTCATATTCGTCATCATAGCTATTTTTGTCCAATTGCTCATCATTCTCCAGGTTCCGGTACATCTCTTCTTGTTGGTTGGGGACTAAATCCCAATTTTACCTCAAGTTTAAATCGTGCACCTTAGATCATCACCATTCAGGCTTGTCGGAGTGGCCTGAGATTAGTTCTAGATTGCCATCCAACTTGTTGATCAGATATCCTAGGATTTCCAAGAGCCTATTTTTCGGGACTTGGAATGTGACAGTGTTAGGCTTTTCGTGTAAGCTTCTAGCTATCATGCAGATTGGTACCGAGGGTGTGTCCTTGGGCTTGCCAATTGCCCTGATGGCTTGTTCATACTCCTCATTGTCCAAGAATGGTAGGTTGATGGTAGCAAGAACATGCATCTAGTCTCGCTCGTCCTCAAGGCATGGGATATACTTGGTTAAGGCCCCATAGGATTTCCTAATCTGGCTCTCACCCTTCAGCATGGTGGAGATGGCATCTAGGTCAACCGACGTAGTCTTCCAAGTGTCCATCTCTACTCTTACAGCCTCTGTTCGATTGCCTAAGAAGATGAGATCGTTGCCCCAATCTTCTACAACTCTCGTGTTGCACATCTAGGGTCGGCCTAGCAGGATGTCATAGTTCACTCCCTTCATGACTATAAAGTCAATAGAGAATTGGAATCTTGTGATCTTCACTGGCCAATTTTTTAATAGGCCAAATGGTTTCACCTTCATTCCGTTGGCCAGCGTGACATTAAACCTAGCAGTCTCAATTGACGGGTTACCCCAAGATTGGAATATTGTATGGCTTAGCACACTAACTCCCGCTCTCGTCTACAATCCCCTTTCTTGTGACATCTCCAAGAGTTAAGACTGGTAGGATTGCATGCATCTCTGTACCTTACCAAAAGGCATTCACGTGCAAGGACTTAGGTACGGAGTGTAGCGTTAGGCTAGGTATTTGTGTTTTCACGTCGTGCTCGTGCAAGTGTGTGGTAGCATGCTCATTTGATTCTTCAACCCACTGTTTCAGCTCTTGCCATAGCATTGGATGCTACCTAAGAAAGTCTCCTAAGCTTAGAGTCATAGGGTGCTTGCCTCTCTCCTAACCCCGTAGTTTCTGGCCAGTGGCCTTGACTAATTTGTTGGCCCATAGCATTTAGACTTTGTCTAAG
Organism: Lygodium microphyllum; assembly: GCF_053477565.2. Taxonomy (NCBI): domain Eukaryota; kingdom Viridiplantae; phylum Streptophyta; class Polypodiopsida; order Schizaeales; family Lygodiaceae; genus Lygodium; species Lygodium microphyllum. The sequence goes on along the minus strand of NC_141140.1, from coordinate 130,715,634 downwards.
CAACACTGCTTGCGGTGCAGTCGCATCCCTCAATTATAGTCATGGGGGTGGGACTGACGTGCTTATGCTTGAGAGATCATCGACCTCGTCTTCTAGTATGGGCTCATCATCTTTGAGGTGCTATTGGGCTTCTTTCACCCACTCCTTCCCCTTCTCGATGGCTTCGAGATGCTGCTTCGGGTTGGGGTACTCCCCGCCAACCCTAGCACTTCCCATTGCAGCCGTCTTCAAAGCGTTGACATTTTTGCCTTTGCATCAATGACCTTCGGTCCAGTAGGTAATGTCGTCACACCTTCGGTTTTGAGTGTGACCTTAGCATTTGGTCTCCTCTTCATCCATCTCCAACTCTTCTTTTCGATTGAGGTTGCATCGAGATTACTAGACCCTAGCAGTGATATGTCAGCCTGCTTTGTTTGTGCATGGGTCATGACATGCAACGGGATGGGTGTGGCCATCCCATCGAGTGTCTCAATACCGAACAGCCCTAATGGGACCGATGGCTCTTTTTCTAAACTAGAGGATGGTTTCCTTCTAGGGCAATCGACAAAGAGATGAGTGATTCCATACTCAACGCATCTTAGGTTAGCTTGTCTCTATTAGCTTGCTCCCTCTCGAGGTAGTGTAAAGAAATGTGTCCCGGGTGACCGCAAGTCCACACAATTGACTCTTGTGTATGCCCTCCTAGGCTTCTGCCTCTCCCTATGCCTAATGCCATCAATGGCATTGGTCGGTAGTCCATAAGGACTGCATTGCCTTCTTCATCGTATGATACGTAAGGGTGTACATTAGGCTTGTCATTGTTCGGCTCCTCCACATAGTGGAGTGGGAGTATCACTCATCAGTGGATGGGTTATGAAGGGTCTAGGTGATCTAGGGATACCTGTAGGGTTTATCTCCATCCTAGGGATGGTCAGCTTTGCATCATTAGGTGCTGGGTGGGCCAATGGGGCTCCCCTTCCAGTGAAGTTTGGCAGCTTGTTCACAAGGTAGGGTTGACCATAAGGCTGTGAGTATGGGAGTCTCCGGGGTAGTTAACAATGCATGGCGTCATGGCCGAACTTATCGCAATTAGCACAAGGTCATGACCTAGGATCTTGACACTAGATTAGCAGGTGGTTTCCACCACAATACACGCATTGGACATGTGGGTGCGTTGGTTGTCTCATCATCTCTTGTAACTTGCCTATTTCCATCTTCATCTCTGTTAGCTCTTGTCTTGAATCAGTGCCCTTCCCTTTATCCTGAGCGCTTGGGCCTTATCTCTCACTCAGCATTGAGGCCCTCTTGGAATTCCTGATGATGAACTCTTCTCGATTCGAGCTCCTAGAGCTTCTCTCCTTGAGATGATCATCCACTCTAATAGTTTCTTCACAGTGTATACATATTCAAATCGTGTATGACAATCTATACATAATCAGTGTATACACATTCAAATCATGCAAGATTAGTCTAGACAAAATCAAAAGACCTTTGTCAATGCATCTCACTACAAGCTTGAGTTGCCATCCAAGGCTTTGTAGAGCTCTTCACTTCGTATTCTGTTAATGAATATTGTGGACACCGCTCTTTCAGTTAGTCTCTTGCCCATACGGATTCTCTTGAAGAGGCTTCTCACATGGGTCATGTAATCTCGAATGTCCTCTCTCTCTCTCTCTACTTGATGTTCATAAGTCGTACTAGCAGGTTATCGGAGTATCCGAGTTTGGAAAATCTCTTAATGAAGAGATTTTTCAGACCATTAAAATTGGCACTCTCTGTAGCATCCAGACTCGTGTACTAGGTCCGACCCTTATCACCCAAGCATAGACCAAAATCTTGTGAGTGTTGAGTGGGATTAGTGAGGCCGTTGGCCTTGCAGACCTGCTCGAACTGCTCCACAAAGTTGTACGGTCATTTGCTTCACTACCACGGGAATTTTTTATTTGTCTAGCTACTTCGCTACCACATGAATTTTTTATTAGCTCTTAGAGCCTTGGTTGACTCCTAACCCTGCCAGTAGCAATGTTGTTAACACTGCAGTGCTCTTCTCCGTTGCTGTGTTATCTAACAATCGCTTCATCAGAAGCTCGCTCAACGTGAGGTCTCCTTCTAGCACTCTCTCACTCTCTGTCTGATTTCTGCCTGCTAGGGCTAGCACTCTCTGGATCTCTTGCATTTCCATGCCCTGGCGTAAGCTCCTAGTTTGTCAATCCTGGTGTACATGGCTATGCCTTGGAGAGCCTTGCGCGCTAGCTTCCAACTTGCTTTTAACAGCTTGTCTTCTCCAAGGGCTTATATTTAAGACCCTTGCTAGCTAAGTATAGCCCCATGTCGATCTCCATCAATGTAGTATGATGTTTTTAAGGGTCTAGATCCTAGAGATACATGGAAAGCAATGGATAAAAGTGTAATGTATAGGATAATCATTGTTAATGAGAAAAGTTAAATTGCTAAAGTTGATTGTTTTTACATATGGTCTCCAAATTTTCCAATGTGCTCTCCCTAGGGATGTGCCTACCTAACTATGTAGTGGGGATGGTGAATGTGCAAGTGCAACTAGGAGAAGGATCTAATATAAAGAAGTCAAAACACACTTGAAGATCTAGTAGCTAGTGCAAGGGTGGGTGGTGCAATGCAATTGAGGGTGATAGGTCTATCAAAGAAAGCTTGAAATGTCCTACCCTTGAGATACTCTAAATTTGTGCTTTGAGGAAAAGGGTTATGGGGTTATAGACAGAGTTGGCTAGTTAAGCCATTGTACCTCTTTAACTTGAGGATCTCTAGGTGTAGTGAGTGTGATTCACCGATTTTAAGTTGGAGTTTTTGCTCCTTTTTTATTTCTTTCCTTTTTTTCATTTTATTTTTGTATATTTTCTCTATTTTTTCTTGAATGTTACTTTTTAGGGAGAGATTGTAAAATTTGTGATAGACAACTGGCACTCAAGAGGTAATCTTTGAGCAACTCCTACAATGGAATAGATGACTAGGAAAAATGGCTATGTAAGGCACACCTATTGTCCACCATATCCTCTAGAAGTTTCAAGTAGTATGAGAACTACCAATTTTTGGATATGGAGCCATGCCATTGCGACTAAGTCGATCTTGAAATTGATATTAAAAAACAAGAGTACTAGCCTATCCTCATATAGCATTGGATTCTACTTTAGTAGTTTGATTAGAGGCCTTAAGTAGTTGTAGGTGGTGAGATGAAGGATGGGCTAATATAATTGCTGAATTTTCTTATGAAGGTAGCATAGAATTCCTTTAGATCTTAGATCTAAAATAGCTATACCTTCTTAGCCATTCTCATTGGGAATATTGGGTTAGTTGTGTCTTTCATGATCATGTGGGTCACAATTTGGACCATGCTATTTGGGATATGGGAAAAATGTTTCATTAGCCCTTTAAGGTGGAGTAGTGTAACAAATGGCAAACTAGGCATGCTCATCTGTATCTTGGAGCGCACTTCCTTTCATACATCCACCCTTATTGCCTAGGGTATTCTAGCTACAATTTCCATGTGTCCCTTGGCTTCATGCTAGCACTAGTTGTATAATCTCTTCTATCCTTGGAAATTTTATCAAGGCCATTGTATTTTGCTACTACAACCACTTGCTTTAAATATTTGTAACAATCTTGTGATGAGGGTTTTTGTTGCTTAGATTGGTTTGGATCCTCCTAAGTCTTGGTTCCTTGGAGACATTGAAATCAAACACTACAACAAGGTCTAACTTGTGATGATTTTGAAAGTGTTGTACTACCTCGTCAAGGTCTTTTCCTTGCTCCTTTGGTATTTGGTGGTCTATCAATAGTAGGTAGAATATCTTGCAGCCTTTATGTTTGAGCTTTAATGGTCTTTATCATCCTATTGTACTGCTCTTGGGCATAGAGAGATGTTTCTAGTTCTTCATGTGGCTCTTTATCATGTTGTTTCCGAGACCCCCTCATTACTGCCCTTCATGGGTGACTTAGCTCTCCATGGGACTTCATGGTTCTATTGCGGCAATCTCCTCATGTGGATTTGGGTAGTTGCTTGATGTTGAAGTTTCTTCTAAGGATATGGTCATCCAAAATCGTTTGGCCTCCTCATAATTAGAATTTCTTGACCAAAGTCTTGTAAAAGAGAGGATGTGGCCAATGATACTTTTGTCTTCAGCTCTTCCACATCTTCAATAGATGGGCACTGTCAATAAGGATGTCTTTCCTATAAAGTTCTTACTGCATGGCTATAATGTGCTTATAGACCTCAATCCACTACTTTGAGTGGATATTGCTTGATAAGACACTTGTTGCTAGAGCATAAGTCATTCTTTAGATCAACCATTCTTTGACTCTAGCCATTTGTGTGCTTTCTTTTCCATGCTTTCAGTTGCTTTGCTAAGGTTTTAGCTATAACTATAGTGCTTTGTAGGCTTATGAGGACTACCTTTACTTGCTCTTGCGCTCAAAATGTATCTTCTAGCTCTTTGCTCAAGGTGGTTGTTTTGGCCTTCTCTTATTTCATTTACTACTTATAGCTCCTTTATCTCCTCTATAGTGGGCTTCATTTCCTCCATGGTAGTGTTCTTTATGTTTATCTTTTCTTTTGCTATTATTGGAGCTCCCATTTTGAAGCTTTTAGATACGCTTGATGTGCAAGCTTGTCCTTATTAAGTTGAAGCTGGAGCGCTTGCCACTCTTTGATTGCTCTCAAGCCTTGTCTTGCTTGAGCTCTTCACAAAGGCTCTCTAGGATGGTCACTCTTCTAGGAGTGCAACTCATTTTGACAGGTCAACCCAAAAAGTCAATATCTAATTTTGTACATCCCTTAGTGATGTAGCTATTATCTCCTCACCCATCTTTTTCCTCATATGAGTTATTTCTTCATTCAAATTCTATATGATTGTGAGTAGTTGTAGAAAATCAATAGGTGCAACTGCTATGAAGAAGCTTGGGAGTCTTCTATATAATTTCCTTTCCTTTGCTTTTGAAAGTCCTCTGTTGCTCTAAGGACTCATATTGTCTTCTTATATCCTCCTTGAAAGACATCCTTAGGACCACTAAGATCACTTCATGCTACTTAATATAGGATTCTTCTCTAGCTTAAACTCCTTCATTGACAATTCTAATGTGACGTTATGCTCTAATTCTTCATGTGGGTCACTCTTGGTGCCAAAGCTAGACATTTTATCATTATACTTTTCAAGTCTAGCTTCTTCATATGCCTTCCTCTTTTTCATTGATATTTTCTTCTTCTTCTTCACTTCTTTTCTTTCTTCTCCTCGACTAGATCTACCTCCCTCATCTTCTCTAGAAGAGGTAGAGCTAGAATCTTTTGTGGATGAGTGCTCCCTTGGTGGGTTGGGTGATCTACATAGGTTGGTTAGATAGATGAAACAACTTAAGGGTTGTTCAAAGCCATGTTCATGAGCTCAGCTAGTGTGCTACTACACACAAGGAATTGTCCTCTTGCCTCATTACTAATCATAGGTCAAATGATGTTTAACAATTTTTGTAGTCCGTAGGTCCTCCATGGGACTCTTTGGAATCCTTGTGATACATGAGCTTGATCTTATATAGGTAAACATGGTACATAAGAGTTGGGTGGTGAGGCAAAAGTCTTTGCCCACTATATCATTAAACAATAGGCCAGCTTGGTTGAGATCTAGTTTACTCCATTTTCCACCAAAAACTTCAACATTATCCCTTATTGGTCTACTTGAAGAACTTTATATTCCCAATCAATTTGGCATACCTAATCTCCTTTCCAACATCAATACAAACCTATGTGTATTATCATACAGGCCATTTGACTTGGATCTAAAAGGTGGAGCGGAAGTGGAAGCATGAGTGGAAGCAAGAGCAATGGAGGTTCAAGTAAAGAAGAGAGAGACCAATGTGTGGGAACTCCAATAGCCACAATGTATGACTTGCCTTTCCTTACTCTATTGTCATAGTAAAAATAAAGAATAAAGTGATAGCCATGGGTGGTTGCAACCTACAACAACATACATATGGTGGGTGATAACTACAAGTAAATGTAGGTAGGTGACTAGGCACATGCAGCCTTTAACCCCCAACAACCTCCCACTTAAAGGTGAACATGCATGAGTGTGGACAAAAGAAGAAAAAACTATCAAAGTACAAAATATACATATAAGTACAATAGGACAAGGGATATATGTCATCTTATCCTGTGCCCATCATCTTCCTAAGAAAGGCATAACATTCCACTAGGAGACTTTTAGTGAGTAGATTTGCAGGATTCTCATCAATCAAGATCTTAACAAGCTCTATTTTCTTATCCTTAACTACCTCTTTGATGAAGTCATAATGAACCTCAATGTGCTTGGTCTTTGCATGAAAGTCCAAATTACATGCCAACTAAATAGCACTCATAGAATCCGAATACAATATAGGAGCCATAGTTAAGACACTAGATGGCCTAAACCATAGGGCCTCCTTGTAAGCCTCAATGAAATATACTTAGCCTTGGTAGTAGACAAGGTAGTGTATTTCTATACCTTGGACATCCAAGAAATAGTAGCTCTAGCAAAGGTGAAGACATAGCTAGAGGTCGACTTCCTACTATCTACAAATTGTCTTGCATAATCAAAGTCTGGGTAGCCCATGACTCCAATATCCTAGCTACCATAACAAATTCACATATCTATGATGCCCTTAAGGTTTCTTATGATACCATTCATAGTATCCCAATGTCGCTTGCTAGGTGTTGCCATATAGTGAGCCACAACTCCCACTGCAAATGCTATATTAGGTCTAGTTGCTATCATGGCATATATCAAGTTATCCATCGTGGATACATATGGGATCTTGGCCATCTTGGCATTCTTATCATCTAACTTTGGACAATTTTCCTAAATAACCATCACATGAGAAGGTAATGGGCAACCAATAGGCTTACCACTCTACATATGAAAACACTCAAGAACCTATGAATGTACTCCTTCTCTAACAAATAGAGAAGTCCCTTAGAGCGTTTGCATGTAATGCTCATATCAAGTATATAAGAGGCATGCCCCATGTCCTTTATCTCAAAGCTCTTCTTGAGCTAAGTATTTAAAGCATCTAGCTCATCACAAAGCACTCTAAGCAATTAGCATATCATCAACATATAGCACCAAAATGATAAGGCTATCATCATGAACCTTCTTTGTGTAAATACATGGATCCATATCACTATGGGAGTGACCCTATGAATGCATAAATTCATCAAAATTATGATATCATTCCCTAGATGCTTGCTTAAGTCCATAAAGACTCTTCTTCAACTTGCACACTGGGTGTTCCCCTATCCTTTTCCTCAAAGTCCTTAGGTTATTGCACATAAATGTCCTTATATAAGCCCCTATGAAAAAAAATCATTTTTACATCCATCTAGAATAAGTCTAGATCCATTTGTGCAACCAAGGCCAATACCAATGGTAGGGTAGTCAGTTGACCATAAGAGAGAAGATCTCATCAAAATCAACTCCTTTTTTCTACTTAATACCCTTAGTAACCAATCTACCCTTATATATTGATTAGGGTGACAATGAATACTCTTCAACATGTACATCCACTTGCATGGCAATGCATGTCTTCCATTGGGCAAATGAACCAAATTCCATGTATAGTTTTTTTGTAGTGAATCATACTCAAACAACATGGCTCTCTCCTAAGAGTGACTATCACCTCCACTCATAGCTTCGTCATAAATGAGAGGCTCACCAGCATTTGTCACCACCATGACATAATACATAAAGGTCTCAAAGTGATCAAGAGGACGTGGACCTCTAGTGGAGCATTGCAAGACTAGCTATCGAGCATGCACAACTTTTTTTATCTGTCCAACATCATGATTCTACACAACAAGCATATCATGGGCTACTACATCATCAGTAGTTCCTCCTGAAAGATCACCCTATGTACCTCAATTACTTTCTCTATTCTCATATTTATATTATTCTCATGGAATGTAATATCATGGCTATGGATAACCTTCCGAGCCTATGGATCCCAAACGAGATAGCCCATCTTACATGCATCACCATATCTAAGAAAGATGCATTTGATGGACTTTGGATCCAACTTATTGTGCTTGTCTTTGGGAATATGGTAGAAAGCTCACATCCAAAGACTTATAAGTGTGCATACAAGGGGGGGTTTACTAGACCGTACCTCCTATGCAACTTTACCACCAAGAGCAATGCATGGAGATCTACTAATGAGATGCATGGTAGTAGTAACCGTCTCAGCCCAAAAGTATTGTGGTAAGCCTGCCTGACTAAGTATACTACAAACTCTTTCTTGAATAGTCATATCCATGTGCTTTGCAACACCATTCTGTGGTGGGATATATAGGGTGGTCAATTGATGCTTAATACTCCTCTCATCACAAAACTGCTCAAATGCCTTAGAGACATATTCATCCCCTTGTCAATTTATAGGCATATCAACCTATGCTTATATTAGTTCTCAACCATAGCACGAAAGCATAGAAATGTATGCAAAACATTTGATTTCTCCTCAATGGGATAGGCCCAAATCTTATGCGAATAATCCTCTATAAATATAACAAAGTACTTTGTGCCACCCAATGATTAATAGGACATGGAAACACAAACATTTTAAATGAACAATAGCCAACAGTTCACACCCTGTTAACCCTAGCTCGAGATGAAAGAAAAATAAGTAAAATACAGAGGCAATGGAAGAAGCAGGATGGAGAATAAGCAAAGGCGCAAGGATGGCCTCTAAAATCAAGCTAAAGAAAAAATCACATTTTTAAGTGAAAGGAGCTCCAAAATTTTTGTAAAAGAGCGCCAGGCTCTCTCCTATGCAAATTGTAAAAGGGTAGATGGGCATAAACTAAAGAAATAGGTTAAGTAAAAGGGAATGGGAAAAGGGACCTTGCCACAATGGCTGGTCATGTAAAAAAGGGGATGGATGCCCATGGGATTTTAGAGCATGTATATAAAGTTCAAAAAGTGACTAAGAGCTCATTCTTTGACGCGTGACAACAAGAGACTCTTCTTCTTCTCTTCTCTTCTCTTACTTGCTTGTGTGTGCTTGAGAGAGGGAGTGTGAGAGTGTGAGGGAGTGAGTGTGTAAGGATGAGGGATCAAGGAGATGAAGCTCTCCATCATCTCCTCTCTTCTTCTTCTCTTCTCTCGCATGCGGCTATGGAGGATGGAGCTTGGAGTCGGAGGCTTGAGGATGCTCAAGCTTGCATCAAGAATCATGGAGCTATCGGTGTGCTTGAGGGAGGAGGCAACTTGTTTAGGCATCGAGGTAAGCTCATTACACTCGTAGAGAGAGTGTGTGTGTTAGCTATGTGAGAGATACCATTAGTACTCGCTTAAAACACTTGAAAGAATAAGTGGTCCATGGGTCTTGGCGGTTGAATCACCTCTACATTTTGGTTTCATTGCCAGGACCAATGGATTCAAGCTTGAGCACTTGCGCGCTTCAAATTGAGCATCGAAGAAAGGGTTTCATCCCCGAATCAGAGCTTGAGATAGGTAGGAAGTTTGGGGTTTTTAATATTCACAGCAAGTAAGTATTTTGGTTATTTTGATAGTTAGATGGATATTAGAGTAGGAGAAATCAATTCAGTACTTTGCTTTTGATTCTTGTTCCATTTAGAGTAGGTTAAGGTTAAGAGATTGGTTGGAAAAGCATAGGGTTTGTTGCTATAAAACAAGCCCGAATAGGGCACAAATCAAGAAAGACAAGAAGACAGATTGCTCAAGGAGATTAAGGTCAACGAGTGAGGGAGTGGGAGTGGCAAGAACTTTGTTGGGAAGGGGTTTAATAGCCAAGAGGCCAAGGGAGAGCTCATTTGAAACCCTGGTTGAGAGAGAGAGAGAGAGAGAGAGAGAGAGAGAGAGAGAGAGAGAGAGAGAGAGAGAGAGAGAGAGAGAGAGAGAGAGAGAGAGAGAGAGAGAGAGAGAGCTCCATCGTGTGGATCCACTTCAATCTTGCCACCGACAAGTTTGTTGCCCACTACAGGTATACCCACCCCTTCTCCTTCATGCATAGATAGGATCTGGAAGTGCTTAGCAGGTGGGAAGCTCAGAATTACTCGACGCGACGAGTTTTTTGTCATTTCAAAAAAAATGTCAACAAGGCTAATGTTTGCACTTGTCCAAGCATCAATAGCAGTCATTATTACTTTGATGAGGGCAAAAGTATGCACTATTGTTCATGTTTTGTTACCTATGCTAGACATTTTTCTTGATGGCTACCTCAAGTTGCCTTTGGGCCTTAACAATCGATTCAATTATTTACTCTAACTACATGTCCTTCAACTTTTTTTTACAAATGGCCCCCATCATCAACTCTTCCATAAGGCTTTTGGGAATCCTACTCACTGAGACATTTTGTTGAATATAAGTGAACACACTATGAAAGTTTTGAGCTATGATCCTCAAGCCTTTGTTTGTTATGGCAATGAGGAGCGATCCATCATTATTTAAATCCTTACTACCTATTGAAGTGGTCATCATGTCTATTGCCTTCTTGGATTTGTCATATCTCTTGTTTTGCCTCTTCAAGCCCAAGGCTTGCTCCACTAGTTGAGGGATGAGCTTGACTTCAATGAGTTTTGAGTTCCCCTCATCAATGATATGCACTACAGAAGTTTTGGTATCTAGCTTGTATTCTCTAGTGAAGGTAGTGCAGCCCCATAGCTATGCCTTGAAGGTCATGGATTTATCATGGTTCTTGGTTTCTTTGAAGACCTTTGTGCCTTAAGTGAATGACTACTCTATCCTTGTTTTTCCTTCTAATGACTCATTTTGGATTGTTCCTTGAGTGGTCAATGAATAATTCACCTCTCTATCCTTGTTTTTCCTTTTGATGACTCGTCATGGCTTGTGCCTTAAGTGAATGACTATTGTATCTGTGTCTTTCCTTTTGATGACTCATTCTAACTTGTGCCTTGAGTGCTAGATGTCTAATTCACCATCTGCACATAAGAAGGCAATGCAACATGCAAATTTTTACCAATGGATAACATTTTACATAAAATCGAAAAACAACTAACAGTCAAAACACTTAGCAGGGTTAATTTTGGCTAGTATTAAATGCTTACATGCAATGTTTCCAATGTCAAATGCTTTTGTTCTTCTAAATTCCACATCATCTGGTTAGTTTCAATTTTTTGGACTTTTAATAATTAGCATTTTATAGGTTTCCCTTCCTTCACATGGGTACTCAACAACTTCCTAGTTGGACTTGGGGGTTTGAAATCTTCAAATGTGTGTGTGTGTGTGTGTGTGTGTGTGTGTGTGTGTGTGTGTGTGTGTGTGTGTGTGTGTGTGTGTGTGTGTGTGTGTGTGTGTGTGTGTGTGTGTGTGTGTGTGTGTGTGTGTGTGTGTGTGTGTGTGTGTGTGTGTGTGTGTGTGTGTGTGTGTGTGTGTGTGTGTGTGTGTGTGTGTGTGTGTGTGTGTGTGTGTGTGTGTGTGATATCAAATTGAGGCTTAATTTCATATGTACAAAGGCAAGTGCGTTTATTTATAGATAAGTGTCATGGCATTCTTGGGAAGCCACCACTCATAGAAGTTAGGATTGTACTAGAGCTTGCCAAGGGAATCCAAGTTGAAGTTTCGATAAGGTATCTTGCAAAGCTAACGATATCATTCAGTATGGATAGGCCCTCAAGTTGGCTTACAAGATGTAATTCCTCTTCAAGAAGGATCTTGTCTGGGGGGGGGGGGGGGGGGGTGTTGCTTTAGTTTTGAGGGATACTCCAAGTTGTGAGTGATTAGAATTTCCCTAAGTCATATGTCACTACAATGGGTGGGGTCATGCTATAGGGCTTTGGTAGCATGACATTGCTCCACATTTAAGTCAATTGCCATTCTAAGCATATCAAGGTGATGGTTATATGAGGTTTTATGAATGGGTGTTGGGATGTGCACTTTTGGTAGAGATTGGTCACTTCGACTAAATCATAGGTTTTTTACCATGGTTCCCAAAATGAGGCACATTGCTTTGGTGCTCTTTTTTGGAAGCATTTTCAATATGCCCAATGGGATAGCCATGCGCTTGTTGAAAATGTGTTTGTGCTCCTTCCATGTGAACTTCTTAATAGGAGACAAGCTTGACCATTTGGTCCTTGGATGATTTCTTGGTCAATTATCTCATAGGTCCTAGCAAGCATTTCAAATGTGGCATCTAATTCTCTAATGTAGTCTTGACAATGGGAAAGCTGGTTTGCTTGGCTGAAGATGTTGCCATTTGATAAATAGACCATTGAGTAGCACTTGGTTTTAATCTAGCTGAAGGTTGCAAGTTTGTTATGCTAGTTAGGGATGGGTTGGCATTTGAAGCTTCATTGCTTTGAGGTGTATTCTCAATAATGGAGATTTGACATTGTGCATCGTAAGTCCGTCACGTTGTTGGGGGTGCATGGGATTGGCTCTACCCTAGGTAAGGATTGGGTTGATTTGGGTTCTATACACCCAGATGGCTTAGTTGGGCTAGGCTTCTCTATTATGGGCCTAGATTGTTTGGTTGAAGTGATAGATTTATGCACTATCCTACATCGTATGTTATAGGGTACTAGTTGGGAGGCTTAGATGGATTGAGAGGTATGCTTGGATATCCATATGTGACAATTCTTCTCATGGTATCCTAGTGCTATGAGCATGCCTTAGGCATCCACTTAGGGTGGTATGTCTAGTTGTACAACTTTTCTAAGATTTCTATGCTGATGTCTACCCTAGGTGCATTCTAACTAGGTTTTATCTACTACTTCAAACACCACTAACATTTGATTTGTGTCTCATGTTGATGATTAATCTTCTAGTTACTAATTGGGGGCAGTTTCTTATTGTGGGTCACTAATAATTGTTGCACTAGGGCCTTTTTTTTTTGCTAGATGCAATCGACATGGTCATTTTGGTAAACTGGGGGCGTTTCTTAGCCCACTCCCTAATGCTAAAGGTGGAGATCACCTTGGCTAGGGGAGCATTAAGGTGGATACATTTTTCCACATAATTGACATCGCAATGGATTTGAAATTTAAAGGTTCAACTAATAGCATTTTGTGCCTTATAACTTCTCTATTTAGGAGAACATAAAAGAATATTGGGACATTTTTAGTTTCCATTGTCAACATAAGTTTACATCTACCTACCAATGAGTAGGTGTGGCCTCTTTATGAATGAAGTTCAGCATTAGTTGGCATAAGCATTGGTTGGACTTCTTGATCCCAATAGTGATAGGGCAAGGTGTTGTGGTCTAAGACTTCATTGATAAGGATATTGGCCTTGACTTCCTTAGCGGCCATGAGTTTAACCTTGAGGTAGGATGCTGGTATTGTCCTCTAGGTTGCGAATTCTAATTGTCCTCACATTGAAGTTATGTGGCTTGCTTGGGTTCTTGTTGTCTTATCACAAGGGATCATGCTACATATTTGTGGTCAAATAGGATTTTGGTGGGTCCTAGAGGTTGTTCATATTTTGGATACCCTGGGGGATAGTACTTCTTGATGTGGCTCTCATTGAAGTGATTAATACCCTCCCCCCAAGGATATCTAGCTCTGAATTTTTGGTTTAGCTAATAGGTTGAATGTAATACAGTCTAGCCCTCTAAACCTCCCTTAAAAAAGTAAAGAAGAACCAAGTCCCCTTGATCAAATATTCATTGCTAGATGTATTTGTCAAACCAAGCCTTCTTGCTAGCTTTCTCTACAATAAGTGCATGAATGGCTAGAAGCCTAGTTTCAATTATCAATTTTAGGTCAAGGGACCCAAGCTTTTTTGTCTTCCAAGTGTGCATGTACGACAATGTATAGATTGGTGATTAATAATTCTATAGGCATGGTGGCATCAATGCCCTGAAAGGGCACATGTGGCTATCTTGTATGCAGTTTGGTATGCCTATAGAGCAACCATCAATTTGTTGTCCCAATCAATTTACGAGTGAGAAACTATTTTTATCAATTTAGTAAAAAAGGTCTTGTTCATCAACTCTACCTAGCTATTTGCTTGTAGGTAGTATGGTGCCAACTTTTGGTGTATGATTAAAAATGTGGAGAGTAAGTGCTTTATTACTTCATTAATGAAGTAGGTCCCTCTATCACTAATAGTTTCTATTTAGATAGCTGAATTGAGATATGACATGTTTCCACTGGAACTTGGCCATTGTTCTTTCATGTCTCCTTCGCCTTAGCCCACTTCATTGTGTCATTTGTCGCAACTATGATGTACTTTGCCTAAGAATACGAATGGTAGGGATGATTGGTCCCATGAAGTTGATTTCCCATTTTTCAAATGATTGATGAGCTAGGACTAGCATTAGCTCCAATTTGTCCTTCTTGATATATACCTTAATGCATTGGCACTCATCATAATGCTTAACAAATAGTGCTACATCTTTAAATAGGATTGGCCACCAAAGTTATAATCATAACACCTTTCTAGCCATGGTGGTGATGTTAGAGTGGTCTCTCGATATTCCTCCATGTGCCTCCTATAATACTTCTCCAATTTCATGCTTGCACATGCATTTCCTCAACAAACTACCCTATCCTAGGTTGTACAATTAGCTTACAATCAACTAATAGGGCTTTACTTTAATAAGTAGGTACATAAGATGAGCCTTGAATCAACTAGTATGACCTCACTTTAATGAGCAAGTACATAAGATGATCCTTCTCTATGAGGTACTCAGATAGTCCATACTTTAGGGCATCTACAACATCATCAACCCACTAGGGGATTAGGTTAGTCTTGAAGAGCTGAGACACTTTTTGCATTGAATCTAGAAGGTTATCCTTGATCCCAATTGCATCTTCACCACTTGACATGTGGTTAGCCACATAGTATTGCTTTCATTTTCTTACAACTAAAGTGAAGTCAAATTCTAAGAGTAGTAATAGACATCTTGCGGTGGGGCCTATAGCACATAGTTTGTTTAGCAGGCGTAGCAAAGTTTGAAGGTCTATGAAGAAGGTGAAGTGGGTAGGGTGTAAATAGTGGACAAACAACTTCACAACATATGCCATACCAAGCCCTTCATACTTTGTTGCAGAATAGTTCATTTTTATTTTTGTGAGCTAGGAAACTCATTTGAAAGTCCATCTTGTGCTCAATAAGTTAGCAGAGAATTACTCCAATAAAAAATTTAAATGCATCGATATTACATGAAATGTGATTGTCCAATCTAGGGGTCACAATATGAATACACTGATAAGAGCCTTTTTTAAGGCTTCATATTCTTGTAGCACTCCTTCATCCACTACTACTTTCACTAAGAGCTTGTACAATGGCCTAGCACTTGTTGGATAGTTAAGCACAAAGTGTCTATAGTAATTGGTATGTCCAAGGAAGCATTGCATGCACACCCTTAGTGTTTTCTAAGGATTGCAACTCTAAGATGACTTAAAGTTTCATTGTTCATAGAGCAACACCATTTTTGGATACTAGATGACCTAGAATGGTGCCATGCTTTACCCAAAATTGGCAATTAAGCAAATTCAATGAGAATTGGTATTGCCTACACTATTGAAAGACTATTTGAAGCTTGTCTTAGTACTTAGTCCATGAGGAATTAGTTCAAAGGACATTGATGAACACTTCAAGGTACTTGTAGAGCATGTCCTTGAATATTGTGTGTATCAAGCATTGGAAGGTTGTATGTGCATTCTTAGCTGAAAGGGCATGATCATATACATGAATACCCTCTATTCCATGACAAAGGCAATCGACTAATAATCAAGATAAACTTGCACTTCATTATAGCTTGAGAAAGTCATTGACTACGGTAGTGAATCTCAATATGTTTGGACCTAGCATAGTAGACATGATTGCTAGCTAACATAGCACTACTGAGGTTATCACAATGCAATCTCACTCTACTTTCCAGCTGTATTCCCAAGTCTTTTAGCAGTTTCAACAACCAAATTGCTTCGCAAGCCGCTAAGGCAGCTCCTCTGTACTCAGTTTCTGTACTACACACTGCAACAGTAGGCTATTTCTTACTCTGCCAACTGATCCTACTGCTGCCCAATCCAAATGCATAACCACTAGTTAACCTCCTGTCATAGGCACAACTAGCCCAATCAGCATCAGTAAACCCTGTTAAGTCAAGGGATTTTCCATATGCATAAAACAGCCCATAATCTATAGTACCCTTTGCATATCTCATGATCCTCCTGACTGCATCTAAATGTGCTTTGCGAGTCTTCTACATGAACCGACTAATCAGCCCCACTACATAACATAAGTCAGGACGGGTAATAGTCAAGTATATCAAGCTACCCACCATCTGTCGATACATGGTCACATTCTCTATGCCATTCCCAACATCAATCTGCAGCTTGACATTCTAGTCAAGAGGCGTCTCCATAGGTTTGCATTTAGCCATACCATACTTCTTTAACATGTCATCAGCATACTACTTCTGTAGCAGCCATATACCTTGAGGCATAGAGACTATCTCGAAAATACTTTAGTTCACCAAGGTCTTTGACTCTGAATTCAGCTTGTAAACATGATTTAATTTCAATATGTTTGGACCTAGCATGGTAGACAGGATTGCTAGCCAACATAACACTAGCTGATCCATCAGTAGCCACTGCCAACAGGATTACCATACCACGATGCTAGCTCATAAAAAATAACATCTTTGCTAATCAATGTCTCATGTGTAGATGGTACATAACACTTGTAAGCTTTTCGGTATTGTGCATAACCAAGAAACACACTTTTGACAGCTTTAGGATCCAATTTCTTCCTCTTTTCATCAAGAACATGGACATATGCAATGCTGCCAAATACCTTCAAGTGTGAAATGTCAGGCTTATGACCATACAATCTCTCACATGGAGTTACATCACGAATCCCTGTTGTAGGGGTTCTATTCAACACATAGACAGAAGTCACTATTGTTTTAGCCCAATAACCATTTGGCAAACTCTTCTCATTCATCATAGCTCTTGCCAATTCCATCAGTACCTTATTTTTCCTTTCTGCTACACCATTTTGCTGCGGTGTATAGCTGCAAGTTAACTATCTTCTGATCCCATGTTTAGCAAGGTACCTGTCAAAGTGATTAGAGACGTATTCTCCACCTCCATCTGATCTAAGATATGAAATTTTACAGCTCAACTCATTTTCACTATGCTTCTTGAAGTCCTTGAATGCATCAAACACATCATCCTTATGTTTCAGTATGTAAAGCCAAGTATACCTATTGAAATCATCAATGAAGGATACATAGTAATGAACACCACCAAACGAAGCATTGTGAGAAGGATACATAGTAACGAGCACCACCAAACGAAGCTATTCTGTACATGTCTCATAAATGGAAACCTTGTTTGCTTTCCAAACTGACATGCATCATATACATGTCCAAAGTCATGATACTTGAACTTAGGTAGTCCAAGCACAATCTCCTTGTGCTGGATAGATTTCAGCTTTTGTACATTCACATGGCCAATCCGCTTATGCCATATCTGAACATCCCGTATAGCACCATCATCATGTGTAAACATGGCTCCTTTCAATTCTGGAATTGACGCATCAAGAGTAAACATTCTGCCATCTCTTTGGCCTCTAGCAATCAACTTGCAGCCATTACCATATTCTTCAACAAAGCATCCATCTCTATTAAATCTCACCTGCAGATTTTGTTTTGCCATCTGTCCAACTGACAAAAGATTCTTGGTTATTGTAGGTACATGTAGTACATCATGTAGGCTCTTTTTCTTGCCTCAGACATCAACAAATGTACAACTCCTTTATGCTGAATAGTATGATGGGAGTCATCCCAAGTACAAACATGTCCATGAGAACCTGCAACCATCTCATCAGACCATTTTCCATGGGGTGTCATATGATTTGAAGCCCCTGAATCAATGTACCATCTATCATCTCTGTTCGGCCTAGATGCATTCTTAGACACATGTTGCATGGCAAACAATCTATCAACCTGCTCATCATGAGCACCGCTAGAAGATGCATAGCGCCCATGCTATTTTTCCTTTGCCTGTTGGGGTAAAGGCGCCTCCGCCGTGCCGCCGCGTGTATTACTACACTGACAGTACCCGCCACTGCACACTGCAGGTGGCGGGTGCCCGTCACGTCACTTTATTCTTTACATTCATTTTAGTGACTAGTAAATAAAGGAAGGCCCGGTCACACATTGTGACTGTTGGAGTTCCCATTTCTTGTCTCTCTCTTTCTTGCTCTTGCTCTCCCACCATAGCTCGCGTGCAAGCTTCGATCCTTCTCACCTTTCAACTGGTATCAGAGCTTGGCTTCCTCTTGCTCGAGCTCGACTCGGTGCTTCTCTACCTTCGCATCGACTCCCTTTACACATTGGGTCTCCATCCTGGCAGCCATAGCCGATCTCCCGAGCTTCCGACACTCCCTGGCTTCCCGAGCTCTCTCCCGGCATTGTTGGGCTTCTTCAGGGCCTTGCCCTTGAGGTATTGCATCAGAGTTTGAAGGGTTTTACTTCAGTTCTCAGCTTTAAACAGGTGGAAGAAGAGGGGCAGCCATCATTTGAAGCTTCAAAGCTCCATATCTTCCTTGCCCTTTGCTTTGGGCATTCATGGCTTTGTTGTATACCCTCTTTGGGGCCTCTTTGAGCCTCCCATCCACACCAACATTGCCACATGGAGCAGCCACTTCCCAGGACAGCCTGTGCTGAATTTGCACCAGATTTCTGCCTGCCTACTCATCAAGTTTTCAGCCTATATGCCTCGGCTCCTAAATGAGCACTTAAACAATGGTTTCTAGAAGGCATTTGAGCTACTTTGAAAGCCTCTTTAGGCCTTGTGCTTGGCATTGAAGCTTTGGGGCTGACATTCTCTGATTTGGCACTGTCATTTACTGTTATACAGTGCTGGAAATAGGGCAGCCACACTTGGCATTGGCATTTGATGCTTATACTCTACTCCGATTACCTTGTTTGATGCCCGTATGCGGCCTACATGATGCCTTGGGAATGTATGCACATGATTATGCCATGATTTTGGCTTGAAATATTGGCTGAAATTTCTCAGTTTTGACAGTCAAACTTGGCTGTAATAACAATGGGCTGAAGGTACTTTGGATGCTTTGTCACTTACCTATTGGTACTGGATGTATGCTTTGGGATTTGCCATCATGTATCTGACATTTGGGGATGACTTTGAGCTCATGTTTGAGTCTATGGAATGTATTTGAGCTACGCATAAGCTCCGTCTTGGTTGGTATTCACTAGCATTTGGACCGACTTGGCATGCTTTTGGGCTGCTTATGCCTCATGTCTATGCTTGACAATTAGGCTTCATACATTACATGCTTTGGTTCATGATATATGCTGCTTGGTTCATCTATACTTTACCGACATTGGGAGCTTTGCCTTGGATGTATTTGAGCATTTCTGACTTAGTTTGATCATTTACTTGGTTGCTATCGGATGTCATTGAGTTGATAGAGATCTTATTTTGGGATTATGTATTGCTCGTTGGTTGCTTCCATCAGTTGCTTCATGTATGTCATGCTCTTGGGATGCGTATGACGTATTGACTTGGTCACTTGTCACTGGTACTTTGTCTTGGGTTGCTTGATCCCTTGAGCTCGTTTGTACACCTTTTGTGCCAGTGGGAGCATCTTGCATGCTTACTTGACCTTGAGCAGGGATTACATGCTATTGGAGCAGTTACATGTATTGGAGCAGTCTATGTCATTGAGCAGTTACAGATGTATTGAGACTTTGGGATTATACTCCGACAATTGGATGTTGCATTGAGTATATGTCTTGGTTCACCGGATGCTTATGAGCTGAGTCAGTTTTGGATCCGCTTTCTTTTGAGCAAACACCTATTTGTGTCAGGTTTTGGCAGTTGCAAGTACATTTTGCCTAGATTGTCTGGGGGTGTGCCTCTTACTGTGGCAGATGCTATTTGACATCTCTCTGTGTTATGCTCATGTATTTTCACTGTCATTTGGCTTTGCTTTTTCCTCTTTATGACGGCTTTGGACCTAGCATTGTTTAGTTGACATTAGATCCAGTTTTGGGACAATTTGCTCTCATTATTGCAGTTCTGAAATTTATTACAGCAAGCATTTATTGGTGGACTGAGCAGTATTTTTTATGCTAAGATATCCTGATTTGGTGTACCGCACATAGTACTAAGTGGGCAGCATCTTTCGGCACACTTTTCTCGCCATTTGGAGCTCATTTCAGTGGATTTTGGGCATTTTCTGTAGTAAAACAGCCAGCAGTTTTACATTGTCTGTGCATTTCCAGCCTGCATTATGGCGTCCTCTTCGACTGATAATGCCATATTTAACGTCACAAAGTTGGATGGTACCAACTACTCTTATTGAAAGAGTCAAATTTGGCAGGTCTTGGTGCAGAAATCTCAGATTAAGCCACTTCGGTTGAGCAGGGAGTAGTCTGAAACTATGGACAATGACGACTGGCTTGAACTTAATGAGCTATGCAAGTCCACGATTGTATTGTCTCTCACTGAACAGGTACATTATAATGTATTTGAGGAAGCACAGAGTGCATGGGATCTATGGAATAGGAAAAAACCCTTTATGATAAGAAAAGTCCGACGAGTCAGATGTACTGGTTGAAGCAGCTTATGGATCTGCGCATGAAGGATAATGCGACTATGTCTACTCACTTGAGCCAGTTCCATGCTATATTGAAGAACCTGACTTCGCAGGATATCACCTTTGGAGAGGAAGTAACTCCTCTTTTCTTGCTTGGGACTCTGAATGAGTCATGGGATGTATTCTGCACTGCCCTATGTGCCTCTAGTGCTACTCTGAAATTGAATGATGTGAGAGTACTCTTCTGTAGGAAGAGGTTAATCACAAAAACTTGGATGCCTCTCGTGTTTCACATGCTTTGACAGTTAGAGGCAGGAATGACAGGAATGATCATGGTCATGGCCGTGGCCGTGACTCGCAGAAGGGTCGGTCTAAATCTCATGGAAAGTCGCGTAGTAAGTCGCGTGGGTGCAACGCTAATGTCACTTGTCATCATTGTGGAAAAAAGGGCCATATCAAACCACAGTGTCATGAGTTGCGCAATGAGAAGCGCAAGGATAAGGGGAAAGAGAAATTGCAGGAGAAGTCCTCTGATCGCAGCATAGTACCTCCGAAGTCCAACGTCAAGATTGAGGAAATTAATGTCATGCAGACCGAGGATTCCGATGGTGGTGATGAGTTCATACTTGCAGCTAGTTCTTCTGATGCCTCACACTTGACTGAGACACCTAATATGTATGCACAGTGCTGGTTATTGGATTCAGGTGCGTCCTTCCATGTGACGCCTTACCGTGAGTGGTTTCACTCTTACTGTACTGTATCTGGATCAGTCAGACTTGGAGATGACAGGTCTCTTGATATTGTGGGTTGTGGAGATATTCAGTTGCAGTTTTCCACTGGCAGTTCCTTTTTGCTCAGGGATGTACGTCATGTACCTGCGCTTACGTGCAGTCTTATGTCTGTAGGACAGTTGGATGATGCAGGGTTTCATGTCTGTTTTGGGGATTCTGCCTGGAAGATTACCAGAGGCAGACTTGTGCTTGGTAGAGGCGCCAAGGCTGGCAGCCTCTATCCTCTTGTTGTATCTGGGTCTTCTGTAGACCATGTTTTGGATGTGGGCTCTATCCCACATGTATCACTTTGGCATGCCCATTTAGGGCATATGTCTTTGAAGGGAATGAAAATGTTATCTGGTTTGCAGTATATTCCGCCTTTGGACTATGCATGTTTTGACTCGTGTGATCATTGTCTTTACAGTAAGCAGAATAGGTCTACGCACAAGAAATCGGATAGGCCATGCATGAGTGAGCCCTTGGCTTTGGTGCATTCAGATGTTTATGGGCCCATTCCGTGTATGTCTATGGGTGGCGCGAAGTACTTTGTTACCTTCATTGATGATTTTTCTAGGAAAGTGTGGGCTTATCCCATAAAGCAAAAGTCCGATGTCTTGGCAGTCTTTCAGCGTTGGCTTGAAATGCCTTAGGACTAACAATGGGGGAGAATATGTCTCACGTGCTTTTGAGCAGTTTTGTGATGACAGGGGTATTAAGCGTCAGTTGACCACCCCTTACACCCCCGCCTAGAATGGTTTGGCTGAGCGCATGAACAAGACTATTCAGGAGCATGTCCGCTCTATGCTTAGCCATGTAGGCCTACCACAGAGCTTTTGGATTGAGGCAGTTAGTACGGCAGTGCATGTCATAAACCGATCGCCTTCTAGTGGATTGGATTTCCAGGTTGCAAAGGAAGTTTGGGCTGGTAAGCCACCCTCTTATGTGCATCTCCGTGTCTTTGGATGTGAGGCATTCTGCTATGTGCCCAAGGACAAGAGGAGTAAGTTGGATCCAAAGAGCATTAAATGCATCTTTCTTGGTTATGGTGATTCAGGAGAGATGGGCTATCGCCTATGGGATCCGCAGGCACGGAAAATAGTACGTAGCCATGATGTAGTCTTCCATGAAGATAAGATGCACAGGCAGCCTGAGAAGGTGGTTGAGATCCGCAGAGTGATCTTTCAAGAGGAGCCTAGAGCTCCTACACAGCCAGTTGGACAGCCTACAGCTGTAGCAGATACTCATGGTCAGGGTGTTGGCCAGGCAACTGGGCAGGCAGCAGAGCCTGTAGTGAGACGGTCTGCTAGAGACAAATGTCCACCTGATAGATTTCAACCCTATATACATTATGTTTTGGTTACAGATGCAGGAGAGCCTTTCACTTATGATGAGGCTATGCACAGGGGTGACAGTCACTCCTGGGAGAGGGCTATGTAGTCTGAGATCGACTCCTTGCATAAAAATAAGACTTGGGATTTGGTTGCCTTGCCTAAGGGCAAGAAGGCTTTGCCACGCAAGTGGGTATACAAGCTGAAAAGTACCCCTGGACACCCGAAGCCGGCATATAAGGCTAGATTTGTAGCAAAGGGTTTTAAGCAGGAGCATGGTGTAGACTTTGATGAGGTATTTTCTCATGTGGTTAAGATGACCACCCTGCGCTTGGTCTTGGCTTTGGTTGCTCAGCTTGACTTAGATCTATATCAGATGGATGTCAAGACGGCTTTCTTACATGGGGACTTACATGATGAGATCTATATGGAGCAGCCTAGGGGCTTTGCAGAATCTGGCAGGGAGCATCTAGTATGTAAGTTGAAGAAAAGTCTTTATGGCTTGAAGCAGGCACCTAAGGAATGGTATCATAAGTTTGATGCCTTTATGCAGTCACAGGGCTACAGCAGGAGTGCTATGGATCCGTGTCTTTACACGAAGAAAGCTCGTGATGGTTCATTGCTTATTTTGGTACTCTATGTGGATGATATGCTGATAGCAGGGAAAGCTCATGATGAGCTAGATGCTCTTAAATCTCAGCTGAAGAAGAGCTTTGAGATGAAGGATTTGGGACAGGCCTCTCACATCCTTGGTATGTGCATTAGACGCGACAGGCATGAGGGACTCCTCTACTTGTCACAGAGGGAGTATATTCATAAAGTCCTTGAGCGCTTCCACATGCAGGACATAAAGCCTATTGGCTGTCCATTGCCTTCTTATGTGAAGGTATCATAGACCGATTGTCCACAGACAGATGAGCAAAGGGCTGAGATGGCCCAGATCCCTTATGCTTCAGCCGTGGGCACTTGTTGTATGCCATGATAGCCACTCGTCCAGATATTGCCTTTGTAGTTGGTGTTGTGGCACGCTATATGGCTACACCTGGTAGGAAACATTGGGATGCCGTGAAGGGTATCATGAGGTACCCGAAGGGCACAACAGATATGTGTATTTGCTATGGCAGCTAGGATACAGGGGTTGTGGGGTACACTGACTCCGATTATGCAGGACATGCAGATAGTAGGAAGTCCACTTCTGGCTATGTATTCACCTATGCTGGAGGTGCTGTCTCTTGGATGTCCCGGGTTCAGAAGTGTACAGCTTTGTCTACCACTGAGGCCGAGTATGTTGCAGCCTCTGAGGCTTGCAAGGAGGCCTTGGGATTGATGCTATACCTACATTGCATTCGGATTCTATGAGTGCCATTCAGTTGGCTAAGAATCCGGTCTTCCATGCGAAGACGAAACACATTGAGGTGAGGTATCACTTCATACGTGGTGTTGTGGAGGACAAGTCTGTTGACCTTGTCAAGATCTCCACTAACAAGAATCCTGCAGATCTGCTCACGAAAAGCCTCACTACTGAGCACTTTACCTTCCTCAGGAGATTGATGGGCGTTGGATGAGATGTTGCCTTTCCTCATCCCTTGTACCTATGTACAGTTGTACTGTATTTTTCTTTTTCTTTTCTCTCTCACTGGGGCAGATTCGCCTTTAAGTGGGAGGTTATTAGGGTAAAGGCACCTCCGCCGTGCCGCCCTGTGTATTACTACACTGACAATACCCGCCACTGCACACTGCAGGTGGCGGGCGCCCGTCACGTCACTTTATTCTTTACATTCATTTTAGTGACTAGTAAATAAAGGAAGGCCCAGTCACACATTGTGACTGTTGTATCTCTTTCTCTCCCGCCATAGCTCGCGTGCAAGCTTCAATCCTTCTCACCTTTCATTGCCTTCATATCTCCCTGCTTATTGTAACAATCCTTTGCAATGTGTCCATATCTACTGCAGTAATGACAGTCCTTTTCTCTGTTTGACTGATCATTTGATTGCCATGAACCAGATTCACCACCTCTACCATGGGGTGATCTCCCCCTGCCTCTAAAGCCACCAGATCCACGTTGGCCCTAATATTTGTGCCATGCCAGGCATTTTGCTGATGCTGTCCATAAGTGTTTTGAGTGTCTCCTCGACCTCGAAAAGAGCCACGGCCTCTGCTGCCTCTAGCATGCTGGCTAAAGTAAAGAACAGTGTATCTGCTTTGAGACGTACTAGAATCTATATTCAGCCCAAGCTTAACTTCCCCATGCAGCAACAAAGCAATTAGCTCATCCCAATCAGGGGATTTAGCTCTCACAAAAATAGACATATCAAATGCTTTATACTCTTTGCCAAGTCCATTCAATGTCACTGCAATCATATCATCCTCAGACACTAAAGATCCAATGGTGGCAATCTGATCCACTATGTTCTTGATCTCTATAGTGTAGGCCTGAATGTTTCTATCATTCCTAAACATGTTATTGAACTATTGCTTTAGCTGAATCTTTCTTACATGTGTTACATTTCTATAATCTTCATGAGTATGTCCCATGCATCCTTTGAGGAATTGGATCCAGTAATTTGTACAACCATAACATCCGATATACATAAGGAAGACCAATGTAACACCTTGCATACTTTCTCAGTCCATAGCTTATGAGCCCTTTTCTGATCATTTGTCGGATTCCTTTTATGTATTTCAAGTTCAGTCTCATCACATGTACATAAGTCCCAATAACCTCTACCAACCAAAAAATTCTTCATACGGAACTTCCATAAAGCAAAATTTTTGTTGTCCAACTTTTCCCCCACAATTTGAGTGATATTGTCAGTGCCTTGAGCATTTGCGATAGTTGCAGCTTAGGTATTCAGTGATGTATACAGCCTATAAGTATCTGACTCCTTTTCATATAGTTCAGGACCAGTTTCCTACTATTTAGGATAGTTTTCCTGACAACCCGCTATATTCCAACAATGAAAAAACACAGTCAACTAAGCATAAACCAAGCTCAAATCAGTTCAAAACATTCTATGGTAGTGGCAAAACATCCCAGCAACAAACTATGTCCATACAAGTATCAATGTTTGTATTGTATGCAAGTAGTAGTACCAAATATAACCATCCCACTACTATAACTAGCAGTATTTTCTCTGTTAAAACAAGAGTATTCTGACCTCAAAACAGCCTCAAAACATCTCATTCAGTTGCCACTCTATGCAGGAGTTGATACATGTCCAACCGGTCAGAATATATTGCATGTATGTTAAGTGAAGATGATAGGTATCCTTCCTGCAGAAAATAACCAGTCAATACCCTAATATAACCAATAACAAATTAGTTCAAACTTTGGACTTTCAGTACTCACAATATCCCAAAAAACATCTACCACTCAAGTGGTATGATCCAAGCATTTGTCACTAGCAAATAAGCATCACAGATACTTCAACCTTGTAGGTATATTGTTTCCAAATTCAAGACAGCAACCAGTTCACTGTTTCCAGCCTACAAATAAGCTCCAAAACTGAGCATTTAACACTCCAATATCATGGTCAAATGTATGATAATAAGGGAATATACATTGTTAGGATGAAAGCCACTTGTGCCCTGGAATCACCTATTGTTTAATGCAGTAAACAACTAGTCTACACATGTCTATACTAAATATCTCAAAATCTGTGAGGAATTTGAAAACTTTAATTTGCAAAGTTGTAGACCACATCGAAACGGTTAGAAATCGCAAGCTGTTTCTCCAAAAACCATTTCTGTAGCAAGATATAGCTTCTGCAAAAAAACAGGCTGCAAGCACAGTCTCCTTTGATGATGTTTTCTTCAGATTTGATGTCTTGATGTTAAATGGCCACTGCAAGCCTTCAAGCTTCAGGTGTTCAAGCTCCGATACCATGTTGGAAGAGAGGGAGAGAGATAGAGTGGAGTGGAAGATGAGCCTCAGCTCATTGTTGTTCTTCTTCCATTATTCTTCCATCATACTAACTAAAAGAGACTTATACACATAAGTATGACTAACCGAGACTAAGTCACTGATTACACCAACTTATTGAATGCCACACACATGTACAGCTGTATCCAACTAATGTCGGTCACACACATAAATATAGACTGACTGAAGAGTAACGAGAGCTTGATATTCTAACAGGCTAGTGGTGTCCCTTAGTCATTATATTCACCTTCTTGTAGTTGACACATACTCTAATCTTTTTGTTTAAGCACCACCACTTTCAACGGTATCCAAACCATGTGCTCTATTTAATAGACGAATCTTGCCTTGAGAAGTTTGTCCAATTCTTCTTGTATGAGATATGTGTATCTAGGGTTTGTTGAATAGTCTCTTTATTTCATGAGTTTGACATTTGACACCATCAATATGGTATGCATAAGTACATGTGATAGCACTTCTTTAAGGTCCAAGGAAACACATATTAGAATTCTCTAAGAAGCTCAGTGAGCTTCTCCTCATCCTTTTTGGAGAGGTCCTCAGTGATATACATGGGCTTAGAAGGTTCCCCTTCCTTGGCAAGGTTTATCTCCTTGATCTTCACAGATCCCTCAATAGGCTCCTAGGATTTTTCTCCCCTCTTCGTACCAACCATCATAACAATGCGATCTCCCTTGGTAAATACAAGTGAATCATTTGAGGAGATATTACAGCTTCTTTTGGTCATCATCATTAGAGTCTCAATTCTTCTAAGCATCCTTTAGCTTTCACATTCTCAAGTGTATGGGCAAATTTTTCTTGGTTAATTTAGCTTTGCAAGGTTGTGGAGTCTCCAAATCGATGTATGTGCTATTGTCTAACATGGATCTAGAGACTACTCTAGCATCTACTACTTTGAGACTACTTTAGCATCTACTAATAGTGCTTCAACCTTTCTAGGATTGGAATGTGAGGGAAGCAATTGTGGGATGTGAGGTAGAAGCTATGGAGTGCAAGAGGGTTGAGAGAGAGAAAGTACATAAGAGAGTTTTGTGAATATATTGAATAGTAACCTTAGTCTTTGTTATCTTCACTTGTATATGATTGTATTGTGTGTATTATATAAGAGGTCCATGTTTAGCTATGGGCCATTGGTTTTTACTGGAACAACCTCTCACTTAAAGGCCAATGTGTCTTAATGGGAGCACAAGAAGAAAGTGAAGGTACTATCGAATGCCCATCAACTCTCTATAGTATGCAATGTGCTAAAAAAAATAGATAAACTATTCATGAAAATATCTATAGAGTTGTCATCCATATGGACCTTGATAAGCTCAATGCACTTATCCTCAAGGACCTCCATTAGCTCTCTATAGTATGCAATGTGCTCAGAAAAATAGGTAAAATATTCATGAAAATATCTATAGAGTTGTCATCCTTATGGACCTTGATAAGCTCAATGCACTTAATGAAGGATCTTCACAATGAAGTGATAATTCACCTCAATGTGCTTTATCTTTGCATGAAAGATAGGGTTCCATTCCAATTGAATAGCACTATGACTATCACAATGCAATATGCTCTTCTTATTAGAATGCCCAAATCTTCCACTAAATGAGTAAGCCATATAGCTTCCTTGTAGGTCTTGATGGTTGTAACTCAATCTCAGTGGTAGATAAAGCCTATCGTAGACCTTCTAGAGCCTACATTCCTTGCAAAGTCAATATATACATACATAAGAACATATGCATCCTTTCTTTCAAAGAATATGCACATAGCTCTAGTGCCATTCAAGTATCTTTCAAAGAATATGCACATAGCTCTAGTGTCATTCAATTATCTTGTGATACTATTTATTGCCTCCCAATTCTTCTTATTAGGACTTTCTATATAACCACTCCCATTGCATAGGCAATGTTTGGGTGTGTAGTAATCACGGCATACACCAAGCTACCAACTATGGGCACATAGGGAACCTTGGTCATTTTAGCCTTCTTCTCATTTGGCTTAAGACTATTTTCTTGGCTAAGTTTCAATCATGGAGGTAATAGAATACTAGTTGCCTTTTCCCTCTCCATATTAAAACACTCCAATATGTTCCCAATGTATTCTTTTTTACAGAAAAGGAGTATCTTTTTTATACTTATCTCACATAATGCACATGCCCGTGATTATCATTTCCCAAGTCCTTCATGCTAGAGGTTTTATGTGGCCTTTCCTTTGGTGCATTCACATCCATGACTGACTTTCCAACAATAAGCATATTATGCAAATAGAGAATCAAAATCATAAGGCTACTATCCATAGCCTTCCTAGTGTATAGGTAGTAATTAGTCTCATATCCAGTGTACCTTGAGACCACATAAAGGCATCAAGTTTATGATACTATTCCTTGGGAGCCTATTTCAAACTAAATAATTTCTTATGTATATTGCACCTATTCCTTACCTTCCATAGCAAACCCTTCATGCTATTAGATATAAGCTCTTTTGTAGATTACATATTACTTATTCCTTGCCTTCCATAATAAAACGTTCATACAGCTATATATAAATGTCCTCATACAAATCTCCATGTAAGAAAACTATATTTACATCCATCTAAAAAATCTCCATGTCTTCCTTGGCAACCAATGCAAGCATGTACGAAGGAGGGTGGTCATCTTGACTACTAGTGAGAACATCTCATTAAAGTCAATTCCCTTGTCTTTCTTGAATCCCTTGGCCAAGCAATATATTAGATGGAGATACCTTAGGAAAAGGAACTAACTCTTAAGTCACATTTTTCACACAAAATCCATCTCTAGCTATGTAGCATGCTTCCACTTATGACTATCATCCCTAGTCACAACATCAATATAACAAGAAGGTTCATCATAATCTATGACCATGACATAGTCTAGAGACAAAACTATCTAGAAACCCTCATAGACCATTGTAAAACTAGCTCAATAGGAGCATATGGCTGACTCACCTGTCTATCTTGTAAAATATGAGTCCTTCCACTATTTATGGCATTTCAATCTCAATATTAGCTAGTTACCCAAGCCCTATATCATGTGGAACATGCCATACATAGTGCTCATGTGATGGTTGTCCATCCTCTTCAAATATTATCCTACAAATATTGGGTATTTTAGCAAGCTAACTATGCATCTTATTCTCATTAAAATGACATCATGACTGCATACTATCTTCTTAGACTCAATATCTTAAAGCAATAGTCTATTTCTCCTAACTTCTCATATCTATGGACTTAGGATACATGCATAAATGCTTCATAGCCAAAGATGCATAATTGATCATCATAACTAGGCCTCTTTCCAAACCATAACTCCTATGGGACTTTGCTATCCAATGGCTTACTAGGAGCCCTATTAATCAAGTACATTGATGTCTTACAACTTCAATACAAAACCCATTAGGTGAGACTTAACATTAGGAAGTATACTATTGACCCTTTACTAAATGATCCTCTTCATTTTTTAACTACATCATTTTGAGCAAGATTTTCACGAGCTTTCAACTCTTTGTTGATACCATGTCTTGAATAAAGTTTGTAAATGCATGAGAAGTGTATTCATGACCATTATTAGTTATTAAGCACTTAAGTTTTTTGCATGATTGATTCTTTGTAAATACCAAGAACTTTGGAACACATCTAACTCATCACTCTTCTAATGAAGAACATAAGACCAAACCTTCCTAGTGGCATCATCTATGAAAGTGACAAAATATGAAACTCCACCCAAGGAGAGCTTGGCATACACCCACATAGATCATGAACCAAATCCAAGCACTCTAATATTCTAGTGCCATTATCTCTCTTATGAGAAGATCTAGTTTATTTACTAAAAACACAATGCTTGTGAAAACCAAGCTCAAAAAATCTCAAACATGAAAGATTAAAATGGTGCAAAGCTTTAATTCTACTAACTAACATGTGGCCTAAATGGTGATGCCATGATGAAACCCATGGTATGGTCTTTAACCCTAGAAACATGCAAAGGATATAAGGCACTAGATTAATACCGTTTATTAATACAACTAAAAACCCTTTGCAAATTTTCCATACATAATCTCCAAAGAGGCTCTTAATAGTTTGCACACACAAGAATATGACCTCCATTTACTTTTATACATTATATAAATTGGTTCCCAATTTAGGTTAAGGGCACACTCTCTCCTTTTTCATTTATGACCGGTCCTTCTCTTTTTTACATTCCACTTTGGGTATTGTGAGCACTATCATGAGGTAAAAGCAAAAATAGTTCCTCACAACCTCCTCATCCATTGTGGGTCTTCTAGTTTAGTCCCAAGTGATATTACAATTCACAAATGGGTGAGCTTGACTCACTCTTATATTTCTATAGAAATATAAGAGCTATATTTATAAGTAATGGATGGAAAAATTACGTATTCACCCTGTGGACATACCTTGCCTAGGTAACACATTGAACTTCTCAAAAATGAAAAATCTTTCCAAAAACTACTTTTGGCACATTGACCAACCTTTTTCACATTTGAACTCTCACATTGCTATGTTTAACAACAACTATTTTTGCAATTCTTAAAATAGGTTAACAAGTCTATACGCAAGTAGTATCATTGCTTTCACACATAGCTTTCACCAATCCTCAGGCAAGTTGCTTGATGTTTACCCTAACTAAGCTCCTTCCATGTAGACCATATATCATTTATGCTTCAACATATGATGCTTCTTTCTCTCCCTCTTCTATTCTGATATGAGAGTTTGACAATCTACTAAATTGCCATGATTCATGATGATCCCCTTTCTATGATACGATACACCTCAATTTGAGCTCTCATCAACAAGCGTCCTGCAATAGATTATGATGACGATGCTAAATAGCTCTTCTTCAACAAGACTCCTTGCTTGCACTTTAATGCTCAAGTATCTCATTCACTCTACATTATCTTCTAGGTTATTATGTCATGATCTATTATAACACATCAACTTATTATGAGAGCTTCATGCAACATAGTGTTTGTAGGCCATTGCAACATTTTCAACTATGATATGGACGTCTTCTCCTTATTACATTGATTTTTGGCTCCCCTTAGCATCGTGGACTTTACCCTTGGAAAATAATAGACAGCTTGGAGAAGAATCTCTCAATCAAGGCTATATGCCATGTTAAAGAATCATTATTAGTATCACAGGTATCAATTATATAATCTATCATAAACTTGAAATTAGTAGGACTTGTATTATCACATTAGTCGATGTTTTCACCAAAG
This sequence comes from Lygodium microphyllum, assembly GCF_053477565.2. Classification (NCBI taxonomy): domain Eukaryota; kingdom Viridiplantae; phylum Streptophyta; class Polypodiopsida; order Schizaeales; family Lygodiaceae; genus Lygodium; species Lygodium microphyllum. Next base: position 130,683,825 of record NC_141140.1, on the reverse strand, counting down.
ATCCTGTAAGGGAAAGATCAAGGCACCATGGTTTATCATCGATAGAGTGGGAGGGTCCATTGTATTAGATATGGTTGTTAGATTTAGGGTTGTAGAAATGCAGACACATAGCTTGGAGAAGAAGAAGCTTAAGAAAATACAACACAATTTGCATTCAAAAGGATAAACGTATAAGATTTACAAGACTAAGTTTGCCATTGGAGTGAATGGGTATTTATACAAAGTTAAGGGACAAAGACCTCCTTGCTAGGGAAAGAAATGCCTCGACAATCCTAAGAATATTCACACACATTACTACCGGCATATGGTAACAAATCCCCTTAAGAGTGACCTTATGAATAAGAGTTGGCACTCGAGTGGAATATGATCAATCCACAAAGTGAGTAAGCCCCAATTTCAAACTCCTTGCAAGGCAATAAGGCAATGCCTTTGTGAAAATATTTACAAGATTGTCTGGTGTTGGCACATGGGCCAAGCTAATCTCTCTGCAGTCTCTTATTCATATAATGATAATGCACCCCAATGTATTTAGTGTGATTATGGAATAATGGGCTTAGTGTAACTACTAATGCACTATGACTATCTATGAAGATGGTAGTGATAGTAGATGGTTATCCAATACCCAAATCGGCCAAAAGGATATAAACACAAACAACTATAGTTGTGAAAGCTACACTTTATAATCACCTTCATAACTAGAACTTTCCATAGTGTTGGTTCTTTCTCAAACAAAATATGCATGAGTTGCCAAAAATGAAGCAAAAACCACTTTGGATACATGAATGTATTAGTTAGAATTCAAAAAAGAATGTAACTATGGTGGGAATGATCTCAACTTGAGATAAAATAGCCCAAGGGACAAAGTATCACTCAAATCTACCAATGGTTGTTGCTTGGACTTGCATAAATCTACTCATTTGTGATACAAACTGAATGTCAATCTATTGTAATTCCTACAAAAATCAAATATCCAATAGCATGCTAATAGAGAAAGATATTAAAGTATTGTTTAGCATCATGAAGGCTCAACTTCAAACGTGTCTACATAGAAGCAGCAATGGGCTTGAAATCCTGAAGGCCAAATCTTTTGCAATAGCCTCATCATAATCTATTTGGCATAAAGTAGAACCTCCATCACATTGATTAAACTAAATGTTGAAATAATGATACAATAGACCCAAATCTGACATGCCAAAAGTAAAACTCAAATCAGCCTCAAAATCAACAATATATGTATCATTAGGACTAGTGATGAGTAGCATATCATTGATAAACACCACAATGATTAGAGTCGCTTCACCTTCATGCCTAATATACAAAGTGCTCTCAATGGGACTATTGTGAAAACCATGTGCAATTTAAGTATGCATATATTTTCTCCTAGTAAGGTTGAGGTTCTTGCTAATGCCTTCTTCAATCTGTACAATATGTTTTCCTATCCTTTTTGAACAAGACCATAAGACTAAAATACATATACTTCCTCATGCAAATTACCATTTATTTTTTTAATGTCCACCCTAGTTGATGTAATGGCAATGTAGGAATGCTATGACTTGTTATCATATGGAAGTGGGAGCATGGGTCTTATCACATGCAATGCCCTACTAGTTGAGCATAACCCATTTCTACAACTCTGGCTTTATATTGATCAACATTGCCATCTAACTTACATTTTAACTCATAAAACTAGTTAATAGGAATGGCATCACCAAAAGTTAAATCATGCAAGAACCAAGTGCTATTGTTAACCGTTTCATAGTAGCCCTCAAATTATTTGATTTTTTTTCCTCTTGAAAAGAAATAGCCTCATCCTCGTCACACATATTGAAAACAATAAATGCTAGCAATTTGATGCATAAGATGCATTATGAGAGACAAAACAAGTATATGACTAGACAAAGGTGTATCCAATTTGATGTATAAGATGCACTAAGAGGGCCAAAACAAGCATATGACTAGACAAAGGTGTATCCAATTTACTATCATGTGTCTACACCAACCATTTTGGCATAGACTTAGACTTCTCAATCTCAAGATTGGCATCAACAAGTGAATCATTTATATCTATATTAGAAACATGATGATGTACAGATTTATTAGAAACCCATTTAGCATGAAAAATTATCCCATACATTTGACATTCCACCATTGAAAGAGGCCAAGTAGTGTCATATACAACTTGTGAGCATGCATTTGTCTCCTTGGAACATGAAAGTAAAGGTTACGTAGCATCTTTCCCAAGAGAAGATATCATGATTGACCAAAATACGCTTAGTTTATGGATGATGTTTCTTGTAACCTTTGCTTTTGGAATTTGACAAAGATGCAATCCAAAAGCCTTTCATCCATTTTTTTTGTTACATAGGTATTAAGCTTGAGCTAGGAAACCAAAAGCACAAAAGTGAGCAACATATGGATTTTTGTCATCCCAAGCCTCACATGGAGAGATGTACTACAATGCTTTGGTGGTAGATAAGCTACACACGTATAGTCTTGAGCCAAAAATTATGTGGCATGGCTTGGATTTTGATCATACATTGTGCTCTCTATGAGAGATCTAATATTTCTCTCAAATGCATTGTCTTATTGATTTGTATACAACATCTTATAGTAGTATTTTATCCTATGTTCTCTCAGGTACAAATAAGTCAAACCCCTTAGAGATATACTCCCTCCCTTGATTATAAAAAAGAGAGTGGCCACTTTAGGTATTGACAAATTTTTGGACATATACATAAATTGCTCAAAGAATCAAAATACTTCAGTCTTAGCTTCCAAAGTATAAACATATACATGCATGGAGTAATCATTAATAAAAGTCCCGAAGTGTAGGTAATTGCTAAAAGATGGTGTTTACATTGGAGCACAAACATCATTGTGTACAAGCTATGGTCAGCTCTCACTGTGTTGGGGATTAAAGGCCACTTGAGCCTAGCTGCCTACATTTAGGCCAATCACACATTGTGACTTTTGGAGTTCCCACATATGGTCTCACTCTCTCTTACTCTCTTGCTCCATCCGTTATAGCTATTTCTTTGCTCTTACTTCTACTTGTGTGCTTCCACACTCGAGCTCAACCTTTCACCTAGTATTAGAACTTGGACTCAAGGAGCTTCATTGATCATTTGCTTCAGTCCGTGAAGAATCTTCAGCTCAAGGTTTCATGGCAGCCATTGTTTTTTTATTCTCTTGAGGCATGCATGGAGTCTTCCCTTCTCCTAGCTTGTTCTAGCTTGTTCATGGCTTGTCGAGGAGCTTCTCAGGGCAAGGCTTAGCTAAGACTTGTTAAGTACCATTAAGCTAAGAAGTAGCCATTCTATTATTTTGAGTGAATACATAACATGTTGTAGAAGTCGTGGACAACTATAGAAACTTGACATCACTTTGGTATTTTGGCCATAACTTTTGCATATGATATCAGATTCAGGTGTTCTATATGTAGAAATGAAGAGTGTGACAAGAGCTATGATTTGAGTACTCATAGAGTTGATTCTATATGGTTTTTAATTCTTTTATTTTACATGGAATATGACAATTCTGGTTTGGATAGTAGGTATTTGATTGGTTTATGCTCTATTGATGCTTATGGGGAATGTTTGCAATGTTTGAATGATGCATTAATGCTCTACAAAGGCTTTTGGACTAATTAGAGCTTGAATAGCTCATTCATTGAAGTTTTATTACTATAATAACAAAATTGGGCAACAAGTATACAATAGTGAGCATCATGTTTTAAATGCCTATTGTGCATACATGGTATCTTAGGTATGATATATGTCTACAGTGATGTCTAACCTTGATGTATGAGCCCAAACATGGCTATGATGTGATTTAGCACTTGGATTTAAGCATTTGATGTACTTGAACTTTGGTCAATTCTTTTGAGCTTCCATGCTTACTCATTTATAAGTATTGAAGCTTCATTAGACACTTTTGCTCACGGATGTAATTGTGATGTACTTGGCATTCCCATATTCTTTTATATATATATCTTGAGCTTTGCTTGTTCACTTTGCATTTCGGATTTTCTTCCAATGGGAGATGCTTGTAGTTACTTAGCAAAGCTTGGGTCTCTAAGACTATGGAACTCTTGGCTCATATGTATGCTCTCTTGTATGCTATGGATGCAATCACCTCTGCTTGTGGACTGATTTGATTTCGTATGCTTTGGACACTAGCACTTACCTTTGTCAACAATTTGTCAGTGATGTATGCATGTATATTGGTTATGTACTAAGTGCCATTGATTTGTCAATTGTGCATTTGATCAATCTCTACAATTGCTCTTGAGATCTTCCACATGCATGATGTATATGCTTATGGGATATATGGTTTACTAACATTTTGAGTTTGTGACAGCTTTTGGTATTAGTGGTCTATACTCAGTCATAGCTAGTTGCATTCTTTGTATTCCGATTGTCCTTAGATATCCCTACCAATAGGAACTTCTTTCTTGGCTATTTGCCCATAGTTGGATTGACATATACTGTTGCCTTTATTTTAGCATTGTTATAATTACAAAATTTTAGCATTCTTTTGAAGAGCAGACGCTTGATTTTGGCACTCCATTGGTTATAGTCTATAGAGAGCTCTAGTCCCATTTATTGTCACCCTTTTGCTTACCCTTTTGGATCAATTTTGGGTCTATTTTACTGAATTTACAATAGCTCGTACTCTTGTCATTTGCAGACATTTGTGGTCATTATGGCAGGTTCATTAGCCGGTAATGCTATTTTCAATATTGAAAAGCTTGATGGCAATAACTTCCAATATTTGAATATGCAGATATTGCAAGTCTTGGTGCAAAAGTGGTAGGTGAAACCATTGAAGTTAGAGGGCATAAAGCCTGAGCTTTATGATGCAGAGGATTGGGCAAAACTTGATGAGCTATGCAAATCTACTATCATTCTACCATTATTAAAGCTTGTGTATTTTAATGTCATTGACATTGAGGGCGGTGCTTATGCATTATAGAAAAAAAATTGTGATATTTATGACAAGTAAAGTCTTGACATCTTAGTTTACTAGTTGGCTAAAGAAGCTTGTGGACCTTCATATGAAGAAGGGTATGGCTATGTCTACTCATTTGAATGAGTTTCATTCAATTTTCAACTAGCATGTATCACAGGGCATTTACTTTGAAGATAATTTCAAGTCTTTATTATTGCTTATCACATTGTTGGAGTCATGGGACACCTTTCGTATTGCTATGAGTGCTCATCCCCTTGAGGGTGGTTTTAAGTGTAATGATGTAGAGAGTGCTCTATCGACAAAAGAGGCAAACATGAAGAACATTGATGCAGTCACTGCTAATGCATTGAATGTTAGAGGAAAAAATGGTGGTAATGGTGATAATAATGGTAGTAGAGACTCACAGCCTGATAGGGGCAAGTTTTAGTCTCATCAGCAATCTCACAATAAGTCCCACAGATGTAAGTCCTTTTTGATATGGCATTATTCTGGAGGTAAGCCTCTAGTTATTGTGTATTCCTATGTATATGGTCACATGCCCTTTCAAAGTCATTGGGTGGTGCGAAATAATTTGTAACATTTATTGATGGTTATCCGCGTAAGGTTTGGGCTTATCCTATTAAGCAAAAATCAGATGTTTTAGCTACATTTAAGTGCTTCGTTCCTCTTATTGAGAACCAGTCTAGGTATAGCCGAAATGCCTAAGGTCTAACAATGAGGATGAATATGTCTCTAAGGTATTATTTTAGTTTTGTGATGAATGGGATATTAAGCATCCATTGACTACCCCACCCCAGAATGGTATTGTAGAATGCATGAAAGAGTATTCAAGAAAGAGTTTGTACTATGCTTAGTCACGCAGGCTTACCATAACTTTTTTGGGCTGAGGCAGTTACTACTACTATGCATATCATGAATAGATTCACCTGCATTGCTCTTAGTTGTTAGGTTGTAAAGGATGTACGGTCTAAAAAACCTTAGTCATATGCTCATTTGAGGGTCTTTGGATGTGAGGCTTTTTGCCATATGTCCAAAGGCAAGCACAATTTGGATTTGAAGTTTGTCAAATGCATCTTTCTTGGAATGGGAATCAAGTGAGATAGGCTATCACCTTTGGGATTTGTAAGCTCAAAAGGTTATCCAAAGCCATGATGTTGTGTTTCATGGGGGTGAAGAGAGGATGCATAAGCAAGTAGTTGAGGTACGTAGGGTTATCTTTCAGGAGGAGCCTCCTGTTACCTTATAGCCAGCACTAGTGACATAGCCTACTATAGTTGTTGATGATGTAGTGGCCCATGATCCACCTGTTGTGCAGGGTCATGTTGTTAAACGGAGAGAACATGGCATATAGGTCCCATAGCCAGCTTTGAGGTGCTTTGTTAGAACTTCACATCCTCTTGATCATTATGAGCCCTCTTTGTCATGGTGGCAGACTCTCATGAGCCACTTACCTATGAGAAGGGTATGCAAAGGTGGTTCTCATTCTTATGAGAGGGCTATGCAGTCTGAGTTTGATTCACTACATAAGAACCATATATGGGACTTAATTTCATTGCATGATGGAGAACATGCATTGCCATGCAAGCGGGTATACAAGCTAAAGAGTATCCCTGGTCACCTTAAGCTAGCATATAATGCTAGCTCTAGTGAGACAACCTATTGTAGTTGTTGATGATGTAGTGGCCCATGATCCACCCATTGTGCAAGGTTATATTGTTTGACAAAGAGAATATGTCGTATAGATCCCACAGCCAACATTGAGGCGCTCTGCTAGAGCTTCATGTCCTCCTAATTATTATGAGCCCTCTATGGATTATGTCATGGTGACATGCTCTCTTGAGCTACTTACCTCTATGAGGAGGCTATACATAGATGTGATTCTCATTCTTAGGAGAGGGCTATGCAGTTTGAGTTTGATTGCTTCAAAAGAGCCATATATGGGACTTAGTCTCCTTACCTAATGGGAAACATGCATTGCCATGCAAGTGGGTGTACAAGCTAAAGAGTACCTTTGGTCACCCTAAGCCAACATATAAGGCTAGATTGGTTGCAAATGATTTTAAGTAGGAGCATGGTGTTGACTCCAATGAAATCTTTTCTCATGTAGTCACTTGGTCTTGGCCTTGGTTGCTCAGTTGGATTTGAATATTTTTCAAATGGATGTGAAGACATCTTTCTTGCATGCTAACTTACATGATGAGATTTATATACAGCAACATAAGGGCATTACACGTAGAAAGGTAGGGAACTCCTAGTGTGCAAATTAAAGAAGAGCCTTTATGGGAATAAGCATGTACCTAGGGAGTGGTACCATAAGTTTGATGCTTTCGTGCATTTGAAAGGTGAGAAGGATCGAAGCTTGCACGCGAGCTATGGTGGGAGAGCAAGAGCAAGAAAGAGAGACAAGAAATGGGAACTCCAACAGTCACAATGTGTGCCCGGGCCTTCCTTTATTTACTAGTCACTAAAAATGAATGTAAAGAATAAAGTGACGTGACGGGCGCCCGCCACCTGCAGTGTGCAATGGTGGGTACTGTCAATGTAGTAATACACGGGGCGGCACGGCGGAGACGCCTTTACCCCAACAACCTCCCACTTAAAGGCGAATCTGCCCCAGTGAGAGAGAAAAGAAAAGAAAAAGACAGTACAACTGTACATAGGTACAAGGGATGAGGAAAGGCAACATCTCATCCAACGCCCATCAATCTCCTGAGGAAGGCAAAGCGCTCAGTAATGAGGCTTTTCGTGAGCAGATCTGCAGGATTCTCGTCAATGGAGATCTTGACAAGGTCAACAGACGTCCTCCACGACACCACGTATGAAGTCATACCTCACCTCAATGTGTTTCATCTTCGCATGGAAGACCGGATTCTTAGCCAACTGAATGGCACTCATAGAATCCGAATGCAGTGTAGGTATAGCATCAATCCCAAGGTCAGCAACTAGACGGCCTAGCCATATGGCTTCCTTGCAAGCCTCAGTGGGATGCCATAGCAAATACACATATCTGTTGTGCCCTTCAGGTACCTCATGATACCCTTCACGGCATCCCAATGTTTCCTACCAGGTGTAGCCATATAGTGTGCCACAACACCAACTACAAAGGCAATATCTGGACGAGTGGCTATCATGGCATACATCAAACTGCCCACAACTGAAGCATAAGGGATCTGGGCCATCTCGGCCCTCTGCTCATCTGTCTGTGGACAATCGGCCTATGATACCTTCACATAAGAAGGCAATGGATAGCCAATAGGCTTTACGTCCTGCATGCGGAAGCGCTCAAGGACTTTATGAATATACTCCCTCTATGACAAGTAGAGGAGTCCCTCATGCCTGTCGCGTCTAATACGCATACCAAGTATGTGAGAGGCCTATCCCAAATCCTTCATCTCAAAGCTCTTCTTCAGCTGAGATTTAAGAGCATCTAGCTCATCATGAGCTTTCCCTGCTATCAGTATATCATCCACATAGAGTACCAAAATAAGCAATGAACCATCACGGGCTTTCTTCATGTAAAGACACAGATCCATAGCACTCCTGCTGTAGCCCTGTGACTGCATAAAGGCATCAAACTTATGATACCATTCCCTAGGTGCTTGCTTCAAACCATAAAGACTTTTCTTCAACTTGCACATTAGGTGCTCCCTGCCAGGTTCTGCAAAGCCCTTAGGCTGCTCCATATAGATCTCATCATGCAAGTCCCCATGTAAGAAAGCCATCTTGACATCCATCTGATATAGATCTAAGTCAAGCTGAGCAACCAAAGCCAAGACCACGCGTAGGGTGGTCATCTTAACCACAGGAGAAAAGACCTCATCAAAGTCTACACCATGCTCCTGCTTAAAACCCTTTGCTACCAATCTAGCCTTGTATGCCGGCTTGGGGTGTCCAGGGGTACTTTTCAGCTTGTACACCCACTTGCATGGCAAAGCCTTCTTGCCCTTAGGCAAGGCAACCAAATCACAAGTCTCATTTTTATGTAAGGAGTTAATCTCAGACTGCATAGCCCTCTCCCAGGAGTGACTGTCACCCCTACGCATAGCCTCATCATAAGTGAAAGGCTCTCCTGCATCTGTAATCAAAATATAATTCATAGAGGGCTGAAATCTATCAGGTGGACGTCTGTCTCTAGCAGACCGTCTCACTGCAGGCTCTGCTGCCTGCCCAGCTGCCTGTCCAACACCCTGACCATGAGCATCTGCTGCAGCTGTAGGCTGTCCAACTGGCTGTGCAGGAGCTCTAAGCTCCTCCTGAAAGATCACTCTGCGGATCTCAACCACCTTCTCAAGCTGCCTGTGCATCTTGTCTTCATGAAAGACTACATCATGGCTGCGTACTATTTTTCGCGCCTGCAGATCCCATAGGTGATAGCCCATCTCTCCTAAATCACCATAACCAAGAAAGATGCATTTAATGCTCTTTGGATCCAACTTACTCCTCTTGTCCTTGGGCACATGGCAGAATGCCTCACATCCAAAGACACGGAGATGCGCATAAGAGGGTGGCTTACCAGCCCAAACTTCCTCTGCAACCTGGAAATCCAATCCACTAGAAGGCGATCGGTTTATGACATGCACTGCCGTACTAACTGCCTAAGCCCAAAAGCTCTGTGGTAGGCCTACATGGCTAAGCATAGAGCGGGCACGCTCTTGAATAGTCATGTTCATGCGCTCAGCCAAACCATTCTAGGCAGGGGTGTAAGGGGCAGTCAACTGACGCTTAATACCCCTGACATCACAAAACTGCTCAAAAGCACGTGAGACATATTCTCCCCCATTGTCAGTCCTAAGGCATTTCAACCTATACCCAGTCTGGTTCTCAACAAGAGCAAGCCAATGCTGAAAGACTGCCAAGACATCAGACTTTTGCTTTATGGGATAAGCCCACACTTTCCTAGAAAAATCATCAATGAAGGTAACAAAGTACTTCGCGCCACCCATAGACATACACGGCATGGGCCCACAAACATCTGAATGCACCAAAGACAAGGGCTCACTCATGCATGGCCTACCCGATTTTTTATGCGTAAACCTATTCTGCTTACCATAAAGACAATGATCACACGAGTCAAAACGTGCATAGTCCAAAGGCGGAAGATACTGCAAACCAGATAACATTTTCATTCCCTTCAAAGACATATGCCCCAAATGGGCATGCCAAAGTGATACATGTGGGATAGAACCCACTGCCAAAACATGGTCTACAGAAGACCCAGATACAACAAGAGGATAGAGGCTGCCAGCCTTGGCACCTCTAGCAAGCACAAGTCTGTCTCTGATAATCTTCCAGGCAGAATCCCCAAAACAGACATGAAACCCTACATCATCCAACTGTCCTCCAGACATAAGACTGCGCGTAAGCGCAGGTACATGACGTACATCCCTGAGCAAAAAGGAACTGCCAGTGGAAAACTGCAACAACTGAATATCTCCACAGCCCACAATATCAAGAGACCTGTCATCTCCAAGTCTGACTGATCCAGATACAGTACGGTAAGAGTGAAACCACTCACGGTAAGGCGTCACATGGAAGGACGCACCTGGATCCAATAATCAGCACTGTGCATACATACTAGGTGTCTCAGTCAAGTGTGAGGCATCAGAAGAACTAGCTGCAAGTATGAACTCATCACTACCATCGAAATCCTCGGTTTGCGTGACATTAATTTCTTCAATCTTGACGCTGAACTTCGCAGGTACTATGCTGCGATCAGAGGACTTCTCCTACACTTTCTCTTTCCCCTTATCCTTGTGCATCTCATTGCGCAACTCATGACACTGTGGTCTGATATGGCCCTTTTTTCCACAATGATGACAAGTGACATTAGCGTTGCACCCACGCGACTTTCCATGAGATTTAGACCGACCCTTCTAAGAGTCACGGCCACGGCCATTCCCACGTTCATTCCTGTCATTCCTGCCTCTAACTGTCAAAGCATGTGAAACACGAGAGGCATCCAAGTTTTTGCGATTAACCTCTTCTTGCAGAAGAGCACTCTCAACATCATTCAGTTTCAGAGTAGCACTAGAGGCACATAGGGCAGTGCGGAATATATCCCATGACTCATTCAGAGTCCCAAGCAAGAAAAGAGGAGTTACTTCCTCTCCAAAGGTGATATCCTGCAAAGTCAGGTTCTTCAGTATAGCATGGAACTGGCTCAAGTGAGCAGACATAGTCGCATTATCCTTCATGCGCAGATCCATAAGCTGCTTCAACCAGTACATCTGACTCGCCGGACTTTTTTTATCATAAAGATTCTTGATCTTATTCCATAGATCCCATGCACTCTGTGCTTCCTCAAATACATTATAATGTACCTGTTTAGTGAGAGACAATACAATCGTGGACTTGCATAGCTCATCAAGTTCAAGCCAATCGTCATTGTCCATAGTTTCAGGCTGCTCCCCACTCAACCGAAGTGGCTTAATCTGATATTTCTGTACCAAGACCTGCCAAATTTGACTCTTCCAATAAGAGTAGTTGGTACCATCCAACTTTGTGATGTTAAATATGGCATTATCAGTCGAAGAGGACGCCATAATGCAGGCTGGAAATGCATAGACAATGTAAAACTGCTGGCTGTTTTACTGCAGAAAATGCCCAAAATCCACTGAAATGAGCTCCAAATGGCGAGAAAAGTGTGCCAAAAGATGCTGCTCACTTAGTACTAGGTGCAGTATACCAAATTAGGATATTTCAGCATAAAAAATATTGCTCAGTCCACCAATAAATGCTTGCTGTAATAAATTTCAGAATTGCAATAATGAGAGCAAACTGTCCCAAAACTGGATCTAATGTCAACTAAACAATGCTAGGTCCAAAGTCGGCATAAAGAGGACAAAGCAAAGCCAAATGACAGTGAAAATACATGAGCATAACACCGAGAGATGTCAAATAGCATCTGCCAGTAGAGGCACACCCCAGACAATCTAGGCAAAATGTAGAACCAACTGCCAAAACCTGACACAAATATGTGTCTGCTCAAAAGAAAGCGGATCCAAAATTGAGACTCAGCTCATAAGCATCCTGTGAACCAAGACATATACTCAATGCAATATCCAATTGTCGAAGTATAATCCCAAAGTCTCAATACATCTATAACTACTCAATGACATAGACTGCTCTAATAGCATGTAATCCCTGCTCAAGGTTAAGTAAGCATGCAAGATGCTCCCACTAGCACAAAAGGCGTACAATCAAGTTAAGGGCTCAAGCAACCCAAGACAAAGTACCAGTGACAAGTGACCAAGTCAATGCGTCATACGCTTCCCAAGAGCATGACATACATGAAGCAACTGATGTAGCAACACTAAGCAAGACATAATCCCAATGGCAAGATCTCTGTCAAGTCAATACATCCAGTAGCAAGCCAAAGTCAATATCCCTGTGAGTCGGAAGTGCTCAAAACATCCAAATCGGAGCTCCAAAATATCTGTCAAGCATGGACGAACTAAGAGGCATCAACCACGGACCAAAGCATGTAATGCATAGAGCTTATCCATCAAGTACAGACAATAGGCATAAGCGGCCCAAATGCCAGTCAAGTCGACCAAACTGCCAATGACAAACCAATAACAACGGAGCAAATGTGATGCTCAAAAGCATTCCAAAATCACGATCATGAGTTCGAAGCCGATCCCCAAAGTGTAATACATCATGACATAACCCATAGCATACATCCGGTATCGATAGAGAAGCAATACATGTGACAAATGAGTTTCAGCCCGCTCATGTACAGTAGCTCTAAATAGTCCAAAACTATCAATTTCCAGCCCAAAAACAATGCCAAATCATGGGCAAATTGAATGCATACATTCCCAAGACATTAGGCATCATGTAGACCGCATACGGGCATCAAACATGGTAACTGGAGTAGAGTATAAGCATCAAATGCCAATGCCAAGTGTGGCTGCCCTGTTTCCAGCATTGTATAACAGTAAATGACAGTCCCAAATCAGCCAATATTTCAGGCCAAAATCATGGCATAATCATGTGCATACATTCCCAAGGCACTAGGCATCATGTAGACCGCATACGGGCATCAAATAGCACAACCGGAATGGAGTGTAAGCAACAAATGCTAATGCCAATGGTGCTGCCCTGTTTTTAGCCTATTATGACAGTCCCAAATCTGAAGAAATCAGGCCCGAATGATCAAGACCAATGCCCAAAGCTTGAATGACATCAAACATGAAGTCTATAGCCCTCTTGATCAAGGTAGAGAGCAAGAAGCAATGGCCAAGTGTGGAGCTGAAGTAGATGAGTGCTAACAGCCTGGAAAAAATAGCGCAATCTGCCCTGTTGATGCTGAACTTGCTATTGCTCCACGTGGGCTGAAAGGGGGTAATGGGGGGCTCAAGAAGGGCCTATCAAAGGCCTATGACAAGCCTCTTTGAGCCTTGATAGGTGTAAGGCACAATATGAGGGGAATAAGCTTCAAGGGTTTGAAGCCATGGCTGCCCTTGCTGTTTGCAACCTGTAGACTGAAATAAAACCCTGAAAGAATGATCAAATACCTCAGTACCAATGCCTTGAAGGTGCCTCAATAGGCCGGGAAGGTGCTCGGGAAGCTGGGGAGTGACGGGAGCTCGGGGAGATCGAATATGGCTGCCGAGATGGAGATCCAATGCGTGAAGGGAGTCGATCCGAAGGTAGAGAAGCACCAAGTTGAGCTCGAGCAAGAGGAAGCCAAGCTCTGATACCAGTTGAAAGGTGAGAAGGATCGAATCTTGCATGGGAGCTATGGCGGGAGAGCAAGAGCAAAAGAGAGACAAGAAATGGGAACTCCAACAGTCACAATGTGTGACTGGGCCTTCCTTTATTTACTAGTCATTAAAAATGAATGTAAAGAATAAAGTGACGTGACGGGCGCCCGCCACCTGCAGTGTGCAGTGGCGGGTACTGTCAGTGTAGTAATACATGAGGCGGCACGGCGGAGGCGCCTTTACCCCAACAGCATTTGCAAGCATATTTGCACAGTGATATGGATCTGTGTTTATACACAAAGAAGGCCCATGATTGTAGCCTTATTATCTTTGTCCTTTATGTTGATGATATGCTTATAGTTGGGAGTGCTCATGTTCAGTTGGATACTTTAAAGACTTAGCTCAAGAAGAGCTTTGAGATAAAGGACATGGGATAGGCCTCACACATACTTCGTATGCGTATTATGTAGAATCACTATAAGGGATTTTTCTACTTGTCCTAGTAGAAGTATATACACAAAGTATTTAAGTGGTTTCATATGCAAGATGGTAAGCCTATTGGCTATCCTCTACATTCTCATGTGAAGGTTAGTTAGGTTGATTGTTCGCAGTTAGAGGGTCGAGATGGCCAATGTTCAATATACATTCATAGTGGGCAATTTGATATATGCCATGATAGCCACTCATCCTAGCATAGCATTTTGCTATGGGAGTTGTGGTGTGTTATATGGCTACAACTAGCAAGTGACATTGGGATGTCATGAAGGTACCATGAAATACCTAAAAGATATAACATATATGTGTATTGCTATGGTAGCTAGGATACATGAGTCATGGACTATACTAACTCACATTGTGCAAGACATGTAGGCAGTAGAAAGTCCACTTTTGGGTATGTATTTATCTATAGTAGATATACTCTCTCTTGGATGTCCAAGGTGCAAAATTGCATGGCCTTGTCTACTATTGAGATTGAGTGCATTGCAGCCATTGAGGCTTGTAAGGAGGCCTTGCGGTTAGAGGTTGTCTACTTGTAGATATTGGTATGACGATAACTCCTACATTGCATTAAAATTCAATGAGTACCATTTACTTGGCCCGTAATCTAGTCTTCCATGTGAATGCAAAGCGTATTGAAGTGCACTATCACTTCATTAGAAAGGGAGGTGGTACAAGACAAGTCCATTGAGCTTGTCAAGATACCTATGGATATAAATCCTGTAAATTTTCTCATTACAAGTCTCTCAATGGAATTATATACCTTCCTTAGGAGGTTCACTAAGGTGCATTCCCCTTTAAGTGGAAGGTTGTTGGAGGATAAAGGCCGCACGTGCCTAGCTGTAAATATTTGTTGTATACAAACCCACACACTTATACACTACAGGTGGTGGGTGCCCATCATTTTCACTTCATTCTTTATTCTTTTAGTGATTATTTAATAAGGGTAGGCATGTCACACATTGTGACTATTGGAGTTCCCACATATACTCTCTCTCTCTCTCTCTCTCTCTCTCTCTCTCTCTCTCTCTCTCTCTTGCTACTCTCTTGCTCCATCCACCATAGCTCTTACATCCACTTGTGTACTTCCACTTGGGCTCTACCTTTCACACATAACCATCTTTTGGAAAGGAAAAATATTGCATTTTACCCAATATGCAATCCTCATAAATATTTTCTACGCATACCTCAAGAGTAGCCAATGAATATACAATGTTAGTTTTTTACAAATACATCAAACTAACAAAATTCAGATGCCCAAAACATATACGCCAAAGTTTTGCATCTAAAATAACCTAGCAAAGTAGTTATGGCACATGTCATGCCCTCCACATATCTTCCATAATTATTGAGCTCATACGATCCATGACACAACAAATCACATGCACTAATTGTAGTATCAGTACACAAGAGATCATGAACAATATCTATCATCCACAAGTTTAGTAATCCAGAACATTTTTTCAAATGAAAAATTGGTAGCAAATCCTTTTTATCTCTTGTATTTACAGGGCATCCAAAATGTAAATGTACTACTAATAGTAACAATCAACATAATTTACCAACTCCTTTAATAGGATGAGAGGAGTTCTTAGCACACATGAAAATACTACCCTTAGGGGAAAACTCAAGAGAATGAACAATTTGTGTTACAAAGTAATGTAGTTATTGGTACCATGCCAAGGTTCCAAACATCTAAATCCACAAAATGCAAGAATCATGTAGCAAATAATCATAATTACCTTGCATACTAAATGTCTATACCATATCATCCATAGCATTTGCAAAAACTAGCTTAGAAGGAGAGGAATCTACACAACCATACTAGTCTCTTTCTTTTTATCTCTTTTAGAAAAGTCAATGGCACAATCTCTTGCCTCACTACACTTGCAAAAGCTTTTACCCTTTTTTTTTCTTCTCATCCTTATTATCCTTCTTTGTTTGACCAATATTTACAAATTTTTGCTACTAATAAAAACGATAGCTTTTGCTTTATCTTTGAAGCTAGGCAACTTGATTTGGAACATGCATAATGGATCTATTTTGCAAGATTGACTTTCTTGCAGCAAAATAGAAACAAAACTCTCAAATGGCAAAGTATTGGGATTGCATATGCAATCATCAAATAAAGAGTAGATATAAAACTCTGATAACAATAAGGAAGAGCATTGAGAATAGTCCGCACAAGTGACTATTTGGGACAAATCTCATTTGTACTAAGTATCAACTGCTCCTGAATATATTTGCTCTTTGTTAGAAAACTATCTATAGAGTCACTTTCACCCATGTGTTCGCTCTTTAATTGCTTATACAAGTAAGCAACACATGCCTCATTTTGTCCTTAATACATACGTGCAAGTGTATCCCAAGCATCTTCAGCTCTCTTTCAATGCAATTTTAACAGATAACACAATTAAAGCTTGAGCATACATATATTTGCCATCATAATGGATCCTTTCCATAGTAGCATTAACTACATTGAAAATGAAACTTTTAATATCCTAAATAGTACCCCCTTTTCTATGTAGCTGTAGCTTTTGTAGCCACAATAGTATGTGCATCAATTCCCAACATACTATTCCACAACCCTTTTCAAAACAACACATGATGCATCATATACACCTACATTGGATAGTTGATTCAATCCAACCTATTCTTAATAGCCAACACATGAATGCATAATTGTTATTAGCCATGGTCATTGTCTGTAGTGAAACTTGCATGTATATAGAAAATCAACACAAAACCAATTCATGCTATAGAACACCATAAAGTAGATTGCCAAAAACCTTACTTTTTGTAGAAATGAATGCTATCAAAACTTTTACACAAAAGGATAAAATTGTTCACATTGTACTAGTAGTAGTGCAAACAATGTTCAAAATGAAACCAAATGAAAATCTTGATGATGTCAGGTTCTACAGGCTTTCATGCAATATTAGTTGACTTGCAAATGCTCGTTGACTCTAGTCCCAATTGAAGGATATGAAGTAAAGGGTGTTGGCAAGTCTACCCAAGAAGTTGAAGCCCACTCTTTTATCAAATGTTGGATCTTGGATTACAAGAATGCACACACACAACTTGGAGAAGAAGAAGCTTGAGAGCATACAACACAATGTATTGGGAAGTATCAATGTAGAAGATTTGCAAGATTAAGCTTGCCCTAGTGTGATATACAAAGCCAAGGTATAATAACTTCGTAGTGAGGAAAACAAACGCCATGGTTGTCCTAAGCATGTTTACACACACATCCCTATTAAAACATGGTAATAATGGCTACCACTTACATGTGTGGAAGGGTGCAACTAGCAGTGCTAGTGTTTATAAGGCTTTTCAGCATAACAACATGTAAATCTATACATTAAGTGAAAACATAGCCATGAGCTTTTGAAGAGAGATGTGGGGTGCTTTTAAAGGAAACGTCATTGAAGAGCTACAATTCATTTTCAAGTGTTAAAATTACTTGTGCTTGCGAATGCTTTAGCTTACAATACAATGTGCAAACTCAGGCAACAAGCACACGACCACACCAATTGCACATTCTTTGTCAAAGAAGAAGTATGGGTACTTGACCTTGCCCATCATATGTTTAATTTTTAAACCAAACTTGGCCAATCACCTTCAAGTTGTGGGAAAAAGGTTGGTTGCTTCGGGAAGAAACTTTTTGGGATTAAGGCCACACTATTTTGCATGTTGACATCTGAAGGAAGCATGGTGCAATGTAGCCAAAATCTTATTTGATAATGGGTCACTCTTAAGGTCCATTGGTCATCTACGTCTCAACATGCCTGAATAGGGAATGGCCCATTTTTTGCTTGTTGTACACTGTCACGGATGCTCGCCCAACTAAACGTGCCAATTTAAAATCTGTCGAGGCTCATCATCGCGAATACTCTCAAGCCTAAGCCGGTTACTAACTCTCAAATAGTCATCCCAACATTTCAGATATACTTCTATTATTTTAGAAGCTTCACCCCCCTCGACCAACTAACTCTCAAATAGTCATCCTAACATTCTAAATTCTAACCAACCATGCTCCCTTTATTCCTACCCAAGAAAGCAAAGAACACAATGTCAGCTTCAAGGTGTAGTGAACTCACTAACTTGCCTTCATATATCACACCAGTAGGACTCCTTTAGCCCATTCAAGCGTGACACATCCATTCTAGCTAGTTGCATGGGACATAGTTAGGCCCTTTATCCAAATCAATGTTTGGAAATAAAGATATTATTATCCTAACATGATACCTCACAAGATGACATGAGATTAAATTTGTTCCATATGCCACAACATCAATAATGGCTCAATTTTCATGTTAGAAGAAGTCATTATGAGGCATTATTGCCTTGAATACATACTTTAGGATCAAGGCTGGGAATTCAAAATTGAAGTAATCCTAATTTTAACAAAGCACATGGGACTAACACGAATGCAACCCCTCATCACCCTAAAACAAAGTGGGTTGATAGGTACATTAAACAAAATATTTAAGCAAATGATTGCTATGTACATATATCTAAATGATCAATAATGGGATGAGATGTTACCATATATGCTTTATGCCTATACGATGATAGAAGAATCTTAATGGAGTAGTCCCTTTCAAGCTTTGTATGGTAGGGATCTAAGATCGCCTCTAGATTTTGTGTAAGTTAAGATTCAGCTCAAAAGAGAAGATGCATTGGACTAGTACACGCACCTCTAAAGATATCAATAACATGCATATTTTTGTACAAGAAAGCCTAAGAGGAGTGTAGCAAAAATAAAAGGAAACAATATGATTTGGGATATAGAGATGTGTAGTATTGGATTGGTCCTTGTATAGCGGTACAACCTATTAGGAAAACATAAAGAATGCAACTTGGGAGTTGGTTCAATTGCCTAAATGTAAGCACACATTACTATGCAAATGGTTTATAAGTTGAAAATGTCATCGTCATATGCATCGGCCTAGGTATAAGACAAGCTTAGTAACCAAGGGCTTTAAGTAGGAGAACATGATAGACTTTGATGAGATATTCTCACCAATAGTAAAGATGACCACTCTTTATACTATATTGATTGTTTGATAAGGAGGATATGGAGCATGTTAAGCTAGATGTAAAGATAACTTTCTTGCATGGAGACTTGCATGATGGCATCGACATGCAACAATGAGAGGGGTTTCTTGTGCAAGGCAAGGAACAATTGGTATGTAAGCATTAGGATCAATTAACAAAGGTAGCCCATCAAAATAGGAAACAACAGGGGCAATAAATTTTACAAGAAATGACATGACCCTTCTATACCAGAAACACAGATGATAGAGTTGTTGCTCAGAGGAATACACAACTTGATCCATCACCAAAGTTAAGCATATGAATGCAAGAGGTAGCTGCAATGCAATGCAAGATAAGGAGGCAGCTCTAATTAATACATACAAAGTGAAGAAATACTATACTAATACCAATAATAATAACGCAGTGAACACTAAGACTAATTCTCATACCAATAATAATGCTTCTAATTCTAATTATAACTAGTAATAATAGTAATACAAAAGGGCGGCCCAGGGCTTATTGGGTCCTTTTAACCCTGAGGTTTTTAGGTTGCTTAGTTCTTTCTTCTTTGCTGTTGTTGTTGCTGCCGCTGCTGTTGCGTCCGCTCTCTGCGCAGGCCTGCTGCTGTGGTGAGGCGTCCAGTGCCGCAGGGCGTGCGTCGTGCTCGGTTTCCGCAAGGATGGTAAAGTCCTTCTCTTCCTCTCTCCTCTCCGAAACCCTCTCTTCCTGCACAGCTCAATATGCTTGTGTCCTTCCTGTCCCGGTTTCCATGGCCAGATCCCTCTTTTAAATGGTCCGTACATGTCAGTCATACGCCATGGCTGTCGCAAACGCGAAATTTCAGGCTCCCTTGTGCTCTGTTGTCTGTTGGTTTGCCATATTATTGTCTATTGCCTTCTGGCTTGCCATATTATGGGCTTTTGTCCGCTGGCTTACCGTATTGGAAGAAATAAGCGAGTGCGTACAACGCATTGGAGATGGGCTGTGGTAGGTCGAGATAGAGCTTTTAACTTGGATGATATCCAAGTGGCCGAGATATAGAGCTGATCCCTAGATTGTACAGCACCGAGGTCTTGCTTACATAGTGCGATGCCTGCATAGAAATCGTGTCGACATGTGTGTCTACGTGAATGTAATCTCTAGTGGTAGGGCAGAGGCAACTTTGCAATCGTTAGACAAGTAGGTATCCCGTTTGCCTGACAGATAGGAAGTAGAAAGGTTTACCAAGTGTGATGCCGAACTATGAGCAAGATCTGCGTTTCTTTGTTCTGCCTGACGGATATGTCGTTGTCTTATTTCTGAGGTATGTTTACCAGGTCAACTGTTAGGCTGCAAGTGAAGAGTGAGATACAGTTAATTTAGGTTTGCCAGATAGGTGGGTCTTTTTTCACTTTCTGCAGTAGAGATATGTCTAGCAGGTAATGTGGTAAGGCTGAAATTCTCAACAAGTTGCAATTTTCTGAGTTCTGCTGCATAGTTTAACTCATTACTCTTTGCCACGCTTTGTTGAACTTCCTTCAGAGTTGATTGATGAAGATCATTGATAGCGACTTGTATTGCATATGCAGGATACCCCAATCAAGCTTGCCATAGTGGTCAAGGTTATTGGACGGACTGGATCAAGAGGACAGGTGACTCAAGTCAGGGTTAAGTTTCTGGATGATCAGAATCGTCTCATTATGAGGAATGTGAAAGGCCCAGTACGTGAAGGTATGCCACTGAGATTTGCTAGCATTGTGCGACTTGCTCAGTTGTTTTTCAACATATTGAGGCTATTATGAAGTGTTGCTGATATGGTAGGATGGGCTTTGCAGGTGACATCTTGACTCTTTTGGAGTCAGAAAGAGAAGCTAGGAGGCTACGCTGAGTTTCTTTTATTTCACTGGATGAGTCTGAATCTATAGAACATCATTGAAATGTACCGGCTTTATTTAATGGAACACTTGAGTGTTGGCTATATAGTTAGCTGACAGTATTTAGACTGAGTTTTTGGGGGTATCCTGGTTTTGAAGTTAAATTTATTTCACTGGATGAGTTTGAGCATTAAGTTTGGGGTTAAACTGGCCCTGAAACTCCACTGGTTTTGGTGTTTGTATATGACTTGTTTGAGCTGCTGGTTCTGAATAGTAATGTGATGGAATTGCACAGATCCTGGCAGCCTGGTACATTGTTTGTTCTTAATATATCGATTGGTGGATGACTTATATGCTTTGACCTTCAAACCCTGCACTAGTGCCTAGATATCCATTTTAATTATGCATTTGGTTTGTTACAATTTGCTATGTTGTGCTGTTAGCTATGTTATTCTTAGTGTTTGCATTTCCTTCACTTTAAATTTTTAATGAATGGGAATTGCTTGGATATATTAAGAAATGAAGTGGCTACCTCATAGAACTGACAATGAGGGTGGTTAGTTTGTTTCGAACTTCTTGAAACTGGCAGCTACATTATGTTGTGTTTAAAACACTCAATGGTGCAGAATGCTATGAAAGAACATACTTAACAGAACTATCCTTCAGGAATATGTGTATAGTTGATATGGCTATGTGCAACTTCTTGTTTTGTTTAAGAGCTTGGCTAGTTGTTCAGAGCCCTTCAAGTTCTTTTCCCTCCATGCTGCTTCCTGTTTCTATTTGGATGTTGAATGTTGGAAAGATAGATCAGGCAGCTATAGATTATTCTGACTACTGTCCATATTTCTTTGTATGCGTTGTCTTTTTATTGCTCTGGTGCAGCAAGCAGAGTTGTGGCTTCGAATTGATCTGCTGATGCCTACCTGCCTGCCTATAACAGCCCAACTCTTGGTCTTAAGGCTGAACCCTAGCCATCCTCATCCCAGTTGGTCTAACTGGCTTCTGGGCTGTGTTTTATTTTGCAATTTACTACATCCTGGAATGAGAAGACAAATTTGAAGTGTAATTCTGAGATACTATTGGCATGTGCATGAAGATCTGTCAGGTACTTGAAGAGTTTGGAGAGGCTAGATCCCTAGTGCATGCAGGCTTGTTACTGTTCTCATGCAGCTGATATGGTTCTGCCAGTGTTCAGGTGTGTTTACTGCAGTATGGTTGGGGCCAATTATGGTGGTTTAGTGAGGTTGCGGAAAGGTTTAGTGGTGCTCTCCTGCAAGGTTTATTATGTTTTTGCTCACTAGATCTAATATTGATGGGATTTTGGCAATTGGAGTTGAGGAGGATGAGGATATGTTTTGGTTCTTTTCTAGACATGTTCTCAGGAGCTGGTGATCCATTCCCCATGGACTGCAACTGGTATTTGGAGTGGACATCTTTTCTGATTTGACAACCTCTTTGCACAGTTGATTTGAAGGGGAAACTTGCACTTTCTTATTCTGTTGAGCTGTGCTGTTGTTGCAGCTTTGCTTTACCTTCCCAAACAGCACTCTTTTTAAAGTTCTTTTCTAGGCTTCATGGGGTTGAAGCAAGTACTGGATCTTGGAAGAATGCTGTCAGAGAGATGTTTCAGTATTGTGGAATGCCAATGAGGCACACCCAGCCCGGCAACTTCCTAACAATTGGGATCTGAAATTTGCCTGGTTTCACAATATGCAATCTCAATATTTTGTCTAGGAGTTGCAAGAGTTTTGTGAGGATCATGAACATGTTGCCAATAGCTGCACCAATGAGGCAGCAGCATGCTATTACTTGAAACTTTTCTGCCTGAGTAGCTAGAAAGGGATTGAAATGTTGATATCATTAGAAAAACCTTATGACAAACCATCTTTTCTTTGTTAGCACAAAAAACCTTGATTTAAATCAAGGAGATAGCCTTTTGACAAGCCTCGTATAATTTGTTTTTTGAAGGGACCGTAGAATGTGGGCTATAAGTTTTCCTTTCAAATCAAGGAAGTGTCCATTTATTGTGGCATTGGAATGGAGTCTTGTTTGCTCCATCAGCCATGTGGTTGAAAATCCCATGCATGCATGGTCTCCTCCTTGCCATCATGTCCCTTGATATATGCCTACTGATACATACTCCTGTTGATGTTTAATGTTTCTTAGCCCTGGGCCCCCTCAGTGAAGGTCTTGACATGGCTTTCTCTTAACTTGGCAATAAACTGTAGGAAAGAGGGGGCTATTTGTGGAATATCTTGATGCACAACAAGCTCTCCCTATGATGAGAAATTTGTAGCCTTGTTTCTTGGGAGAGAAACATTCGATGAAGGGGAAGCAGCAAAACAATTTTTTACTCATGTGATGATGAATCCTACTGTGTTGTGCATTGAATATGAATTTTGGTGTAAAAGTTTGAGCCCTTTATCTTTAAGCGGAGGTAGGCCAACCATTTGACAAGGCAGCTCAATGATCAAATCAAGATTTTGAACCGGCAGCCCAATTAAAGAGAGTAGCCAGTGTGGTGTAGACCATTTGCCCCTCACACGGTTTTGTGTCAGTCCCTAGTGGAAAGTTTTCTATTATAGGCCCTTGGTAGCACCAAGCAATTTTATCATTGTTGGTGGCTGTTCTCCAATTGGCCCCTCTACCCTATTCAAATCAGGGCGGAGGCTTGGGGCAACCTTTGGTTGCTTCCCTCTTACCCATCAATTTTGGTTCCATCTAGACATCCATTTATGGCTCTGTTGTTTGATACCTTTAATTGCATAGTTGAAGGGGGAGTTGGTGGAGCATTGTGCACTCTATTTGACAATTTTGAATAGTCTAACCCTTCATAGTCGGAACAATTAATCCATTTTTGTCTACATGCCCATCTATTGCTCCATGTGGTTCGATTTCTTTAGATGCATAGTTGAAGCTACAGCTAGTGAAGCATTGCACTTGATTTGGCCAATTCTGAATTATGGCACCATTCAGGGCCTGAACAATTGGGCTCAAGGAAACTAGCCATGGAAACTTGGAATTGGACGTGGCAGTGTTTTACCTCAAGATCCCAATAAAACCCTTTAGGTTGTTTGGTGTAGATGCTCTTAGATATCACTCAACCAAAGAGGAAGTTGATAAAACCCCATACCATCTTGGGTGCTTGCAAAGTTTTCTACTTCAGTAGGATGGAAGTTGTTAAGAGTGCAAATTCTAGCAATCACAAGAAGAGGGAAGGAAGTAGTAGCTAACATCAATATTGACTTCAACATCTTGTCAATGTCAACCATGCCAATCATTGAGTTTTTGCCTATTTCAATGGGGCTCTCATTGGATTAGGCCATGGGGTTAGACCCCTTGTGGAAGTCTTGAAAAATGGATGAAAGTTAATTAGGATATTAGGAGAGATGGCTTATTCACACTAAACAAACAATTCTCTATCTTTGAGATTGGACAGTTAGCCCTTAATATATTGAGCCATGGGTAGTGGATGATTAGCTCCTTGCAAAGGTGCTTCACTAAGATGAATCCCAAATTCTATAGAATATGTATCCCTTTCTAAATTTGATTTCTTGCCCTTTGGGTAGGATCTTGCATCACATGCTTGTAAAACAAGTAAATGCTAGGCGGCATTCTCAAATAGAGGTAGATATCAATGTGGAGCTCCATGATGTCCTTGAAATAATAGACATTGGTAATGATAGGGTTCACACAAAGTATTAATCATTAGTACATAATAACCTTTTGAACTCATGTTTAAAATGTTCTAAGCAATGTTATTTTGGAAGGGACTATCTAAGGAAAATGAAATGTCTTCGTTAAACTATGCATTAGATGAACAACTCACAAATGTTTGGAGTTAAATAGATTTGGTTAGAAACTTATTATACATAACCTAAGACATTGTTTTGATGAAGATTTGTGTTTAGCCATATGTTTGCAAAATGAATGTGTCTGTTGAACTATATATGATGGGATCGAGTGTGTGCTTTTTAATGTATATATTAATTTGATTATGGATATTCTTTCATTCAAGAAGTTATATGTTGTAATATGATCATTTCATGATCATGTAAGGCCATTACACTTTTGGTAATTTTGCTTGGTTTATGTGCATTATGCTCATGATTTAGGCATCGGGCTTGGAAGAAATCAAATTGTAGGAATTTGTGGAAGGAGTGCAAGACTTCAATGGCAATGATCATATATGAAGTGCTTTTGATGGGCATCGTTTATATTAGGAACTCTCTCCACAGAGAGATTGGATTATTACAAGAGCATGAGCACAAGAATTGAGGGAGTATTTAAAAAGGGAGACCCAATGTCTCTCGCTTAAAGTAGAATTTGAAATATAAGTGGATAAGAAGTGCAAGCTGACAAATAGAGGTAAGCTGATGAAGACCTATATGTGGAGGAACTTGAACATGAAGATCTAGCACTATAATATGTTCCTTCCATGAGTGCATTTGGAGCAAAAGCTAATCTTGAGCAGAAGAAAAATACGCTATGTTTTTCTAGTAGGAACTGCTCTTTTTGGTCCATTTGCATAGAAATAGTTAATGTTTAATCCATTAGGACTAGGTACTACAACAAGAAGGATGATAACTCAAGTACCACCACTTTAGAACCCTAAGATTTGGGCAACAAAATTTTTAGGCAAAAGAAAAGATCTTGACTGTCATGTGGCCCAATTCAAAACAAGGTGGACAATAAGTGGATTCAATCAATTGTATGCAGATCAAGTTAAGAAGTAGCAATTTGTAGCAGCTTTATAGGAGTAAAGCCATGGACTAGTTCAATAGTTATGGTATGGTCGCTTTTGCTGCATAAGATGAATTCAAAGTTATATTTTTAGGGATGTTTAGGAAAGATAAAACTCATGAGGATATATTAAGGAAGTTTAAGAATATAAGTCAAAAGAATATGCTAGTAGAAGACTATGCTCAAAAGTTTAAGAACTTGCTTTATCGGCTTACTACTATGGATACACATCTTGTAGAGATTCACATTCCCTATTTCATCAAGGGCTTAAAGAGTAGAATCAAGGGCCCTATAGTCAATGTGGAGTTAGGAGCCCAAGGTACATTGGATACCATAATAAGAGTTGCTATGAGAGTGGAGAGAAGGCTTGGTACTTCTTGATCCAAGAACCGAAAATATGAAGATTCTTTGTATCAAAATGTTCAAATTTGGATAGTGATAGTGAGGATGAGGCAGGGATTCAAGTTGTTAATTGTGGGATTATAGGTAGTAGGAGAGCAAAGCAAATTGGCAAAGACATGCAAAGGCAAAAAAAGTAAAGAGGACATAATTTTCGATCAAAGCCCGCAATCATACAATTAATTGTAATATTATTTTGGAAGTTGGGCATAGTGCCGTGCAAGTTGTAATATTTTATGCGAGCTAGAAAGGCTCGTAACTTGGCAAGGACATGGGCACTAGCTTTCATTCACTTTCATGTGATGGTTGTTATCATTGAATATATATGCAAAAATTGGAAAAGCTCGGCCAAGAGTCAAATAGGACAGTAAGTGTAGGCCTAAACTCCAAATCTCATGTATAACACTGAAAAGTGAGTGGATAAGCTCATTCTTGGAGTGTGCAAACTTATGGCTTTGTTCTTGCTCTTGTGTGCGTCTTGTTATGTGAGCGAGGGAGAGAGAGATTGAGAGAGAGGGACAATGTGAGTGAGAGTGAGGGATTGGCTTGGAGAAGCTCTTGCTTCTCTTCTTTTCTTCTGCTTCTTCTCTTCACAGTGAATCGAGAGGCAATTCGATTCACATTTGTGTATTGGATCTTTTATTTTTGTTGCATGGATGATTGGTTGCAAATTGTAGATAGGTTTAAGATTGTGTGTGAATGTAGAGTTTAGGTATTAAGGTGCTAAGGTTAAGGAAAAAAATAAAAGAAATTTCAATCTCTGTAATCTCCATAGATTTACAAGAAAGGGGTTTACAAGCTAGGGGGAGAAGAGCTATGGTTGTACAAAAGCTTGCATTTTTGTGTTCGCTACTAGCTTCACTTGTGTAACTTGCATGGAGCTTTTTGCATTTGCACTAGCTTTTCTTGTGGACATTATGTTTTTGCTTTTGCATAGGGTTATTAGAATTCCTGAAGGTAGGAAGACAGGAGAGGACTTGCGAATACATGCAGAGGAAGGCAAAGGAGGAATTAGGTTGAGAGCAACACCTACTACATGTGATTTCTCGCTGAGCATATCATCTCTTATTGAGCATGCATGTATGAATCTCATGACCTTGAGTTAATTGATTTCATGGCTTGGGAGTTTTGGATGCTCTCCTTCTCCCTCTTTCCATCCTCAATCTTAGCAAGCACCTTGAGCCTCTTGAAGTGCCTCCACAAGTAGCCAAAGCCCTCTAATTCAGCCGTAAGGCCTTGGACCCCCATCATTGGCCGTAAGGTCACTCATCCACTTGGATGAGGGAGAGAGAGTTGGCCGTAGAGATGGATCAAAATTGAACCCTCCTAAGCAATTGTGTGAAGGTCCATAAGTCCTTATTGTGGATGAGACGAAGTGTGTGTGACCAACCTGACGCACAATCGGCCAATAAGCATCGTTAGTGCGGTTGAAAGCCACCCACCAGAGCTGGCTACCTAATGACCCGTCGTACCCCCACACATACTTCACGGGCAGCCGCTACCCTGTCGACGAATTGGCTTGTATAATTGGATCTAGACAACAAGCTACCAATAACTTATAACTTATCGAGCTCACAAGGACAAAGCAACTTATCGAACTCATAACTTATCGAGCTCACAAGGACAAGGCAACTAGAGCAAACATTGGCACACTTCGTTGCATTTCTAGTCACCATAGTCTCTCGAGCCTATTGCTTGGAACCCCATGATTTGACATCATACATTCCTGGTCGACAAACCACAAGAGTTTGATTCATTGCTCGAGACTCAGCAAAAAGGCCATCAAAATCGGGTACAAGATCCCTAGGGAGGGTTAACCAAAAGAATGTCTTGAGAATACTGTGTGTACCTTGTGCCACCATTTCATGGGCAATGTATCCCACCATTGTGATTCTATCTTGAGAAACAATGCTCATGGAATTGAAGAGGAAGTAGCTACCTCTCAAAATCAATATGGGTACTCAACGAGGCTTCACCACACTAATGACCTATACCTCAAAAGCACAATTTTTTGGACTCGTCTCCTAGTAGAAAATCTTTTGGAACACATTGCATAAGTCCACACACATCAATGAGTTTGAGTTCTACCAATATGCGGACCACCAATACTCAAAGTAAAGTCACTCAAGGCATTGTTGAGGATACTTGAGAGCATATCAACCTTTGTGCTATGTCCCCTAACTATTTAGTTTCATATTTAAACACTTGTGCACGTAGTACTCTCCACGATTAGACACATCGTAGTAAAAGAGGTTGAATGTTGTTGGATTTGTGCACTTCAGATATTGCAAGAACAAGAATCCTCATTATAGAGATGTGTTGTGTTGAACTCCTCCAAGCTTCAAGCGATTACTTAAGTTAAAAAGACACTCACACCAGCTTGGGTTGCATTCATGTTGACCAATTTATAAATCGAGCTTTAGAACTCCCTACCTCATTGAGTCCTCATTGCACTATCTTGGTCCTAAGAAGCCATACCTACTATCAAACATCCAGTGAGAATCCTTGGAGCCAAGACTTCGGTGATGCCAATATAGCATTTTTTCCTAGGGCACAACCTCTATGAGTGATATTTCGAACCAAGCCACAATTGAGCTAGCATACACCATTGGAAGCATAATCATCTTCAGATGATTGGATAGTCTAGTGCTTAGCAAGATCCCTTACATAAGGAAACTCATTGGATTCGCATTATCAACTAAGAATGAATCTCCGCAGTTGCAAGAACTATTGGAATTGACTAGAAGGCCTAGTACATAGGAAGAAAAACTTGGTGACCAATTGAGAACCACACTTGAAGCCATATTGTCAGGGAAGCTTTGCAAAAGGCCTAATACCTACTTTATCAACAAAGTAATCTAAAATTCTAGGCTAGAAATCCACCTACAAAGTACATGCTATATCAATTCAGTGACTTGCCACAATTAAGCCTATGGGAATTGCACTACATTGAAGACTACCTAAAGATACTCAAGTGAGAGAGATAGTGTGTTTAGAATTGAGGAAAAAAACAATGTTACTCATTGTTGAGAATTAGTTTGTGCATAACACAATATTGGTTGGAAAAATGGAAAGCATGAGTTGCACTGAGACACTTGAATTGTATTTGAGCCATTGGACAAGAAAGCAAAAGCCATCGTGCACACTCTCCTTGTCAGAAGATTTTGGGAAAAGGATTGGGGAACACCACATATCTTGTAAGAGAAACCACTACAACAAGCACACGAGAAAATAAATTGTGCATGCTTCAAACAAGATAGACAAAAAAGCACAAGACCTACACTTGCAAAATAGCAACAAGGGAGCAAGGGAACCACATCACAACACGAAACATACACAAAGAGAGACTAATAAGTGGCTAAACATTGTCAAATGGGGACAAACCAAATTGAGAATTTGCAGGAGACAAGGCCAAGAGGAGCAACCAAACCCAAGCACTAGAGTTCAATAACTTAACAAAATTGTAAAATTGGAAGCAAGGGAAATCCATACCCAAATGAAAGAAAAACAAAGACTATAGCACTCTAACGGGCCATGCTAGCCACCAAGGGCAACTAGGCAATGTAGGAACACCGTACACTACATTTAGATTGTACTCAGTATGAATAAAATACAATTCCATCAGAAGATCAACATGAAGATGGATTAGCACAACAACCTTGACCTTGAATGCAATAAGGGTAGCATTGCACGAAAGAGCCATAATTCTAATATACAATTTGCATTGGTAGTGCAACTTAGGAGTCTAAGGATCTGCATTCAAAAGGTTGGGGTTGTAGATCTAGACATAGAAGATGTTGAAATAATATCTCTTGCCTATCTTAGGGTCAACCTTGTAGCAAAAAGATAACATGTTGTTGATGCTCTTATCAACAAGGGAGCATAATTAAATATTTTGACCTACGAGACATGGACTAAAATAGGCCAACCAAAGCTCACATTGACCTACACAACCTCAATCCCTATAGGGGGAAACCATATTCTCTCTTGGGGAAGTGCAAAATCCTCATAGTTATCAAAATCACAAGCCCACTCATCTTATTCAATGTACTCCCAAATTGTGAGGACTTAGGAAAGGAAATACTTATTGGTAGAGCTTTCAATCAAGCAACAAAATGTGAGGTTGATTATGCAATGTAACCAATGCATGTGACACTCTCTAATGTGAGGATAATAACAACTTTTAGCAAGGGTGATCTTGTTAAACCACAAGGGAAAGGCAAGGAGAAAATCCTTGACCTAAAAGAGACACTAGCTACTGAGAGAAGGAGGGAAACACTTGAGGAGTTACTTTGAGCACACAATGAAGAGAGAGAACTAGTCAGCATGACTATTCTCCAAATGGAAAATCTAAGGAGTGATGCCAAACAAGGATATGAGACAGACCTACAAAAACCATAGCTTAAGGGTAATATGCAGGAAATCATTGGTTGTGGTTCCCCAACCACCTGCAAGACCACCTTCATCACACCACACATGGGTGTCTCCTCAACAGAAGCAAGACAAACCTAAACATAAGACAAAGCCTAAAAAGGAATATTCAAAGGTATACATGTACACAAATTGATTATGTTTTCAATAATTGTGTACAAATCAATCGGGTTTTTATTTGTTTATCATAATTTTTTTTAAAAAAAAATCACACCCTACAAGTAATTATTGTCAAACTAGAGATAACCATAATCAAGATCAACACAATTAGACTCAAGTAAGTGGTATATTTTCTAATAGAGTTCTATTAACGGATTGAAGGCAAAGGAGAAAACTAAGAAGTCAGAGGAGAGCAAGTTGGAGAAGAGAATTAAGTAGAAAATAAAATATTTAGGTCTTTTTGAAAGCAAAAGGAAGGTGAAACGCTATGAAATATGTAAAAGTAATGGACATGAAACCAAAACTTGCTGGTATAACCCCAATGTTCGTATAGGACAACAAGTGCGAGTGATGTAGCCTAGGGCAGGGATTATATAGTGAGCTATAGTAAACCAAGTAATTCCTAATCCAATGCCTCAAAGACCCTTTAGGGGACCAAGAAGGATGTCAACAAGACAGCCATGGAGTAACTTTGAGGGACAAGAGCAAACTGTGCAAATAGGAGCATGCCATTACCAATTACTGTGGAGATCAAGGACACACTTTGTAGGACCCAACTGTGAACCATGTGCAAGGTGTAGGATTGAGGAAAGAATGCGAGTAGCAAGGGCTTGTAATGATGGAAGACCTGTAGGAGCTCATCAATAACATCCACCTGTCCTAGTTGTAATAGTGCTAATAGAGCTACCTGACATAAATGAGAAAAGGCAACCCCCTAAAGATGCATTGATTGTTGGCTATGAGGATGTTCATTAAGAGGGAGAGCAAAGAAGGGGAGATGAGGTGTCAGATAATGTGAATGTTGTAAGTATGCATGTCCAGTGTGACTATTCCAATTGTATTAAAGTCGAGGATTTTCCTAAAGAGCATATGGTATTAGCTATTGCTAGAAGTCAATCCCATATGAAACTTGATTGGATTTGGAGTATCCTGATTAGGAAAACCAACAACCTAATGGTAGAAGTGCAACAAAGTTGCAAGGAAGTGGTTTGGAGGAGTAGCTTAATACTAGGATTCAAGGAAGATCTTCTCTTGAAGATTAAGTAGAAGTTGCAAGAGGTGCTTGTAGGGAAATCTTTGCATGTTCAGGAAACTCTTGAATGTCATGCAATCATACCAACATAGAAAGATGTTTGTGAGGTCCCTATAGTTCAAGTTGAATATGCAAGGATGAAGTATGATGACGTTCTTCTTGATGGTGTTTTTCGAGTCAACATACTTCTTGAAGAGACATACTTGGCAGCAAGCAGGGGCAATTGTTACTTGCACCATTCCAAGTCAAGATGGCAGATCAAAGGAGGTTACCACCACTAGGTATTCTCAAGAACCAACAAGTCAAGGTGGCTGGCCTGAAGTTCAAATTAAGTTTTGTGTTGCCAAGAATGTTAAAGATAGGGGACTCCTATCATATGCCCCTAGGAAGGTCATGGTTTAAACTTAGCAAGTCGTCGAGGTCTGGACTAGGGGCTAATTATGTGTGCATTCCCAAAGGAACCAAGGAGATTAGATTATCTACAGTTAATAAGGTAATACTAAAGAATACCTCTTGACCTATGGTAGCTTAGACTATCAACCTAGTAGATAAAGTTGAAGATGAGGAGGAGTTATTTATTTAGACAAACCCTTTAGTGGTATTAGTGTTTGAAATAGATGTGGATAGCATCACTTAAGTGTATTAGGAGGGAGCAGCACATAATGCTAGAAATGGCCCTTGAATAACAAACTATTCAACCTATAGATCAAAACCAGTGAGGAAAATATCTTAAAGATCTTTTTGTAGGTCAGGAGGAGTAGCTTGAATTTCAGGAAAGGTCAGGAAGTGAGGAGCATGAAGTGTTTGCGGACCTTAGAATTGGTCATCTTGAAAATTAGGGAATTGAGAAAGATTGATGTATGGATAGCTCAGATGTGTATGATGAGGAAGGACAAAAAGCTATTATTTAGGTTGAGCAAATATATGAACACACCATGAGAAGGTCTACGAGTAGTGGAGGATGAAATACATGAAGTCAACTTGAATGAGGAAGGAGAGGTTAAACCCATCAAAGTAAGCATATATGTTGAGGAGGACTTCAAGAAAGATATCATAAAGCCATGTAAGGAATTTCAGGACATATTTACTTGGGACCATACTGATATGAAGGCTTTGATCTAGTAGTGTCAACTTAAAGAAGGATGCTAAGCCAATCATACAAAGGAGGTATAGAATAAACCCAATTTATGCTAAACAGGTGAAGGAGGAGATTGATAAGTTGTTGAGGGTTAGCTTTATTAAGCTTGTTAATGAAGTGATATGGTTGTCTCCTATAGTAGTAGTACCTAAGAATGGGAAGATTCGGGTATGTGTTGACTATAGAAAGCTGAATGTAGCCACAGTTTTAGATTCCTTTCCAATACCAATTGCTAGCTTTGCTTGATGATGTATCAAGCTATGAAATGTATACATTTTTAGATGGATTTTTAGGCTAGAATTGGATCAAGATGCATCCAGAGGACATGAACAACATTGCTTTCGGTGGAGCCTATGTTAGTATAGTGATGAATTTTGGACTTAAGAATGGACCTTAAAAGTTTCAAAGAGCTGCACGCAAGATCTTTGACTTCTATTTGACAACTTTCATGAGAGTATTTATAGATGACTTTTGTGTCTTTGGCAGTAGCAAAGAGCACTTGAAGCATCTTAGGCTATGATTTAAGAGATGAAGTTTGGAATGTCCTTAAATCCATTCAAGTCTATTTTTTTTATAGCTAAGAGGGAAGTGCCCTTGGGCCATATTTTGTTAGAAGAGGATATGACCATAGATCCAATAATGATAATAATTTGTTCAAAAGTCCAAAGCCCCAATAAATGTGTAGGAAGTGATGATATTTGTTGGCCAGATGAAGTGGCAAAGCAGGTGCTTAAGGTACTTGTCACATATTTGTTCTCCCCTCACTATTCTAACCAAGAAAGGCATGCACTGTATATGGAGAGAAGATCAAGAAAAAGCTTTTATGGTTCTTAAGAAAATGATGGTTGTGGCCCCTATTCTATAGCCTCCCTCACGATATCTACCGTTTCATGCATTTGTTGATGCTTCTAATGTGGCTATGGAAGCAATGCTTATGCAAGAGAAAGTACTTGGCTGGTTTAGGCCGATATACTATGCAAGCAAAAGATATAGCACATCTGAGAATAGTTATTTGGTTATGAGAAGAGAGAAGCATTAGGAATGGTATACTCTTTGCAAAAGTTCAAGCACTACCTATTGGGTAATTAGGTTATTATTCATGTTGATCATGAGGCTCTATTGCTTTTGATCAATAAATGTTAGTTAATCAAAAGGCTTGCTAGATGGATGCTATTATTATATGAATTTGACTATAAAGTGATTCATAGTCTTGGCAAGGAACATGTAGTGGATGATTATTTGAGTAGGCTAGAAAGTGATGATATTGAAGTTGGAATACCTGATGAGTTGCTTGATGCTAAGCTGTTTGAGGTGCAGGTTGTTGATCCGAATCCATATTATGATCAATTTCTCCACTTCTTGGTGGAGGGAGTCATGCCAACACACCTAACAAGTGATGAAAGGAGAAAGCTAGCATTAATGAGTAGGTCATATCAAGTCATCTTGAACACATTGTATAGAAGGGGAGTTGATAATATGCTTAGGAGATGTGTAGCCTGGTTTGTGGTGGCCCACTATCTTGAAGGATGCCCACAAATATACCAAGGAATGCCTATAGTGTTGGAAGGAGGGTTAGCCTCTAGATAGAGACAAAATGCATGATCACCCTATCTTGCCACTCGAACCCTTTTAGAAATGGGGAATAGAATTCGTCAGACCCACAAAGCTTGCTGCCCGGAGGACAAGTAATAGATATATCTTGGTTTGCACTGACTATTGCACAAAATGGGTGGAAGCTTAGGCTCTCATAGATAATAAGACAGCAAGTGCAGATAAGTTTATGTACTCAAACATCATGACTAGATTTGGATGTCCAATAGAGCTAGTTAGTGATAGGAGGAAACATTTCTTGAATCAGGTTATTCATGAATTAACTACCAAGCATATGATCTTGCATAAGAAGTCAAATCCATACCATCCACAAGGAAATGAATAGGCTAAAAGCTGTAATAAAATTTTGCTTCACATAATGAAGAAGATAGTAAAAGACAAGAGGAAGGATCAGGATATGAAATTGGATTCAACACTTTGGGCATTTAGGATAGCATTTAAAGTCACTATAGGACTTACACATTTCAGGTTAGTCTATGGTTTAGAAGCTATTGTACATATGGAATTCATAGTTCCTAGCCTTAGGATTGTAGTGGAACATAAATTTGTTCAACATTGGCTAGAACAACTCCTCAAGCTAGAAGAGGATTGGATTCCAGTTGCCTATCTTTCAAGAGTGACATAATCAAGGTGACAGGTTTGGGTCAATAGGCACGTCAAAAGGAATACTTTTGAAGAAGGAGATTGGGTAGTTGTCTACAATTCAAGATTGGGAAAATTTCTTGGTAAGCTTAAATTATAGTATGCTGGACCATTTAACATTTTTCAAGATTTAGGTCAAGGTACATTCTTGTTGGAAGACCTGAAAGAAAACATTCTAAAACTTGCTACCAATGGGTTTGGCCTTAAATGGATGGTTCAACCATACTATAGTTGTGTGAACTTAATCATACACAATTGGTGTCAAATATTGCAAGGGAATAAGTTTTAGTGTGAAATGTTACAAGTGAATGATTTTGACATGACTTGTTACATAAGAGGATTGAACATCGAGCTTAACTTAGAATTTCAAAAAGTCATGGAGCCCTTGATTGTGCATGTTTCTTCCTCTCCCTTGCCATTGTAATCCACTTCTTAGTAAGTGCAACCATGACACATCCTTGCCATTCTTCAACTCAAAAATTGGCCATGTCAAAGCACACTAGATTTGACATTGAAAATGATGAAGGGGCTAAGATATTCGGTGATGACCAGTGGGGACATTAGAAGGAGTAAAAAACTACATCGAAAAATGCAAACACTATGCCTAGTGCCCCTAATACGGTAACTCCATTTGTTGATTCACAACTTTGTCTTGATTTTCTTAAGCCTATCTATCATGAATGGTTAGTTAAAGTGGGATAATTAGCACATGCAAAATTTCCATGGCCAATGCATCAAATGTTCATGCATCTATACAATTGGATATCTTGAGACAAACCAATAGTAAAATTGTTGGAAGATTTGAGCTACTTGTTGCAATAGTAGCTTGTGTCTTCTCTTTACCCATCAATGCTAATCCCACTAGTTGGAAATGCATGGAAGATCAAACACAAGAGGCTTTTGGAGAGTCCTGTGGACCAAGAAATGTGTATGCATTAAAGCAATTGGATGCAATGAGGAAGTTGCAATTGTGGTGGTTCATGTAAAAGTTTGTGCTTTTTATCAAGATGGATAGCATAGCTAGAGACACTTATGGGATAATTTGGTATGCTAAAAATGTGGTCTATCTACAACACAATGAACAACAAGTCTATCTTGCAACACAGTGAATAGCATGTCTATCTAGTATACAGAGTAAACAATAGGTCTATTTTGCATAGAGTAAATAGTAGGTCTACTGTATGTTACAACAAATAACACTTGTCTTACATAGAGTAAACAACAGGTCTATCCTCCATAGAGAACAACAAATTTGTCTTACATAGAGTAAACATAAGTTTTGTTGTATATTACAACAAAGTACAAAGATGTAGATGCCCAAACCAATGCCCAAAGCCAAAAATCCAATGCTAGGAATATTCGAGATGAGTGTTAAGGTAGCCAAGAGTGTCCGGGAGCTCGGAGAGAGGTCAACTTGGTAAAAAATAGGGCCAAGAATAGTAGGCATAAATCATGTTATTGTTGTTGGGATTATTACTACTGTAGCTGAGCAAATGTGGCACAAGAAAGCTCAAGGGGAGCTCAATGAAGCTCCTCAAATGCCTTGAAAAAGCTCTAATCAACCATGAAAAAGAAGAGGATCAAATGCATATCTTACAAGCCAAAGCCATGGTTGCTATGAATGAATGGGCTATAGGTATTCGAACCCAACTGAATAATGGTTAGGTAAAGGTCCTCAATTGGAGCTTTGATACCAATTAAACGGAGAAGCCTAAGTGTGAGCACAAGCAAGAAAAATCAATGGAGTGAGCTATGGTGGAGAGAGAGAGAGAGAGAGAGAGAGAGAGAGAGAGAGAGAGAGAGAGAGAGAGAGAGAGAGAGAGAGAGAGATGTGAGAACTCCAATAATCACAATGTGTGATCAGCCTTCACTTATTCAAATATCACTGAAAGAATAAAGAATGAAGTGACAGTGATGGGTACCCACCACCTGTAGTGTATAAGTGTGCGTATTGTCATTGTAGTAATACACGAGTGAGAGCTTCATGCTATAAGTCCTTTTCTCACTCTTAACCTCAAGCCAATGTGGGTATTTTATCAGAGGGCAAGAGTCACTACTAGCATTTCTAGTAACCTCCTAGTAACACAAAAATTGCACAAATACATTTGCACACCTAGAAATTATGGATGAATACTTATCGATAATCTCTCACAACACAGCCAACCATCTTTGGAGCATTCCATCCTTTCATACAAAGCTTTTTCCAAAGATCTTTGATGAGTTGGAGAAGTTAGAGCATAGAATGGAGGGGCAAGTGCACTCAAACAAGAGTGGTACTCCCTTCATGCTTTCATTACAAAAATTGGCTATTAAGACCATGATTGAGCAAAGGAAAGTAATCAATACCTCCATGTGTGACCATAGATATACAAGCCCCGCCTCCCTCTAGGTGCTTTTGTGACTCTGCGAGGTGTCAAATTGACATAATCAATCCAACAACACCTCCTCTTGGACAAAATCATCAGGGAAGAAGAACTACGTTTCATTAAAAAAAGAAGATGCGATGCAAGATGTCATTAAATATCTAATAGTCCTACTCACAATGCCATGACTACTCCACACCTATGCTCCACTCCAATACAATCCCAATGTTTTGAGATAGCTTGTCTCATAGTGGACCATCCTATATTATAGTTGTACATGTGGTGTATATCATCCAATGCTTGGGTGTGAATGAGGTTATGCCAAAATAAGGGACATGGCATGACTCATGATTCCAATTCAGCTCGCAAACAATGACGAGTGGTAAGACAAAGCTTAATGCTAAGGGGAGGTCATTAACAAGGTTGATGCATTCCCTTGCTAGGCCTCAAGTGGGAAATCAAAGGACGATCAAGTCTTGCCCTAAGCTTGATAAAATGATGCTCAAACAATCAAGTTGTACGCGGTGCTCTCGATCATCAATTGTGTCCTAGTTGAGCCTCGATCAAGTTCTAATTGAATATCAACCAACTCAAGAATGAGTCACCTCGTGAGCCCCAAATTAAGTAGATCGAAGTCACGTAGGCTTGAGTATGACTTGAGTCCCCAAGAGAGTCACGACTTGAATCATCACTCGGGTCGAGCCACACGAGCATCAATCAGGGTTTGGAGAGTAGCTCAAACTCGAGTCAAGAGTCAATGTCGGCTCAAGCCCTCATCAACTATCGAAATCGTGATCGTAAAAATTGAGTTTCACTAACGATAAGCCTACCAAAATTAACCTTTGAAAATTGTGCGACACTACTCTCACACGCGTGAGCGCACTCGTGTGTAATTGGCTGCTGGGGGAGACAAGCAGCATGCCTCACAAACGAGAGCGCCTGCACTATCACTCGCCATGGCTGAGACCCCCGACACTCGAGCCCGCGCCGATGCTATCACAAGAGATGATCTCGATGCCCTTGAGGCTGTGAACTTGACAACACCTCGTTGAGAAGCCATGATCTGTCTTGGATCAGACCCATAAGCTCCTCCACCTTACCACCATGCTGCTCAAAGATGTGCAGCAGTCGCCCAGGCGAGTGCCTGGAGCAGCAGAGGTCTGAGCGAACTTGCTTCGCAACCGCGGAGGTGGGGGCATGGGCAAGAACGTCTGTTGGCCAAGGAGCATGACTACACAACGTCGGCCAAGGAGCATGAAGCTTGAGTGACAAGGAAGCTGAGTGAGTCCATTGGCGCCTCGAGTGGTTTTGGAAACACAGAGGAGACCCATAAGCATGATGGGAAGCCTGGTTCAGTGTCGCCTTCTCCTCAACACGCAATGACTCAGTAATGTGGTCGGTGCAACGACCTGAAGGTTAAGTTGCTGTCATTATATCGTGGGTTGACATGTGCTACACAATTTTGTAATAGGCCTTCCTCATGTGAACAAGGCCGCACTATCGCGAGCACGAGCATTGCCCTTATGTTTTTTTTCTTTCCATCATGGAATGGAGAGAAATGATCAAAATATGTATTTGTAACTATCTCTCCATGTCTCCCATTGTTAGCTAATACAAACATTTCTATCTCTCCATGTCTCACATTGTGAGCTGATGCTCCTCTTTCCCATCATGTACCCTTTAAAATATCATGAAACGTTGCATCTAGATTCTTCCGACTTCCACTTGGTTTGGTAACCAATTGTCACATGATCACATACATAAAAAACTTTCAAACACATTAACAATAGATGGAAAGTGAGGTAAATTTCAAATAGGTATTTGTGAGCAGTAAAATTGAGGAGATAGTAGATGAAGACAGACCTATTGGCAGAGGAAACATATAGAAGCTACAATTGTGTGCATGGTGAGGAAATTGTCAAACACCTCAATAATGCAAATACATAGTGATCGACCCTTAAAATGTCTTACCAATGCAAATACATAGTGTTTGACTCTTAAAATGTCTTACCAATGCAACAAAATTTATGTGAAGGGAGATAAAAAATGAAGCAACAACAAAGAGAGACAAGCTTGCTAGTGGAGTTTGTCTTATTGATGCAAAGCAACAACAAAGGGAGACAAAGGCTCGGGCATGCATGTTGCTATGTGTGAAGGCATCAAAATGACAATGTGCACTAATAGATCAAAGCCATTATTGTTGTGCTAGATATTGTTGCTACAATGAGACCAATCATGACAAGTCAAAAGACATAACATAGATTGCACCAAGTACCTTTTGTCGTGTGGAAGGACTCTAAACACTAAGAAGGCACTAAGAAGCGTGCTTTAATCTTATACAAAGCTTCCTACATGATTATCAATGTAGCGCATAAATTAGCA
The DNA here is from genome assembly GCF_053477565.2 of Lygodium microphyllum. NCBI lineage: Eukaryota > Viridiplantae > Streptophyta > Polypodiopsida > Schizaeales > Lygodiaceae > Lygodium > Lygodium microphyllum. The sequence goes on along the minus strand of NC_141140.1, from coordinate 130,643,854 downwards.
AAACATATCATTTTAATGGCCTGCAACATCTAAGCACATGTAGTATGCATTCATACTAGAGGATTCTGCTCTATACCATCTAATACATTCAATCATTACATGCATGTAATACTATAGAGTAAAACCACACAAGATCTTTCTTTGTTTTTGTATGTGGACCACTATCTACCATGCAAGTAAACGTCATCACACCTATAGTGCAATTTCCACATCCTCTTGAGCAATGTAGACATTCAATTAGTTGCTAAGTAGTAGCTCCTTTATTTGATGGTGAAACAAGAATCATGCATAGAATGAGTCAATCACCTCCGCTTTAGAGATGTAGACATTCAATTAAAAGGTGAGAAGGATCAAAGCTTGCACAGGAGAGCTATGGCAGGAAAGCAAGAGCAAGAGAGAGAGAGAATCACAATGTGGGAACTCCAACAGTCACAATGTGTGACCACGATTTCCTTTATTTAAACTGTCACCAAAAGAATAAAGAATAAAGTGACGGTGACAGGTGCCTGCCACCTGTAGTGGCAGTGCGAATACTATTAGTGTAGTAATACATGGGCGGCTAGGCAGAGGCGATTTTACCCCCAACAAACTCCCACTTAAAGGTGAATCTGCCCCAATGAGGAGTGAAAAAGAAAAAGAAAAGACAATACAATGTACACATGTACAACAGGATGAGAAAAAACGTCATCTCATCCAACGGCCATCAATCTCCCGAGGAAGGCAAAGTGCTCAGTAGTGAGGCTTTTCGTGTGTAGATTGGTAGGATTTTTGTCAGTGGAGATCTTGACAAGGTCAACAAACTTGTCCTCCACGACCCCATGTATGAAGTGATACCTCAATGTGTTTCATCTTCGCATGGAAGATCGGATTCTTAGCTAGCTGAATAGCACTCATAGAATCTGAATGCAGCATAGGTATAAAATCAATCCCAAGGTCATGAACCAAATGGCCCAACCATATGGCCTCCTTGCAAGCCTCAGTGGTTGCAACATACTCGGCCTCAGTGGTAGAGAGAGCCGCACACTTTTGAACTTTGGATATCCAAGAGACAGCACCTCCACATAGGTGAATACATAGCTAGAAGTGGACTTCCTACTATCTGCATGTCCTGCATAATCGGAGTCTGTGCACCCCACAACTCCTGTATCCTAGCTGCCATAGCAAATACACATATCTGCTGTGTCTTTTAGGTATCTCATGATACCCTTTATGGCATCCCAATGTTTCTTGCTAGGTGTAGCCATGTAGCGTGCCACAACACCAACTGCAAAGGCAATATCTAGTCAAGTGGCTATCATGGCATACATTAAATTGCCCACAGTTGATGCATAAGGGATCTTGGCCATCTCAGCCCTCTGCTCATCTGTCTGCAGACAAAGTCTACAAACAATCGGCCTATGAAACCTTCACATAAGAAGGCAATGGACATCCAATAGGCTTCTCGTCCCCTGCATGCGGAAACACTCAAGAACTTTATGAATGTACTCCCTTTGTGAGAGGTAGAGTAGTCCTTGATGCCTATTGCGCTTAATGCACATACCAAGAATGAGAGAGGCATGTCCCAAATCCTTCATCTCAAAGCTCTTCTTTAGTTGATATTTAAGAGCATCCAGCTCATCATGAGCTTTCTTTGCTATCATCATATCATCCACATAAAGTACCAAAATAAGCAATAAGCCATCATGGGCCGTCTTAGTGTAAAAACACATATCCATAGCGCTCCTGTTGTAGCCCTGAGACTGCTATATAAAGGCATCAAACTTATGATACCACTCCCTAGGTGCTTGCTTCAAGCCATAAAGACTTTTCTCCAACTAGCACACTAGTAGGTGTTCCCTGCCACATTCTGCAAAGCCCTTAGGCTGCTCTATGTAAATCTCATCATGCAAATCCCCATGCAAGAATGCAGTCTTGACATTCATCTGATATGTGTCCAAGTCAAGCTGCACGACTAAGGCCAAAACCAAGCGTAGGGTGGTCATCTTAACCGCAAGAGAAAAGACTTCATCAAAGTCAACTCCATGCTCCTGTTTAAAATCCTTAGTAACAAGTCTTGCCTTATAAGCCAGCTTGGGGTGTCCAAGGGTACTTTTCAGCTTGTACACCCATTTGTATGGCAGAGTCTTCTTGCCAGCACGTAAGGAAACCAAATCCCAAATCATATTCTTATGCAAGGAGTCTATCTCTACATAGCCCTCTCCTAGGAGTGACTGTCACCCCTATGCATAGCCTTATCATAGGTGAGATGCTCTCCTACATTTGTAACCAAGACATAATACATCGAGGCCTCAAATTTATCAGGCATACATCTATCTCTAGTAGACCGCCCACAGGCTTTGTTGTCTGTCCAACACCTTGGCCATGTGTACCAACTAATGCTATACAGGCTGACCATCCAGTTGTGCAGGCTGTACTGGAGCATGTGGCTCCTCTTGGAATATAACCCTATATATCTCGACCACCTTCTCAGGCTGCCTATGCATCTTGTCTTCATGGAAGACTACATCATGGATGCGAATGACTTTTCTTGCTTGTGGATCCTAGAGGCGATAACCCATTTTGCTTGCATCTCCATAGCCAAGGAAAATGCATTTGACACTCTTAGGATCTAGCTTACTACACTTGTCCTTGGGCACATGGAAAAATGCCTCACATCCAAAGACACATAGATGCACATAAGGTGGAGGTTTCCCAGTCCATATCTCCTCGCAACTTGGAAATCCAAATAGCTGAAAGGTGATCTATTTATGATATGCACAACTGCACTGACTGCCTCAGCCCAAAAGCTCTGTGGAGATGGTTCTATTCATCTGCTTAGCCAAACCATTTTGGGGTGGGGTATAGGGGGTAGTCAATTGACGCTTAGTACCCCTCTCATCACATAGCTGCTCAAAGGCACATGGCACATATTCTCCCCCATTGTCAGTCCTAAGGCATTTTAGCCTATGCCCAATCTGGTTCTCAACCAATGCAAGCCATCTCTGAAACATAGTCAAGCCATCTGACTTAAGCTTAATGGGATAAGCCCAGAATTTATGTAAAAAATCATCAATAAACATCACAAAATACTTTGCACCATCCACAGACTGACAGGGCATGGGCCCACAAACATTCAAATGTACTAATGCCAAGGGCTCACCCATGCGTGTCCGACCGGACTTCTTATGTGTATTCCTAGTCTGTTTGCCATAAAGACAATGCTCACATGAATCAAAACATGAATAGTCAAGGGGCGGTAAGTACTACAAAAAAACCAGAAAGCATTTTCATTCCCTTCAAAGACATATGGCCCAAATGGACATGCCAAAGAGATACATGTGAGATGGAACCCACTGATAAAACATGGTCAACAGAGGACCCATCAACTACAAGAGGATAGAGGTTGACAGCCTTGGCACCTTTAAGCAAGCACAAGTCTGCCATGTGTGATCTTCCAGGCAGAATCCCCAAATAAAACATGAAACCCAACATCATCAAGCTGCCCCATGCAGACATAAGACTGTGTATAAGCGTAGGTACATGATATACATCCTGTAACAAAAAAGTACTGCCAGTAGAGAACTGCAGTTGTACATCCCCAATGCCAACAATAGTAAGTGACTTGTCATCACCCAAGCGAATTGAACCAGAGACAGTGCGATAGGAATGGAACCACTCACGGCATGGTATACCATGAAATGAAGTACCAGAATCCAAAAGCCAGCACTGCGCATACATAGAGTGAACCTCGGTCAACGACATAGCATCACAAGAACTAGCTGCAAGTATGTACTCCCCATCGGAGTAATCAATCTGCATGACATTTATCTCCTCGATTTTCACACTGGATTTCACACACATAATGCTGTGATCAGCGGACTTTTCCTGTACTTTGTCTTTCTTCTTCTCTTTGTGCAACTCATGACATTGTGGGCGTATATGACCCTTCTTGCCGCAATGATGACATGTCACATTAGCATTTCTCCCATGAGACTTGCTGTGCGACTTACCACACAACTTAGACCTAGACTTCTGCGAGTCTCTACCATGGCCATTTCCACGGTCATTCTTTCCATTACCATCTCTGCCTCTAATAGTCAAAGCATGCGACACATGAGAGGCATCCAAGTTCTTACGATTGATCTGTTCCTGCAGAAGAGCACTCTCTACATCAGGCAAGTTCAAAATAGTAGCAAGAGCATATAAGGTAGTGTAGAATACATTCCATGACTCACTCAGAGTCCCAAGCAAAAACAATGGAGTAACCTCATCATTAAAGGTAATGCCCTGCAAAGTCAAGTTCTTGAGAATAGCATGGAACTGGCTCAAATGAGCAGACATTGTCATATTCTCCTTCATACGCAGGTCCATAAGCTGCTTCAGGCAATACATTTGACTTGCTGAACTTTTCTTATCATAGAGGTTCTTAATTTTATCCCAAAGTTGTCAAGCACTTTGTGCTTCCTCAACCACATTGTAATGCACCTGTTCAGTGAGAGATAAGATGAGGGTGGACTTGCATAATTCATCAAGCTTATCCCATTCGTCATCAATCATAGTTTTAGGCTGCTTGTCATGCATCCTTAGTGGCTTGATTTGAGATTTTTGCACCAATACCTGCCAAACTTGGCTCTTCGAGTAGGCATAATTTGTACCAACAAGCTTAGTGATGTTGAAGATAGCATTGTCAGTGGAAGAAGATGCCATACTCTGCAATCCAAAATGGTGCAAATAGCTCAAAACTGCTTGCTATTTTCTACTATAAACAGTCAAAATACCACCAAAACCAATGCAAAATCACCACGAACTGATAGCTAATGATGCTGCCCACCAAATACCATCAAAAGTACATAAAATCAAGATGATTCAACATGAAAATTCCACGTTAGTCCATGCATAACTCCTTGTTGTAATAAATTACAACCAGGTACAATGAGAGCAAACTGTAGGCAAAATGAATGCACCAAGTCAACCATTGACTGTCAAAGCATAACCAACATCAAGCGGGCATAAATCTGCATGTGACAGTCATATGGACATCGAGAAAACACCCAAGCATGTCAAATGAATTCGTCAGTAAGCCGGCACACCCCCTATGTAATAGGGCAAAGTGTATACAACACTGGCAAGACCTGACACAAAGAGGTGTATGATCAGGGAGTGCAAAGCCCAAATCAACCCAAGTACATATATGAGGACCACCGCATATCAACCATGCAAGATCCAAGTGAAGATCCCAGTCTCAAGTATTTGAATGCTCAAGTAGCATAAACCGCATGCTTAATGTATGTCAAGTGTATCAAGATGCTCCCACTAGCACAAAAGCTGTAAATATCAAGCAAATAAGCTCAACAAAGGCATATGATAGCACTAGTGCCAAAAGATCCAAGATCAAGTATCAATAAGACCTCATGAGCATATAGGCCATGTAGCATTCGTATATATCATCCATAGACATCAAGTACATCCAAACTGTAACTCTGGCAAGCTGAGAAATATCCAAAGTAAGCTCCGGGAAATCAAAAGTCAAGCCGACGCAAGGCTTAGTAGCATCCAACTCCAAACAATATAATTGGCATCATGTAGTAGTGACATAAGCCAAGCATGTCAAGACCGGTCAGACATAAGCAAAGTACATGCCATAAGTACATCAAAGATGAAGATCCAAATGCTATGCAAAGAAAAATCAAGCTCAACCAATGGTTTGAGAGCAAATCCAAGCTCTATGTTGATCCCCGAGAGTCACTACATCAACGTATACATCCAAGACATAGCCCGAATGCAATAGCCATATCCAAACATAATCAAAATAGCTTCAGTCCTGAATATTCCAGTAGCAAATAAATGTCCAAAACTGAGCAAATAGTGGCTCAATCCAAGCTCAAAACCATAGACAAACCATATGCATACTTTCCCATATTTATAAGCACCAACTGGGCATAATCATGCATCGAATGACTATGTAGCATGAGCATAAAGTGTAATGACAGAGGGTTGCCCTGTTTTGGGCTGCCTGTGGACTATGTAAAATAGTCAATGATTGAGTAAATTCATCCCCAAAAGCATCTCACATCATAGGTATACATTCCCCTAGCATTTGGGGCGCATTCGAGACCAATCGAGAGCAACCAATATCAATGCCAACCAAGCATAAACATAAAGTGTTGATGTAACACTATTTATGGCTTCCTATGGGCTGTGGAAAATAGTCCTGGACTGAGGTGAATCAGTTCACAAATCAATGTCAATGATAACCACCAATGTCGAGCATCAAGGGCGTGTTCCCAAGTGTCAAATGAAGTGTTTTCAAGCTGCCAATGAGTGCCAAGGGAGGGCTGAAGTAAAAAATGATTTTTTTGCAGGTCTTCAAGTTGGCCCAAATTGATTTGGGGCCTTTGGAAGGGCAGGGAAAGGTCAAGGCAAGGTTAGGGGAGTAGTCAACAACCCCAAGGAGCTCCCTCTTGAAGGGCAAAGTCACCGGTAGAGAGTAGACATCACAAGAAGCAAGAGGACATGACTGCCTTGCTTCACAAAACTTGTGGACTAAAGTAAAATAACAAAAGAGAGCTCCAATACCTCTAAAAAAATTCCTTGAGGGTGCCCAAATGGGCTGGGTAGGTGCTCTGGAAGTCGAGAAGTGATCGGAGCTCGAAGGAGTTAGATATGGCTGCCAAGAGTGAGAACCAATGGTGTAGAGATTCGAATGAATGCTGTGAAAGAGTCATGGACCAAGCTTGAATGCTCAAGCAACCATGCTCTAATACCAGTTGAAAGATGAGAAGGATCGAGGCTTGCATGGGAGAGCTATCGTAGGAGAGCAAGAGCAAGAGAGAGAGAGACTCACAATGTGGGAACTCCAACAGTCACAATGTGTGACTCGGCCTTCCTTTATTCAAATTGTCACTAAAAGAATAAAGAATAAAGTGACGGTGACGGGCGCCCACCACTTGCAGTGTGTAGTGTGGGTACTGTCAGTGTAGTAATACACGAGTGGCTCGGCAGAGGTGCCTTTACCCCCAACATCAATCAGTTGTTACATTGTAGCCCCTTTACTTGAGGGTGATAACATGCATAGCATATTCCATAGAGAAAAGACCCATTTAACATGTTTGGAATGGAGTCTTGCTAACTTATTGAAGTTATAGTGGATGTAAGCTCTCCTTTTACTCCTTGATTGTCAATTTTTGGGGAACTTTGCACCTCACGCTTGCCTTGGTGTAATGATCCAAAGTCACTATTTCAATCTTCAACATAGTGGTGCTCATTCACATTGTTATGATTTGATGAAGTGAGGGGCTTTCTATGTCTACAAACGTGGATATGAGCTACTCTTTATCTAGTTTCTCAAAATATTGACATCTCCTAAAAGGTGCAAATGCCACACCCCTGGTAGTATACTCATCCTATTTAGCCATTTCATCAATACTTGAACTTATAGTAGCTAGTGTATCAAGGAAAGCAATTGAGTCACTCTCATAGATTAGCTATGATTGCTCTTATTTTCCTGGACATCGGGAGCATTACTCAATAGGTCATCAATCCATGATGGTGGCATCTATGGAAGCTGGCTAGTAGAAGGGATGTGTTGATGTGATCTTTGAGTAATAGTACCATCAGGGTAATGTAGAAACTATTGATGTGCTTTAAATCACAAATGTGAGCTAGTGAGAAAAGAAGTTTATGGTGCTTCTCTTCTTCCTTATCTCCCACTGTACTTCTCCTTATCGAGCCAAAAATAGTAAGATTTTATGAACATTTTTCACATTCACAAGCCATGCCTCTCTAATTTCCTATTCTTTCTTTGGAGAATTTCTCTTGACTGGCCTTCAAATGTAGTACATCTATGGAGGTTACAACTGGATGTATGGTGAAGGAAACCCTCTGGGGCCGCCAAGATGGGTCCCAGAAAGAAATGATGGAAGATGATGATGAAGAGGAGGAGGAAAAAGGGAGAGAAAGAGCAGACCCATATGGGCTTGAGAAAAGTCATGCTCTCTCTTCTGTCCTATAGTATATGAGAGCATCAAAAACTCTCCCAAAGTGAGAGAGACTCTTTTTTCCCTTCTAAAGAAAACCCTTCTTGCCCTGCGTAACTCTAAATTAACTAGAAAGAGAGAGGGAGAGGCCCTCTTTTGCTTTCAAAGTAGACCCTTGTTGTCCCACTTAACTCTAAATTAACTATCGGTAATTTTGGGGACAAGCATTTACTTTCTAAAAGAGACCCTTCTTGTCCCACTTAACTCTAAGTTAACTATGGGTAATTTCTTTGGGACAAGCACCACCTTTTCACCATTGTATAAGCATATTCCCTAAAGGGCAATGCTAATGAAAACCACAAGTTTAAAGTATTTCCCTTTTAGCTATTCAACATTGTAATGCTAGAGTACCCTTTGATCAATGGTACTCCCTACTTAGCTAAATTATATATCTCTTAATCAACATTGATGCACCACTCCTTGCACACTCAATCTCTCAATGAATGTAGTCATACATTTAGATATACTCGCAAATGATTCATGATACATGTTAGTTATGGTCGATATCTAACTATCACGATCCAATTTATCGAGAGGAAGGCAATCCCCTTAATTTTAGGCACTTGAGCCTAATAAACATGGTGTCAAGGCATGCTCATGTAGACTTCTAATCAACCCAACCAAAACGAAGATCGTGCTCGATTATCACTCTACTCGATTGTGCCATGTATGAATCAACTATTGAGAGAGAGAGAGAGAGAGAGAGAGAGAGAGAGAGAGAGAGAGAGAGAGAGAGAGAGAGAGAGAGAGAGAGAGAGAGAGAGAGAGAGAGAGAGAGAGAGAGAGAGAGAGAGAGAGAGAGAGAGAGAGAGAGAGAGAGAGAGAGAGAGAGAGAGAGAGAGAGAGAGAGAGAGAGAGAGAGATTTGTTTGGAGCAACATTTTTTGCATGTGTGATCTCTTAACAAGCTCCCATACTTCTATGCTTTTGGGACATCTTTGTGTGTTCACTCTAGAGGTTATAACATGTCATGCTCACACGACCTCTGCAATTCTATGATGCATCTTGCCTCCTTGCTTTGGATGATGAGAGGGTCTTGTTGAGTCAATGATTGTAAGATGGAGAGTTTTGAATTGTTTCAATAGATCCCATGTACTATCAATTTCCTTACTTTTGTTATACTCTCAACCCCCCTTCCTCTAGATCTCTCTCAATCTTTGCCCTTTCATCTCTTTATCTCTTTCACTCCTCCCTCTTTCTTTTCCAATCTCCCTCTTTCACCTTATCCTACTCGATCTGTCTCCCTCTCTTTATCGTAACATCTTATCTCTTTTTCTCTCTCCTCTCATTCTCTCTTTTTTCTCTCTCCTCTCCCTCTCTCATTTCCAGAGGAAGCCTATAGAGTTACAATTAAATATTTCCACAATGGATGACCATCACTAAATGGCACCCTAGGTTGTTTCAAATTTGGAATTGTTGAGAGTAGGACCAATATAAGGGAAAGAGTACTAAACTAGGTGCCTAAATTTTTTTGATAAGATAGTAAGTAATTGTAGTGAAGCATTTTGTGAATAATAGGTATAGTTTTTGGCACTAATGCATAAACAAGGATAGGGGCTGGAGTAGGGTATCATTGGCATAGTTTTGGGAGAGGAGGGCATAACCATGTTTGGGAAAAACATTGGATGAATCTAGAAGGAAAATTATAGTGATTATTGAAAGCACAAAATGACTCACTTAGTGGGATCTAAGGGAAGTTGATCCCTTTAAAGTAGAGCAATACATGAAAAGGGAAGGAGACATAAGACATAAATCTAAGACACTATATGTAGATCATGTCATTAAGTTATTTCCCTTGTTAGAAAGGAAGAAAATTCACAGTGTGTGACAAATGACGTTGTAAGTGATGTGTTAAGCCCTAGGGTGGTTGGAGCAACTTAAGAGTAAAGTATAATATAATTATTTAACAGAATAGCACCTAATGCATGCCTACGTAGTTGTAGTCTATGGGAGGATAGGGATAATGTAATGGTATTGCTAAAAAAGATGGGACAAACCTCTTAAAACCATATGATGTGGTTAACTGCATGAAGGTGAATGACATGGAGAAAGAGAAGAAGAAGAAGACATGAAGAAAAGAAAGACCCTAAAGACCCCTTGCCACACTTTTTTCTAACAAGAATGTACATGGAAACATCGTTGTATGGAACATTGTAAGTTATAGTGAGATCTAGGCTCCCTCCCATCCATATTATATCCATGATTGATAGCCACCATAGCCTAGGCATGTGCAACTTGTTGGTAATCTACTAGTCTCTGCTTTCTTGGCTTTTGTCATTATGAGAGAGAGGGAGAGAGAGTGAGTGAGATTGAGACAAAGAGAGGGATGCTCATCTCTTGCATATGAAGGTCGCAGAGGATTTGAGAATTGAAGGAGCGGATCATGGATCATGGAGCTTGCAACATGCATCCTTCATACTTAAAGGAAGGCCATGCATGCTCACTACAAAACGGAATTGCAACATTCATAACATGTGAGAGGCTAGGTGAGAGATAGTCATTGTATTTTGTGATTGAAGCTCCTAAAATAATTGGAGTATACCCCACATCTCATTGTTGAGTGTATGCTGCCCAACATTTTGGTTCCATTATCGGGACTAAGGGCATGCTAATCACAAAGTTGCCTATGCATCATGCATTGTGGAACAGGAGAGATATGTGACTGCCACCTCCAAAATGCACATGCAAGTAGTTGAGGCTTTTTGTGAGCAGATCTGCAGGATTCTCGTCAGTGGAGATCTTGACAAGGTCAACAGACTTGTCCTCCACAACACCACGTATGAAGTGATACCTCACCTCAATGTGTTTTGTCTTCGCATGGAAGACCGGATTCTTAGCCAACTGAATGGCACTCATAGAATCTGAATGCAGTGTAGGTGTAGCATCAATCCCAAGGTCAGCAACTAGATGGCCTAACCATATGGCCTCCTTGCAAGCCTCAGTGGCTGCAACATACTCGGCCTCAGTGGTAGACAAAGCCGTACACTTCTGAACCCTGGACATCCAAGAGACAGCCCCTCCAGCATAGGTGAATACATAGCCAGAAGTGGACTTCCTACTATCTGCATGTCCTGCATAATCGGAGTCAGTGTACCCCAGGACCCCTGTATCCTGGCTGCCATAGCAAATACACATATCTGCTATGCCCTTCAGGTACCTCATGATACCCTTCACGGCATCCCAATGTCTGCTGCCAGGTGTAGCCATATAGCATGCCACAACACCAACTGCATGCGCAATATCTGGACGAGTGGCTATCATGGCATACATCAAACTGCCCACGGCTGAAGCATAAGGGATCTTGGCCATCTCGGCCCTCTGCTCATCTGTCTGCGGAAAATCGGCCTGTGATACCTTCACATAAGAAGGTAATGGACAACCAATAGGCTTTATGTCCTGCATGCAGAAGCGCTCAAGGACTTTATGAATGTACTCCCGCTGTGAGAGATACAAAAGCCCCTGATGCCTGTCGCGCTTTATGCGCATCCCAAGTATATGTGAGGCCTGTCCCAAATCCTTCATCTCAAAGCTCTTCTTCAGCTGAGATTTAAGAGCATCTAGCTCATCATGAGCTTTCCCTGCTATCAGCATATCATCAACATAGAGTACCAAGATAAGCAAACTGCCATCACGGGCTTTCTTCGTGTAAAGACACAGATCCATAGCACTCCTGCTGTAGCCCTGTGACTGCATAAAGGCATCAAACTTATGATACCATTCCCTAGGTGCCTGCTTCAAGCCATACAAGCTCTTCTTCAACTTGCACACTAGGTGCTCCCTGCCAGGTTCTGCAAAGCCCTTAGGCTGATCCATATAGATCTCATCATGCAAGTCCCCATGTAGAAAAGCCGTCTTGACATCCATCTGATATAGATCTAAGTCAAGCTGTGCAACCAAAGCCAAGACTAAGCGCAGGGTGGTCATCTTAACCACAGGAGAGAAGACCTCATCAAAGTCCACACCATGTTCCTGCTTAAAACCCTTTGCTACCAATCTAGCCTTGTATGCCGGCTTGGGGTGTCCAGGGGTACTTTTCAGCTTGTACACCCACTTGCATGGCAAAGCCTTTTTGCCCTTAGGCAAGGCAACCAAATCCCAAGTCTCATTCTTATGCAAGGAGTCTATCTCAGACTGCATAGCCCTCTCCCAGGAGTGACTGTCACCCCTGCGCATAGCCTCATCATAAGTGAAAGGCTCTCCTGCATCTGTAACCAAAACATAATGCATAGAGGGCTGAAATCTGTCAAGTGGACGTCTGTCTCTAGCAGACCGTCTCACCGTAGGCTCTGCTGCCTGTCTAACTGCCAGTCCAACACCCTGGCCCTGTGGAGGAACTGCTGTAGGCTGTACTACTGGCTGTGATGGAGCTCTAGGCTCCTCCTGAAAGATCACTCTACGGATCTCAACCACCTTCTCAGGCTGCCTGTGCATCTTGTCTTCATGGAAGACGACATCATGGCTGCGTACTATTTTCCACGCCTGCGGATCCCATAGGCGATAGCCCATCTCTCCTGACTCACCATAGCCAAGGAATATGCATTTAATGCTCTTTGGATCCAATTTACTCCTCTTGTCCTTGGGCACATGGCAGAATGCCTCACATCCAAAGACACGGAGATGCGCATAAGAGGGTGGCTTACCAGCCCAAACTTCCTCTGCAACCTGGAAATCCAATCCACTGGAAGGCGATCGGTTTATGACATGCACTGCCGTACTAACTGCCTCAGCCCAAAGACTCTGGGGTAGGCCTGCATGGCTAAGCATAGAGCGCACACGCTCCTGAATAGTCCTGTTCATGCGCTCAGCCAAACCATTCTGGGGTGGGGTGTAAGGGGCGGTCAACAAACGCTTAATACCCCTGTCATCACAAAACTGCTCAAAAGCATGCGAGACATATTCTCCCCCATTGTCAGTCCTAAGGCATTTCAGCCTATACCCAGTCTGGTTCTCAACAAGAGCAAGCCAACGCTGAAAGACTGCCAAGACATCAGACTTTTGCTTTATAGGATAAGCCCACACTTTCCTAGAAAAATCATCAATGAAGGTAACAAAGTACTTCGCGCCACCCATAGACATGCAAGGCATAGGCCCACAAACATCGGAATGCACCAATGCCAAGGGCTCACTCATGCGTGGCCTACCCGATTTCTTATGCGTAGACCTATTCTGCTTACCATAAAGACAATGATCACACGAGTCAAAACATGCATAGTCCAAAGGCGGAAGATACTGCAAACCAGATAACATTTTCATTCCCTTCAAAGACATATGCCCCAAATGGGCATGCCAAAGTGATACATGTGGGATAGAACCCACTGCCAAAACATGGTCAACTGAGGACCCAGATACAACAAGAGGATAGAGGCTGCCAGCCTTGGCGCCTCTAGCAAGCACAAGTCTGCCTTTGGTAATCTTCCAGGCAGAATCCCCAAAACAGACATGAAACCCTGCATCATCCAATTGTCCTGCAGACATAAGACTGCGCGCAAGCGCAGGTACATGACGTACATCCCTGAGCAAAAAGGAACTGCCAGTGGAAAATTGCAACTGAATATCTCCACAGCCCACAATATCAAGAGACCTGTCATCTCCAAGTCTGACTGATCCAGATACAGTACGGTAAGAGTGAAACCACTCACGGTAAGGCGTCACATGGAAGGACGCACCTGAATCCAATAACCAGCACTGTGCATACATACTAGGTGTCTCAGTCAAGTGTGAAGCATCAGAAGAACTAGCTGCAAGTATGAACTCATTACCATCGGAATCCTTGGTCTGCATGACATTAATTTCTTCAATCTTGACGCTAGACTTCGCAGGTACTATGCTGCGATCAGAGGACTTCTCCTGCACTTTCTCTTTGCCCTTATCCTTGCGCTTCTCATTGCGCAACTCATGACACTGTGGCCTGATATGGCCCTTTTTCCCACAATGATGACAAGTGACATTAGCGTTGCGCCCACGCGACTTATTACGCAACTTTCCACGAGATTTAGACCGACCCTTCTGCGAGTCACGGCCACGGTTATTACCACGATCATTCCTGTCATTCCTGCCTCTAACTGTCAAAGCATGTGAAACACGAGAGGCATCCAAGTTTTTGCAATTAACCTCTTCCTGCAGAAGAGCACTCTCAACATCATTCAGTTTCAGAGTAGCACTAGAGGCACATAGGGCAGTGCGGAATACATCCCATGACTCATTCAGAGTCCCAAGCAAGAAAAGAGGAGTTACTTCCTCTCCAAAGGTGATATCCTGCGAAGTCAGGTTCTTCAGTATAGCATGGAACTGGCTCAAGTGAGCAGACATAGTCGCATTATCCTTCATGCGCAGATCCATAAGCTGCTTCAACCAGTACATCTGACTCGCCGGACTTTTCTTATCATAAAGATTCTTGATCTTATTCCATAGATCCCATGCACTATGTGCTTCCTCAAATACATTATAATGTACCTATTCAGTGAGAGACAATACAATCGTGGACTTGCATAGCTCATCAAGTTCAAGCCAGTCGTCATTGTCCATAGTTTCAGGCTGCTCCCCACTCAACCGAAGTGGCTTAATCTGAGATTTCTGCACCAAAACCTGCCATATTTGACTCTTCGAGTAAGAGTAGTTGGTACCATCCAACTTTGTAATGTTAAAGATGGCACTATCATGCAAAGATGATGCCATTATGCAGGCTGGAAATGCCCAAACAGTCCAAAACTGCTTGCTGTTTTACTGCAGAAACTGCCCAAAAATGACCAAAACGGGGTCCAAAGGGCGAGCAAAGTGTGCCAAAAGTTGCTGCCCACTTAGTACTAGGTGCGGTACACCAAATCAGGATATTTCAGCATGAAAAGTACACCTCAGTCCATCAATAACTGCTTGCTGTAATAAATTGCAGGTATGCAGTCTAGAGAGCAAACTGTCCCAAAATAGGATCCAATGTCAAAGCAAACAATGCTAGGTCCAAAGCCAGCATGAAACGGACATAAGCAAGGCCAATGACAGTGAAAAGAACATGAGCTCAACACCGAAGCTGTCAAAATAACATCTGCCAGTGAAAGGCACACTCCTAGACACTCTAGGCAAAGTGTTCCTGTAACTGCCAAAACCTGACACAAATGGGTGTCTGCTCAAAGAGAAAGATCCAAATATGAGACTCAGCTCATAAGCATCCTGTGAACCAAGAGTACATCAATGCATATCCATAAAGATCGGAGTATGATCCCAAAGTCTCAATGCGTATGTAGCTGCTCAAGACATAAATTGCTCCAAATACATGTAAGTGCTCCAATAGCATGCAACTGTCAAAGGTCAAGCAAGCATGTAAAATGCTCCCACTGGCACAAAAGGCGTACAAAGCGAGCTCAGAAGCTCAAACAACCCAAGAGAAAGCACCAGTGATAAGTGACCCTGTCAATGCATCAAGCGCATCCAAGAGAGCATGACATACATGAAGCACCAGTCGTATTAACCATGAAGCAATACATAAGCCCAAATAAGCTCTCGGTCAACTCAATGACATCCAAATAGCAACCAAGATCAGTGATCAAGTAAGCCGGGAATGCTCAAATACATTCAAATCCAAGCTCCAAATGTCGGTATGGCATACACGAACCAAATAGCATATGTCACGAACCAAAGCATGTAATGCAAAAGCCTAACTGTCAAGCAGAGACATGAGGCATAGGCGGTCCACGAGCATGCCAAGTCGGTCCAAATGCCAGTGAAGACGGAGCTAATGCGAAGCTCAAAAGCATCCCATAATCTCATACATATGCTCCAAGTCGTCCCCAAATGTCAGAGACATCATGCCAAAGCTCAAAGCATACATCCGGTATCGGTAGGTAAGTGCCAAAGCATGTAAAGTACCTTCAGCCCACTGTTATTCCAGCATGTATTTACTGTTCTAAACAGTAGATTTCAGCCCCGTATTCAAGCCAAAATCGCTCCAAGTCGTCCCCAAATGTCAGAGACATCATGCCAAAGCTCAAAGCATACATCCGGTATCGGTAGGTAAGTGCCAAGGCATGTAAAGTACCTTCAGCCCACTGTTATTCCAGCATGTATTTACTGTTCTAAACAGTAGATTTCAGCCCCGAATTCAAGCCAAAATCATGGTCAAACCAAATGCATACATCCCAATACATCCGGGTAGGAAGTAGACCGCATACGGGCATCAAATAGCTCCAATGGAATGAGGCATAAGCAACAAATGTTAGTGTCAGGGGTGCTGCCCTGTTTCCAGCACTGTTATGCAGTGAATGACAGTTTCAAAACTGAGAATGATCAGCTCTCAACCTCAATGTCAAGGCAAAGCATCAAAATGACATCCAAAAATGGCTCAAATGCCCTCCAAATAGGCCAATGATGAGTGCTCCATGAGCAACAAAGCATTCAGCTGTAAAACGTGGAGGTTAAAGTCTGAAAATGGGTGCCCTATTCAGCGTGTTGAGGCCTGGAGTGCTGCTGCCAATCACGTGGAGTTAGGATGGTTGGGAGGGGGGGGGGGCTTAATGATGGCCCAAGGTAGGCACATACCAAGCCATGAAGGCCCAATGCAAAGGGGAGGGAAGATATGAGCTATGGAGCTCAAGAAGAGTGGCTACCCTTTGTTCCTGCCCTGTTTCAAACTGAGAATACACTCAAATGCCTGCAAATGCTGAAGCAATACCTCAAGGGCAAGGCCCTGATGAAGCTCAAGAAGGCCGGGATGGAGCTCGGGAAGCCGGGGAGAGTCGGGAGCTCGAGAGGTCAGCTATGGCTGCTGGGATGGAGACCCAATGCGTGAAGCGAGTCGATGCGAAGGTCGGGAAGCACCGAGTCGAGCTCGAGCAAGAGAATGCCAAGCTCTGATACCAGTTGAAAGGTGAGAAGGATCGAAGCTTGCACGCGAGCTATGGCGGGAGAGCAAGAGCAAGAAAGAGAGAGACAAGAAATGGGGACTCCAACAGTCACAATGTGTGACCGGGCCTTCCTTTATTCAAACTAGTCACTAAAATGAATGTAAAGAATAAAGTGACATGACGGGCACCTGCCACCTGCAGTCTGCAGTGGCGGGTACTGTCAGTGTAGTAATACACGGGGCGGCACGGCGGAGGCGCCTTTACCCCAACAGGCCCTCTGCTCATCTATCTGCAAACAATCGGCATGTGAAACCTTCACATGAGAAGGTAATGGACAGCCAAGAGGCTTAACATCCTGCATATGGAAGCGCTCAAGGACTTTATGAATGTACTCCCTCTATGATAGATAGAGTAGTCCCTAAGATCTGTCGCGTGTAATGCACATACCAAGTATATGAGAGTCATGTCCCAGATATTTCATCTCAAAGCTCTTCTTGAGCTGAGCCTTAAGAGCATCTAGCAACTCATGATCTGTCCCTGCTAAAAGTATGTCATCCACATAGACTCATGCTTCCTAGCTACCATAGCATATGCACATATCTACAGTGCCCTTCAAGTACCTCATGATACCCTTCACGGCATCCCAATGCTTCTTGCCAAGTGTAACCATATAGCATGCTGCAACACCAACTGCAAAGGCAATATCTGGACGAGTGGCTATCATGGCATACATAAGACTGCCCACTGCAGATGGATAGGGAATCTTAGCCATCTTGGCCCTCTACTCATCTATCTATGGGCAATCATCCTGTGATATCTTCACATAAAAAGACAATGGATAGCCAATAGGTTTCACGTCTCGCATGCGGAAGCACTCAAGGACTTTATGAATGTACTCCCTCTATGATAAGTAGAGGAGTCCCTAATGCCTGTCGCGTCTAATGCACATAGCAAGTATGTGAGAGGCATATCCCAGATCCTTCATCTCAAATCTCTTCTTGAGCTATGCCTTAAGAGCATCTAGCTCATCATGAGCTTTCCTTGCTAATAGCATGTCATCCACATAGAGTACCAAAATAAGCAAAGATCCATCATGGGCTTTCTTCGTGTACAAGCATGGATCCATAGCACTACGGCTATATCCCTGTGATTGCATAAAAGCATCAAACTTATGGTACCATTCCCTAGGTGCCTACTTCAAGCCATGCACACTAGGTGCTCCCTTACCAGGCTCTGCAAAGCCCTTAGGTTGCTCCATGTAAATCTCATCATGCAAATCCCCATGTAAAAATGTTGTCTTGACATCCATCTGATACAAGTCCCAGTCAAGTTGTGGGACCAAAGCCAAGACTAAGCATAGGGTGGTCATCTTAACCATAGGAGAGAAGACCTCATCAAAGTCAACACTATGCTCCTGCTTAAAACTCTTTGCTACCAATCTAGCCTTGTATGCCAGCTTGGTGTGTCTAGGGGTACTTTTCAGCTTGTACACCCACTTGTATGGTAGAGCCTTCTTGCCAGTAGGCAAGGAAACCAAATCCCAAGCCATATTCTTATGCAAGGAATCTATCTTAGACTTCATAGCCCTCTCCCAGGAGTGACTATCACCCATGTGCATAGCCTCATTATATGTGAGAGGCTCTCCTGTATCGGTAACCAAAACATAGTGCATGGAGGGATTAAATCTGTCAAGTAGGCATCTATCTCTATAGTAGAATGCCGCACTGTAGGCTATGCTACCTACCCAACATCTTGTCCAACACCCTTGCCATGAGTACCTGATGCTGATGTAGGCTGTCCAAATGGCTATACGGGAGCTCGTGGCTCCTCCTGAAATATAACCCTGCGTATCTCCACTATTTTCTCAGGCTGTCTATGCATGTTGTCTTCATGGAAGACTACGTCATGGCTGTGGATGACTTTCTACACCTGTAGATCCCATAGACGATAACCCATCTCTCCTGCACCTCCATAGCCAAGGATAATGCATTTAACACTCTTAGGATCCAGCTTGTTGCACATGTCCTTGGGCACATGGCAAAATGGCTCACATCCAAAGACACATAAATGCACATAAGAGGGAGGATTTCCTATCCATACCTCCTCTACAACCTAAAAATCAATGACACTACAATGTGATCTATTAATGATATGCACGACAGTCGTAATTGCCTCAGTCCAAAAGTGCTTTAGTAGTCATGCATGGCTAAGCATATTGCAAACCCTCTCCTGGATGGTCCTATTCATCCGCTCAACCCTACCATTATGGGGAGGGGTGTAGGGGGTGGTCAACTGATGCTTGATACCCCTCTCATCACATAACTACTCAAATGTTGGGGGTAAAGGCGCCTCTGCCTAGCTGCCCATGTATTATTACACTGACAGTCACCGCCACTGCACACTGCAGGTGGCGGGGGCCCGTCACCGTCACTTTATTCTTTATTCTTTTAGTGACAGTTTTTATAAAGGAAGGCTCGGTCACACATTGTGACTGTCGGAGTTCCCATTTCTAGTCTCTCCCTTTCTTGCTCTTGCTCTCCCGCCATAGCTCTGGAGTCCAACCTTCGATCCATCTCTCCCTTTCAACTGGTATCAGAGCTCGGCTTCCCGACTCTTGAGCTTAGTTCGTGGCATTCTCAGCTTCCCATCGACTCCCCACTCGCATTGGGTCTCCTTCCCGACAGCCATAGCTCATTCTCTTGAGCTCCCGTCACTCCCCGGCTTCTCGAACTTCTTCCCGAACTTCTTTCCGGCCAATTGAGACACCATCAGGGCATTGACATTGAGGTATTGATTCATTATTTCAGAGTTTACTTCAGTTCTCAGGTCTCACAGGCTCTAAATAAGTTGTGGGCAGCCATAGCTCACACCTCTTGGAGCTTCCTTCACTTGGATCTTGCTTCCAGCCTATCAAGGCTTGCTGAGGCTTGGTGTAGGCCTTCTTTGGCCCTCATTTGTGCCCCCTTTGGGCCCCATTGTTGACACGTGAGACAACAGACCCCCCCAACCAGCTCACGTTTTTTTTTCGCCTATTTCGAAATTTGGCCCAAAAATCACTCTTTTTGTCATATCTCGGCATTCAGAAACCGATTCAGGCAAGGTAAGAGTCTAAGTTGGGGTTTTGGCATGCTCCGGACGCAATGGTGATATTGAATTTGCCAAATTTTGATGACATAATCTTTTGCAACAAATTTCAGGTCTGAGACAGCATGTATTTGTATGCCTATGCTTGTTTGGGCATGACTACATAACTGGTTTGATGCCTATTGCATCCCAATTGATTGGGGGATTGAAGCTACATGTAATGCTATGATTTTGGCCTGATTTTGGGGCTGGAAACACACATTTTATAATAGTAAATGCATGCTGAATACTCTTGGCTGAAGCTATCTTTCATGCTTTGACATATGCCTATTGGTTCCGGATGTATGTCTTGGGTTATGCTATGATGTATTGATCATTGAGGGACAACTTTGAGCTTGTCATTGAATGTGGATGCTTTTTGGAATCTTGAGCTTATTTCAGCCCGCACATATTGACATTGGTAGATGCTTTGACAGTTATGCTTCTTGGGTTTATACATACCCATTGCCTACGGCTTGATGCTCATGTCACGGTTGATTACCCTATGCATACGTTGAGCTCGAGTGCTCATTGAAGCTCCACCTTGGATACATTTTGGATTATCTGGAGTACTCTTGGATGTTACTTGGCTTGTCAAAGTTTGGATTGGGATGTATTTGATATCGTACATGCTTACGGATGCTACATACGGATGCTCTACCGCCTACATGTTCGGGATGTACTATTGATGTATTGTCTTGGACTTATGTCAATGGCACTGTGTCTTGCCTTGGCTTGAGCTCTTGATCTCGTACATACAATTTTTGTGCTAGTGGGAGCATTCTTGAATGCTTATCAGACATTGAGCAGGCGGTACTTTTATGCATTGAGCCATTACATGCCATTGAGCAGTTACAGACACTTGAGTCTCAGTTTTGGATCCGTATCTTTGTGAACTTGTGTCAAGTTTTGGTAGTGGCAGGAACACTTTGCCCCGTTGAGACTGGGGGGTGTGCCTACTCACTGGCAGATGTTTGTATGACATACTTGGGTGTTGGATTCATGCTTATCGACCGTCATATGCTTATGCTATGCCCGCATGATGCCGGCTTTGGTCTTGGCAATATTTGATTGCCTTGGGATCTGATTTTGGCACTGTTAGCTTTCTTTTACTGAAATCTGAAATTTATTACAGCAAGCATATATGTATGGACTGACATGGATTTTCATGATGAAACACTCTGAAATGATGTACTTTCACTAGTACTTGGTGGACATCAACTTTGTTCCACTTTCCTTGCCATTTTCCCTCGATTTTGGTGATTTTTTTGTCATTTTCTGCAGTAAACAACAAGAAGTTTTGAACTATCTACTACAGTCTTTTAGCTTGCATTATGGCAACTTCGTCCACTGATCATGCTATTTTCAACATCACTAAGCTTGATGGTACGAATTACTCTTATTGGAAGAGCCAGATTTGGCAGGTGTTGGTGCAGAAATCGGAGATCAAACCTTTGAGGTTAAGCGGGCATCTGACTGCAACTATGCCAGATAAGGAATGGCTTAAGCTTGATGAGTTATGCAAGTCCACCATTGTATTGTCTCTCACAGAACAGGTTCACTACAATGTATTTGAGGAAGAACAAAGTGCATGGTAGTTGTGGGATAAAATCAAGAATCTCTATGACAAGAAAAGTCCAGCGAGTCAAATGTATTGGCTGAAGCAGCTTATGGATCTGTGCATGAAGGAGAATGTGACTATGTCTACTCAGTTGAGCCAGTTCCATGCTATACTCAAGAACTTGACTTCGTAGGACATCACTTTTGCAGAGGATGTCACTCCTCTTTTCTTGCTTGGTACTCTTAATGAGTCATGGGATGTATTCTGCACTGCATTATGTGCCTCTACTACTACCTTGAAATTATCTGATGTTGAGAGTGCTCTTCTACAGGAAGAGGTTAACTGTAAGAATTTGGATGCCTCTCGTGTGTCTCATGCTATGACAATTAGAGGCAGGAATGATGGATATGGAAAGGATGGCAGTGGTAGTGGCCGTGGACGGGATTCTTAGAAATCTCGGTCCAAGTCTCGTGGGAAGTCACCTAGCAAATCCCGTGGCAGGACTGCAGATGTTACTTGTCACCATTGTGGGAAAAGGGCCATATTAGGCCACAATGCCATGAATTGCGCAATGAAAAGCGCAAAGATAAGGGGAAAGACGAAGTGCAGGATAAGTCTTCTGATCGCAGCATAGTACCTGCAAAGTCCAGTGCTAAAATTGAAGAGATCAATGTTATGCAGCCTGAGAATGTTGATGATGATGATTATATCCTAGCAGCTTCTTCTAGTGCTTCACATATGACAAAGATACACTCTATGTATGCACAGTGTTGGCTCTTGGACTCAAGTGTGTCCTTTCATGTGACACCTTGCCGAGAGTGGTTTCATTCATACCATACTGTTTTGGGTTCTGTGCACTTGGGTGATGAGAGCTCTCTTGATATTGTGGGCATTGGTGATGTTAGGCTGCAGTTTCCTTCTGGCAGCAATTTTGTTATGCAAGATGTACGTCATGTACCTGCTTTGACACGTAGTTTCATGGTGGATTCAGGGCCACTACATCATCTGTAATTAGTCACAAAGCAAGAAATGTTCAAAATAGGTACTCTAATACAAGTAGAGGTAGAGGTCATGGTGGTAGAGGTTGTGGTGGTGGCCATCATGGGCAAAACCAAGGGTAATCTTATGACTAAGAGGAGCAGTCGCATGAAGGTGATAGAGGCCAATCTTGAGGCAAGAGAGCCATAAAGGATGTGGTAGGTAGAATGCAAGTTATGTTAATGGAGGATGCTATAATTGTGGTCAAAAAGGTCATATTGCATATGATAGTCCAAAAAAGATAAGAGGTGAAAATGATAGAATTGGGAGAAGACACATAACATTTATGCATCTATTAATAATCATGTTGATAAATGAGAAGTTGTTTGTTATGCAGCACATGGTGAATGCAATAAATATAGATGCATCAACAATAATGACTAATGATTTATGATATGTGGATTTAGTTGCATCTAACCATATGACATCTCATGGAGTATGGTATAGAGAAATGAAAAATCTCTAAATGCTATCTAGTTTTGTGAAAATAGGTGATAATATAGTGCATCTTATTGCTCATGTTGGGAGTATTCCATTGTCTATGCAAGACAAAAAAGTTAAGTGTTTGGTTGATATGCTGCATGTGTCTAAAGCTGCTTCATAGAATATTTCATATATAAACTGGTTTGCAGAATATAAGCATGTGGGAAGGATGTTTACCTTAGATGTAAATGTATTTGAGTAGAACAATGCTATGTTTGCACAAGGTGCACGAGTTGTGGCTAATATTGACATGTGACATAAACATATTGGCCATGTAAATGTTCAATGATTGAAGAACATGCAATCATATGAAATAGTGATTGCCTTACTTAAGTTCGAAGTATTTGATATGTAGAAAGACTATGGAACATGCCAAGTTAGAAAACAAAAATGGAACACATTTCCTCATGACAAATAAGTAAGCATGCATTTACTTGATGTTGTAAACATAGATATGTGGGGTCCTACAAATACTATATCAATGGCTAGACATAAGTACTATCTAACCTTTATTCATGATCATACAAGGAAGGTATGGGTGTATTTCATGGAGGAGAAAAGTGAAGTGTTTTTTAAAAATCTAGTCCAAAAACAAACAAGTATGTTGATTAAGTACTTGAGGTTAGATGGAGGAGAAGAGTACCTCTCCAATAAATTCAATAATTTTTGAAAATAGTATGGAATTCAAAGGTATTTTACATGCAACTACACTTCACAATAGAATGGTGTTGTTGAAAGAAAGAACATACACATTGCAAAAATTGTGCGAGTCTTGATCATGGGCTGAAAAGAATAGGTCTCATTATTATTGGGCTGAAGCTATCTCTATAGTTGTGTATATTATGAATAGCACTCCCATTACTATAGTGCATGATGTGATACTAGAGAATAAGTTTACTAGTAAGAAACCAAATTTGTTACGTGTTAAACTATTTGGATGCATTGCATATGTATATGTTTCTAATGAGCTAAGAAAGAAGTTGGATCCAAAAGGTGAGAATTATATATTTGTTGGCTATTACCTTGAACAAAAGGGTTACATGTATTAAAATCTAGTTACACATAAGTTACATGTGAGGAGAGATGTTTTGTTTGATAAGATGAGTAGTTTCCATGATGCTAAAAAATAGATTGTTATAGATTATGTAAAAGAAAAGGTGGTTGCAAAACATATGGTTCCACAATCACAGACATTGAGTAGGTTAGAAGAGTTCTCTTGTAGTAGGTCTATTTAGAGACAATGGAGTGGCAAATTGCCTACGAATAACATTCCTATAAGTATAGGAAATCCATCATGAAAGGGAAAAGAAAGTGGTTGAGTTGCTTAGTTTGCTAGATGTTTTTGCAAGCTATTCACATATATATGGTGAGTCTAATGGTTCAGACTAGAGTATGCATGAGGAATTTGGCATTCCACTTGTTTGTACACCTGGTGTAAGGAAAAACAAGGCTAATGTAATGGGATAACAGAATACCCTACAAGTATGTAGGTCAACAAGAGTAAGGTATCCCATAGATAGGTTGACATATAATGGTTATATTTCTCACCGTTATGCATATATGGCAAAGGTTATAAAATCAATTGAGCCCACTTGCTTTGAGGAAGCTATTGGTCATGTACATTGGGAGAAAACCATTGATGAAGAAATGATTGCATTTTATATAGATTGGACTAGGCATTTGGTGCCACTACTAAAATTGCAAAAGGTCATGCATCAACTTATGAGATTGATTATGAGGAGACATTTGCTCAAGTGGCAAAGATGGCAACTGTAAGAGCTATCATTGCAATGGATGTAGCAAAAGGTGGTCTTGCATCAAATGGATATAAAGAATTCATTCTTGCATGATGAGTTGCAAGAAGGAGTGTACATGGAGCAACAATAGGGTTATGAGAGCATGGTTTGCCCCGATTATATGTGTAGGCTATGCAAAGTCTTCTAAAGCAAAAATTTGACATGAAAGATTTGGGAGATCTTAAGTACTTTCTTGTCATTGAGGTAATAAGAATATCTAAGGGCATATGGCTCTCATAAAGTCAGTACATCTTGACAAGAAGTCCACCAATGGCTATGTATTTTTCTTTGGAAGTGCGGTTGTGACTTGGAGTAGAAAGAAATAGCTCAATGTTGCATTATTGAGCTTGAATATGAAAGCTACTTGATAATTTGGGGATACATATAGACAAGAAAGTTGTCATTTATTGTGACAATATGAACAACATACAGTTGGTGATGAGTAAACCAGTATTTCATGCACGCATGAAACACATTGACGTTCATTAACATTTCATTAGAGAATGGGTCTTGGAAGGTGATGTTGATCTTATATATGTGAGCATAGAGTAGCAGGCTCTAGATATATTCACCAAGGCCCTAGGAGTAGAAAAGCTTCAATGAGAATGGATCTTGGAAGGTGACGTTGATCTTATATATGCGAGCACAGAGTAGTAGGCTGTAGATATATTCACCAAGGCCCTAGGAGGAGAAAAGCTTCAAAGCTTACTTGCAGTATAGGTCATGGAGATGGTTTTGACCTACTTCTTCGAGCACCATTTACACTTGATTTGTATCTTGTGTGGATGTTTAGTCTCATGGTTATACTAATTGGTGGTAGCTTCTTCTCTTGGGCCACCAAGAGTTGTTACAATAGAGCTTTTGATTGTTTACTAAGTATGAGTGGCTTGATTGATTGTTTGTTTGTTTTTGCTGATAAGGCTAGCATGATCGATTGCTTGCTAATAGATCTTTCTTGGCCAAATTCCTCATGTTGAAGTTGGAGATCACTCTCATTCAAGGGAATGTTTGCTTTTCCACATACTTTGGGATCAATAATTCTATGGGCATGATTGAATTAGTACCATAGATAAGTATGAAAGCCATTTGACCAATGACTATCTTATGAGGTATCTTATATATGGATAAATAGGCTCATAGTACTACCATGAGCTTATTGTTTAAATCAGCTTTTGTGGCTTAGAAATCGTTTTGGTCAAGGTCTTAATTATAATTTTATTCATCAACTCTGATTATCCATTGGCCTATGGGTAGTAGGGAGCCAACTTTTGATGGATATAGTGTTTGACAAAATATGTTGTTGTGTGTGAACAAGATTAACCACCAAAGTTGTGATTGTATAACTTTTCAAGCTTTGATGGTGGTGTCAAAGTGGCCTCTTGCTATTCCCCTATGTGCCTTCTATAGTATTTCTTCAAACTCAAGCTCACAAACACATCTTCTCAATAGGTTATCTTGTTTCAATCTATCCAATTGTCATATGATCAATTGATAGGATCTAGTGTGGATGAGGAGGCAAGTAAGTTGATTCTTCTCTATTGGGTGTTCGAGTAGTCTATATTTCAATATATTCACAATATCATTAGCCCAATAGGGTGTTAGGTTGGCCTTGAAGACCTAAGCCTCTTTTGCATCATAAATAAGTGGGATTTCCCTTTATGCATGGCCATGTTAAAATCTAGTAGCAGCATCCATCTAGAAATATGGCAAGTGGTGTAAGGTTTGTTTACCAAGTATAGTAAAGCTCAATGGTCTACGAAAAAGGTGAAGGGGGTGGCTAGAAAATTTTGATGAAACTTTTTACCCCATGCCAAGCCCTTCATGTTCTATCATAGAATAGCTCATCTCTATTTCCCTGAGTTCCTTTTAGCAAAACTCGTAGGAAGATCCATGTCATGCTCATCACACGAAGCTTGGAAAGTGCCCCAATTGTGATCTTGGATGTGTCTACATGCTCATGGAATATAATCCTCTAATAAAATTTGTTATCGATTGTGCTATATGAAGGTTTCTTTGAGCTTATCTAGTGAAAGGTGAGAAGGATCGAAGCTTGCTTGGAAGAGCTATGGCGGGAGAGCAAGAGCAAGAAAGAGAGAGAGACCAAATGGGAACTCAAATAGTCACAATATGTGACCAGGCCTTCCTTTATTCAAACTGTCACTGAAAGAATAAAGAATAAAGTGATGGTGATGGGTGCCCACCGCATGCAGTGTGCAGTGGCAGGTACTGTCAGTGTAGTAATACACGAGCGGCTAGGTGGAGGTACCTTTACCCCCAATAACCTCCCACTTAAAGGCGAATTTGCCCCAATGATGAGGAGTGAGAAGAAAAAAGGAAAAGACAGTATAATATACACATGCATAATAGGATGAGGAAAAACTCATCTCATCCAACCCCCATCAATCTCCTCAGGAAGGCAAAGTGCTTATGTAGTGAGGCTTTTCATGAGAAGATCTACAGGATTTTTCTCAGTGGAGATCTTGACAAGGTTAACAGACTTGTCTGCCACGACCCCACATATGAAGTGATACCTCACCTCAATGTGTTTCGTCTTCGCATGGAAGACCTGATTCTTGGCTGGCTGAATAGCACTCATAGAATCTGAATGCAGCTTAGGTATAGTATCAATCCTAAGGTCATGAATCAAAAAACCCAACCATATGGCCTCCTTGCAAGCTTGGTGGCTGCAACATACTCGGCCTTAGTGGTAGAGAGAGTTGTGCACTTTTGAACCCTGGACATCCAAGAGTGAGCACCTCTAGCATAGGTGAATACATTTCCAGAAGTGGACTTCCTACTAACTACATGTCCTACATAATCGGAGTCTGTCTATATCCCACAACTCCTGTATCCTCGCTGACATGGAAAATACACATATCTGATGTACCATTCAAGTACCTCATGATACCCTTCAAGGCATCCCAATGTTTCTTGCCAGGTGTAGCCATAAAGCATGCTACAGCACCAATTAAAAAGGCAATATCTGTGGCTATCATGGCATACATCAAACTGCCCACAACTCACGTCCTGCATGCGAAAACATTCAAGGACTTTATGAATGTACTCTCTTTGTGAGAGGTAGAGTAGTCCCTAATGCCTGTTGCGCTTAATGCACCTACCAAGAATGTGAGAGGCATGTCCCAAATCCTTCATTTCAAAACTCTTCTTCAACTGAGATTTAAGAGCATCCAACTCATCATGAGCTTTTCCTACTATCAGCACATCATCCACATAAAGTATCAAAATAAGCAATGAGCCATCACGAGCTTTCTTCATGTAAAGACATGGATCCATAGCACTCATGGCATAGCCCTGAGACTGTATAAAGGCATCAAACTTATGATACCACTTCCTAGGTGCCTGCTTCAAGTCATAAAGACTTTTCTTCAACTTGCACACTAGGTGTTGCCTGCCAGGTTCTGCAAAGCCCTTAGGATACTCCATGTAAATCTCATCATGCAAATCCCCATGTAAAAATGCAGTCTTGACATCCATCTGATACATGTCCAAGTCAAGCTACGCAACTAAGTCCAAAACCAAGCATAGGGTGGTCATCTTGACCACAAGAGAAAAAACTTCATCAAAGTAAACTCCATGCTCATGTTTAAAACCCTTAGCACAACCAGCTTGATGACGCAGGTTATCATGTATCTTTTGGAGACTCTGCATGGAAGATCACTAGTGATAGACTTGTGATTGCGAGAGGTGCCAAGGCTGGCAGCCTCTACCCCTTGATTGTATCAGCTTCTTCCCTTGATCATGTTTTGTCTATGGGTTCTATCCCACATGTATCTCTTTGGCATGCCTATTTGGGCCATATGTCTTTGAAGGGAATGAAAATGCTTTCTAGTTTGCAGTACTTACTGCCCCTTGATTATACATGTTTTGATTCATGTGAGCATTGTCTTTATTGCAGGCAGACTAGGTCTATGTATAAGAAGTCTGATAGGCCACCCATGAGTGAGCCCTTGGCATTGGTACATTCGGATGTCTATGGGCCCATCCCTTGTCAGTCTATGGGTTGTGCAAAGTATTTTGTTACGTTCATAGATGATTTTTCACAAAAAGTTTGGGCTTATCCCATTAAGCTGAAATCCAATGTCTTGGCTATGTTTCAGAGATGGATTGCATTGGTTGAGAACCAGTCTGGGTATAGGCTAAAATGCCTAAGGATAGATAATGGAGGTGAGTATGTCTCACGTGCTTTTGAGCAGTTATGTGATGAGAGGGGTATTAAGCGTCAGTCGACCGCCCCCTGCACCCCCTCCCAGAATGGTTTGGCTGAGCGGATGAATAGAGCCATCCAGGAGTGTGTACATAGTATGCTTAGCCATGTAGGCCTACCACAGAGCTTTTGGGCTGAGGCAGTTAGTACAGCTGTGCATGTCATAAACAGATCACCCTCTAATGGTTTGGATTTCCAGGTTATAGAGGAGGTATGGACTGGAAAACCTCCCTCTTATGCGCATCTCTGTGTCTTTGGATATGAGGCATTTTGCCATGTGCCCAGGGGCAAGAGAAGTAAGCTGGATCTCAAGAGTGTCAAATGCATTTTCCTTGGTTATGGGGATGTAGGCGAGATGGGTTACCGTCTCTGGGATCCGTAGGCACGGAAAGTCATCCATAGTCATGATGTAGTCTTCCATGAAGACAAAATGCATAGGTAGCCTGAGAGAGTTGTTGAGATCCGCAGGGTCATATTTCAGGAGGAGCCGAGAGCTCCCGCACAGCCAGTTGGATAGCCTACAGCTGCAGCAAATGCTCATAGTCAGGGTGTTGGACAGGCAGTTGGGCAGGCAGCAGAGCCTGCCGTGAGACGGTCTACTAGAGACAGACGTCCACCTGATAGATTCAGCCCTCGATACATTATGTCTTGGTTACAGATGCAGGAGAGCCTTTCACCTATGATGAGGCTATGCACAGGGGTGACAGTCACTCCTGAGAGAGGGCTATGCAGTCTGAGATAGACTCCTTGCATAAGAATGACACTTGGGATTTGGTTTCCTTGCCTATGGGCAAGAAGGCTTTGCCATACAAGTGGGTGTACAAGCTAAAAGGTACCCCTGGACACCCCAAGCTGGCATACAAGGCTAGATTGGTAGCAAAGGGTTTTAAGCAGGAGCATGGTGTGGGCTTTGAGATGAAAGATCTGGGACAGGCCACTCACATACTTGATATGCGCAGTACACGCGACAGGCATCAGGGACTCCTCTACTTGTCACAGAGAGAGTACATTCATAAAGTCCTTGAGCGCTTCCGCATGCAGGACGTAAAGCCTATTGGCTGTCCATTGCCTTCTTATGTGAAGGTATCACAAGCTGATTGTCCGCACAGACAGAAGAGTAGAAGGCCGAGATGGCCAAGATTCCCTATGCATCCGTAGTGGACAGTCTTATGTATGCCATGATAGCCACTCATTCAGATATTGTCTTTGCAGTTGGTGTTGTGGCACGCTATATGGCTACACTTGGCAAGAAGCATTGGGATATCGTGAAGGGTATCATGAGGTACCTAAAGGGCACTGCAAATATTTCTTGGATGTCCAGGGTGCAGAAATGCACGGCCCTTTCTACTACAGAGGCCGAGTATGTTGCAGCCCACTGAGGCTTGCAAGGAGGCCATTTGGTTGGGTCATTTAGTTGCTGACCTTGGTATTGATGCTATCCCTACACTGCATTTGGATTCTATGAGTGCTATTTAGTTAGCCAAGAATTCGGTCTTCCATGCGAAGATGAAACACATTGAGGTGAGGTATCACTTCATACATGGGGTCATTGAGGACAAGCCTGTTGATCTTGTCAAGATCTCAACTGACCAGAATCCTACAGATCTGCCCACAAAAAGCCTCTCTACAGAGCGCTTTGCCTTCCTCAGGAGGTTGATGGGCGTGGGATGAGATGATTTCTTTCCTCATCCTATTGTACATGTGTACATGTTGTACTGTCTTTTTTCTTTTTCTTTTCACTCCTCACTGGGGCAAATTTGCCTTTAAGTGGGAGGTTGTTGGGGGTAAAGCGCCTCTACCTAGCCGCCTGTGTATTACTACACTGACAGTCACCGCCACTGCACACTGCAGGTGGCGGGCGCCCGTCACCGTCACTTTATTCTTTATTCTTTTAGTGACAGTTTGAATAAAGGAAGGCCCGGTCACACATTGTGACTGTTGGAGTTCCCATTTCTAGTCTCTCTCTTTCTTACTCTTGCTCTCTTGCCATAGCTCTCGAGTCTAACCTTCGATCTGTCGCTCCCTTTCATCAAAAGTATGTGAGACATACTCACCCCCATTATCTATCCTTAGGCATTTTAGCCTATGCCCTAACTGGTTTTATGCCAAAGCAAGCCATCTCTAAAAAATTGCCAAGACATCAAACTTCTACTTTATGGAATAAGCCCATACTTTATATGAAAAATCATCTATGAAAGTAACAAAATACTTTTCACAACCCATAGACTAATAGGGCATGGGCCCACAAACATGAATGAACCAAAGACAAGGGCTCACTCATGAGTAACATACCAGACTTCTTACGCGTAGACCTAGTCTGCCTGTCATAAAGACAATGATCACATGAATCAAAATGAGAATAGTCAAGGGGTGATAAGTACCTGCAAACTAGAAAGCATTTTCATTCCCTTAACGAGCATGTGTCCCAAATGGGCATGCCAAAGAGATACATGAGATAAAGACCCCACAGAAAAAGCATGATCAACAGTAGATCCAGAAACAACTAAGGGGTAGAGGCTGGCAGCCTTGGCACCTTTTGCAAGCACAAGCCTGCCATGAGTAATCTTCCATGCAAAGTCTCCAAAATATACATGATATCCTGTGTCACCAAGCTATCCAATGGACATGAGACTGTGTGTCAATGCAGGTACATGATGTACATCATGCATAACAAAACTGCTGCCAGAGAAGGAAACTGTAGCCTAACATCACCAATGCCAACAATCTCAAGAAACCTGTCATCACCCAAGCACACAGAACCCGAAATCGAAAGGTATGAATGGGACCACTCTCGGCAAGGTGTTGCATGAAAGGACGCACTTGAGTCCAAGAGCCAGCACTGTGCATACATAGAGTGTATCTCTGTCATCTGCGAATCACTAGATGAAGTTGTTGCAAGTGTATAATCCCCATCACTATCCTCGAGCTGCATAACATTGATCTCTTCAGTTTTAACACTTGACTTAACAAGTACTATGCTGCAATTAGAAGACTTTTCCCACACTTTCTCTTTCCCCTTGTCTTTGCGCCTTTCATTGCGCAATTCACGACATTGTGACCTTGTGGCCTTTCTTCCCACGCCCCTTCACAATCATATTTGGTAACAAATGGTCAACTATGTTTTGTCTTACCAACTTCCCTGGCATCTGCTTTTTCTTCATGGAAACATATGTGGAAAGATCATGTTCATGCTAGGAAAATAGTGATGATATAAAAGGCTGAAAGGATTCTCTCTAATCTTTCAATGAGATGCAGGTATTGAATTGCACAAGGGTTGAAAAGATGGGAAATGGGTAGGAATTAGCTCTCAACAGTGATCCAAGAAAGGTAAGTGTTATGAATCTAATGATGATAATGGATTGTATCAAACTTGATTGAGAGTTGAGAATTAATAGAGCATGGTTGGATAAGCATCGCTTTCAAAAAAATTGAGTTCTATAGAGTCTATGATGTAATGCAATGAGACATTGGATGACCTTTCATTACAATTAACCTCTCTTGTAGTAGGAGGATAAGCCCAACAATATGATTGAAATAGAGATTAAGAGTAAAATAGTATAGGAGTAACTCTTGCAATGAATAGACTAAGCGTTGATGATGATGATGATCAATGATCCTTTAATCTCTTCTTGATTGAACCCAAACTTTCTACCAAATACTTCTCTCAAGCTAGAAAATTCTTCAAAATGCTTTGCCCTGATTTAAAATACTGCTATGTGGCCAAGATGAAGCATATTTGTCAAAGGAGCTTGAAAGTAAATTGAAATGCCTTCAATTCTTGTTGAACGGGTGTTCCAAACCATTAAGAAGCTCCAATCTTGATAAAATCCCCATGAAATCAAGTGACTCAAGGCTTTCCCTACTATCCAAGGTGATCAAGAGAATAATAATCCTCTAAATATTGAAAGAGTGCTTCAATCTTTGACCAATAATGATTGCCTGAATTGCATGTGAACTCCCATGAGCATAATGAAGCAAAAGCCCCTTCAATACTTCAAAACCTTTGAAGCTTTCAGCAAATATCCATGGTTTTCTATGTTAGAATGATGAAGAGAAAATAGGAATAGTGATCATGAGGTAGATATTACCATCAAATAGCCTTCAATGTTGAGCATTGAAGCCTCCAATGATCATTACCAAGGCATTGAACCACAAATGGAAGAGGATAGTAAGTAGATTTGGGAATAATGGATTATTTTAGCATAAAGACTAAATCCTATGGTTCAAGAAGAGTGTTATGGCCTTCAATTTATTGACAAAATAAAGTTATAATGGCCAATGACAAGTCGCAGAAAGCATTTCATAGCTTCAAATTTGGAGAAGAGCAGTCATGATGGAGTATTCAGCCCTACAAATTAGTGCATTTTGTGCTAGCTATCTAGTAGTAACATAGCTTATGTCCTCTTCATTATGATGCTAATCTTCAAGGTCTTGATACCAAGAATCCCATGGTTGAAACCTAGATACAACATCAACAAAGGTAAGAGGGGAATGAAGAAATTTCAAAGCAACAGTCTAGGGAAGCTTAAGAGAAGGCTTGAAAGAAAGGGGGAAACCCTATTTTATAAAAAGTAGTGGAATGTTGTCTTCTTCCCCTAATTGCCTTTATTTTGTCTAAGGACCTCAAAAATGCTTTGGAAAGGCATGAGGACTTGTCAAATCTACCAAAACAAACCACCATTCTTACCAAGATCTCCTTCAAAGAACTTCAAAATAGTCATAGTTTGTTGCAGATAACTCTATCTAGTCACAATTATGAAGGAACCAAGTCTCAAAGCTCAACTTTGATACTAATGTAATGATAGTAGTTACTCAGTAATAAGAATTACACGAAATTCTATAAGAAATCCATAGCTAGAGTGGCCGTAACTTGAAATCTCATTATCATAATGAAGCATCTCAATGCAAAAAATGGAGATGTAACAAGATACCCACCTCTTGCTATGGTGGAGCAAGGTATACACCTTCTTACTATGGCGGGAGGTCCAAACTTGGAATCTGCAAGAGTGAAAATTTATTAATGAGCAAAAATATGTGCACATCTTACATTTCTAGCCTTTTATACTCTCCCTAACCTATGCTTGTAATTAAACAAATTTTGTACCTTTTTAGCTTATGAGAATTAGCTTAATTAGGATTTGGGTATAAAAGGCAAGAGTGTGCCATCATAAACATATTTTATCACATTTGTAAACTTCTCCATTTTCTTGGAGCTTGAGGGTTCTTGTCTTCCCCACCAATG
Source organism: Lygodium microphyllum (assembly GCF_053477565.2). Lineage (NCBI taxonomy): Eukaryota > Viridiplantae > Streptophyta > Polypodiopsida > Schizaeales > Lygodiaceae > Lygodium > Lygodium microphyllum. The sequence continues at coordinate 130,609,538 of NC_141140.1, read as the reverse complement.
TTGAGGGTGGATACTCAATGTCCACCATAGCAAGTGGTGGATTTCTTGTAGGAGCCTCTCATCCATGATTCTCATTATACCTTTGATTCAACTTAGCTATGGCTTCATTGTGATGTAGCTTTAATTCATTTTCAGCTATAGCATGGCTATGGCCAGTTGTTTCAATTGTTGTTTCTTGATTTTCTTGACATTTTAATTAGTCTAGGCTAAGTTCATTTCAATGGTATCATATCCTTGAATTTGATTCTTAGCAAGGTCACTTTCAAGCCTAGATCTAGTTACCAACACTATCTAGGGTAACTAGAGTTCAATATTTGGTTACGGGACATGGTACAGTTTAAACTATGACTAGTCAGGATTTCCTAGAATTGGTCTTTACTAATTTTGGAGCTCTTGGAGAAGATTTGAAGAAGAAATGGAGGGATCTTGGACTTCTTTACATGGTCATTGTGTAAAGAAGTTTATTATCCATACAAAGTTTGCTTTTTCATATTTTGGATATGGTTGCTTGATTTGCTAGTAAGCTTGTATATCTAGATTTCAACTTCAATCCTATGTTGTTTCATTTTCTAAATATAGTTGGTGGATTTGATAATTAGCATATATGTTGCATTCCATCTTCAAGCCTATTTTTATTTGATGTTTTTTGCTTTTATATAGTATCTCACTCATGGATTCAAGTCTAATTCTCTTCGCTTTACTTGCATTTCTTAACATCATGTTGTGCCAACATGAGCAACTTTAAGAAATGGAATTGCTTCTTTGATATTCAAAGCATGTCATCTGTCTCATAGACATCAAGCCCAACATATTATCTACATTACCATGGATATAATGGTCCTTATCTTCATACTATACTCATTAGAAACTTCAAATTTTATTAAGGAGAATAATTTTGTGGTGAATGCTATTAAGTTTTTACTTTGCCCTTAAATTCTCATTTGGTATTGGCAGGACCTTTTGAAAGTCTTTATCTTGTTTGAATTATGACCCCTCCTCTAAAGTAATCTAAAATACTATGCTTCCGTTTCTCTTTATATAAAGAATACAATCATTTGATCAGATTCTAACAACACACACATGCAAAACACACACACACACACACACACACACACACACACACACACACACACACACACACACACACACACACATGCACATGCAAAATGCACACGCTCACACATACACTTTTACACACACATTTGCACGTGTGTGTGTGTGTGTGTGTGTGTGTGTGTGTGTGTGTGTGTGTGTGTGTGTGTGTGTGTGTGTGTGTGTGTGTGTGTGTGTGTGTGTGTGTGTGTGTGTGTGTGTGTGTGTGTGTGTGTGTGTGTGTGTGTGTGTGTGTGTGTGTGTGTGTGTGTGTGTGTGTGTGTGTGTGTGTGTGTGTGTTTTTAGGATTGTAGGAATGTACATAGCTTGAGAGGGGGGAACACAAAGTGTATGAGTAGTATCACTAGAGACGATTTACAAGACTATGTATGTCCTAAAAGTGAATGGGCATGCATACAAGGCTAGGGAAAAACCTATTAGGAGGGGAAAATTTTCATTGGTGGTTTTAAGTGTGTTCACAAACATCATTAGTGAAATATAGTACTAAATCCCACCTAGAGTATGCAATAAACAAAACTAGCAATCATGTATAGGGAAGTGCCAAGCCTAGAAGACTACAATCAATCATGATCTCTCTTGTAAAGAGTCTCTATTTGACAAATAGTAATGCACCTCAATATGCTTACTAAGAGCATGGAACATTTGGGTTCTATGCAATTGGCAATGCACTCTGACTACTATCAATGAAGATGGTGGTGGCAGAAGACTATCCAAACTCAAATGAACCAAAGACATATAAGCCAAACACATGCAACCATAGCGATGAAAGTTGCATTGTACTCAGCTTCACAACTAGAAGTGGCCATTATAGTGGGCTACTTATTGCTCAACTATGATACTTATGAGCTATTAAGCATAAGGCAAAAATCACTTGTGGATACACAAGTATCATAGCAATCAACCTAGTCAAAATTCAAAAAAGCATGTAATTTTGGTGGTAATGGTCCCCCTTTGGAATAAAACATCCCAAGGTGTTTAGCCTCGTAATGCATGTAGATTGAATGCGGAGCCTCATAATGCATACATAAATCAAGCATCCAATAGTATTTTGACAAAGAAAGAGATCATAGCCATCTCCATTATCATGAAGGCTCAACTTCAAGCTTATCTCCATAGGAGTAGCAATAGGCCCACAATCTTCAAGACCAACTCTCTACAATAATGTCTTGATATACTTTGTATGGTACAAACCAATAACTCCATCACATTACTTTTATTAAATGCCTAAATGATAGTGCAATAGACCCAAATCTAACATGTTAAAAGCTAAGTTCAAGTCAACCTTAAAATAAAAAAATATGTCTCATCAAGTCCATCAAGTAGCATGTCATCAATATAAACCAAAATGGTTAGAGGCACATAACCCTCATGTCTAACATACAAGGTGCTCTTAGTTGAACCATTCGAAAAACTTCATGTAGTCAAGAATGGATGTATCTTCTCATACCAAGTCCAAGGTGCTTATTTTGGACCATACCTTGACTTTTTTCTATTGCACACTTTGTTTTCTTGCCCCTTTTGTACAAAACCACAAGGCTAAAAGACATACACTTTCTCATGTAAATCACCATTAAGGAATGCAATGTTGATGTCCAATTTATATACACTCTAACCACTTATGAGGTGCTAATGCACAAATGCTATAAATTGTTGTTATATGGTGTTAACCCCAACACGAAGAAAGCTGTAATGAAGGATTCTTAACCTAAACTAATTTAGCCTAATTGTAGCCTATGAACATGAAATTGAAAAGAAATGGACAAGAAATTGGCAAGAAACCATAGCTAGAACTGTCATTATCTATCAAATGAAATGGTTACAAGGGAAGAAACAAATCAAACTTCTTGTTCCAAAATAGCATGATCCCAAATTTAGTGGATGCTCCCCTATTTATAGGTAACCCTAATCTAACCCTAGCAAGCCTTAAAATTCCTACATTACAAACCATCCCTTCTCGAAAAAAGCTTTGTCCTCAAAGCTTGGGAATATAGAAAGAATTACAATGAAGGTGATGGCTGTAAACTACTGAAAACTGTCCAAACAGGGCTGTTGTAGGAGAATGGCCATAACTTTTGAAGTACATGTCGGTTTTTAGCATATGAGATGTCATAATGAAGTAGACATCATATAGTACCTTCCCCAATCATAAATCTTGCAAATTGACTGAGATAAGTCAATTTATTTTATGACAGAAATTTTGGACTGTAAGCTACCTTGTCTTTGGAATGCACTTTTCCATATGTAGTAACCATAGGAAAATCATTAAAATTGTAGCACGCATTTATGAGTTACTACCTTGTAGGCAATACTCCAAATAAAGATATCAAGTACCCCCGGGATCAAAAGGAAATCCCTCAAAAATAATAGTCATAATCATGGGTACCTGTCCAAGAATCATGCATATCATCTATACCTCAAGGGTCAAATGGGAAACCACCCAAGAACTCATGATTGCCATCATGAATGCCTGGATCATAGGGAAATGATGCATTCAAATCATATGACATATCAGCACCATATTCAAAATCATATACATGAGAATCCGAAGAAATGCAATTAGGTAGTTGCAGTCCTTGATCAACTATGGGCTGATGTAGATCAACCATGGAATCGTAAGAATCATGACCAAGGATGGGTTTATGTATCTCATCAACATGATTATCCCAAGGTAGCTCATCATCATATGGATATGCATTCTCATCCATTTCTGCAACTAACTCTCCTTGTGAACCATCATCACATATCTTTGCATCCTCATGTTCTTCATTATCGATTAAACTCTCTTCTTCCTTTTGATCTTCATCTTCTTCACTATCTTCATTCTGAAATTCCTGCTCTTGGTCTTCTATTTGATCATTCTCTTGTATATCTTCTTCATTGTCATCATCATCTTGAGTGTTGTCTTCTTCATCAGCTTCTTCATTTTTCTTTATGATGTTAACCTCTTCGGTTTGCATTGTATACATTCTTGCATTAGTATCCATAGGCTGACCATAATGAATTCCTGCATTACATGGTTCATGCTACCCATTGTCAACTAGATGTTGTTGGAAACAAGATACATGATATTCATTCCTATAAGATTGCTCTTGGAAGCATTCAGGACAACTACATTTAACATTGCAACGCTGCCCATAAACATAGGCATCCCCATAGGTATGATCATCAGCATGCTGTCCAAAGTATTTTGGAGTAGGTTCCAAAGATGAAGCATGATCTTCATATGCATACGTCCCTCCAAAATATCCTTGCTGCTGCCCAAATGCATCAAGCTGCTGGCCATGAGCATTTGTATGATTACTCTCATGATCAAATCTGCCATAGACAAAACCACCTTGTTGTTGGCCAAAACCATTTGGATAAGGATCACCTTGATCATCTTGGCATGAGGTATGGCATCCATATTGCCCAAAAGAACTTCTAAGACTTTGCCCATTTGAAGAAAAAAAGACATAAGATCCATAGTCACTATATCCATGAACTGGAGCATCATGGGAAACACATCCATAAGCATTAGTGCCATTCTCTCTTTCATGAGATATACCATATGTATAAGCATCATGTTGAACATTTGACACTTCTACAATGCTCCTATCAATGATGGATACGAGCTCTTTAACTTTCAACTTCATTTCCCTTACATCTCTGACCAAACTGTTCACTGTAACCATGCTGTTGTGATTATCCCTATGCACTGTTTTGGCCATATCTTGAAGAATACTGATCCAAATGAGGTGTTTAATGGCTCCACTCGAAGCTTATGATAACTAGTATCACTTCCACTTGTTTCTTTGTTGTTAGAATGATGCTACTAATTTCTGTAGCAACTTTTCCAAATCTGTCCCTGTTTGGACTGCACCCTGTTTTGGCCCTGTTCCAAGTGTTTTGAGTACTTCTAGCATACTGTGGGCGTTCAATCAATTGCTGAACACACATCCATAAAGTTGACTGGCACTGATCGACCAGGACTGTTGTCAGATATCTCTGCTGATCTCACAAGCCTCAAGTGCAATGTTGTTGTTGCTGAGGTTTGGACTCACAATGCAAGGGTAGCATGTGTAGTGTATGTAACTGACGAAGTTACTGGAACTCAGGAGCCATTGTCCCTGCAACAGCTGTAGCAACAGCCAAGACTCAATGTTTTCTTCAAATTTGAAAGTAGATATCAGCGAGTCCACTTAGCTTTTCTGAAATATCCAAGTTGCTTCCAACATCTGGGGTAAATGATTTGTAATGCTTGAAAAACTCAGTATAGCTGTCCTTATAACATCAACTGCTCCAGGTGCACAAAGTATAAGAAATACATCTCTGCTGTATCGGATCACACAATTGTATCCACAGGTAGACATATTTCACAACTACAAAATGTCAAATCTACGATCCAAAATTGGGGGTGGTGCTGCATTTGTTCATTTGTCAGCTATAGCACCAGCAATAACTGCATTTGTTCATTTGTCAGCTACAGTACCAGCAATAACAGTCAGACCATCCAAAGACTAGTAACATGCCAGAGGAAAAACTGGAGAAGAAGGTTATTTCTTTAAGTCATAAACTTGAAGGTTGGGAGTGTCATCCAGAGGAATCTGAAGGAGATGAATGTTTCAACTGTGGGACATGAGACCAGAATGATTTTCAAGGTCGTCATATACATGAAGCTCAATCCCAGAAGCACATCTAAGAATCCACGGTTGTGAGATTGGCTGGAGATGGAGAAGGCTTGGTATGCATCCAAGTTGGAGCAAAGGCACTGGTAGGAGATTAATGCTTTTGAAAGGTAGATGAAATAGATTCCATAAGCAAGTGTAGTTGCGATGGTCTCCTACATCAATCGCAACGAGCAGAGGCCTGCAATAGCTGCAATATCCAAGAAGCTAGAGAGGCCAAGAAGACCTGAGTCCTCTATCTGCTTGTATGTGGCCCATAAAATTTGCCTATATGTGATCCAAACCAGGCTATTGAAGAGGAAGGAATCAATAGCTCTTCACGATTATCCTCTCTGGCGAAGCTTTCCTCCTCCTTTGAAATCCCTTGCAATTCAGAGCTATTGTGGCAGGAATGGGAGAAGCCATGGAGCATGTGCGGCAGGCTATTGTCTGATCAATTCTGCAAATGACTCAAGTGGCAAATGACTCAAGTGTGGACGATAAGATTGGCAAATGGAATTGGAGATGGACACTGTGATAGATGAGATGGTACATGCTCCAAGTGATCCATCAGTGGATGACAACTGCTACCATTTGCAGGCATCATTGCGTTCAGTTCCCAGTTGGTGTATTGAATCGCCATTTTGATAAACTTCTACAATGTGATCCTCGGTTGAAGGCACAGTCTGTTTTTTTTCTTTTTTCTTTTCCTGATCACCCATCACTTCAGCCGTTAGACATGGAGGTTCTTAGGCACGAGTCTATGCAACATGCAACAGCTGTGCTTCCTCCTGTAGAAAGTCTCCTTTGTTATGTTGTAGCTGAGGGGCTGTACACTGTGCGATATCTGTGCATAGTGGTAATACAAGTGCTACTGGAGTTATGCAGCCACAGCACAATTCTGGTTCGTAAGTTTCCAATGCTACTTCGCCTAGCTCTGTTATTGATGTGAAGGGTATGGATGAAAGTAGCAGTAGTGGGACAAAAGAACCAACATATAAAGACCTGTACAAGGTAGCTCAGTCACATAGAAAGCAGACTGTTCCACTACGCAAATTCAAACGTCTCATCAAGAAGCACCCTGAGTTTGATGATACTGTGATCTCACAGAAATAGCACAGCATGGCTTTGCCATTGTTGGGGTTTCAGGCCCTGGCATAAATGCACTCTCAATGTTGTGTTTGAATTCAGCAATGCTCAAGATGAGAGCCAAGGCTTCCTCCAAGAATCCTCATCCCGCGGCTCCTTACTGGACAGGAGATACAAGACTAAGGGGAAGAACATCTCAGCCGCAGGATATTACTGGACAGGAGATACAGCCTTCCACCAAGAAGGATCAAATGTCCTGCAACTTGTCGAAGAAGAAGCCGCAGCTGCAAAACAAGAAAAAGAAGCAGCAACCATCGCTGCGCCAGCAGGATCAGAACGAGGAAAAGAAGCGCCTGCAGGTGTACACAAGATTGAGATCTCGGCGGGGCCGTTAAGTTCTGACTAGGACGATGACGAAGGCCATGATCACTTTTACACACTAGTGAGAAGGCTTCCGTCCTGCATCAGCACGATCAGGGAGTCCAATCGCCATAGCTGCCAGGAGGATGATGACGATGATGCTGATGATGAGGAAGAGGGGGGGCAGTAAGAAGTCTAAGCCTTCAAGACCAAGGGGGGGAACATCTCAGCCGCAGGATATTACTGGACAGGAGATACAGCCTTCCACCAAACAGTTCACCTTCACTCTCCGCCATCCTGAGAATCCATCGTGTGTGGTATACATCCTTGCTACTGTCCTCCAAGATGGTTGTCGTTTGCAGATGCAGGAACAGCTTTATGACTGTCCATCTTCTCAGGCACAGTCACACGATGAAGAAGACGACGAGGAAAAAGAGTCGAATCAATTCCACATGCCATGGTTATCGCATTGAGAATCAGCACTTGCTGTCTCAGGGCAAGAACCAGCATGAAGAATTGAAAACTAAAGAATGCATGAAGAATTGAAAACTAAAGAATGCTGCCGCCGAATCAGAAAAACGAAGTCAAAAGGAGTGAGGAGCTTGAATTTCAACTGAAAGCACTTCAAGCAAAAATTTCTGCTGCACAGGAGGCGTCCCTTCTGGCCAAGGATAAGAGGCAGACGATTTTCCTCCTGATCTCATCAACCTCCTGATAGTAGCTAAGGCTGGTGACGCTGATGTTCTTCAACAGGCCCTTACCAATCTAACTGGAAGTATAAATGATGCTGGTGAAGATGGAGATACTGCCCTACATTTGGCCTTTGCACGACGCATGTGCAGGAGGATACATTGAAATTGTGAAAAAGTTGGACAAGATGAACCGTCATTAACACATGATTAAAAGGAAAGGAATGTATCCGCTAAAAATTCTGATTCATCGTGTCTTGAAGCAGAGATGTTGTGTAAACTCCCAAGAAAGCTGCCATTAATGCTCCTGCATGCAGTCCTTGTGGTCTGGAGGTGTAAACTCCCAAGAAAGCTGCCATTAATGCTTCTGCATGCAGTCCTTGTGGTCCAGAGATGCTTTGGAAACTCCCCTACTGCTCCCGTACTTGTGTGCCTTCAATTTTGCATAAAATTTGGTGACGTCCAACCATTTAAGCCCTTATCCGCCATATCTGACCTTGGATATCTCCAGATGTAGTCATTTGCTAGCTGTAGTTGTCCTGCATCACTCCACTAGTCACTGTCTTGTACCATTTTTGTCTGAAATTGGTTTTGAAATAGGAAAATAGGAGTGAAAATGGAAGAAAATAATGGATCAAAGACTGAGGCTCTGATACCAATGTAATGAAGGATTCTTAACCTAAACTGATTTAGCCTAATTGTAGCCTATGAACATGAAATTAAAAAGAAATGGACAAGAAATTGGCAAGAAACCATAGCTAGAACTGTCATTATCTATCAAATGAAATGGTTACAAGGGAAGAAACAAATCAAACTTCTTGTTCCAAAATAGCATGATCCCAAATTTAGTGGATGCTCCCCTATTTATAGGTAACCCTAATCTAACCCTAGCAAGCCTTAAAATTCCTACATTACAAAAGCAAAAGGAAATAAAAAAGACGCAGGTCAAAGGCGGAAAAAGGTAGCCCGACTAAAGAAAGAAGAAGAGAAAAATGCCAAAAGTGCAAGGGCAACCTTAAAAGTCCAAGGGAAATGCAAAAGGGAAAAGGCGCATTTTAAAATACAAAGGCGCACCCTGAAATCTTGTAAAAGAGTGCCAGGCGGTGGAAAATCTGGAAAAGCTAAAGCAGAAGACAAAGACAAAGGCCAAGGCAAAGAGAAACTGAAGACAGACGCACAAGGAGAAGAGTCCTAAATAAGGGAGAAAGGCGCACAAGGAAAAGCGCAAGTCAAAACTTTTGTAAAAGAGCGCAAGCGCATCATGGTTTAATTCAAGGAGCGCCTGCAATTTGTAAATGTAGGCGGGCGGTGGAAAGGAAGCTAGGAAGATAGAAGCACAATGGGAAAAAGGGCCTAGGCTACGGCCGGCCATGTAAAGAAAGGGGAAAAGGGCAAGGTTGATCGCTCAACAAAGCAAATGGCACAATCGTCTAATAGCCTCGAGCAAATCATTCGGCCAGTGCCAAGTCCACCTAAGAGTCCTAGATCTCCTACATCCTCTTTTTCCAAATTGACACAGGAAGCACAATAGCCATCGTCGATGGTGGCTGCTCACTCCCAACCTATGTCTCCATTAAAGCTTCCAAATACCCAAGACGGGAAACATGACACTGGCCACAGCCCTCGGCCCAAGGATATACCTGTGCAACCCAATGTGACCAGATCAACTCATGCCCGATCTATACAGATGAATGCTCAAAGGGCAACAAGAGATGCGATCACTTCTGATCGCCCTAGGGACTTGACACCACAATCCACCAAGGGTAGCCAGCCCACTAAATTAGCTGCTACTACTTTCAATCAGGGAACACAGCAGTCACAGCCCTTGGCCGTGACAACACCCCTTGCGGAACGTGTCCTTAGTGGTTTACCTGTGGAGGAGATGTCGCAACCAACTTCCTCGACAACTCCAACACTTTGAAAGTGCCTAAACCCTAGGCTGGAGGAGTTAAACTCAAGGGAGTTGGCTGAAGAGCTGGACTCTTCGAAAAAGGAGGTAGTTGTGCTCTCACAACCTAGCGAGGCTATTCAGCAGGCCACGGCCATGTCCCATAAGGACACACTAGAGAAAGAGAATGTTGAGGCCCAACCAAGCACATCAACAGTTGACCTAGTCCAGGGTCCTGAGTCGTTGAGATATGCACCTTCACTGACCAAGAAAAAGAGGAGAAAACAACAAAGACAACAACAATCATATGTGGTTGGGGATCCCAAGAACATTGACACCAAGAGCGCTGGAGAGCTGGGGAATAAAGCATCAAGTCCACCCACCAGTGAATCCATTGATATCTCTCCTAATAGTAGTGAAACCGCAGACACATCCGTGTGCTCTGACAAATCAAAGCAGTCGTTACCATCAATGGCTGCTTGCAACACTCTATCCACTGACAATAGAACTCGCAATGACAAATCAAGAGTGGATACAACACTGTCGCAACAAGGTGATGAACTCACACCAGTCACATCCAAGGAGAACCATAGCGCAATAACGAAGCCTCTAGAGAAACATGGAAACCCCAAGAGCATGAGCAATCCTAGCATTGACCAAGCTTGCTCATCTAGGCCTGAGCCCCCGGCTACACTAAAACCCAGGCAAACTCCTAGAACCTTGCATGAGATGGCAACCGAGCAAGCCCTCATTGAACATAGAAGTATCGTAGAATGCTTAGCTGAGTTGGATGCTAAGCTCAAGGTGTTCGTACGATTTTACGTCCTTGCGGACGTGGGCACAATCCCCAAGGAGCAGCTTGGAGATTACTTGCCCTTTCCTCTATCCTGGGAAGAGCAAGAACATCTTAACGAGCACTATGACAGGCTCCTGCATGAATGCATGCGACTCATCTCTGACGAGGAGGCTGACGAACTGCGCTTAACCATCACGTTCAATGAAGTGCTCTGCCGACCAAATCTCGTAGACATAGAGCAACTAAAGCGACTGTCAGCAGGCTAGAGTCAATTTGAGCAGTGTTGGTGCGAACGCCGCGTTGCAATGGCCAAACTAGGGGCTCAAATCATGACAGTCTCTGAGGAGTGATTGGCCAAATGGTGATCCCAAAGGGACCCAACCTATGTGGCACCAACTTCCCTTCGAGTGCCGACTGCCATTCGGGGTACGGACTTAGCTGAACCTAGCCAAGAAAACTCTCTGGTTGATAAGGTTCTCACTGAGGAGGAGTTACATGTTGCCAGTAGACTCGGACAAGGGTCCATGTTGCTCGATGTGGCAAAATATCTATCGGTACTAAGTAAGCTGCCACAAGTGCTGGATGCGTGTGCCACGCTCCAGTACAACCCCGAGTTCTACACTTGGTTCTTATCCTCGTAAAGTGACATGGATTCATAAATATGTATATAAATAAACACTGATTTTTGTGTCACCGTGTATAAACAATGTCAACACACACAAGCAATGATAGTCAAGCGCAGGGAGAAGAGTTGGGTCTGACAAACTAAGCTCCTCAAGTCCTCCTCTCATCACGCATTTAAAAGCCGTGTGGCCATCCCCACCTCCAAGTGAAGGGCATGCAACCCGCCATAGAAAGCCTTGACCAACAACTCTGATGGTGTAGACAGGGTGTAGTCCCTTTCTATACACCCTCTTCCATTTTTGGTCTATCCTTTTGAGGATGTGCCCTGTCCCACTCCATGACAACCAGTCCACACAACTTAGCATAAGCCAATATCTGCTAATGGCTGGAGGCAAAACGAACATCATCATGGGGGCCATTCCTCTACAACAAACACTGCATGCCTCACCCCTCCCCTTCTTGTCATATGCGCTTGATAAACCACACTAAAATCCCTTCCATGCGAACAGTTGTATCCTGTATCAAGGTCTAACCCTTGGTTCGCACCTTATAGGTCCCCCTACGAGGAAAACATGGAGAGCCTAGGGCAGCTGGCTTGCAAAGACGCTCTCCGCTCCGACGGAAACATGCAGCACACGCCCCTCCACCGATGCGCTACGTGCCCACCCTCAAGAGGTATGCGAAGAAGCGAGGCCCTAAGCGACACCATCTCGGACGAAGACCGAAGAACCCCCGGGCCAAGAAAGTCGAGACTCGAAGAAACGCACAGCATGTGGCAACGCCAATGGCACAAACCCCCAACGTACGCTCGGGCACCAGATACTCAAGGGCAGAAAAGGTAGCCCGGGACAGGGAAGAATTTAATGAACTGTTTAAAGACATTTTGGAAACGGTCGCGACCCGGGACTACACCATTCATGTCTCGGCCGATATGTTTCCTGCCCAACCTCACGAGAGCCCCGCACTAGCATCAGTCCAGTCGCCTAGCTAGCTGAACTCACCGCACCTAGTACTTATCGACTAAGCCACTATGATGTACAAGAAGCTTGACAAGTCATCATGCCATAACTTTTTGTTCTTGATGAGTAAAGGGGCAAGATCCCCACTTGTACACGCTTCCTTCACCTACCGTTAATGTATGTGATCTTAACAAGTAATGAGATAGGCATCATAGCATTCTGAAAAATTATGTCTTAACAGGATTGCATTGGTTCGATGTACTTAACGCAAGTGAGCATATACTCTCACGAAGTGATAAGTGGATGCAGAATGACACAGGTCAAGGTCTAGAAGTGTTTAATATCTAAGTCACCACAAGACCACCAACCCCACAAAGAACCATTATGGAGGAAGTGACAAGAATACCAAGAAACAAAAGTCATGACGGAAACACCACTGGATGAGAACCCAAGGACACCTCTGCAGAAAAAGCACATATGGCAACTGAGCATGGCCAAAGCATAATCATCGACTACCTCCTCCTTCTTGGCTAAACTCTATGTTCGGGCAGGAGCCACGCTCTCAACAAGGGCGAACATCTCTTCATCATCCAGGATTCAATTCGCAAGATGCTCTGCCCTTGTCCATGCACAGCTCACTCCAAGTGCTACCTCAATTGTTCGATATCTCACATGTTACGAAGAGGTTTGCAAAATCTCAAGTGTATCTCTTCATCTCAACAATAGTTCCTCTAGCATCAAGGCTGGTGACACAATCATCTCTGTAATATCAATTCTTCATAGCCTTTGAATCCCAACGTTTCTCAATCCAAATGAAAGGCTAACAGCCTCAATGTATGGCATTGATTGTATTCATTTTTTCCACCAAAAAAAAAAGAAAGAAAGAAAAAAAAAAGCACACACGATCACAGCACCACACCTAGGGGTCCTCAAATTAGGTACATCTAGTGACCATGGTCGGCTAGCTCCATCCCTAATCCCCTAGCCCTTTGTACATCCCCCACAATTGTTCAAGGCACATTAAGGGCAGGACATACCTAGGGAGCTCGCCTCGCCTAGGCTTAGACCTGTCACCCTGAACCACTTCTTTTGCACTCCATCTCAATGCCATTACAATCAACAGTGGTAAGCAAGGCATGAAAGACAATGGAAAAGTATAACATACTTTTCAAGCACTACAAGTAGCCACTAACTACCAAAAGCTAAGATATCAAGCAGCTCAATTATACTACATTGCCTTGACAAGACCATAATGATGTCTCAAGCAATCTTCAAGTGTACTCCCTGTCTTCATCGACAAATTTTTCCATCAACTTAGCCCCTTGCTTCACTCACCCATTGCTATACAAGGAACTAGGCTGACAATCTTCTAACTAAGTAATACCTAAATACACACGTGTACTCACTCAATATTCACACTATAACCTATACATGGTTTGGGTCCTCAAGTGCAGGACAATACTCCAGGCTTGCTTAGAGTTCGACCTGTCTCCCAAACTAATCAAAATATGTCTTGTGCACGATAAAGAAGACTAGCACTTCCCCTTAGGGAGAGACCACATGAGCGGTTTTTCAAATTGCAGGTATTGCAGATTCAACGAAGATGTCCTTCACTCTTCATCCACACTTAACTCTGAATTCCTATCCTTATCACACTCGATAAGCCTACCACGAATCATCATGTACAGAATCCTCACCAAACCGCCACTTATACTCCATTAGTGCAACCCCCCCATTGGTGCCACCCCCTCAAAGAACAGACCTACCACCAACTCCCATTGCCCTCCCACCTACCACTTAACCCACCGACGTGCCTCGAACGACCTCCCTCCCTACCACTACCAACACTCCGCCATGGCAACCACTGACGTCCTTACCACCCACGTCTTCGGTACATGCTAACGCTTGCTACCTACGACGGTGAGTACCATGGGACTAGCACTCGTCTAAGAGGGGGGTAATGTTAACCCCAACACGAAGAAAGCAAAAGGAAATAAAAAAGACGCAGGTCAAAGGCGGAAAAAAGGTAGCCCGACTAAAGAAAGAAGAAGAGAAAAAGGCCAAAAGTGCAAGGGCAACCTTAAAAGTCCAAGGGAAATGCAAAAGGGAAAAGGCGCATTTTAAAATACAAAGGCGCACCCTGAAATCTTGTAAAAGAGTGCCAGGCGGTGGAAAATCCAGAAAAGCTAAAGCAAAAGACAAAGACAAAGGCCAAGGCAAAGAGAAACGGAAGACAAAGACGCACAAGGAGAAGAGTCCTAAATAAAGGAGAAAGGCGCACAAGGAAAAGCGCAAGTCAAAACTTTTGTAAAAGAGCGCAAGCACATCATGGTTTAATTCAAGGAGCGCCGGGCTCTCACCCGTGCAATTTGTAAATGTAGACGGGTGGTGGAAAGGAAGCTAGGAAGATAGAAGGACAATGGGAAAAAGGGCCTAGGCTACGGCCGCCCATGTAAAGAAAGGAGAAAAGGGGATGACCGCCCAAAAGGGATTTAGGGTTTTGTATATAAAGTTGAAAAGTGAATGAGAAGCTCATTCTTGTGTGTGGCCAAAAGTAGCTCTCCTCTTCTTCTTCTTCTTCTTCTTCTTCTTGCTTGCTTGAGCTTGTGCTTGAGAGAGGGAGTGTGAGAGTGTGAGGGAGTGAGTGTGTGAGGGTGAGGGACCGAGGAGGAGAAGCTCTCCATCTTCTCCTCTCTTCTTCTCTTCTCTTCTCTTCTCTTATCTTGCTTGGGGCAATGGAGCTTGGAGCGCGGAGCTTGAGGATGGAGCTTGCTTGCAACTTGCACTTGGATCGTGGAGCTACCGGAGTGCGCGGGAGAGGAGGTAACTCGAACGGCATGGAGGTAAGCTCACTACACCCATAGATATGGATGGCATGTTGGTTATGTGAGAGGTAGCCATTAGTGCTCGACTTGGAACGCTTGAAACAATAAGCGATCTGTGGGTCTTGGCAGTTGAGTAAAAGCTCCCACATATGGAAAGTGGGAGCAAAGGTCTCATTAAAGTCAATGCCCTTTTGTTGAGCATAGCCCTTTGGCACAATTTGAGCCTTACAAAATGATAAATACTACCATCTAATTTACACTTCAACTTGTGAACCCACTTAGTAAGAATGACCTTTTTGCCAATAGGCAAGTCACATAAGAAACAAGTATCATTTTTTATAATAACATCATATTTAGATCACATTTAGCCATCTAGTTTTCCAAAATTTATGCCTCTGCAAAAGAAATAGGCTCATCATGATTAGATACACTAGAAACAACCAATGCATAACAATTTAACATATGAGAGCCACTATGAGAGCTACAATGAGAGTGATGAAATGAAGGTGCATCTAGTTTATTGTTGCACAATAGTCATTTTGACTTGTCCTAGATCACTCAATCTCTAGTCTCTCATCGAGAAGTGCATCATTCACATCTACAACAAAAATGGGTTGATTTAGTGGGATCATGAAAAACTTGCATAGACTAAAAAATACCTCATTTGGTGTTACATTTGATCACACCACTAAAAAGAGGCAAAAAGGTATCATGATATCATGTGAGCATACATTTATCTCTTTGGTACATGAAAATAAAGCTAAACAACATCTTCCTCAAGGACCTCATTTGTGGATGGTGTAACTTATAATCTTTCCTTTTTGTAACTAAAAAAAGTGCATTTCACAACCTTATCATTTAATTTTGTATATTGTTGCACTAGCACTAAATCATAAGCCAAGAAACCAAAAAAGTGTAAGTGATCAATAGATGGCATTTTGCCATGCTAAGCCTCATGTGAAACAATAAACTATAATGCCTTAGTGGAATACCTATTAAGTACATAAGTTGCACATAAAATAGCATCAAGCAAGAAACTACTTAGTACAACTTGTCATACATCATGCCATCTCCATGAGATATCTATTATTTCTTTGAGAGCCACATAATTTATTGTGGTGTATATGGCATTATATATTGATATTTTATTATTCAACCAAATATGTAATAAATTTCTTAAACATGTTTTCATTGATTAGAATGGAGAGTGCCCGCTTTATATCCTAAGAAATTTTAGCCATGCTTATACTACTTGAAGCATGAAAACGCTTTGGACTTAGCTTTTAGACTATAAACCCACGTATGCCTAGAGCAATCATCAATGAAAGTTGCAAAGTGCAAGTAGTTGCCAAGAGATAGTGTTTGCATTAGATCACAAGCATCACTATGCACAAGCTATAATTCACAAATAGCTCTCATTGAACCATCTTTTGGAAAGGGAAGCATGTTACACTTTACCCAAGATATAGCCCTCACAAATGTATTTTACAGGTGACTCAAGAGTAAGCAATGAAGATACAATTTCAAATATCTACAATTGTAGCAAACTAGTAAAATTTACATGACCAAAACATACGCACCAAAGTGGAGCATTTGAGATAGCATGTGAATCTACAATTACATGTGTCATGTCTTCAATGCATTTGCCATAAGGTAAGGCCATGGATCAGTATAGTACCTATGATGTTGGGCACTTTACTACACATGACAGCCTTAAAAATGATCCACTTTCAAGGAAGCATATATTCGAATCCATAACAAACATATACAAATCAAATAAGGATAGGTCAAATTACATTGTGTACTAAATGCCCACTTTGTACCACCAATTTAGAACGTTCTTAATGACATGGTCTTTTTCCTTAAACCACGTGCAATCTTACTACTATATTATTTTTGTTGTAGGCTTGGAAAGCCGTGAACCTCCAGAGGGCTTCCCGAACCTATCCCCTTTTCCAAACCTCCCTTTTTCAATCAAAACCCCCTCCCCTCCCCTTTTTCTTACGTGCAATCTCTCCTTTTCTCTTCCACCTCCCTTTTCTCTTTTTAATTAAATATTTCAAAATATTTTTTAATTTAGAAATTTTTGGACAATTAAATCTTTTTTAAATTAAACCTTTTTAATATATTTTTTGACTTAGAGAGAGAGAGAGAGAGGCAAAGAGGAAATATATAATTTGAAAGAGAGAGAAAAATAGAGAGAAAAGAGAAAAATAGAGAGAGAAGAAAAAATATAAATAGAGAAAAGAAAGCAAGAGAAAAAACTTGAAAGAGAAAGAGAGAGAAAAAGAAATTAATGAGAGAGTGTGTGTGAAATATACAAAGAGCAAAGAAAAAAGAGGAGAGAGAGAGAGAGAGAGAGACGGGGGAATAGAGAGAAAGAGAATTATAGAGAGCGAAAGGAAAAGAAAAAGAAAAAGAGAGGAGAGAGGGGGAGAGACAGAGAGAAGGAAAGGAGAGAGAGAAAAGAAGAAGAAGAAGAGAGAGAATTTGAACACACACAGAGAATCATAGAGATGAAAGATCAAATTTAAAAGAAAGAGAAAAGATAAAAATATAAAGAGAGAAGAAGAAAGAAAAGAGAAGAGAGAAGGAAAAGAGAGGAGAGAGAGAGAGAGAGAAGAAGAAGAATAAGAAGAAGAAGAGCATCTTTATAAATTTTATGATTTACCTGATGAAATAGTCTATGGTTGTGATCCTAAATTGACTAGACGTTGCTTTTATACAATCTTTCAAAAATTGGAGACCCAATTAGCTACGTCATTCTTAGAACATCTTCAAACCAATGAATAGATAGAAAGAACGAATCAAACCATGGAGGATATGCTAGGGTACATATGTCCCCCCTAGACAATTTGATTGGGAGCATTATCTTCCATAGATTGAATTCACCTAAGACTACTAAGCATTCAGCTCTAAGTATAGCCCATTTATGTTGATGTGAGAGAGAGAGAGAGAGAGAGAGAGAGAGAGAGAGAGAGAGAGGGGGAGGGAGAGAAGAAAAATATAAAATTTAAAAGAGAGAGAGGGAGAGGGAGAGAAGAAAAAAATTAAAATTAGAAGAAAGGGGAGGAGAAGAAAAGGGGGTGGAGAGAGAGAGAGAATAAAAGGGGAGAGAGAGAGAGAGAGAATTATATATAGGGAAAATATAAATTTTGCATACTTTAAGAGAGATTGGGGGGGGAGAAAGTGAAAGAAGAAGAAAAAGAAGAAGAAGAGAGAGAGAGAGAGAGAGAGAGAGAGAAGAAAAGCGCAGAGAGAAGAAAAGGGGAGAGAGAGAGAGAGAGAGAGAGAAGAAAAGCGGGGAGAGAAAAAAAGGAGAGAGAGAGAGAACCAAGAGAGGAGAAAAAATAAACTAAATTAGAATGCACAGAGAGAGAGAGAGAGTAAAGAAAAAAATTAGAAACAGAGAGGGAAAAGAGGAGAGAGAAAGATGAGAAATGGATGCCACTTCAAGGCAGCGAAGCTACCACAAAGTGGCTAGTAGATTTTATTCTCATCACTACTAGAGGGGATGGGCATAGTGGTGTTAATTGGCATCACTTATGCAACACCGCCTAGATGTTGTCGTGGCATTGCTATGGTTGTGTCATATAAGTGACACACTTAGCAATGTTGTTTTCATCGCATAACCGATGTGTAAGTGTCGTTTATGCCATCGCTTAAGCAATACATACTAATTTTCTAATGATCATTATATAAGCAATGCCTAAATATCTTAGGCGTCACTTATTTGATGCTCTAGCATTTTCAAAAAAATAAGGTGACAAATTCACAGATACCAATCTCTCTCTCTCTCTCTCTCTCTCTCTCTCTCTCTCTCTCGTGTGTCCATAGTGGACACATATAAACGCATGGACTAGAAGTCCACACCATACACTATTGCCTCTATATACAACATATCCTTAGGGGGGTGTTCTGTATATACTACTATATATACTACAACAAAGGTGGTTGATGACCAAAGTAGCAACAATCAAACAAAGGTAGAAGTATGGATCATCATGTTACATTTTCTTTCTACTTAATTATTGATTATTTCAATATTAAACTTGAATAAAGTTGAATAGACAAGAACAACTAAACTAGAGTGAATATGTGCATAAAAGTTGTATTTATACAATGTCAACATGTACAAATTAAGATATATATAATCTAAAGCTATTGAGGGCTAGTTGGTCTCGTCATTGTCATCACCATATTATGTGTGATCATGTCAAGGTGCCTATTGTGAGGATGCAGTGCAAGCTCGCTCCTCATTTATCTGCCTACCTTGCTCCTCCTCTATGGTGATATCTTGACTCAGAGGGTTTCAGTGTATGTATACCCTCTATATCACATGCATTCAAGGAACATTTATAGATATCCTTATTTGTGAATTTTTCCTATATAAAATATAACTATTTGTTACTCAATCTGTAAATAACACCTTTATATGATACCTTTCTATATGTTAAAAATGTGTAAAATGATATTTAAAAAACCTCCTCTTTGAACCCATGTGATATACACATATATTCATGGTGACTTCCCCAAGTACCTTGAGATCTTTCTCGCAGTGAATCTCATGCATTAATAAGAGTTGAGTTAGATTAATAGACAATTAAAAAGTACTTTAAAAATCATTTTATCTTGAAAAGATATCTAAATGTTACAAACAATATGCACAAAGGGAGTGCTAGTGGAAGTATCCTCTATAGACTCTATATCCTTGATATGTGGCCATCTCAATCTATGTTGTAGTGGGGGCACTAGACTATTGATATTATGTACAACATATGGCTAGCCAGTAGAGTCACCCCTATCCTAGATACCATTTTTCAAAATTCTAAGATCTTTAGATTGCTAGTAGAGGCAGATCCCCATGTACATTTAATAAAGCTTACACATCAGCTTACAAAGACTCTTCATGTAGCTGCAAATATTGCATTTCCTTGCTCTAGTAAAACTTATAGAAAGAGTAGGGACATTAGGCCTTGGAACATCTAGTATGCTAAAGAATGTTGAGAGACCAGAGCTTGATTATAGAAAGGGAGACATGGAGACTCTTTGGGGAGCAACGAGCATCATTACCATCGTGCTAGCTTGACTCAAGCAGGAACTATACAAGTTATTCTTAAGTTAGGACTCTAGAGAGCCATGGAGACTCTTAATGAGCATCATACCATCGTGATAGACTAGACATTGATGCTTCTATGCTTGAGCATGAGTTTAGCCACTGGGCACAAAGAGAGGATGTAAGAGCATGTGGACAAGATGGATTTAAAAGAGGATTTTCTACTATTGATAACATATTTACTCTTTGAGCTATCATCAAGGAGGGTAAAGCACATGGATGAAGAAATTATTTTGCTTTGTCGATTTTCACAACGCATTTGATATGGTGCCTAGAATGAGATTAATGTGTAGATTATATGACTTGGGTGTTCCAAGTGAGATTACATGGGGTATCCTTGCACTTTATGAGACAATCACTAGTAGAGTGTGTATACCAGAGGGCCCATGAGAAATTGTTCATTTACCATTGGAGTGAGACATGGATGTCCACTTTCTCCTACTCTCTTTGGAATGTATATTGATGAGGTTTCTGACAATATTGATATAGATGGAGACAAAGGTGCATAGCTATCAAACACCTGGATACCTTGTTCCTTTATGTGGATGACCTTGTTCTCATTATTGACTCAATTGAAGGGCTACAAAGTCAATTGGATACCATACAAAGATATGCACATGATAGAGATTTGTCTTTGAACTTTAGCATGACCAATGCGATGATTTTTAACACTAGAACACCATGGGTGAGGGCATCAACATCAACTTTTCTTAATGGTTAGGAGTTGGTAGAGTATAACAAAACCAACGCATCAAATGACAAAGGATTTAGATTGCCTTTCATTATCAAACAAAGAGTAGATGAAAATCTTTGATAAGAATCAAGAAGACCATTGAGAACAATTTTGCATGTGAATTGTTTGGCAAAGTCTCATCTACAACTATCAAATGCTCCTTAAGATCTTTTAACCTTGTCAAAAAAAGTCTATAAAAGTCACCTTCATCCATATGTTTACTCTCTTAATTACTTATACAAGTAAGCAACGTATACCTTATTTCTTCCTTAATAGAAACATGCAAGTATATTCCAAGCATCTTTAGTCGCCTTAAGTAAGCAAAGTTGTGGGATTGTGGTACATTTAATAGATCATTCAATCAAGACATGATCATCTACATCCCTCCCATCTCAAGGAATTTGCTTAGGAGTAGGTGGTGGTGATGCTTTTGTAGTAAGTGGAGTAGAATTAAAACCTATAACAAACTCAACAACATCTATTTATGTTGTTTCTACCACACGATTTTTCAAATCCATACACAAATTTCCAAAGCCCCTTTGCAACTAGTACATGATGCAGCATATGAGCCCATAGTGGATACTTGACTCCATCCAATGTTCTCACTAAACCAACATATGGGATACACAATAATTGCTAGCCATGGCCAATGATTGTAGTTTATACAAAAGTTACATATATAGAAGAAAATATGCACAAAAGTAACTCGTGCTATGTAGCATAGTATAAAAAAAATTGTAAGGGCTCTTACTTGCAAAATTGTTAGTTGACAAAAAAATTACACAAAATGATAAAATAGCTTATGATGTATTGGCAATATTGCAAATGAAGGTTGAAACAAATCCGAATAAGAAATTTGATGATGGCTAATCCTAGTGGTCCTCCTATAGTGTTTTTTAGCCTATGAATACTCATCAAATCGTGTCCCAATTCAAGGAGATTAAGCGAAGGTGTTGATAATTGTGTCCAAGAGGTCAAAGCATGCTTTGGATTTAGAATTGCATGAATGCACACACATAACTTGGAAAACAAGAAGCTTCAAAGGGCACAACACGAGTGTTGAGTAGTAGTAATAAAGAAGATTTACAAGACTAACTATGGAAAAAAATATACAAGGTTGGGGGACAAAAACTATTAGAGTAAGGAAAAAGTACCATAGCAATCCAGTGTTCACACATCACTACTAAAATATGGTAGCAACACACACATACACACCCACCATTTATAACATTCTATATATATTGAATCGCACATCATTATTGAAACATGGTAACACCCCCCCCCCCCCAACACACACACACACATCCTTTATAACATTCTATATATTGAATCATTTCACACACACACACACACACACACACACACAGAGTACACATGTCACTCGCACACTACTTACCTCTATAGCTATCTCTCTTACTTGTTTTGATTATACTTAAAATTAGTATCAATAAGAGACCTTTTACCTTTATTTTCTAATAAGTAACCCTTTATATTCACTTTCACAAGAATGCATTAACTCTACTTAGTACTTGATCACACACACACATGTAGAGGGAAGGTTATGCATACACATTAATGTGTACCAAACTCATGTTTCTTGGGGACTAGTGATGACACTGTATGGCAAGTATCACTTTTGAATAGTTGATTTATCGATAAAGCCTTTCATCATACTTAGAATTAATCCCTTAGCCTTACCCCATTCAAATACATAGTCGATGATTAGTCACCTACCCCTTATATGGCATCACATATTATATTAAATACTTTTATATTAGGTAATTATCAAAACCCAAACACACACTAACTTTTACAAATTTAAAATACCTTGTTTCTCATACCCATACTGCATATAGAAAGTTATATCCTTCATGCAAAAGAAATCTGTAATTAATTTTTGAATTTCCAACATATTATGCTTACCACATTATAAATTTAACTTTTTTCTTATAATGGGTAAATTCTCAAAATCCAACCCTAATTATGAGTGTTTGATGCTAGCAATAGGACCCATGCTAATAAAACAACCCTTGAAAAACCTAGGGTTTTCCTTTATAAGCACCTAGTTGGACTACCCCGCAATCCCTCCCACAATTTGGGGAGAACAGGCTAAAAACCCTCACTCTTTCATTGTCTTCCCTTAGACAAACAAGGTGGAAAATCTAAAAAATCTAAAGCAGAAGACAAGGCCAAGGCAAAAGTGAAACAGAAGACGAAGGCGCACCAAGAAAAATATGGAAACATAAGAAGTGCAGAAAGTCCTAAACCATGGAGAAAGACACACAAGAAAAAGTGCAAGTCAATACTTTTGTAAAAGAGTGCAAGGTGCACCATGATTTATTTTAACAGCGCCGAGGGCTCTCACCTGTGCAAATTATAAAGGTAGATGGGTGGTAGGAAGGAAGCTAGGAAGATAGGAGGACAATGGGAAAAAGGGCCTAGGCCATGTAAAAAAGAGGATAAGGAGATGATCGCCCAAAAGGGATTTAGGGTTTTGTATATAAAGTTGAAAAGTGAATGAGAAGCTCATTCTTGTGTATGGCCAAAAGTAGCTCTCCTCTTCTTCTTCTTCTTCTTCTTCTTCTTCTTCTTCTTCTTCTTCTTCTTCTTCTTCTTCTTCTTCTTGCTTGGTTGCTTGCTTAAGCTTGTGCTTGAGGGAGGGAGTGTGAGAGTGTGAGGCAATGAGTGTGTGAGGGTGAGGGACCATGGTGGAGAAGCTCTCCATCTTCTCCTCTCTTCTTCTCTTCTCTTGTCTTGCTCACTGCAATGGAGCTTTGAGTGTGGAGCTTGAGGATCAAGCTTGATTGAAGCTTGCACTTGCATCATGGAGCTATCAGAATGCTTGAGGGAGCAGGCAACTCGATTTGGCATGGAGGTAAGCTCACTACATCTATAGAGATGGATAGCGCATCGGCTATATGAGAGGTAGCCATTAGTGCTTGGCTTGAAATGCTTGAAACAATAAGTGGTATGTGGGTCTTGGTGGTTTGCCTCTACATTTTGGTTTTATTGTCGGGACCAAAGGATTCAAGCCTTGAGTGCTTGCGTGCTACGAATCAAGCATTGAAGTAGGGTTTTCCCCCGAACTGGTGCTTCAGGTAGATAGGTAGGAAGCGAGGGAGTTTGAAGAGGTATTCAATCTCCTTAGCAAGTAAATTTTTGGTTTCTTGGATTTGGAAAGGTAGGTTGGAGTAGTGTAGGTGTTTGCTTTGTGATTTGGATGCATTAGGGTAGGAAAAAAAAAGTAAAATAGGCATTAGGGTTTCTCTTGTTATAATAGGGCAAGAGGGTTTGATTTGTTTTTCAATTTGTATTTGGGAGTTTATTTGTTGTTCCAGGTATACACAATCCTTCATTAGGGTCTATTCTTACATTCTAGAAGTTTGTGCGACCCCTCATAACCAAAATCGTTAGAATCGAGTGATTTTTGTCATCCCTGAAAGCTCATCCACATGAATCAAACACTGTTACTAGAGTTCAATTCCCAAAATTGGACGGCCCAATTTTCAGACTCGAACCAACCCATCCTGTCCGATCGGACATAACCTTTTTTATTTCGAAAATCAGACACCATCTAATCGGATGTCTGATTCCCAAAATCAGACGCATGAAAATCGAGCACACAAAAATCAAACCATCCAGAATCAGACACTCCAAAATAGAACACCTATCAAATTGGACGCAAAAAGATCCCCACGAAGATCCGACCAACCCATAATCGGACCACTCGGACTCGGACTGCTCGATCTGTCAATTGGACCAACCCAAAATTGGATGTCAGATTCTAATACTAGACTCCTAAGAATCAAACCTCTAAGAATCGGATAGAAAAATGTCAAAATTGGATGGGTGAATAGAATACAAATTTGACACATCTAACCCCTAAAACCGATCAAGAGATCGTATAGAGCCAAAAGCACATCATAGATCTATCATTGGGCTAAAATCTAGAGTAAGTAGTTCTAAACTTGGCTACAAATGATCCTTCAAATCACGCATGGTGTTTAGCGTAACGACCTTACAAGCTGGGGGGGGACTACCCCCCCTCCTCGAGACCCCCGCAGAGGGGGCTTTGCCCCCCTTCGCACCTCCTCCAAGTAGGTTGGAGAGAAAACGTGTGCCATGACAGGATCCTAGTGTAGTAATGGCTCTATACAAGCATAGATTCTCACTTGCAAAATAGTAACCAAAAATCCATACCCGAACAGAGACCCTAGAACCTCAATGGGCCAATCTAGCCAACAAGGGCAAAAAGGCCACACCACCAAAACATGTATATTTTGCATTCAGACTGCATTTAGTCAAAGCAAAATGGAACAACATCAAGCTACAACTATGAGAATGATTAGACATGACAGTTTTGATGATAGATGCAGCTTGAACGGCACTACACAGATGACCCAAGACATCAATAGAGAATCCACATCTGGTTGTGTAGTTGGGGACTCAAAGGCATGTATCGCAAGGCTTGAATTTATAAGCCAAGACCTGAAAGATGAATACATAGTACCGCTTGCTTATCTAAGGGTCAAACTCACTGCAAAAAGAGAGCATAGTATTGATGCTCTCATCGATGAAAGAGCTGATTTTAATATCTTGACCTATGAAGCATGGACCCTACTAGGCCAACCAGAGCTCACACCAACTAATGCAACTCTTAGTCCTTACGAGGATGCCCACAAGCACTTATAGGGAAGTGTAAAATCCTTGTAACTATTAAAATGGAAGGCTTGCCTATCCTATTCCTTGTTCCTCCAAATAGTTCTAGTCATGGAAAGGAAACCCTCCTAGGAAGACCCTTCAAAAGGGCGACGAAATGTGAGGCTAATTATGTAGCACAGAGGATACACTTGACACTACTGGGTCTGAGGATAATCACAGCCTTTAGCAAGGGTGACCTCATCGAACCTGGAGGGAAAGACAAGGAATTTGGCATACCAGGCAAGCCTAGTAATGAGAGCAAGGACTTGTTGAAAGAGTTGATACAAGTGCATGTTGAATAGGAGAACTAGTGAACAAGGCCATGCTTGAAACAAGAAGGTCAGGAGACAATGCTAAGGATACGTTTTAGACTTACAAATATCGTAGAAGACTACAAAAGAAGCCCAAGCCTTATAGATGAAGTTATCGATGGAGAGCCAATACAACACCGTGATGGATATCCAAAGTGTTGCTACGTGCTCAAGGGTATTACAGAGGTAACCGATGGATTGGGTACCAAAACCCCTTGCTAAACCATCTCTATCAGTTGAAGACTAGGTCGTATCAAAAGCAAAGAAGCACAGGAGGAAATCTAAACGAAAATCTGAGTCTCCAGTCAACAATATTGGAGTGATTGAGCCCCTCACGATTGACATCAAGAAACCAAACACGACTATTCAAAACGTAGATCCTCAACCTAGTGTGCTTAACAAGTGGATATTAAATGTAACCTTCGAGTGTGCATAAAAGCCACTAGTGCCCAAGGAGCCTTTGACTTCCCAAGAGGATAATGAGCACCATAGGCACAATGTTGCCCATGATAAGGCTAATTGCTCAACAAAGCAAATGGCAGAATCGTCTAACAGCCAGGAGCAAATCTTCAAACCAATGCCAAGTCCCCTAGGAGTCCCAAATCTCCTATACCCTCTTTCCCTAAATGGACACAAGAAGCACAACATCAGTCATCAAGTGCAACTACTTAATCCCAATCTCTATCTCCATTTGAGCTTCCAAATGTCCAAGATGCATGACATGACACCACCCCTAATTCTCAGCCTAAGGATATGCATGTGCAATCCACCATGACTAGCTCAACTGCTGATGCTCCAATCTACACAAGTGAATATGCAAATGGCAACAAAAGACATGACCACTTGTGATTTGCTTAAGGACTTGACACCACAATCCACCAATAGTGGTTAGTTCACTAAACTAGCTGCTACTACTTCCTATCAGGAATCACAGCAGTCACAGCCTTTGGCCATGACAATGCCCCTTGTGGAACATATCCTTAGCAATTCACCTATACAAGAGATGTCACAACCAACATCCTTCACACCTTTAGCACTTCCAAAGCACCTAAAGCATAGGCTTGAGGAGAAATCTCTCAAAGATTTGGCCAAGGAGATGGCGCATTTGACCAATGAACCAGAGATGAGGTGCCTAATGAAGCTTCATCACAAGCTAACAGCCATCACATGTGCATACATCCATGTGGAAATTGGAAGGCCAACACTAGAGCACACAAAGCTCATAGTCGAACCCCTACCTTGGGATGAGCAATAACATGTTTGCTCCCGCTATGTAGCTATTGCTGAGGAAGTCATAAAGGACATCCCAAAGGCCACAGCTAGAGAATTGCACTTGATACCCTCACTCTATACTGCTCAATGTGTGACAAACAAGGAAAAGCTCGAAGTAATCAAACGAAAAGGGAAAGTGTAGAAATGGTACTCCAACCAAAGTTTGGTAGCCAAAATTGGCCATCAACTAATGACACTCGCGCTGAGCAAAGAAAGGCCCTCTAAACATCAAAACATGATCCCACGTACGTTGCCCCAACCTCATTATGAGTGTTGGCAGCAATCCATGAGGTCCAACTTTCTACCATTGTCCAAAAACGTCCCTTGTACGACAAATTGCTTCTAGAAGAAGTTCTACACTTGGCTAGCATGCTAGGAGTAGGAAGCATGGTATATGATGTTAGCGCATATGTCTTCTGCCTCACTCAAGTCCCTATAATCCTATATCTCTATGCTTCCCATCAATACAACCTTGACTTCTTCAACTGGTTTCATCCAAGCCTACATGATGGGAACCCTAAATCGTCTCTTGGTTCTACACTAGAGTTACTCGAACCTCTTGAGCAAGAGAAAAACACTTCTAAACACAACACCCGCTCTAATAAGAAGCAATGGAGGCATGTTCCAATGGGTAAGGAGACAAGATTCTAGAGTAAATGCCTGATTATGAGAAACTGCCAATGCAATCAGATGAGGAACTAAATGGAGGGGAATTAACTAAAGAGCTAGACTCTCCAAAAAGAAAGGTAGTTGTACCCTCACAACCTAGTGAGGCTGTTCAACGGGCCGCAGCTATGTCCCATGAGGACACACTAGAGAAAGAGAATGCTGAGGCCCAACCAAGCACATCAATGGCTGACCTAGTTCAAGGTCCTGGGTCTTCAAGGGATACACCTCAATTGCCTAAGAAAAAGAGAATAAAACAACGAAAACAACAACAGTATTTGCAAGTGGCTATAGACGCCAAGAAGATTGAGACCAAGAGTGCTGAAGAATTGAGGAATAAAGCATCGAGTCCATCCACAAATGAACCCATTGCCATCTCTCCTAACAACGGTGAAACCTCAAACACATTCGTATGTTCTGATAAGTCAAAGCAACCATTGCCATCAACGGTTGCTTGTAACACTCTATCCACTGACAATAGAACTTACATTGACCAATCAAGAGTGGATACAACATTGTCACAACAAGTTGACAAACTATACTAGTCACATCCGAGGAGAACCATGACACAATGGCAGCAAAGCCTCAGGAGAAATATGAAAACCCTGAGGACATAAGCAATCCTAGCATTTACCAATCTTGCTTGTCTAGGCCTGAGCCCCCAACTATGCTAAAGCCTAGAGAAACTCCCAGAACCTTGCATGAGATAGTAACCAAGCAACAAGCCTTTATAGAACATAGAAGTGTCACAAAGTACTTGACCGAGTTGGAGGCTAAACTCAAATTATTCGCATGTGCTTACATCCTTGCAGACATGGGCACATTCCCTAGGGAGCAACTTGAGGAATACTTTCATATCCACTATCCTGGGAAGTAGAGAGCTGCAAAGGGTGGAGGAGGAATCGAAGAGATTAGAATAAGAGTGCAAGCAAATGCCAAAAGAGGAGGAAGAATGACTAAGGCAAAAAGGGAGGATGAGATTACTCTAATGAAGATGGAATCAAAGATTTAGCCTACAAGCTGGCACATCGCTGCAACATGGACTCCATGCCATGACACCTAAGCCTAATACTGGCTTAGGAGTAGAGGAGAAATGTGCTCCCCCAATCTTAACTAGTTGAACTCACAGGAACTCTTCTTGCTAGGGGCTTGGGAAGCCAAAATAGCAAATGTAGCTGCCTCAATAGGAGCCACTGGAGTTGGTCCACGAAGAAGGGCATGACTTTAAATCAAAACAACGAAACAAAGAATGAGTGTGGGAACCAAGTCCCCCTCTGTGGCCACAACATGTACAGTCTGAAGAGAAAAGGGCTCCATGCCAAGCCATGCATTCCTTATGGTAAATCTCTTAGGCCCCCTCGGAATGTAACTACTGTAGAGCATTAGGATGATGTCTAGGTGTGCGCCCTCCCAATGCATCTCCAAAAAAAAAAGAGAGCAAACAAACAAAGACTCACACAAAGAAAAAAGAAAGAAACAATGAGCTTTTCCATATATACAAGAGTGCCACATACACTACACCTAGGGGTCCTCAAGTTAGGCATGTTCGATGGCCTTGGTCACCCGACCCTCTAGCCCTTCTTGTCTCCCCACTTCACACTTACGGCACATCAAGGGCAGGACACACCTAGGGAGTTTGTGCTCGCCTATGGTTAGATCTGTCTCCCTAAGTGACACTCACAGCACCTCCCCTGTACACAAACCGGGTCCTTAAGTGTGGGACAACACCACAACTACCCGATCAAATCTTATATCGGCCTTCGCAATCTAATCTCAACATCGATGAGCTCAATTAAGCTACATCGTGTTGTCAAATGCACAATTAATGTCTCAAGAAGCCTTCGAGTGTCCATCTCCTCAACATCGATAATTTTTTCCATCCCATTGAACCCTCGCTTCATCCACACATTGCTACAAGGAACCTGACCAGCAATATTCTAACTACATACTATCTAAGTATGCATATGCACTCACATAATATCTACACCACAATCTATGCATAGTTTGGGTCCTCAAGTACAGGACAATACTCTCAGCTAACTTGTCAATCTATCTCCCAAACTCATCAAACTACGTCTTGTGCATAATAAGAATACTAGCACTATCCCCTAGGGAGAGACCATGTGAGAGGTTTTCAATTGCGGGTATTGAAAACTCCAACGAAAGTACAGTCAGCTCTTCATCAACACTCAACTCTAAACTATTGTCCTTTATTATCATGCAAGCCCAACAAAGAATCGTCATGTGCAGAATCCCCAAAAACCAATGCATGTGCCAGCCATGAGTGTAATTCTCAACAAAGAGCAGCCCTATCACCAACTCCAACAACCCTACCACCAGCCAACCAAGCCACCAATGTGACCCCAACCAACGACCTTCATCCACACCACCACCAAGACTCCTCCAAGGCAAACCACATCAATCCCTTCCACACATATCTTTGATGCATGCCAAAGCCTACTACCTACCACAGTGAGTGCCATGGGACTAGCACTCGTTTAGGAGGGGGTAATGTTAACCCTTAGATGAACAAGGTGGAAAATCTGAAAATTTTGAAGCAGAAGACAAGGCCAAGACAAAAGTGAAACAGAAGACGAAGGGGTGCCAAGAAAAATATGAAAACATAAAAAGTGCAGAAAAGTACTAAAACAGGGAGAAAGACGCACAAGAAAAAGCGCAAGTCAATACTTTTGTAAAAGAGCGCAAGGCGCACCATGATTTATTTTAAGAGCATCAGGCTCTCACCTGTGCAAATTGTAAAGGTAGATGGGTGGTAGGAAGAAAGCTAGAAAGATAGGAGGACAATGGGAAAAAGGGCCTAGGCCATGTAAAAAAGTGGATAAGGAGATGATCGCCCAAAAGGGATTTATGGTTTTGTATATAAAGTTGAAAAGTAAATGAGAAGCTCATTCTTATGTGTGGTTAAAAGTGGCTCTCCTCCTCCTCCTCTTCTTCTTCTTATTCTTCTTCTTCTTCTTCTTCTTCTTCTTCTTCTTCTTCTTCTTCTTGCTTACTTACTTGCTCGAGCTTGTGCTTGAGGGAGGGAGTATGAGAGTGTGAGGGTGAGGGACTGTGGTGGAGAAGCTCTCCATCTTCTCCTCTCTTCTTCTCTTATCTTATCTTCTCTTCTCTTCTCTTGCTCGTGGCAATGGAGCTTGGAGCATGGAGCTTGAGGATCGAGCTTGCTTGAAGCTTGCACTTGGATCATAGAGCTATCGGAGTGCTTGAGGGAGCAGGCAACTCGATCAGGCATAGAGGTAAGCTTACTACACCCATAGAGATGGATAGCGCATCGACTATATGAGAGGTAGCCATTAGTGCTTCGATTGAAACACTTGAAACAATAAGCGGTCTGTGGGTCTTGGTTGTTTTTGTTGAGCTTGAGCTCTCCTCTACATTCATGGTAACCTAATTGGACCATGGCTTGTTGTAATTATTTTGTTTTTATGTACTCCCTAAGCTTGTTTAGTTTCAACTTTTGCCCATGATGATACCATGACTTGATATTGGCTACCAAGAATATCATTGCCACTTAATGTAGACACTATTGCACTCGGCTTGATTGTCTTTGACCATGATGATGTTGTGGCCTACTCTTTGGCCGCTTGGAAGATCTCAACTCGCAAATGTAGATTGTGTGTACAACTACACTCTCCATGACTGGTGTTTGTTAGATATGATCAATGCCCCACCCTCATTAGGTGCTACTTATGGGTGGACATTGAGGGGGGGTGTTAGATATGATCAATGCCCCACCCTCATTAGGTGCTACCAATGATCCATGGTGCTCAAAGTTGTAAGGCCCCCATTATGAGGAGAAGCCAAATGTGAGCCCAGACATTGGTTGAGTCCTGACTTGTATATCAGATGAGGTCTATGTGACCGAATGGCAAAAAGGTGACCGTTGTGGGTCTAATCTTTGGGTTAGACGGAGTGGTTAAGCTGGCCCGATGGTAAAGGGAATATTCCTTGGAATATTCTTTGGAATATTCCCTCACCGACTAGTGGAGGCTCATATGGTAGGTTGGTCAGGCCGACCTAACGACCTTCGCGGGCTATAAAAGATAAACCCCTTCACAGCCATCAATCACTCATCTTTCACCTAGTCAGAGTTGTTGTTCCAGCTAGCCTTAAGCTCTTCACCTATCTTCTGTCTAGATCGTCATCTAAGCTTCACACAGTGGAAGCGCATGGGTGGACAGAGCCATCTTTGTATCAGTTGTTTGGAGCTAAAGAATTTACTGATTCTTCTCTTTTCTGTTGCGTACTCTCTATCTCTATCTCAGATTCTGTTCGCTGCGCCGTGTAATATTTTACAGTGTTATGACACCCTCTCTAATTTATCATGAATAGTATATAGGTACTCTAAGCAACATGCATATTTCTCAAATTTTCACACTTTCTCTTTCCCTAATCTATTGTTTTCTGTAATTAAATAAGGCACCCCCCTATTTGCACTCGATTCTAGACATGTATAACCTAGCCATACATGCTTGTAATAGATTCCATACTACTGTTGCTGCTATATACGATCATAATGCAACCATGCTTTGGTGATTAATTTAAGTTTTTCTTTGAAATATATCTTTATTTATCATGGTTTTTTTTTAATATGCTCTTACATAGTAGTTGACTATGATGGTCTACTTAGAGAGTCAATAAACCCTTAGGTGAAAGTATTGCATCAACTCCTCTCTTCCTCTTTGTTTGGTTCTTTTTGCTTATGGATGACGCACCTAGATTACTAAGCTAGGTACTTAAATATTGGCCTATTTTTCTTGAGCTCTAGTCATTATGTTCAAGGGAATTGGGGAACATCATAATCAAATGTCTCGACATTGAAAAGTCTGAGTGGTATTGATGGTACGATTACTAACCTAATGGATAGGTTCTGTCGAGGGCAATCAGCATGTATGTGTGTGATTCCACACTCTAAACATCTTGAGTTAGTTTTATCCTTGTTAGCTTGTTCTCTTTCAAGACATCTCAACAATAAAAGTCCAACATACTGTGGTTGGCTTCCCCCCATGCATTGACCTTGTTCCTTGCGTAGAGCCATAACTAAAATTATCCTAAAATCCATCGAGATTGGATATCCCTCTTTGTCATAAGTGACATAAAGATTCATGCATGTTTCGTGTTCCAATTGCTCTTCCCCAAACTACACGAGTGTCACTAGGTGGATGAGTGACAACAGGTCTAGATGGTATGGGTATTCCTGTCGGCCTACCCTGGGAGCCATAGGTCTTTGTTTGTTGGATGTTAGTAGTGCTATGGAGCTCCTCTGCTATAGTTGAGCTATCTATTCATTAGATAGAATGGTTGAGGATAGGGCTAAGAATTTGACAGTCTCCTAGGCCATCTAAAATGAATGGCCTCATGACCAAACCCTCCACAACTTGTGCAAGTGTGGGGTCATAGGTTGGGGTACCTTGATTGGAAATTATTGACGCCACAATGGATGCACTGAAGGTGTGGTCTCATGCACTACCTCAATGCATTTTGAAGCTTTGTGAACTCTAGCTTGATGCATGCCATTTCCTCTATAAGGTCCATGCCTTTCCCCTTGTCTTGAATGTTAGAGATAGGCTACTCACTATGGATTTTGGATCTCTTGCTGTGAATGGTAATTATGCTTGTTGATTGAATAGCCTTGGCATTCCTCTCTTATAACAATCATCATCATGGATCACCTATTTGAAAACTTTGACTAGTATATCTCTCTATATACTCAAATTACTTTGCCAACATCTTATAGAGTTTCTCATTTCTAATTCCATTAATGAACATTGTGGTGACTGCTTTCTGCATGGGTTGTTCGACTATTGGGAGATCCTCTTGTAGAGACTATGGATGTGGGTGATATAATCAAAATTTTCTTTCTTGTCTTTTTTATTAACATTAATTAATTTGAAAATAAAATTGTTTATATATCTCACTTTTGAGAATCTTTTGATAAACAGGTCCTTAAGCATATCGAAGTCATTGTGTTCAACATCATTCAGCTAGTGAACTAGGTTTGACCTTTTCCCCCTAGAAATAATCTAGAAGGTTGTGCACATTGGCAAGAGTCTTCAAGATTGTTAGCCTCACAAACTTGTTTAAATTACTCCATGAAGTTGTATGGATCATCTCATGCTTTGTACTACTCAATTTGTTTTGTGACTATAGGTATTTTTTCTTGGTTTGTGGTATTGGGTGCTATTCCTAATCCGGTTAGGATTGAGGCAACTAATGCCATGCTACTTTGCTTGTTGGCCAAATTAACCAGCAATTGCTTAGTCATGATTGGTGTGAGGTTTGGTTCAAGGGCTCTTTTCCTATTGGCATTGGCTCTTGGTCTAGTTCTTTTTGAGAAATCTAGGATATGTAGTTTAGTCTCTCTCCTTTGCTAATAAATTCTTTGTGTTGACAGGAACTTATTGACCTGTTGCAACATATTGACCTGTTGACATGAACCTGTTGACCTGTTGCAACATATTTTTTCCTAGTTTCCTTTTCTCTTCTAGATTTGTTATTATATTCTGTGCCAATCTTCCCAGGCGTGTATCCATGTCTTCTAATCATTTTGGACTAATAGTTGCAAGATTTTTGTTGGAACTTCAGTAGGGTCACGAACCCTAGGTCGTTTGTATCAGAGCTCAAAGCATACATTGTTTTTGACTATTCTCATTAGACTAGGATCTTGATGAGATTGATCAAGTGAAGTAGGGAGATGTTGGCATGTGGTCATTGCATTGTACAATAGGTGCTCAAAATATAGTTGCCCAATTACCCCTTGTTGGCTAGTAAGGCTTGTTAACAAGTAGGTCATATCATGTATATTTGTAGGATATTTTCGATGATGATTGGCTTTGTCTTCTAGTAATCTTTTCCTTTTTCCAATAGGGGCTATTAATTGGTTCAATTTCTTAGCTTTGGGGTTTTGTTTTTCCTTGCTTGGCCTCTCTTGGGTAATCCAGATTCCTTTCTGAATTAGTATGATATGTGTTCCACATTCTTTTTTAGCCACAAATAATCTTTTTTTTCACTTTGTGCAAATGTGAGTGTGTGCGAGAAGTGAGCATTTGGAGTGAGCTCTTGATTGAGTTTTTTTGGTAACCTCTATGGGAGCTCTCATTCAACCGCCAAGACCCACGGACCGCTTATTGCTTCAAGCGTTCCAAGCGAGCTCTATGGCTACCTCTCACATAGTCGATGCACTTTCAAACCTACGAATGTAGTGAGCTTACCTCAATGCCGAAATGAGTTGCCTCCTCCTTCATGCACATCGGTAGCTCCACGATCCTTGATGCTAGCTCACGCACCCTCAAGCCTCCTCCATCAAGCTCCATCCACCATGGCCGTGCTTGTGCGAGCAAGGAGAAGAGAGAAGAAGAAGAGAAGTGGAGATGGTAAAGAGCTTCACCCTCTTGATCCCTCACTCCCACACACTCACTCCCTCACACTCTCATACTCCCTCCCTCAAGAGCACACACACACAAGTAAAGAGAAGGGAAGAAAGGAAGAAGAGAGGTCTCTTGTTAGCCACACACCAAAGAATGAGCTTCCATTCACTTTTTGAACTTTATATATACAAGCCCTAAAATTCCATGGCCGCCCATCCTTTTTACATGGCCTAGGCCCTTTTTCCCATTGTCCTCCTATCTTTCTAGCTTCCTTCCTACCACCCATCTACCTTTACAAATTGCACGGATGAGAGCCCGACACTCTTAAAATAAAGCTTGGTACTCTTTTACAAGAGTTTTTAGAGTTTTTTGAGGCGCCTTCTCTTTAAAATTGTGATTTCACCTCCGCTTAGTCTTTTAAGGGCCACCTTTGCGCCCTTGCTCTTTTTCTGTTCTTTTTTTGCTTTTTGCTTCATTTTTCTATCATCTTGAACTAAGGTTAACATTGCCCCCTTTCGAGACGGGTGCCAATCCCATGGCACTACAAAGTCTCTTTTGTGAAAGGGTGGATTTTGGGCGAGGGCTGGGGGACTCGTGTGATTGGGAAGCTTCGAGAATGATTGGGGTGGATAATTAAGGGGTGTAGAGTGGATGATGGGGGTCTCCGAAGTTGATGGGTCGCAGCATCCTATTGTACCTAGAAAGAGAAGGTGCTCGACCTAATGGGGGTGTCTACCTCGCCATGCAGTGTTTGGTGCTCATGCTAGCGGAACAGGGAGTTAGGTCTAACCCTACGTAATCCTGGGTGATGTCCCACACTTGAGTATCCTATTTGTGTAAGGGGAGGTACGGTGTGTGTAGCTTAGGATGACAAGTCTAACTCGAGGCTGCTGTCAACTCCTTAGGTGTGTCCTACCCTTTGGGTGCCCTAAGCGTGAAGTGGGGAGGCAAAAAGGGCTAGGGGGTTAGGAACAGGGCCGGCCGACCAAGGTCACCGGATGTGCCTAACTTAAGGACCCCTAGATATAGGGACTATGAGCCATGTGCCACGACTTGCGTGTGGATACGTTTTTCTTTCTTTTTCTTTTTCTTTTGTGGGTTCAATAGTAGGGAATTGTTAGTCCTCATCATCAAGATGGGGTGGTGAACGAGGTTTAATGGAATGGCTCAAAAATCTCTAGCTCTGCATGAAATTCTTAAGGTTCAAGCGGACCTGGAGGGGAGTGGTGGAAAGAAATGGATGGCTGCAGCAAGTAAACTGGTTTTCGCTCATATCTTCTAGGACTGTGAGGCAGAAAGAAGGGAGGAGGCTTGCTTGCATCATTAGGCAGGTCATCACGTAGCTATCAATTGTGTTAGGATCAAAAAAGAGTGGGGGAAGGCCGCATTCGGTCAGGGTGAAGTCCTGCCTAAGTAGGATTTTTAAGAGCCTAAGATAGTTGCAAGTGGTAATGAAGGCGGGATCTGGTAAGAGGAGAAATTAGCAATAAAGCATGTCATGGTGGCATCTAAGCTATCGGAGGTGAAGGTGAGGACTTGGGCTAAGGTAGTGGTACAAGGGTTATATATGACAGGGAAGTTGTAACGGCCATGGGTGTTTGCATTGAAGTCTACTCCTATTCTACGAGGGTACGCCATGTAGGTAGGGTTGTTCCTCTCCGAAGGGAGAGTGTTATAGAAGGCCATCCATGCAAACACATCGTCGCAGATGCGCCTCCGCCACAGTGGTTGGCACTCGTATTCGAGCACGAAGTGAGGCACTTCAAAAATTTTATTCTGCCAACATTCCGCATCCTCTATACCCCAGAGGGTGGGATTCTTCTTTCTTTCCTTCAACCACTGTTGGCTTAGCCGGCTTCCAAAATTGATCACCTCATCCACTATTTTAGGTGAAAGGACTCTGCGCAGGGCATTGGGGATGAGGAAGCTGAAGTTGAAGGAAGGCTTCTCCTTTTCTTGTCTCTCCTAGATTATGAGCTTCGTAAAACTGGTCGGCATGTCATTTGGGCATGGCAGGAGGGGTATAGACGGCTGGTGAGCCATAGGGTTAGCCCTCAATCTTTGTCTGGCTTCTTCCACCAATTTCCTCCTCTTCTCCCTCAGGGTGGTTTTCCTTTCCGTAGATGCATCTGCTAGTTGCCCCTGCCCTTCAAGATGGGGTGAAGGGGGTTGTGGGACCACTTCTTCTTCGAATCTGCCTAGGTTGATTTGCAATTCAGCCTCACTCCCCGGGCGCTCTTGTTGTTGTACCTCTTCTACGAACCCCAGAGCATCAATCTCCTTGGGAGTTAGGCCGGCCGATAGCAGGTACCTACGTTGTTCCTTCGGGCTTAGCCCAATTGCAATGGGTTGGGAGGGCATGTGTAGCTCTGCTCGCAGAGCTCTGCGGGCTATGCTCAGCTTCTTTTTTACCGCCTCCAAGGACTCCCCTTCTGTCGCATGAGTGGCATCCATCAAGGTATTCAGGAAGATTCATTATTGAGTATTGAAGGCCACTTGGGCTGCCTCTGCTCTGCCCTTTGCTAAAACTTTCTCTTTTCCACAAGAGCCAGGCGACGCGCCAAGGTCTTCAGTCTTTGCTCATTTTGGCTTACCCACTCTTCGGCTCTCTTTTTCATTTCCTCCATGCCTTCACCCGATCTTTGTACCAAGTCCATGAGCCTCTGCTCCTAGTCTTCCAATTCCCTGTTCATTCTCTCCTGCTCCTCTCTTTTGAGGCTCAGCCTTTCGGTGATAATTTCCATTTCTCGGTGGTGTTGCTCCTCTTCTCGCTTCCTTTCTTCCGCCCCTACGGTAAACTCTTTCATGCCTCATTCGATCTGACCTATTTTTGCTGCTAGATCCTCATGTTGTATGATCAGAAGCTTATACTCTCCTTTCATCTTCTCGAGCTCTTGATTTTCATCTATGAGCTATCACCACCAGCTTTGCTCCTTTTCTTCTTTGGTTTTTATTTCCCATTTCAGGTCGAGAATTTCCTTTTGTTGTGTTACCATTTGCCTTGTCTTTTCGAGCTGGAAGGCCACTACCGCTTCCCTTTCCACTTCCAATTCAGCCACCACTATCCTCCTCCTCCCTTGCCCTCTCTAACTGAGAGAGCAATTCATCAATGTACTCGTCATGGTTTGTGGGTGGCGTCATAGTGGTGGGGATTGGGGTGGTTGAGGCTTCCATTTTTTGGCGTTTTGGCTCTTGCCTAGACTCGGCATCTATAGTTGGCCTTTTCTACCCGGTGGCTGTGGTCTCCCCGCTCTTTCCTTGTGCTAGTTTCTTATTGATAAAGTATTGCATCCATGCCACAAAACTATTCACATCGGTGCTGGCCGGGATGCTTGGGGTAACAGTGGTTGCTTCATTGGCGGGTACCAAGAGGGGAGGATGGGATGGATGGGGGCCTTACCCTTGCCTTCGATGACCATGGATGGCATGGCTTCAGGTACTTGAGCGCTTGAGCAAGGCCTATCTTCCCTAGGTGGACTTAAAGCCCCTAGACCATCGAGTTGGCTCTATTGTTCTATGGACCGGTGAGTTGCTTCAGCCATGTCTTCCTCCTCCTGTCTCCTCAACTCTGCCTCCTCTTCCATAGCTCTTCTTTCTCTCTCTTCTTATGTTTTCCTTGCTTCCTCTACCAACTTTTCAGCTTCTTCCTTCTCCTTCTTTTTTCACTATGCCACCTCTCTTAGGGATTCCTTTTTTGCTCTTTCCAGATCTTCTTTTTCCTTTTTCCTACCCGCCTTCTGTTTCTTCTTCTGAGTTGCCTTCCCAATGGACTCCTTTGTTTTTCTTTGTCCGAGTTGAGCCTCCCGCTCCTCCTTCTCTGTCTCGATTTCTGTCATGTCGTTCGATTACTCGTCCTTTTGATGGGTCAGTGACCTGTCTAGGGTCTCATATGCTCTTTTGTTTCCTTGTTGGGCTTCTTTCACAGCCTCCTAGAGGATGGTCGTCAATATGCTTCCATACCCAATGAATGAGGATTTCGAGGAAGGTTTCTTTCTCTCCATATTCTTAGATGTTGGGGATTCTCCGCCTACCTGTCTATTGCCCAAGGCTAGTACTTTGGCTGCTTGGTCTATTGTCTTACCCACGTAACCATTCCAATCCACCTCATCTAGGGTGCGGGCTGCCACATTCTCTAGCATAGGTACACTGATCTGATGCATGAGGAAATTATAGCATTGGCTAGAGAAAAGGGAGTGCACCAACTTTGCCTGCATGCGGATCTCAACATCGGGGATATCCTGTATGCTGATGCCATCGTTTGTTAAAACTTCTTCCCTCTTCATCTTCAGTAGAGCATACACATCCCTCTTACATTTTTTCTCCACCTTAGGTTCCAGCCCCAGTGCCTTCTCTACCAAGGCCTGGTTTAGTGGTACCTGCACTTGTCGGGCATTGTCCCCCCTTCCCACCATCACCGTTCCGCATTCTTGGTCGAGGTTGTACATTCTCAAAAATTCTACACACTTCATGTGGTCAGGTTCCTGTGCAAACTTCTCTAGGTACTTGTGGAGGTTACACTATTCCACTATTCTCCTTGTGGCATGCTCCTTGGCCACCACCTTCTCAAGGTTGTGAATGCTGCGGAATTTCAACTGACTATAAGCCCAATTTTCCAAGCCGACGTCATACTACGCTCTCTCTTCCTCCGTGAAAGGGAGTCGGTGAGCACGATCTTGCTACTACATCTTTCGTTCCTGTCATAAATCATCATTTTCATTAGTGCTTGCGAAAGAGTTACTTGTTGAAAAGAAAGGCTTTGTGTTCATTGAATGAAAACATTTAAGCTCCAACATAAACTTTCATTTCAGACTTTTTCGCACTTTAATTCAACTTTTTCATGGCATTTTCCTCACCCACAAACTAATATATTCCTTTTCTTCCCGTTTTTAAATGTTGACTGAGGTTTTCACCGCAGTGTGGCTTTTCCTCACGTGTTTATGTGTCTATTTGATTTTGATTGGTTCCCTTCCTTACCTTACCCCCCTTCGCTTCCGGATTTGGGGATAATCCTTCCTAGGATTGAAAGCTAGTAGGCCCTAGGTTGTTAGCTTACGGTCGAGTGTTTACCTTTGCATGAGCCAAGTGTAGAAGTCTGGATTGTATTCTAGCTGAGGATCGCGGTCCATATCAAAGGGTCGGGTACCTACGTGTGTAATGTAAGTAAGGACATCTGTCAGGACGTCACCGAAATCAATGCGACTAGCAATATGTAACTCTTCCTCTGTCAAGAGACGGTCAAGGTAAGGGTTTCCTTTGATGTGCTCTTCTAGGGGTCGGTCACGAATAGTGGTTAATACCCTATATGAGGTGGGAGTGACATAATTTGGCTCATATTCTGACATCTTGATGGCTCGGCGCTGCTTAGCATTGGTCATTATTTGGCATCCCTTGAGTTCCCATTGCAATAGAAGAGCATACCAGCTCCGTAGGAATGGGGATTCGATCTCAGCAAGCCTTTTTTAACTCCTCTAATTCTCGATCAGTGATGCCAGAAGAGGCTCGCTTATCGTATGATGTGATGAGCCGTTGTTTGATGGCTTGCTCTGTAGATATCTATGTGCGAAGCAACTCTGCAAGCTGAGTGGGGTGCTTTGACGAATGCAAATTCCAATGTGTCCCATGAACAAGGCATTGTATGAATTTATGTTGCAAAGGGCTCTTGCAAGAGGTTCAAGTCCAAGTATTCATAACTCAGAGCTAGCGACATGAATGTGGCATCTAAGTGTCTGAGGCAAGCAATGATGTCATCCCCCGTGTCCTTGGATGGATCTGCAACCAATGACAAGAATGATTTCCACTCATAGGAGGGTCTAAGACCTGCGGGTGGTTGAGGTCTGACCGAACGCAGGCTCGATTGTTCTTAAGATTGCAGTTGGGTCGCTTGCCAACGGGCTCAGATGACTGATTGGGACGTCCCTACTTGGGGGTGTGGCCTCCTGCATCTTGATTAAGTCACGTGAGACTCATTTGGGAACAACATGCTAAAGTTTGGGCCGGTAGATTTGGTCGATCTGCATGTGCATAATCCGTTGCGAGTCAACGTGCTTGGTGACTCGAGTCCTTTGTAGCATTAGGCCTTGACTAGTTGCACGGTGGGGTTCGGTTACTCATGCGGGTGGCACTTGATTGGTGCTCTGGGCTGCTTTAGACTTAGGGATCCATATTCGGGTATTATCCTTGTAATAACCTTGTGCTTGCAATAGGGTCTTAGGAACCCAACGCAGCTTCACTACGTGTCGTTGTGTGTAGCTTTGTTTTGGCCTCCTAGGTTTTGGGGCTATGTTGTGAGTCTTGTGAAGGCATGGCCGATTGCCTTTGGGTGGTAGGGTTTGACGTTTAGGCACCCACCTTAAGTGATGTTCATGGGCATCGACCGTGGTTTCAGTCGGTTGCTAGCATAGAGGTCTCGAAGGGTACGACAAATCACAACACTCCTCCTTGGACTTGGCTGGCTATGTGTTTACCAATGGCGTTGCGGGTCTGGTGGGGATTGCGTGGTCCTTGTTGAAGGCTGCCACTATGCGAACACTGCCAATGGCTAAGTGGATACGTTGCGACTCATAATTGACATTGTAGTGAGCTTTCTTTTTAAAGGTTCGACCCAGCAGAGATTATGTGCCTGCATTTCCGTGTTTGGCAACACATAAAATGTCATTGGTGTGCTCACAGACTCAATAGAAATAGCAACCCTGCACTTCCCTAGGAGTGCATATGAGGGCCCCCCATATGGGCTCAGTTTGGTGGTAGTGAGCTGTAGTTGTGGTTTGCCAATACGGGTCCAATGATTGTGGGTTAAGACATTGAAGTCTACTCCATCATCAACTAAAGCATTGACATTGGAGGTTTGCTTAACAGTGATTGTGATGCGGAGGTAGACAGGTTCTACAATTTCCTCATTTTCCTCGTCAATCTCCATGATTGTACCTACCCGTACTCTGACCGGTGGTTCTAACATAGGTGGTTCATGCAAGGGGTGCATGGGGGGATAATACTTCTTGATGCGACTACCATTAAAGAAGCCTACACCCTCGCCTTCCAAAGTCTCGAGTTCAACATTACAGGTTTCGGCTAATGACACGAACCTTGAAGGGCCCTAGACCTTTAAACTTCATTTTCTACTTATGCTCCTTAATGGAGTACAGGAGCACTAAGTCACCTTGTTTGAAGTCGCACTGCTTGACATGTTTGTCAAACCAGCTTTTGCATCGTGCTTTCTTGCATATGAGTGCATGGGTAGCTAGGAAGCGTGTTTCCAAGAGGTGTTCGAGTTCAATTAGATGTTGCGTCCATGCTTCCTTTCCTTCCCATCTTTCGTGAAGTGTGATTCTTAGGCTAGGAACGAAGAACTCTACAGATAGAATTGCTTCCGTTCCATAGGTCAACCTAAAAGGTATCTGGCCTACGACTGTTTTGTAGGTTGTGCGGTAAGCCCACAAGGCTACCATCAGCTTGTCATCCTAGTCGTTGCGTGACATAGAGACCACCTTGGTCAGGGCATTGACTAGAATTTTATTGGTGGATTCCGCCTGGCCATTCACCTGAGGGTAGTATAGAGAGGATTTTTGATGGATAATCAGAAAGGTGGCTAGAAGATACGCGATCACTTGATTAATGAACTGTGTGCCTTGGTCACTAACCAATTCAATGGGGTAGTCTAATCGTGAGATTACCCGCTCCCATAGTAACTTGGTAGTTGTTCTCGCATCATTCTTTCACGTAGCTCGTGGTTCTGCCCATTTTGTTAGATAGTCAGTGGCTACAATGATATACTTGGCTTGAGAGTATTGTGCCGCAGGACTAATGGGTCCTATGAAGTTAACTCCCCATTTCTCGAAGGGTTGTCGTGCAATCACCGGGGTTAGCTCCATCTGATTCTTACGAATCGGGACCTTTGTCCGTTGACAATCGTCACAGTGCTTAATGAACAGCTCCGCATCGCAGAAAAGTGTGGCCCACCACAGTTGAGACTGCAACACCTTGCAGGTTGTTGTCTCTCCACTAAAGTGTCCTCCCGTGATTCCACTATGTGCTTCTAAGAGCACTTCTTGCATCTTGTATTTGCATACACATCTGTGCAACAAGTCGTCTTGCCCTAGCCTATACAGCTGACCTGCTCTATCAACTGATAGGGTTGGATCTTAAGGATGAGCTATCTAAGTCAGGCTTTCTCCATTGGTCTTTCAGGTAGTCCATTCTCAAGCACTTGGACTATGTCATCTACCCAATATGGCATCAAGTCGGCTCGAAATAACTCTCTCTTGCTCGACAGGCTAAACAAGTGCACGTCTGGCAAATCATCTACGATGCCTTGTCCAGCAGCCTCTCCCATGGGGATGCGCGACATGTGGTCAGTCATGTAATCTTGTTTCCCTTTTCATACAACCACGGTCAAATTCTAGAAGTAGAAGGAGCCATCGGGCTATGAGGTCTATGACACAAGGTTTGTTTACTAAATATAGCAAGGCTTGATGATCCACAAAGAAGGTGAAAGGAGTGGCCAACAAATAATGCCAAAATTTCATCACGGCAAACACCATGGCTAAACCTTCTCTTTCTGTTGTCGAATAATTAATCTGAGTCTCAATGAGTTATCTGCTGGCAAAGCTCATTGGATAGTTGAGATTGTGTTCGCCCGGTTGGCACAACATTGTCCCTAAGCGAATTTAGAAGCATCAAAATGCACGTGGAAGGTAATGGTCCAATCCGAGGCTCACAAAATTGGTGTTGTGGTCAAGGCTTTTTTTAGCTCCTCATACTGTGTTGGAACTCTTCAGTCCATTCAAATACAATCAATAGCTTGTACAAAGGTCTAGCAATCAATGTATAATTCAACACAAACCGTCAATAATACCCTGTATGACCTAAGAAGCCTTGCACTCCCTTATACTTGGTCAGGGGTGGAAGATCAATAATGACCCTGACTTTCGAAAAGTTCGTGGCGATGTTGTTCTTCGACATCGCGTGCCCTAGGATACATCCGTGCTTTACCCAGAACTGGCACTTTAAAGGGTTCAAGAAGAGGCAACATAGGCGACAGCGTTCAAAGACCACTCGGAGTCTATCTAAATGTTCTCTCTAGGTCGAGTGAACACACAAGTCGTCTACGAAGACCTCCAGCCCTTTCCTGAGCATGTCTTTAAATATAGTGTACATAAGGCGTTGAAAGGTGGCTGGAGCATTTGTTAACCCGAAGGGCATGACTATGTAGGTGAAGACCCCCCCACTCAGTAGCGAATACAGTTGTATGCCTATCGTCAGGATGCACCTGCACTTGATTGTATCCAGAGAAGCCGTCCAGAAAATTGTAGGCCTCCTCACCGGCCACTCTCTCAAGCATGTGCTCTGTGTACAACAATGGGTAGTTGTCCCTCTTCGTTGCAACATTCACCTTCTTGTTATTGATGCATACCCCAATATTTCCGTTCTTCTTCATTACAATGACTATAGGTGATACCCGGTCTATGTAATCAATTTCGTAGTTGAACCCGGCTCTCATCAGCTTGTCGATCTCTTCTTTGATTGCATGAGCATGCTTGGGATTCATGGGGTATAGTCGCTGCTTGGCCGGCATTTCATCTGGTGTCATGGGTATGTTGTGAGTTACTACACTTGGATCTACCCCCTTGAGTTCTTCTAAGGACCAGGCGAATACGTCTACATACTCTTATAAGAGGGCAACGAGACGTGTCTCCTCCTTATCCATCAGGTCATCGGCAATGAAGATAGATTGGGGTGTCTCCCCCTCCAGAGC
Source organism: Lygodium microphyllum (assembly GCF_053477565.2). Classification (NCBI taxonomy): domain Eukaryota; kingdom Viridiplantae; phylum Streptophyta; class Polypodiopsida; order Schizaeales; family Lygodiaceae; genus Lygodium; species Lygodium microphyllum. The sequence continues at coordinate 130,564,614 of NC_141140.1, read as the reverse complement.
TAGGTTCACCTCCTTGACCTTGGCGAGCCCTTCAATGGGTTCACTTGTTTGCCCTTGACGTTTAGCACCCAGCAAGATCACTACCCTATCGCTCTTTTTGAATCTCGTCAACCTTTTGGGGAGGTGTCATGTGGTTTTCGTTGTTCGTCCACTCTTGCATCCTTAGATTGGTCCGCCCTTTCTTCTTTCAAGCATCTGCGCCTTAGGTGGACGGGTAGGTTCAAAGTCGTATTCTATGGTGTCTATCTCGTCCTCACCCTCGTTACTGAAGCAGTGACGGTCCTTGCATTCGTCATGGGAAGTATCTTCATCTAACCGCTTGTCGTCTCCTAGGTCTTGGTCTGTTTCGTGTGGTTATCTGGGAATCAAGGCCCGATTGTACTTGAGGTTTAGGTCATACACCTTAGCCCATCACCACCTTGGTTCATTCAAGAGATCTTAGAGTGGCTTGAATTTTGCTGCTGGATTGCATGCTAGCTTGCCAATCAAATACTCTACAACCCCCTGAAGCTCCCTCCAGTTGGTTGGCACTTGAAAGGTGACAAGGTTGGGCCTTTCGCGAAGGCTTCCTGCCATCATGCAAATTGTCACTGAGGGTGCACTCTTGGGTTCGCCGATCATCTTAAGGGCATGTTTGTACTCCTCGTCGTTCAAGAACAGCAGGTCGATGGTAGCAAGGACATGCATCCAGTCTCACTCGTCTTCAGGACATGGGATATACTTAGTTAGGGGATCATAGGATTTTCTAATCTAGGTACCACCCTTGAGCATCGTAGAGATGGCGTCGAGGTCAATTGGTGTAGTTTCCCAGGAGTCCATTTCTACCCTCACGGCAGCTGTTCTATTGCCTAGGAAGATAAGACCATTACCCCAATCTTCTATCACTTTGGTGTTGCGCATCCAGGGTCGACCCAATAGGACATCATAGTCCACTCCCTTCATGACTATAAAGTCAACCGAGAATTGGATTCCATTAATTCTTATCGACTAGTTTTCTAGCACCCCAAATGGCTTCACTTTCATTCCGTTAGCTAATGTGACGTTGAACCTAACAGTCTCAACAGGTGGATTGCCCCAAGTTAGGAGCACTGCATGACTCATTACACTGACTCCCGCTCTTATGTCTACAATCCCCTTCCTTGTTATGTCGCCTAGGGCTAAGACTAGCAAGACTGTGTGTTTCTCGATGCCTTCCCAGAAAGCGTTAATGTGCAAGGATTTGGGCACGGAGTGTAACGTCAAACTCGGTATTTGTGTCTCTGCATCATGTTGTTGTAGGTTTGTAGCAACTTGCTCTTGTGACCCTTCAACCCACTGCCTTAAGTCCTACCATAGACTCGGTTGTTGCCTAGGCAGATTTCCCAGGTTTATCGTCATCGGGGTGGTCACTAGAGTGGTAAGGAGGTCATTGGCTACCCATCCTTCTCTTGCTCTGGATCGTCCTGGCTAGCGCCCCTGATTGGATTGCTTGCCCATAGAGCAAGGCCTTGCCTAAGCAATAATGCTTGTGGCACCGCTGCATCCCTCAGTTTCGGCGGAGGGGGTGAGAGCGGCATGCTCGTGCTACAGAGATCCTCAATCTCGTCCTCCAAGGTGGACTCTGCATCTTGCAGGTGTTTTCGAGCCACCTTTACCCACTCCTTCACCTTCTCAATTGTCTCTAGTTGGTGCTTCGGGTCGGGGTACTCCCCTACCTTTGCTTCCATTTTTAGTAATCTTCCGGGCTGATATCTCTACTTCAGTATCAGTGACTTTCTTTCCAGCAGGTAGCGCTGTGGCGCTCTCAGTTTTCAACGTGATTTTAGCTTCGGGTCTCTTCTTCCTCCGCCTATGGCTCTTCTTCCCTATTGAGGCTGCATCAAGATTGTTAGGGCTCAGCGGTGACATGCTAGCCTGCTTCATTTGTGCACGGGTCATGGCATGCAATGGTATAGGTGTAGCTTCACCATCCAAATTCTCGACACCAAACAGCCCCAATGGAACGGAGGGCACATTAGCTAAGTTTGAGGGTGTTTTCCGCTTTGGACTGTCAACGAAGAGATGAGTGATTTCACACTCAAGACACCTTGGGTCAGTCTTGTATCTATTTTGTCGCTCTCTTTTTGGGACAATGTGAAGAGATGTGTCTAGGGTGGCCGCAAGTTCAACACATGATTGGTTCCTAGGTCTGGCCTCCTAGGCCTCTACCTCATCCCCTACCTAGCGGCATCATCGGTACTGGTCGATAGTCCATAAGGACTGCATTGCCCTCATCGTCGTGCGAGACATAAGGGTATAGGTAAGGCTCCTCCTCATTTGGCTCTTCCATGTAGTGGATTGGCGCGTTGCTTGGCGGATGTGTCACATAGGGGCCCGGTGGTCTGGGTATGCTAGTGGGATTTATATCCATTCTAGGAACAACCAGCTTAGCATCGTTCGGTGTGGAAAGAGGCAATGGCGCTCCCCTTCTGAAGAATTGTTGCGGCCTGCTTGCTAGGTACGGCTGATTGTATGGTTGTGAGTATGGAAGTCTTCTAGGCAATCTACAATGTGCACTATCGTGACCAAACCTACCACAGTTAGCACAAGGCCACAACTTGGGGTCTTGACACTCGGTCGGCAAGTGGTTCCTGCCACAGTACACACATTGGATGTATGGTCGCGTTGGTGTCTGCAACTTTCCCTTATCTTGGGTGCTTGTGCCTGATCGCTCGCCAGATGCTGAAGCTCTCTCTAAACTTCTCGAGTGGTTCTCATCTTGGGTCAAGTTCCTAGAGCTCCTCTCCTTCAATTGGTCATCGACCCGAATGGCCTCTTCGAACACCCTTGCTAGTGTGTCTCGCTGCAAGCTCGAGTTGCCCACCAGGGCTTTATACAGCTCTTCATTTCGTATCCCACTGATAAATACCGTCGACACTGCTCTTTCAGTCGGCCGTTCACCTATCAAGATTCTCTTGAAGAGACTCCTTACATGCGTCACATAGTCGCGGATATCCTCTTTTTCCTTCTGCTTGACATTCATAAGGCATACTAGTAGGTTATCCGAGTATCCGAGCTCGAAAAATCTCTTAATAAAGAGGTTTTTCAATCCATTGAAGTTTACTCGCTCTGCGGCATCTAGACTCGTGTACCAAGTCCGACCCTTGTCTCCCAAGCAAAGCCCGAATGCTTGAGAGCATTGAGTCAAGTCGGTGAGACCGTTGGCCTTGCAGACCTGCTCCAACTGCTCTATTTGGTATCTTAGGCTGGCTCTTGGAGCCTTAGTTCACCCCCAACCCCGCTAGTAGTATATATATTCATCATTTTTAAAAAAATATTCATGGAGTTGTTAGTCTCTTAAAAATATTTCTCATTAAATCATCACAAAATAGTCAAATAATAGTAGCATTTTTGTAACATTAGCATATACTTATTTAGAAAAGTCAAATTTAGTTGAATATGGTAAGTAAAATTTCTAATTTCTTTTTCTTATTTTCCAATTGAATAAAAATAAATTAAAACACCTTAGTATTTAATAATATATACATTCACACATTCATAAAGACTTAACCCAAGTTGTGAGTTGATTATTATTTGAATAGAAATTATTGGGATTCCATTGGAAAAGTAATATTAGTATTTGTTTTGAAGAAACTATTTATCTAATTATTTTTCTTGACAGATTTTGATTGAAGCAAAATCTTGATCATGATTCTAATCACATTCGTACCTTCGACGATCAAAGGGATTGAGACGTTCTGCCATCCCTAAAGCCATGCCTAAAAACTCTTCACCCAAAGTTTGTAATAAACTCCCTAATGTAGACAACCATCACTTAGGTATGTATAGTCATCAATATAGGAAGGTTTGTCCTTACAATATGCAAGAACTAATGGGGCTGTGCTAAGAGGTTATAATCTTGCATTAAGTCCTTTCATAGGGAATAAAATCCATATGAGCCTAATATCGTTTAGCATTGGAAGGCTTGGGATGAACATGGCAAGGTGGCAACCCACTTTTGGGTTGGTTTTGCTCTTTGGAGCGGTTGTAACTATGATAATAATGTAAATACATTGTTTCCCAAAGGAATGCTTTTGTGTTTGTTGCCTAAGAACATGACAACGAACCCTATGTAAATATTAATTAATGAAGCCATCTTTATGTGTTTCATAGCATGAATAACATATTTTCTTAGATAACTAAAATACACCATGTCTAGAAATGGGAAGCGGATGGATGGTCTTCTTAATGAAACTATCCTATGCCTAGATAGACCCAATTAGTTGGGTGACTTCTTCCAAAAGTTAGGAAAGGGCCATGAATCTTAACAATCCTAAAGTCGAGTTTTAGAACTGATTTAGCACATTTTTCGAGGACCAATGTGAGACTATGCCTTATGGGTAGAGGGGTCGACGCTTCAGCTCCCCCTTGTTTCTAACTCTTAATGAACTAAGGGCAGTGCTTACTACTTTGAGTCTTTGACGGCTCACACAATAGTAACCGTCTTAGCTTGATACTAGAATATCACTAGAGATCATAGATGGGTCATTAAGGGCTTTTACGTTGATCCTCATGGGATGAGGTCAGATGCTTCACTTGCAAGGGAGACCTAGGGAACACCTGGTCATATACATATAATAGGAACTAGGTGTTTTGCACCTAGATTCTCCCTACGCTTTGTGCTAAGATTCTCCAAGTCCTTGGCACTGGTATTCTCAAAGCACTAGTATTCTTCAACGCTTTGCACTGAGATTTGAAGGCATGTTCCAAATGGCAAGAGGGTTCATGGGTACATCACAAACAAGCCAATTGTGAGAGACCCCAAAGCTTTTTTGTGAGCTAAGGATTTCTTTGTATTCTCCTTGTGCTTTGCACAGGTGTTATGCCAATACTTACACTGATTTTAGTTTAGTGCTTTGAACATATTTTATTATCTATTCAAATTTTTATATTCTCTTTCTCTCTCTCTCTCTCTCTCTCTCTCTCTCTCTCTCTATGTGTGTGTGTGTGTGTGTGTGTGTGTGTGTGTGTGTGTGTGTGTGTGTGTGTGTGTGTGTGTGTGTGTGTGTGTGTGTGTGTGTGTGTGTGTGTGTGTGTGTGTGTGTGTGTGTGTGTGTGTGTGTGTGTGTGTGTGTGTGTGTGTGTGTGTGTGTATATATAATCTCTAAATGCTTCACACACACGTGCGCATGTGCACACACGATATATTGTACATATCATATAGGTCTATAAGATATATATGTATCATATATATTTCATACATTATATATTATTATATCCTATACATTGTTTGTGTGTGTGTGTACAGTACATATATCATATGTCTTTAGTATATATACATAATGTATATATTTTGTATATTATATATTATTATATTGCATGCACATTGTATAACATTATGGCATGTAGACGCATGAGGTAGATGGTGAGTGGGCGCATGAGGTGGATAAGAGTGGGCACGTGATGCATGTGCGCATGCCATATGGCGAGGTTTTTGGGGGGGGGGGGGAGGGGATCCGCATGCCCCACCCCACCCACTCACCACCTAGGTTCACAACTTTCAATGCATACATATTGATGTGTGTGTGTGCGCGCGCACGCGCCTGTGCGCTATCGAGCTTGGTAGCTCTCAATTCATGCCCTAAATAGGCTTAGGGTAAAGGGGCCAATAGATTGTCCTCTAACAATCCTCCATTATAATTTTTTTTTCCAAGTGAGTTACATTAAATGTTTTTTAATAGTCAAACTATTTATATTATATAGAGCTCAATGAAAAAATATTGCGATATTTTGATATTTTTATCAAGTAGCCTCAGTTACAAACGAAAGGTTCATAAAAGAGGGGCAGTGAGGGGCGAATAGAGTGACACTCGAGGATGCATTGCTTTAGGGTTTTACAAAATCTAAAATATAAAAAATTTTACATGGCTCAATTCTTTGACTTAAAGCTCATATGTAATTTTAAAAAATTCATATTATATTGTTAAGTGACTAAAAAAGTCAAATATTTATTATAAAATTGTCACTCAACTGGGGTGGGTGTGTTTTCCTTTTGGAGGGCGCTTCTTTATTGGCCCCTTTACCCAATAACGCTCTAGAATTGGTAGCTTGACTTCTAAGTTCTCCACCAACCTATATAATGGTGACTCACAAGTATCTTGCTATTATAAGCTGATTTGCTTTACATATAATTGTTTCAAATCTGAATCAAAGTCTCGAACTTCTTTTTTAGCTTTCAGATCACTTGTTGTAGGCTTGCGATCAAATTTAGAGGTACAAACTTACCTTAGCTTCTTACTTTAGAGAATATATACAAGATATTGAATGCATAGTACAAGGAGTTATTCTTGTGAGGATTTCTTGGAAACTGCAGAAATCGAAAACCCCTCTGAGTCATGTGCAATGACTTGTGGTTTGTGATTTTTTGATGAAAAACCCCTATCCTTTCAAGAACACAACTTGGATGGTTGATCACAAGAAAATCACATCTTATTTTAAGAAAGGTCCCAAAATAAGACCTTAGTCTTGGTTTTTGGTGACTATGACATTCGTAACAAGCACATAAGCTTAACAGTTCATTCCATAAGGCTTTTTGCTCTATGAGCTATCTTAGATAAAGGAACTAGGTGCTCTGCACCTAGATTCTCGCCATGCTTCATGCCGATGTTCTTTGAGTGCTTTGCACCAGTATTCTCAAACCATTAGTATTCTTCAATGCTTCGTTTTGAGATTGAAAGCTAGGTTTTAAATGGCAAGAGGGTTCATGGGTATGTCACAAAGAAGCCAATTGTGAGAGACCCCAAAGTTTTTGTGTGAGCCAAGGATTTCTTTGTATTCTCCTTCACAAGTGTTAGGTCAATACTCCACATTGATTTTAGTCAAGTGCTTTGAACATATTTTATTATCTATTCATTTTTTCACACACACACACACACACACACACACTCTCTCTCTCTCTCTCTCTCTCTCTCTCTCTCTTTGTCTTTTTCATTCCCCCATTTCTTTTCAAATGTGCACACACACACACACACACACACACACACACACACACACACACACACACACACACACACACACACACACACACACACACACACACACACGATGTGCGCACGCGCACACATGATCTATCATCCATATTGTACATATTTTGTACATTATATATTATTATAATGTATACATCATGTATGTATGCATGTATGTGTGCATGCGTACATATATCATATGTCTATAGTATATATACATATCATATATATTTTGTATATCATATATTATTATATTGCATGTACATCGTATAATATTATGGCACATAGGCACATGAGGTAGACAATGAGTGGACACGTGAAGTGGATACAAGTGGGCACTTGATGCATGTGGGTGTGTGAGGATTGCGAGCATGCCACGTGTCCCCCCACTAGGACCACCAATATATACAGAGATGAGATATAGAGATTTCTAATTATAAATATAATATCATGACTACATATGTATAACATATAGGCATTATAATTATAGTTTAATATATTCATATAATATAATGCAAGTCTTTAATATCCAAGAATAACAATATTAACATAATATACAATAACATAATTGTATTTCACACACACACACACACACACGCGCGCGTGCAATGTAATTATAATTATATATACATTAAAATTTTAATGTATCATATTTATTATAAATCGTTCTATATTGAATGTTATTTATGTGTGTGTGTGTGCACGTGTTTGTGTGTGTAAATAAAATCATGTAACATAACATATTATATTGTATATATACATAAGTTATGTTATATAATACAATAATATAAACTTATAAATAAATATAACATGTTTAATTATAATTTAATTCATTCTACAAACACGTTATATATTATAGTACAAAATAACATATAATCACAACACATATAATGTATAATAACATGCAAAAATGATACATTATATTGTGCATATAATATAATATACTTTACATATATTATGTTTTATAACATAATATACATATTATATCATAAATTGTTTTTATATTATATTGTGTATTATAGTATTACATAGATAAATATATACACATATTATATCATAATATATTTTATGTTATATATTTAATCTTTTGTATACTATAATATATATAACATATTCACAAGGTGAAAATGTGCACACACACACACACACACACACACACACAGAGAGAGAGAGAGAGAGAGAGAGAGAGAGAGAGAGAGAGAGAGAGAGAGAGAGGGAGGGAGGGAGGGAGGGAGGGAGGGAGGGAGGGAGGGAGAGAGGGAGGGAGAGAGGGAGAGAGAGGAGAGGGGAGAGAGAGAGAGAGGGGTGACCAACGTGTGGCACCTGGCCCTATTTTTCATTTTTTGGTAGGGGGAGCATGGGGACCACCAAGTGGCACCTGCCCCCATTCCCCCTTAACTAATAGTATAGGTAGTATGGTTACTTGGGAGGAAATAGCCTTTAAAAGGTTTTTGGGAACTATGTAGTAAACTAGGTAAACTCAAGTGTAAGGAAGTGACCAAGATCTCTTTACATGTGTAGCTAATCATGAGTTTCAAATTGTGTGTGTGTTTTTTTTTTTTTTTGGTTTTTCCATGTAATGTCTAGAATTTTTTTGGTTTTTAAAAAGTTTGAGTTTTGAGTTTAAAACAAAAAAACAAGTTCTCAACTTCAATCAAAAGCAACCAAAGTATCACAGTCCTCAACACAAATGCATATGCAAACACAAATTGGTTTGAGTTGTGCAATCATATGAATGCTTTTGATTTCAATCATCAATACAATCATGATCCTAGAGTTTCAATCATCAACACAATCATGGTCCCAGTCTAGCTTCAGCTTGTGAGGTGAGTACATGCATTGATTTCCATAATGTCAATTAGTTATTTAGTTTTGAGTTTGCTATTTGTAAAGGTTGAGTGGGACGACAGAGAAGCTCTCGATTTAGAGAAGAATCATTATTGCCTAGAAACAATTATATATCGGCTCTCCCTCCCCCTCCCCATCTCCTCCACCACCACCTACTCCTCCTACCTTGACCTCCAGCACTTGCCCCAAACCTCCAGTCCCACTGTTGCCTTCCCAAAAACCTCTTAATGGATCCTTGACCCCAGCCTTGAAGTCTCCTCACTTCAAGGCTCGGAAAATGATAAAAAAGATCAGGTTGCTTCATTCTAGAGCTGATTAGTTGAAAGTTCACGAAACCATCATAGGAAACATGCATATACATTCGTAGTCAAACTTATACAAATCTATAGAGGCAACAACATGTGTGGTCTTGGGCTGTCTGGTCACAAATGTCATAGGAAGAAGTTGGGAAAGAAGGCGATGATGAATAAGAGGAGGAGGAGGAAGAAGTGGGAAAAGATGAAGAAGAAGGGACAAGTTAGAGGCAAAGGAGTTAAGAAGTCGAAGAAGAAGGAGGAGGAGGGAGGAATCAAAGGTGAAGGAGCTAGTTTAATTAGTAGATTGGTGGAGATAGAGGAGTTAGTTTAATTAGGGGATTGGTGGATGAGGAGAGAGGTAATTAGTTAATAATTAATTACTTAATAGAGATGAAGGAGTTAGTTTAATTGGAAAATTGGTGGATGAGTAGAGATTGAATACTTTATATTTTTAATCAATAACTAATCTATTAATTAAGTTAACTAATTAGTTAATTAGTTTGTGATGGGACTAGTGTTATCGTTAATTAACTAAGTTATGAGAGTGTGTATATGTGTAGTTCATAGAGCGTGTGTCTAGCTAGTATATACTAATTAGTCAATAGTTGATAAACTAATTACTTATTTATTTATTATTAATTAGTAATTAATTAATTAATTATAAATTGATTATTTAGTTTAGATAATTAAATAATATTAGTTACTAACTGATTAGTTAAGTATTTACATATATTGTAAAATATAGTGTACTTTCTATTATTTAAAAAAAGTCGTATTCACTAGTATTAGATAGGTAATATAGTTAGTTATTAATCATATTAAATAGTATATGATCTGTGTTGTAGTTCATTATTTAGTGTATCAAGTTGCAAACTACACACCCACACACACCCACACACAATTTATCATTAAATAGTTTATTATTGGTTTTGAGTGTGAAACTAATTATTGTTGTAGAATTTGCTCATTCGATTTTGTCTTATCACTGCAAGCTTAGCTTTAGCAAAGGCAAATGCAATCTTCATACATACAAACCTTCACAAGGTTAGAATGTACTCGTTTTGCTTTTTGTCACAATGGATAGTAAAGAAAAGTAAAGAAAAGGAAAGAAAACACACATATTTTTGAAAGGCGAGGATTAATGAAGTGTGAAAGCCACCACATTTGATACTTTAACTAAGCAATTTTCTGAGTTGTGATTTTATGTTTTGCAAGGTATTTTTTATCAACAAGAAGTAATCTCAGGCTACACAACAAGTTTTCACCCAAATTCAATTATCTTCAAAAACTTGTGAGTGTTATTCATTTGATGCATATTTTAAAAGAGATGTTTCGTTTTGTTTAGATTGATATCATACATTTTTAAAACACTTGGCTACACTTGTCAACCTAGTTCTTTATAAGGCCACAAACTTTTATCACGATTGCTATTTATTTATTCAATACAAATATTTTTTATATAAAAAATAAGACCTTATTCAAACCGAAGCTATTCGAAACCAGAAACCAGAAACCACTAGAAAAACTGGTTTCTCGGAAACCCCCTTATGAGAAGAACTCGGAACTGCCATAGATTAGGACATAGATGATAGATCAATCATGAGCACTGCGAATTTCCAAAAGTTCATTTGAGAAATGGTAGTAGAAGTTATTCATACCAATTATGTAGCTCATAGAGAACAGAGAACTACTGAACTCGTGAGGAAGCTGATCTGAAAGGGGCCACTTAGCTGTACAGGCGTTCTCTCTCTCTCTCTCTCTCTCTCTCACACACACACACACACACACACACACACACACACACACAAAGAGGTACATGCATTTGTATCTTCCCGTCAGATCTGAAGAAGATATGCGAGCACGATTCAGATCATCTCTCTCAAGATCAGCTTAACCTGTGCAAAAGTGCGTACTTGCGACAACTCAGAAGATGCGCAGGTATGGTTTATCATATGTGTGAGTTTCTTTCAGTTGTATATGGCGCCTAACTTCCCACTGTTTGCAGTTTTTGTTCGTAGAACTCTGAACATCCCTCTCATTGGTAAAGCATAAATATTTAGACAAAGAGCAGTGTAACTTGGAAGGCTTACTTTCATCCTCACCTTCCTTGAATGCAGGGTTTCGGGGCATCCTCATGATGACATCCCTGCTGGTGTGCGGCGTCCGCAGCTTGGCGGCCGCCAGTTCAAGCAGATCACGGCTAGCATGAGGTCTATGGCTGGCCGCCTTTCTGTCTCTGTTGCTGTATTGCTGTTCTGCAGTTTCTCTCTCCTGTCTCGCATCTCCGAGGATAGGCGCCTGTCCCAGTCTCAGGTATTATCCACATGCATGCTTAAATGCAACTGATGTATCCGGTTTGTGGCAATGCTCTTTTTCTACATATCGCATACCCTACACACATATTTGCTTTAGTTGAGCAGTGGGGGTTGTTTAGATACACATTTTCATAGGCAAATGGAAAGGTTCTGAAACAAGCCTTTCTTCTTGGATAGGGTGGTAAATAACCTGATTTAACACTTATTACAACAAGCAAATATATTCACAAATTTGCCAACTTTTTGGTATCGGATACTGTGTTAGGTCATGGAGTGCTGTTTTCTGCTGTTGCAGGTCTGCCAACTGTTGTTCCTGATCTTTACTGACTGTTGCTGCCCATGCGACCTGATTCTAGTGCAAAATGACATGTTTTTAGCCATCTGCTACTTGCGTTCTAACATCAGTTTTAAATTTTCTGCATTATTTAATTACTGTCCACCTGGATTTCATGTTATTACTGATTGTGTTTTGCCTTCTAGCATCCATGTTTTCAGTTGTTCTCTTTCTTGCAGTCTGTGCAATTGTGTTCCTAGGCTCTGTTGGTTGAGACCAACCAAAATTTTCTTGTTTCAGCAGTTGTTTTTGTGATCAGCTATTTATCCACTGCGTATGAACTTGTGATCAGTATAGTCTATGCTGTGTTTAGCTGTACTTTCTCTTTGTTTCTCTTTTTTTGTTTATCTTCTCATCCTATCCTCTCCACATGGCACATCTGTGTTGCTCTATCGAAGATGAACTTCATGGCCCTAATTTACATGGAGTGGTGTTATGAAACTTGAACGCTTTAATCATGATTTGTACAAAAGAAGGCTGAATACAATGAGGGCTGGTCAATCCCTCAGCCCAAGGTGTCAATGAGGGCACTAGATCAGGCTAAATAATAATGATAGCATCATCGACTGTGATGGTGATGGAGACGGTGACGGAGATGGAGAGTATGCAGCTTGTTGTCCATGATGGAGAAGGAAAAGACAACAGTTACTTGACAGAGCACCTGTGAGGCAAAAGAGTGAATCACTATCCCAACAAATCGATCAACTATATATAACTAGAAATCAACAAATCTGGCCGACTTGATATTGGCTGTTGCATTTAATGCAGTCATCGGTAGTATTAAATAATGTAAAAAAATGCTCATGTGGCATCTAGATAATCGGAAAAAAATGGTAGTCACCATAGGGAGTTGGAAACCATTTGGCAAACCATCATAATTGACAAACACATGGCACATCTGTATTGCTCTATTGATGATGAACTTCATGGCCCTAACTACCTTACGTGGAGTGGTGTTGTGAAACTTGAAGGCTTTAATCATGATTTGTACAAAAGAAGGCTGAATACAATGAGGGCTGATCAATCCCTACATGCAGCCCAAGGTGTCAGTGAGGGCACTGGATGATAGCATCATCGATTGTGATGGTGATGGAGATGGTGACGGAGATGGAGAGTATGCAGCTTGTTGTCCATGATGGAAAAGGAGAAGACAATAACTACTTGATAGAGCACTTGTAAGGCAAAAGAGTGAATCACTATCCCAACAAATCGATCAACTATATATAGCTAGAAATCAACAAATTTGGCCGACTTGATATTGGCAAGTGCATTTTATGCAATCATTAGTAGCATTAAATAATGTGAAAAAATGCTCATGTGGCATCTAGACAACTGGAAAAAAATTGTAGCCACCATAGGGAGTTGGAAACCATTTGGCAAAGCCATCATAATTGACAAACACATGGCACATTTGTATTGCTCTATTGATGATGAACTTCATGGCCCTAACTACCTTACGTGGAAGTGGTGTTGTGAAACTTGAAAGCTTTAATCATGATTTGTACAAAAGAAGGCTGAATACAATGAGGGTTGATCAATCCCTACATGCAGCCCAAGGAGTCAGTGAGGGCACTGGATTAGGCTAAATAATAATGATAGCACTATTGATTGTGATGGCGATGGAGACAGTGACGGAGATGGAGAGTATGCAGCTTGTTGTCCATGACGGAGAAGAAGACGACAACTACTTGACAGAGCACCTATGAGGCCAAAAAGTGAGTGATTATCCCAACAGATTGATCAACTATATATAGCTAGAAATCAACAAATTTGGCTGACTTGATGGTGGCTGTTGCATTTAATGCAATTAGTAGCATAAAATAATGCGAAAAAATACTCATGTGGCATTCGAGAAGTTGGAAAAAAATTGTAGTCACCTTGGGAGACTGGAAACCATTTGGCAAGGTAGCATAGTTGACAAGCACACCAAAATTGGGAAGAAAGAAAGAGTTAGAGCTCCAAATGTCCTTGTGAGACTCTGAGGCCTTACAACTAGGAGATGACAGACTGACAAAAGAACGCAGGCTAACACCACCTCTCAAATCATGGGAGTGTTTGAAGACCCAATAGTCTCATGTGACAAAGCATGGAAGCCTTGGGAAAAGGTTGTGTAGAGATCCATTGTAAAACGTGCTTTATAGTTGATTAGCATCTTTAAACAATCCCAAAACATGCTTAATCAATGAAAAATGCAAAAGTGGTGCACGGTTCAAGAGAGTTTCAGTGGTTCCCCAAAACCCTAGTTTTTTGGGGCACCCTTTAATATCTATAAATAGACAGGTTGCCCACAATTTAGTCTTATTCCGTTTGTATAGGTTCTTGCTTCTTTATTGTATCCTTGGATACTCACAACCCCCCCACATGACCTTTTAGATGCAAGGATTTCCATCCTCTGCTCCATGTGTCCCTATCGCTCCACCTTGGGCTCCTCATGTGGTTACCATGCCCAAACCTAGTCCACCCATGGTCACATTTGAAACCATTGTGTCCCTATCCCTTCACCTTGGGCTCCTCATGTGGTTACCATGCCCAAACCTAGTCCGCCCATGCCCACATTTGAAACCATTGTGTACACTTCTTATATGCATGGTGGGCACTCTGGGATTACTTTCCTAGTGTAGTCCACTTTCCCACCCTATCCCCCCTATCCGCTCTACCCCCATTACACACCTCTATCTCCTAGCACCACTACTCTTGTTGCAACGGCCAAGAATACCTTCAAAGATAAGTGTCGTTTCAACGGGTTAAATTTCACCACTTCGTCGAACTTCATGTATCAAGTGCTTAAATCTCACAGACTTTGAGACCTCGTTGTTGGTACCAAACCCTGGATTAGCTCACCTTGATTACATCTGTCAATGGAGATTTTGCAATGCCATGCTAATGTTGAGTTAATGCTAGGATTGCTTCTGGAGTTCTACTTTGTAAGCCACAAATTTTGGTCGTCAGCATCGTTTATCACATGGAGTTGGATACCATAAAAGAGCAATATGTTGTTGATTCAAACTTTGCTAATTTTTATGATCAGCTTTGGAATGGCCAAAGGCATGAGCACGTTGTGCTAAGAGATGATTTGTGATGGTGCATGGACAACGGTGTGTCACAAAGTAATTTTGGCCCATAGTTATCATTGAAAGTCATGCTTCTCGGTATGCAGCACACAAAGGTACTGATGCCATGGTCAAGGCAATGGAGCATTTGTTGGGAATAAAGGCTCATTGTGCCTTTCATGGTGTTCGGGTGTGAACACACCCTTACACTCTTGTACTTTATATATATTATCTAAACCTAAAGTGGTACACCTATCATCGTACCTACTCTTCTTTTTGCACTCAGTCTCGATCCTAACTAGGCTATCAAAGTGGTATCAAAGCATGGTGCAGGTGAGTAGGTGACGGGTTGCGCGAATAGATAGGCGAGTAGCTGATAGGTTGACACGTGGCGTGCAGAACCAGCAAGAGACGAACCTGGTCGGGCATGGTGCAGGCGAGTAGGTGATGGGTTGCGTGAATAGACAGGCAAGTAGCTGATAAGTTGACATGTGGCGTGCAGAACCAGCAAGAGACGAACCTGGTTGGGCATAGGCGACATGTTGTAGGTCGACATGCAGCACAAGCTCTTTGGGCAGAAATGACAAGTCGTGAGCGACATGCAACAGAAGTTTGTCAGGTCGCAGATCTGGACGTAAGTTAAACAGACTGAGTCGGTTGATCAGGTGCTAGGTAGGCGGCATGAAAGCAGGCAGGACAGGCCGGGAGATAGATCTTGGTCAATGCAAACTTTTTTAATTAAACATTTTAAAAGTTTTTTTTAAATTTAAAAATTTTCGAACATAGTTTTTCACACACTTGAAAAGGAGATAGAATAAAAGAGAGAGAGAAGAAGAAAAAGAAGAAGGATAAAAAGAAGACGGAGAGAGAAGGGGGAGAAAGAGGAAAGAGAATAGTCTTTTTTTAATTAAACATTTTTCTTCTCCCCCTCCCCCCTCTCTCTCATGCGTAGGGCCTAGGTTCTCTCTCTCTCTCTCTCTCATTAAACTTTTTAATGTAAACTTTTTGTTTAGTTAAAATAAGAAGGGAGATATGTATGTATATATACACACACAAAGAGCAAAAAAGAAAGAAGAGGAGAGGGAGGGAACAAAGAGAAAGAGAATTATAGAGAGAAAATATAAAATTTAAGAGAGAGAGAGAGAGAGAGAAGAAAAGAAAAAAGAAAAAAAGAGGAGAGGGGGAACAGAGACAAAGAGAAGAAAATGAAAGAGAAAATAAGAAGAAGAGAGAGAATTTGAACACAGAGAGAATTATAGAGAGAGGAAAGATAAAATTTAAAAGAAAAAGAAAAGAAAAAAATTTAAAGAGAGAAAAAAAAGAAAAAAGAGGAGAGAGAGAGAGAGAGAGAGAGAGAGACAGAGAGAGGAATAAGAAGAAGAGAGAGGAAAAGAGAGAGATCTGGGAAAAA
This sequence comes from Lygodium microphyllum, assembly GCF_053477565.2. Taxonomy (NCBI): domain Eukaryota; kingdom Viridiplantae; phylum Streptophyta; class Polypodiopsida; order Schizaeales; family Lygodiaceae; genus Lygodium; species Lygodium microphyllum. The sequence continues at coordinate 130,548,377 of NC_141140.1, read as the reverse complement.
AGAAAAAAAAAGTCTTTTTTAAATTTTAAATATTTTTTGAGAGAGAGAGAGGAAGGGAGAGAGAAGGAGAGAGGGGGAAAGAGAGACAGAGAGAGAGAATATAAAATTTAAAAGAGAGGGAGAGAAAAAAAAAGAAAATTAAGAGAAAGGGGAGAAGAAGAAAAGGGGACGGAGAGAGAGAGAGAGACAGAGGAGAAGAGAGAGAATATAAACATAAAGAGAGAATTATATATAAGGAAAAGATAAAATTTACATACTTTAAGAGAGACTAAGGGGGCGAAAAAAGTGAAAGAAGAAAAAGAGAGAGAGAACATGTAGAGAAAATTATAGAGAGAGAAGATAAAATTTAAAAAGAGAGAATAAAAATAGAGGAGAAAGAGAGAAGGAAAAGAGAGGAGAGAGAAGAAAAGTGCAAAGAGAAGAAAAGGAGAGGGAGGGAGAAAGAGAGAGAGAGAGAGAGAGAGAGAGAGAGAGAGAGAGAGAGAGAGAGAGAGAGAGAGAGAGAAGAAGAAGAAAAAAAAAGGAAAAAAGAGGAGGGAGAGAGAAGGAAAAGAGAGGAGAGGGGGAATAATAAAAGGAGAGAGAGAGAGAGAGAGAGAGAGAGAGAGAGAGAGAGAGAGAGAAGAAAAGTGTGGAGAGAAAAAAAGGAGAGAGAGAGAGAACCAGGAGAGGAAAAAAATAAGCTAAAATAGAAGGCAGAGAGAGAGAGAGAGAGAGAGAGAGAGAGAGAGAGAGAGAGAGAGAGAGAAGAGGAGAGAGAAAGATGAGAAATGGATTGTTGAGCGAAGTTGCCGCGAAGCGGCCTAGCATTCTGTGCGCGCGAATGCTAGTCATAAGTCAGAAGGTAAAGCATTGATAGGCAAAAGATATTGGGTTTGTTGCAATCCTTGTCTATTCTAGATAGGCCTTGGCAGAGCATTGCAATGGATTTTATTTTTGAGCTTCCTAGGACACCTATAGGGAATGATGGGATATGGACTATCATTTGTAGGTTTAGCAAATAAGCCCACTTTAAGGAAAAAATAAACGTTGATCATATGGCGTGATTGTTTTTGCAGCACATTTTTAAGCATCGTGGTATGCTAGAGTCGATCATTAGTGATCGAGACTCGTGGATGACCAGTTTATTTTGGAAGGGTTTTTTTGAGAATATGGGTATCACATTGAAATTCTCATTATTCTTTCATCGGTAGACAGATGGTCAGTTTGAGGAAGCAAATTCCACCACGTTAGATCTTTTCAGATGCTAGGTTTTGTGATCACAAGACACAGTGGAAGCAGTATTTGCTCTTGGTTGAGTTTGGTTACAAAAATACAATGCATAGTTTCATTGGCAAAGCTTTGTTTGAGGTGGTTGAGGGTGGTAAGAAGGTACCACCTATCTTGCAAACTAAGGATAAGATCTTTGAGGTTGATCGTTATGTGAAAAACTTAGATGCAGCCTATGCAAAGATAAAGTAGGCACTTTAGAGATTATAGGAAAAGCAAAAGAGAGTAGTTGATCCTCATAGACGTGCTTTGCAGTTTGCAGAGGGCGATTATGTATTGCTGTGTTTTGAAAAGGCAAGGTTGAAAAAGATAAAAGGAAAAGAAAGACTGTATCGGAACTTGAGTATGAGATACTATGGGCCCTTCCAGGTGTTGGAGAAGATCTGCGATGTGGCATATTGATTGAAATTACCTCCACATTTGTGGATACACAATGTCTTTCATGTTTGTTTGTTTGTTGAGGCCTTTTCATGGTGATGTGCTAGAGGATATGTTTGTTGAAATTCAACTTGAGGTTAAGAAGCTTGATGAGATTTTGGCACTCGAGTAGATTTTGGGACATAAGAAAAAAAGGTCAAAGGTAAAGTTTCCAGACGATACTTGAAATTCTAGAACTATTTACCAATGGATGCCAAGTGGATGAAAGAGGATGACTTGACAGATCATCCTCAGTTGTTGCAGCTTTACCTAGATGCCTTTCAGTTAGAGTCGACTTTAGTTCGGACTTAGTCAGGTTCAGCAGAGTAGGAGTCCAGAGTATTACCTAATGCTCAAGGGGGATTTAGTATTTCCACTCCGCTAGTTGTGGACGGGTTTCGTATGTAGTGGATCTTGGATGTATCTAGCATGTATCCAAGGTATTGTAATGACAATATGTTTGCCATGAGAGCACTACTTAGTGTACTAGTCACTGTGAGATGCATGTAGATAAGTATGAGTTTCACTTGAGCACTGGAACTATACTTTTACATTAGCTTATGATTATTTTGGCATGAAATTTGGCTCAATTTTGAGACAAAAATTGTGATAAGTTTCAGCTCTGTTTTTGATTAGTTTGAGAATTATTTATGGTCACTTTTGGGTTTAGTTTTGCATTAGTTTTTGCAATGAGTTTGTGATCAGTTCTAAGATCAACAAATGATCAGTTTATGATGAGTTTATGCTTAGCTTTCAATGGTTTACAGCTGGTTCCATGGACAATAGCATGTTAGTAAATGCCATTGATAGTTTTAGCCATGGTTTATGCTGAAAATATGCTTTATTGTGGTTCCGAATTCAGAACAGTTGAGAATCGTGAGTTATGGATGCATCCAATGGGTTTCTAGAAATAGTTCTGGATTGTTTATGCTAGTTGAAAATTTTCAGCAAGATTTGGGGCATGTAACATGGTTGGACAACAATGCGTAATCTTGTGATTGTGATGCTTTATGAAAATTCCAATGCAGTATGCTTTTTCTTTGGCACAATGCAATGCAATTGAGGACGAGCGCAAGGATTTTAAGGGGGAGGCTTGTCACGGGGATGTGAAATTTTGAGATGCTTTAATCTTGCTGATAACATTTGATTAAGTTACTAATCATATACGCAAGGTTGTTTAAGCACATGTGATGCACATGGTAGATATTTTATAGTAATAGACCAAGGATCCTGAGGATGTAGTGGGTGTCAAAGGCAAAAGTTGTGATAAGTTATGTCGAATGGATTTTATTAGTCAGTTGCAATCGGATTTGACTCTAGGATAGTGGTTTGGTCAATAATTGTAAGTGGTGACACTAGAGACTAGCATTAATTAATTAATTAATGCTAGTCTAAAAGTCAACAAAGGTTGGGAATCACTTTGGGTTACAAATGGCCTAGCCAATTTAATTATGGATGGGCACATTTAATTTTGGGTAGATTTAGAAGTGTTGAATTTAATTTTTCAAGATTATTTAACTCTGAAAATTAATGAAATGGTTGGGTAATATTGAAAAATGAATTTAGAAGGTTGCCACTTGGCAAAAATACCCATGTAAGAAAAAAAAAACGTTTTTTGGAGAAGAGAGAGAGAGAGAGAGAGAGAGAGAGAGAGAGTGTGTGTGTGTGTGTGTGTGTATGTATGTGTGTGAGAGAGCGAGGGAGAGATTCATTTAGACTGAGGAAAAGAGAGAGAATATACTGCTGATTTGAGTTTTTTGTTGTGGAGGATCGGAGCAACAAGAATCAAGCCATTCGATGGAGGTGATAACATAGTATATGATGTAGGAGACTCATTTGGCTAATATTATGGAAGTAGATGTAAGTGCGGTGAAGAACGTGAGAATGACAATGCTTTAAACTTAACCAACTCGATCAATTATCACCATGAAAATTAGGAGAGAGAGAGAGAGAGAGAGAGAGAGAAAGAGAGAGAGAGAGAGAGAGAGTCGACACCACCTTGAGAGGGGGAGAGGACAAGAGAATTTATTAAAACAAAACCATAGATATCAAATGCTTGAACCATATACGAAAAGGTTGATTGTCTACAATTTTGAAAATTAGGGTTTTGAAATCCTAATTTTTGTAATCTTTGAGCAGCAAGTTGATTCTCTTCTTTAGTAGTAGGATTAGATTAAGCTAAATAGAAAGTGCTTCTTAGATGAGAGATAGATAGGAGAGTACAAAGTATGTGGTTGAGATTTTAGCATGAAAGTTTGCTTCAAATGAAAAGAGAGATTTTCAATATACATGTGTGGCCCTTGGGTTCTCAAAAGTGAAAAGTAGAGGTTACAAATGATAAGTGTTTGTTGAAAATGACAAGTATAGAGACACTTGTAGGGACACTTGTTTCTTCAAAATGACACGTTCTCTTCTAGATGCCATATGTTACTTTTTTAGAGAAAGAAGCTTCCAAACCTTCAACTCTAAAAATCTCTCAAATGGTTAAGAATTTGAGATAGCTACTGAAGACAAAATTGTTTTTTGCAAAATTTCAGAGTCTTTGATGTAAAAAAAATTTCAATTTGAGCAACTTCTAAAAATAGTAATATTTTAAATTTTAAGAGTTGCAAAATTTAGCTTCTAGAGAGCTCATTATATAGGTTCATTGGTTTATGGCTTGTTTTTTCGATCATGAGTATCTGGTTTCACTTTCTAAAACCATTGATTATATGGGCTTCTAGTCAATGTGACTATTTGAGTGTAAAAGTCGTAATCATTTGAGCTTTCTGGTCAATTAAATGGTCCCGACTAAACTTTTAATTTCTCTTGGGTATCTCACCAATGACGACCAAAGTATACTTATAGGGCATTTCGGCCATTGGCCATCCTTAAATAGAAAGATGAACATTTAATCACATTGTGAAACACTTAAATAATATAAATCGCCTTTCAAAGTACATGAGCATCAAATTAATTTGGAATCATTGAGTCAATATGTCTTGGTAACAATTGATATACAAAAGATTTATTACATTCCTTCCTCTTGAAATCGGTTTTATACGTAAGACGGTGCTTGAGGTATTTCTGATCCTATAGCTTCTTTATAAACTGCAAGTATTTTTGGATAGTCTTTAAAATACTCTTATGGCATCCATTTAGAATCTAAAAGAGAGTCATTTTTAAATTTCAAAAGAAATTTTCTAGAAGTGTTTCTTTTTTGATTTTTTGATTATATGAAATACTCTTTGCTTTGGTTAAAGTATCTCTTTCTATTCATCTACTTCAGTGGATTATTTATTATGGGTTTCAATGGCGGAGACCTTTCATAAGGCTTTAAAAGATGGATATGAAAAGCATTGTGAATTCTCTAATACTTTGGAAGTTGTAACTTGTAACAAACATAATTATTCTTTTCAGTGACTTGAAATGGCCCATAATTTCTTGTTGTGAGCTTAGTGACTTGGGATGAAGGCTTGTTAGAGCTTCTTAGACCAGCTTTGTCAAGTTTCAGCCACACCTAATCTCCTTGTAAAATCAATTGCTTTCAATGCTTATCTGTTGTTTTCTCTTGTTTTTCTTGATATCTTTGGATAGTTTCTACATTTTGCAACCTTCTACTTGTATAAGCAACTGTATGCGTACCAATGTAGTCTCTTGAAGTATTATATTCCATTAAGAAAGATTTCGATAAATTAGGTATAATCAAAACATATTCTTTATTGATATAGAACTTTAGAGCTTCAAAAGTTTCCTTCTCTAGTTTGGTCTGTTAAAATGTCATTGCTTTTTTGGTTAAATCATGCGATGGTTTAACAACCATTGTAGACCATTTAATGAATCTCTTATAAGAAGAGTATAATCCTAAGAAACTTGAAACTTCATGAACAGGAGTCAATTCTGGCCATTTTACAATAGCTTTGATTTTTTTTAAATCCATCCAAATTCTATCTTTGGGAGCAGTATGGCCCAAGTAGTGAATCTCTTCTAAGAAACATTTACTCTCTTTGCGATTCATGTAAAGTTTGTGTTTGCAAAGTTCTTGAAATACTATTTTTAAGTGTTGCTTATGCTTTTCTTTATCTTTTGAATGAACCAAAATATTATCAAAGAAAGTACTTGTAAACTTCCAATGTGTACTAAAGATTCTTTTTATTATTCTATTAAAGGTTATAAGAGCATTGGTGAGCAGTTAGTATCTCCACATAGCATGCTAGAGATTGAGTTAAGCTTAATTGGAGAGGTGCTCCAAGTCCTCATTTCAATTTGTACAATGTCCTTCCTATTCTCCAACAAGACAAGGCTATTGCCCCATTCCTCAAGAAGTCATGCATTGTGCATCTATGGACATCCAAGCAACGGATCATAGTCCCATAGTAAATAGAGGGTCACCCTATTTTGATGGATTATAGGCATGCGCCTATCATGATGTTAGGATGAGGAAGAGGACAACCTCAAGAATGATAGCTTGTTGGAATTGTGAACAACTAGGACACATGTCATTGTGCTAAATGATAGCACGAGAAACTCATATAAACCAAAAGTTGTCATGAATATTGATGTATGAATATCTTGAGGAGCAATCCTTTTTTGATGATAGCCACTCTTCAAGTCAATCCGGTTGAATACTTTGGATTCATCCAATCTATCCAAGATATCATCAATTCTTGGAATGGGAAACCTATTCCGTATTGTAATTTTGTTGAGGGCCTTGTAGTCCACACATGTGCACGAAGATCCATCTTTCTTCTACACTAGGAGGACTGGAGAGCAAAAATATGAGGAACTGGGTCTTACTAGACCCTTCTCAAAGAGCTCATCCACTTGCTTCATGATCTCTTCTTGTTGTGTTGGACTCACATGATAGGGTGGCCTATTTGGAGGTGAGCTCTTAGAAATGAGATCAATGTGATGATGTTTTGGCCTCTCTGGTGGTAACTCGTCAGATAAAGGGTTTGCAAAAGAATCTTTATACTACTATAAGAAACTGATTCAGCCCTAGTTTATATCTGAGATAGACTCTTCAATTCTAGACTCTTTATTAGAACCTTTGTCAAAAATCAAGTACGAGGAAATAAACTTTTTCATTGATTTACAAATTTATACATGGGATAAGATGGGAATAGATTTTCCTTCCACTCCCATATCAAAAGATATATTTTTATCCTTGAAAGGGAATCTCAACTTATTTTGATTCCAATCAATGGTTGGATCTATTCTTCTATGCCAGGGTATTCCTAATACAACATCATAATGACCAAGATCTCAGATGACAAAACTGTCATGATCTACATAATCCCCGATCTCAATTCATAGTTTCCCAAGAATGGGAGTAACTTTAGACTCCATTTCTTGAAAAGGAGTACTTGGCATTTCTGGTGTTTTAAATCTCTCCTTTGATAGATATAGAGCTTCAACAATGGGAGGATGGATATAATGATAAGTAGCCTCTGTAGTATCAAAATGAATGAGAACATGTTGATTAGCAATCTTACCTAAGCCATAAAAAGCTTTATTTTCTCTAATGGAGTTTCATCCTTTTGTAAGGATTCCTTAGGTACAACATTTGCTTGAGGTGTCTTTTGGGGCTGGTTTTCCTTCTTTGCCTTATTAGGATATTGACCAACCAATGTGTCATTTTTCTCCGTAAGAGAAACATCATCCTTCTATTGTATAATCTGCTAAGCGCTGATATGTTAGCTTCTTTTTGGATGACAAAGGTAGTCTACCTCCATCCTTATGCTTGGGTTCTTCTTTATTTGACTTCTTTTGGTTAAACATCTTGATCTTCTTCCTTTGTGGTTCTTCTTTTGAGGCTTTACCAAGCATTCATGGCATATCTAGTCCTTCAGCTTCTAAGGTTGTATCTTGGGCTGCTTTCAAAGTATCAGGCTTTGTCATCTTGACAGCTCGTTGTACTATCGGACGTAATCCATGGATAAACCTTCTCATCTTCATATTGGAAGAAACTTCATTAAGAGGTGTAAATTTAACAGAAATAGCAGCAAACTTGTTAATATATGTTTCAACATTGTCTCCATGGCTTTGCTTCAACTCATCCCATTCTTGCACATTGGCTTTAAAGGATGAAGACATAATTTTTTTATTGAACATGTCCTTAAACTCTTTCCAAGACTTGGGTTCCTTTCCCTCTTGAACAACTTTGAGTCACCAATTCAAAGCAATATCCTTTAGATGCATTTTAACCATTCCAATTTTTGATTTTTCTATATAATCTTACCACAAAAGTAGCATTAAACTATCTAGTAAAAGACAAATTTTCAAGAATGTCTCTTACCATAGAAAACGTCAAACTTGACACTCTTTCCTCCAGGCTTGAAGTCTTTTTTAGCATCGTTTTCCTTTGCTAAAAGCATCTTTGGAGATTCAGCTACCATGGAAACAACAGGTTCTTCGAAATTTTCCGCGTCCTTCTTCATGGAGATTCTGGGGACAAGAGGGGGCAGCTTGTGTATGATGAGACTTTGAAGTCACCGCTTGGGTGGATCCTCGAATGATAGGTGATCTATTACCTTTCATAGTCTTAGTTGCATCATTAACATTGATACCTTCCATGCTAAGATAGGCCTTCACAACTGTAATACAGTATGTCTCAAGAGACTTCTCGGTAAGGAAATCTTCAAAGATCTTTGCTTTAATTTGTGCTTTAGCCCTTCTCGTCATCAAAGCTTGAATTTTTCGATCGGCTTCTAGCTCCTTGTTGTTGAGAGTCATGTCTTGCCACGTCAACAATACCATGTGGTAGTTTTGCCACGTGGTAGCAGTCGGACTATTGGACTGTCTGACTACAGCTAGCTGCTGCATTAAATGCAGCTGACCTGGTTATTTTGGGTATTTTTCGAGGCATTCTTTTCAGTCTTTATAAGGCTGAGTTTCCATCAGACTTCCACACTTGTATCTGATAGATTACAACTTGGAGGTGATGAAGACAACCTTCGGGGCTTATGGAGATCAAGGTCGTGAAGGTGGAGACATATGCAGATATTCTCTCTGCACTCTGTGTATATTTTTGCATCCGTATACAACATTCCTCATTGTAGATTTTCTGCGTTTCACTATCTCTTTCTCTCTCTCTTCTCTTTGTTCACTCTTTGTCACAGTCATTTGCTTCCGCATTGCTTCACTTTGACATGGTATCAGAGCACTAACCTAGGGTGGACCTATATGAAGAGGAGTTTTTAGTGCAATACAAGGTTGCATTTTCAGCATTCAAGTGTTTAAGTGAGAGTAGGTGGGCTGTGCATAAGAACAAGGCTGAGGCGAGCATGGCGTGTGAGAAAAGAGAAGATTTGCTGAAGCTGCTGCTGTTTTTTTGCTGTTAGAGAAGGAAGATGGTTGTGTTTTTGGCCTTCAAGTGCAGATTTTACCTTTTCATCATCTCTAGTGGCTGAAGAAGGTTCAGTACGCAGAGAAAAGAGCCCTAGTAGGCTATGTTTTCACAGTTAGAGGGGGTTTCTTTTGCGTTTGTGTACACATTGCAGGTGAAGATGTCTACAGAGATTGACGTGGAGTTCCAGGCGATCATGGACCGGAAGGTGCTTGTCTTACTGGCTTTTCCATCAGATCAAAAGCTCGATGGCGACAATTACTGCATTTGGCATGTGATGATGTTGGCCATATTGGAGTCCTATGATTTGGCGGAGCTTGTGATGGAGGAGATCAACAGGCCCTTGGTGCGAGATGAGTCCAAACTCTCTTGAAGTGCTTGTGCGGAGTTGACCAAGGCCTAGTCTCATTGGGACAAGCTGAATGCTAGGATTCGTTATTTTCTTTTTTTGTCTTGTACAGTAGCCGTGATAGCCCATATAGAGCACTTGACGGTGGCTCGAGAGATATGACTGGAGCTTGACGAGATGTATAATTGGATGACCCTTATGAAGAGGGTTTCTTTGGAGGTGCAGATACGGACCTGTTCGTGAGTAAGTCTTCTTTGCTTTGGGAACACATCAACAAGCTTCGGCAGCTCCAGATGCAGGTTCAAAATGTGGGGAAGCCCATTTCCTCTGAAGACATAGAGATCGCTTTATTGTCTTAGTTGCCGCCACGATTCGGTACTTTTTATTCCGCTCTTATTGCTTCACGGCCGGAGTTGACTCTTTGTTGGGAAGAGTTAGTTTCTATGGTCTTGGACCAAGACAAACAATTGAAGGGACAAAATGCTTCCAAATCAAAGACATTGATTGGTCAAGCCTCTCAGAAGAAGGGGAAGGACCAAAAGAAGGAGGAGAACAACGAATCTAAGAAGGACAAAGAGAAGGAATCGACATGTCATATTTGTGGTAAGACCGGCTATTGGAAGAAGGATTGCCTTGACAAGGACAACGATACCAAGAGGAAGGACATGAAGGATTCTGGAGCGGTGGTTGCATTCTCATCAGTTGCTTTTATTCACTTAGGGCTCATTGAGGACTCTACATCGAAGACTTCTAATGTTGCGATGACAGCTTCCCAGGCTCGAGAGTGGATTGTGGACAGTGGTGCCTCACAGCACATGACTCCTTCGACAGTTGGTGTTGCCCATTTTTGACCCTCGCGTGGGTAGATTCTCATAAGAGACAGCTCTTCTGTGTCTTTTGCTGCACGGGGTGAGATGCAGTTGATTCTAGATAGACGTGGTGATACCTATACTTTACAGGTATTGCATTGGCTAAGTTTAGAGTAGCATTTGCTTTCAGTACATAAGATTTGTTCTCTTGGTCTCTCGGTAGGGTTTGACAATGATGTTCGCGTTTTTGATCGTGCATCGAGGAAGGTTCCCTCTTCAGGGTATAAGGAAAACGACATCTATAAATTGAAGTCTTCTTCCGCTCTTACCTTCTTTCTATCTCTCAAACACAGTTCAAGCTATGGCATGCTCGGTTTGGCCACTTGAACTATGAGTATCTTTGGAAGGCGTCGCAAGGATGGCTCATTCGCGGTTTGCCGAGACATAGTGGTGAGCTAGTAACCATGTGTCTCTTGCATTCGTGGGAAGCAACATAGGAATGCGATTCTCAACAAAGCTTTCAAGTGGTCTACTTCACCTATGGAGCTTGTATATACAGATCTTTGTGGCTCGATGAGGAATGAGTCCTTGAAAGCTCCATGTAACCACCACATAGACATAAACTGCGGTATCTCCTCCATGCCCTCAAGATATCGAATCGGTCGATGGTATGTATTGCGTTGAAATTCCGATCGCGCTACTTTCTAATATTTCCTAGCTTGCTTGTACTATCTAGCAAGCCACTTCTCCATATGGATGTATAATGCAATATACAAAAACGATTCACTTTCTCCTCCATTGTAGCATCCATCCTCTTTTGTATACCATTTCCAACCACCACATCTCCGGTGAGTCTATCATCATCCTTTAGCGACCATAGCATACTGTCATCTGAATCCACCGTTGCTAACCACTGTGAGATATGCATTAAAGCCTTCGACATTAGTCAACCTTCAACCACAATCAATCAGCCCTTCAACGCTGCTCTGATACCATATCAGAGTGTAGCGAATGCAGAAGCGTATGACTAGATTGAAAGAAAAATGAACAAATCGAGAAAAACTTAAATAGAAAGAGACAATAGAACGCATATCTACATCTAGGACATGCGTAACTAAAACGTCCCCCTAGGATCCAACTTGCACATGAGACACGACATAAGCTAAACTCACCATAAAAGGGATTGGACATCAGACTCACCTCCCAATCATAGAGCCAAACAAGCTCACCCTCGAGCATGGGAGTTGGCAGTACTCTGAGCCACGACCACATCCCAAGGGTTGGTGTCCCATACCACTAGCCGATGCCATCTCGATATATGGATGCATTGGCCAATGGGCCAAGAGTCCAAGAATGGTGATCACATAATGAACGCGCATAATAGGGCGTTGAGTCCTATTTATAGGACTCAACTACCCTAACCCCGAAGTATCCTTAGTGCTTTCAGACCAAGTCACTTTGTAACCATTGTGACCAATGTTAGTAGTGTCTATTCAGATGTTCATGGACATAACAGTAATTGTATCCAAGAATGCTAATTGTACAATAGTACACTACCAATGCACATGTAAGGGATGACTAAATCTCTAATAGGTGGTTGTTGTGATCCACAGAGAATGTTGGGTGGCTGCTAAAACTAGACAACACAAGTGTGCAACAAAATTTGGTTGCGCATTAGGGTGGGTGGCAACTTGCAAGAAAAAGCTTTGTGGGTACGAAGCATGGGAGTATGCATAATTGTGTATGAGCTGGAGAGTAGCTTGGATTCTTTGATGACTACTTGTGTTTGTCTTGTATATATCTATATTACTGTTGAGAGTAGAAGGATCATGGCTCTTATCTTTGCTTTGTGCTTTTGAAGACTAGAGGTATTGTGAATTGAATGTCATTCTCTATTTGCCACACTTCTAGAACTTAATCGATGTATGTAAATTAGGTCATAGGCAACCAAGTGGATAGATCACATCTTATTACTATCATGTCTTTTTTGTAGGCATGCATTGAACACTTGTAGAAACACCCACCTATTCCCATTCACCAATACTTAAACTCTTTGTCTCATGCCTTTTTTGTAGGCATGTATTGTACACTTGTAGAAACACCCATATATACTCATCCACCAATACATAAACTCTGTCTCATGATGATCATAAGCACTAACTATCACAAGGACATGAAATTTTAATGCCTTGCTTAGCGTTTGATTAAGTTGTTTATTAAATGTACAAATGTGAGGCACACATGTGATTTGCAAGTTAGTCGTTTCACAATGATGGGCCAAAGACCTTGAGATGTTAGTGGGTATCAAAGGCAAAAGTTGTAATAAGTTGTATTTGAGAGGTACTAGGTGGGTCCTGGTATAAGATTTCGGTTTAGAAGATTTTGTCAGTCATAAATATCAAGTGGTGACATTAGAAACTAGGCATTAATTAATTAAATAATACTAGTTTATGGGTAATAAATGTTGAGGAATATTGGGGTGACAAATTGGCCTCGCCGATTTAATTGTTGGTTGGTAAAATTATTTTTCTAAGTAAGATCATATTTAAATAATTTTTTAGAATTAAAAAAGTTAGAAATTAATTCAATTAGATTGAAAAATCTAATTAGAAGGTTGCCACTTAGCAAAACTTGCCCATGTAAGTGAGGGAAAGGCTATCAAGGTTGGAGCCTCATTCCAACATTGTGGAGGTTGGGAGAGGAAGAGAGAGAGGTGCAACCATAGGAGACTAGGAGAGAGGAGGCCATTGGAGGCAAGTGATAGCATTTTTAGCTATTTGTAGGCAGGTGACAACAAGTTTGGGGCTAGCAAGGGCAATTGACTGCATGTGAGGCTCCTATTCAGCCAAATTTGGTGATGACACTCTGAAATTTCTCTCTCTCTAGCTCCCTCTCCATTCTCTCGACCTATTCCCAGCTCCCCTTAAGAGATCTCAGCCAAATTCAGTCCTTAGAGGGTGCAATTGAAGAATTTCTGCTACTAAACCTTGATTTATGGTAGAAATAAGGGTTTACTAGCCAACTTGGGAAGAGTGCTCAAAATTCAGGGCAAAATTTGTCTTTCAAGGAGCAAATGAAAGTCTAAATCCCCAAGCCTACCAAGGGGCAAATTGGTTTGAAGTCTTGTTGGTTGTTACAGACACTAAGAGAAATATTTGTATTCCTAGATTTGCGTATTTTATGCTTGTTGTAATTAGTGCGTAATTAGGTTATTTACGACCCTTGCTAAGAAGGAAAGCCGGTTTCATGGTTCCATTGCCAAGATATATCAACTCCCTTGAGTAGGTGGACCCAAGGCTGTGTACAAGCCAGAAGAGTTGAAATTATGATCAGCTGAGTGCCTTACTTATAGCAAGCACGTCTTTAGATAGTGAGGTAGGATCAAGCAGGGATGATGCCTCTTAATTTGGAAAATTCGCAAAGTGTTGGGGAAATGCAATACCTAATCTTGGACAAGGCACTTAGTTGGGGTAGCAAGCTGAGAATGTGGGAATTGGACAAGAGGTGGATCCTTATAGGACTCTTGAAGTTGATGATCAGGAAGTCGATAGGGATTTGATGACCAATTTAAGGATTAATTGAGGATAATTATTGAAATGTTTATGCAATTAGCAAATGATCCTATAGTTTGTGCTTTTTGAACTCCCCAAAGGGAGGCAACAAAGGCAAGAATAGGAAATCGTTTTCAAGAGCTTCGAGATAGCTACGCATTGAAGGAAGGGCTAATCTATTAGTATGATGTTTCAAATGTGGATAATGAGCATAAGCAATGATATACCTAGTTTGCATCTAGGATACTGTATAATGATAGTATTTTTGTCATTGTGAGTTGGCATATAGATGTGTATGGTTTGCACCTAAGCTTTAAAACTATGCATTTGCAAGGTCATTGACATGCATGGAATACATGGAATGCACATTTAGATGTGATGTATATTTGCAAGGCATGTATAATATTGGATGTGATGTACATTTACAAGGCATGTATGGGATACATGGATGGTATACAATGTACATTTATAGGTTATGTAAGAGAAGCACATTTGCCTAAGATTCATGTGGTTTGCAATTGATGGATGCTTTACATGAGTATAATGTGTTACATCATTGCTTTAAGGCACTGCTTATGCTTAGTTTATGTATCACTTTGACTGGTGGTCAGGGTAGTGTTGGGATTTGGTATATGGATGCATCCCTTATTGTTTTGATAGTGGTTATGATCCATGTGTGTAGATCATAACCCATTTAAGTGGCTAGAATTTCAAACATGTAGAGGGCAGGAGCATGGTTAAGCAATAGGTGCATACGTTATTTGACTATGATGCTTGCATGGATTTCTAGTAGTAGTAACAAATGCTTTTGACAAATTGGATTGCAATTGAGGGCCATTGCAAGGATTTCATGGGGGAGGTTTATCTCGGGGACATGAAAAATTGATGCTTTGCTTAACATTGGATTAAGTTGTTAATCAAATGTATAAATGTGAGGTGTATGTGTGATGTGCAAGTTAGTTATTTTATAATGATGGGCCAAGGACCTTGAGATGTTGGTGGGTGTCAAAGGCAAAATTTGTAATAAGTTGTATTTGACAGGTACTAGGTGGTATTTGGTGTTAGATTTTGATCTAGAATATTTTAGTAGCCATAAATCTCAGTGGTGAAATTAGGAACTAGGCTCTAATTAATTAATGAATGCTAGTTCAAGGACTAATGCATGTTGAGGAATAGTGGGTGTCAAAAGATGACGTACCAACGAGATTGTAGGGTTTGTGGGGAGGAACACGGAGTGAACTCGGCAAACATGGAGAAGAGAAGAGAAGAGAAGAGAAAAGAAACTCTGATGAATGGAATGAGGAAGTTCTGAATCATGGAGTGAATGTGATACAAGGGAACAAGGGTGCCTCAGCATAAGGAAGATGATGAAGACAACCACGAACCACGAACTGCAATGTCCTCGTGAAGGGATGTGAGAGTAGTGGAGAGCTTGGAGAGAAGAGGTGAGAGGCTGAATGAATCAACTGTAAGGAATGAATGAGAGAGTGGCCTATAAATAGGCACAGTTAGTCTAGGATGGCGCCTCTTTTTGGGGCTGCAAATCCTAAACGGAAAAGGCAGAAACGCAAAAAACGCAAACTGTGGGTGAAGGGTTTCTCAATACCCCCTCTTAGGCCCAAAAAGGAAAACAAGAGAAGAGTGAGGTGGAGAGGCAATGCTACATCCTGAAGAATGCTCATGTAGCAGGTGCCACTTGGACAGTGTCTCTCGTGGGGAAATTGTTCACTTGCCTAAGCGTCCTAGTACAAAGATAATGAAAACATGCAATGCATAGGAGGAATGTCGGACTTTGTGTGGTGCCGAGAACCATAAGGATATGCCCGTACTCGATCTCGGGAGGTGGCTCTATGCTAACCAAGTGACCAAGGCAAGAAGAGAAGAGGAGGAAGAAGATGTAGAGGATCCCTAAGATCCAAGATTTCCACCGGAAAGGGAACCGGCAGTAAAGAACAGTAGATTGAGTGAACTGGAGAACTCGAAACTCAACCTCGGGAGAGAAGCCACTAGCTCCGTGCATCCATGCTGGAAGGAATATTAAGGCCTCATCACCAAGTCGCGGCTCAACCTCTGAGGTCCGGATCTAGGTGATACTTGAAGATCTTGGGTATTAGTAGAAGAGATGACTGGTCGAAGACAGCCACCCCAAGAAAGTAGAGGATGGGTGAAGAACTTCATGTGGAGTAGGTTCCCCCTCTGAGGTGGGAGGTGGAGGGGTCCCCGTTGAAGTCCTGAAGAAGTAGATGCCCCTCTGAGGGCAAAGAAATAATATCTCCCTCTGAATCCCCCTCTGAAGTAGATAGGGAGTGGAAGAGGGTGGGGAAGGAGGCGGCTCAGGATGAGCGAAGGGTGGGGCTTAGAATGAGCAAGAGCTGGGCAACAATCGCTGTCTCTCAGTGGAGCAGATTGGGTAGCTGAAGAAGAGGAAGGAGTTGAGCAGCCACTGTCTCTTGAAGGAGCAGACTGATGAGGAGACGGTATCAAACAATCATTGTCTCTCGGTGGAGTGGACTGCAGAGCCGTAGGTTGTGGAAGCCACTGTACCTGAAAACAAGTGGGAGAAGACTGCCGTTGGCATTGTGACGATCTCCAGGAGGTTGTAGCGCCAATTGATCCTCCATGTGCTCGAAAGGACTTAGTGCGCATTGGATGCGTCTTATTGCCTTGAGCATAGTACTCTAATAGCCGATGCAGAACGATCTCTGTGGTCCAGAAAGGAGAGGTGGCACAAGGAGTGCCTGGTGGAAGACGTATATACTCCGGGGGGGTGGGGAGCAAAGGTCGAAGTCGTCCGGTGATACCACAGTAGGAGCACCCAGTAGTCTGGATATCTGTTGGTAAAGAAGCCATGGATACTAGTGTGCCTTGCTGAAGAAGGAAGAGGTCAGCCACCATGAACCACGAACCGCAATGTCCGCCTAAGGGGTGTGATGGCAGTGTGAAGCACGAACTGCAATGTCCCCCTCAAGGGGTGGGAGGGTAGTGGAAGGGTTGGAAGTGAGCTGCTAGTGAGAGGAGGATGTGACCAGCAGTAAGAGGTTGCAACCAATAGAAAAACGCAGGTGAGGAGAGAGAAAGACTAAAAACGCAAGCAGGACAATCTGTAGGAGAGAGAAAGACTATAAAAGTAGGCAGCAGGTGAGAAATACTAAAAACGCAGGCAGGACAACTTGCAGGAGAGAGAAAGACAAAAAACGTAGGGATGACAGTCTATAGGAGAGAGAAATACTAAAAACGTAGGCAACAGGGGTGAGAGAGACTAAAAACGCAGGCAAGTCAGTCTACAGGAAAGAGAAAGACTAAAAACGCAGTTAGCAGGAGAGAGACTAAAAATGCAAGTAGCATGACTGCGATGACATGGCAGGCTGTACGGCAGCAGGTCTGCACAAGAAAAGCAGTCGCTTGGCTAGAATCAGCTCCAAATTGCGTGAAGAGGGCTGGAAATCAAGTGCCAATTGATGGAGACAGCAATGGACAGCTTCGGCTAAGATGTCCTCCGCGAACGGGGTGTGGGCAGTAAGCTGAAACACCTGAAATATGCAAAAATGAGATTTTGATGCAATGGAAGTAGAAGAGAAGTGGATGCCGAACCCGCCACTGGTCTTTGCCTTCACTGGAGTGGAGGATCTTTGCTGCTGTTTGAGTAGATCCAGCTCTGATACCATGTCAAAAGATGACGTACCAACGAGATAGTAGGGTTTGCGGGGAGGAACACGGAGTGAACTCGGCAAACATGGAGAAGAGAAGAGAAGAGAAAAGAAACTCTGATGAATGGAATGAGGAAGTTTTGAATCATGGAGTGAATGCGATACAAAGGAACAAGGGTGCCGTAGCATAAGGAAGATGATGAAGACAGCCACAAACCACGAACCGCAATGTCCTCCTGAAGGGGTATGAGGGTAGTGGAGAGGCTGGAGAGAAGAGGTGACGGATTGAATGAATCAGCCGTAAGAAATGAATGAGAGAGTGGCCTATAAATAGGCACAGTCAATCTAGGATGGTGCCCCTTTTTGGGGCTGCAAACCCTAAACGCAGAAACGCAAAAACGTAAACTGCGGGTGAAGGGTTTCTCAACAGTGGGGTGATAAATTGTCCTAGCCAATTTAAATGTTGGTAAAATTACATTTCTAAGCAATAAATAATGATTAAATTAATTTTTGGAATTAACATTTTGAAAATTAATTTAATTAGGCTGAAACACCTAGTTAGAAGGTTGTCACTCTGCAAATCTTGCACATGCAAGTGAGGGAAAGGCTATTAGAGGTTGGGAGACAAGGAGAGAGAGTTGTTGTTGCAATTGTCTAGCCATTGGAAATTGTCAAAGAGTCGCTCCTAGTTGATCAAGAGGCCATTGGAGGTAGGTTATAGTATTTGTAGTTGTCTACAAGTAGATGGTAGCAAGTTTGGGGCCTGCAAGGGCACCTGATTGCATGTGGGCTCCTGTTGACAGTGGGCTGTAGTAAATCATGCATTTGCAGCAGGGTAGCATTAAATTTCAGCCAATTTTGGTTATGAAATTTTGAAATTCCTCCTTCTTGAGCTTCCTCTCTATTCTCTCACTCAATTTGGAGCTTCCCTCAAGAGATCTTAGCCAATTCAGTTTCAAGGGGTGTAAATGGAGAATATCTGCTGCTAAACCCTAATTTACAAAAAAATTAGGATTTACCAGCCACCTTGGGAAGAGTGCTTATAATTTAGGGGCTAGTACTTGAAATTAAGCAACTGAAATTTGAGAATTTGAGAGAATTTCAAGAGGCAAGCCCGCCAACTTCAAGTTTGGGGCAAAATTTGTTGTCTAAGGAGCAAATTAAAGGCCGATCCCCAAGCATACCAAGGGGCAAATTGGTTTGAAGTCTTACTGTTTGCTATGGAGAGCAAGATGTATTGAATATTGAAGGAGATCAGGCCGGATCTCAATGTACTTCAACCTTTAGCCATACAAGTTGAAGGAATACTACAAGGGGTGCCTGTTTTGGGGCCAATTGGGTGTCCAATGTCCAAGATTAAGTAGTAACATTTGTATTTCTAGATTTGTGCATTTTATGCCTGCTGCAATTAGTGCTTAATCAGGTTATTTAACACCCTTGTGGAGAAGGAAAACTGGTTTCACTAAGAAACTTGCTACAAGGATAATAACTATGTTAGGTGGGTTGCTTGTTATAAGCCCCAAAATGAGTCAACTATAGAGTACAAGTGAGACGAGCTTGGACACTTTGCGCTTCGAAGTGAGAAATTACTCAATGATATCCAATTTTCTAGTCTCACTAATGTTAGAAATTTGTCCCTTTTTGCTAGGATCTTAGAGGACACTTTTTTAATGAAAAAGACTACACGAGTCCTCTTATGAGGCACATAAAGTGTGGATGAAATGTGCACCCATGTTTGTAAGAAGTTTGACATATTGTCATGACTCACACGCGATTATGTTTAATATTTAACAGCTATCTTGATTTTAAAGCTGCTTTTACAGTTCTTTTTCCCTTTTCAGATAGATTTTGAGAAGCTTTGGACAACTCAACCATCAGATGGCTGGCGTCCATCTTCTGTACCAGGATCTCATTGGAAATGTAAGTAGTCTTCATGTAGTCTTGGAAGTTCATGGTATGCAAACTTTACCTTAATCATAATGATGGTTTTGTTTGGGTTGTCTGCAGCACCCTCAACCAGTAAAAATGGGCACCTTGTTGTACGTTGCAATGGTGGGCTTAACCAGCAACGCAGTGCTGTAATGCCTCTTGCAATATGCTATTATATTGGTCAGATGACAAGGATTACCTTGTTTGCGGTTATTGCTTGTTTTCTTCTTTTAAAGTGGGCAAGAAGATTGGAACATGCCATTCTTCTTGCTAACAGTATCAATGTTTTCCAGTCAAGATGTTCAATTTTGGTGTCCAGTTTATCATATCTCTGCAATGATAGCATGATTGCATGGGGTGTACTTGATAGATTCTGGCTTTTTACAATGAGATTCATTTTCATCAGTATTGGAATTGAAACTAGATGTGTTATCCTTACTCGGCAAGAGGACAGGTTGCATGCTAGCAAGCCAGACAGTGGGCAATCTGATTGTAGTGGACAGGTATCTTGAATCAATCAACCAGGCCCAAGTCAGGTTAGAGAAGAAGTTGTTGGCAAGGAAAGGACAAGATGGAGAAAGGATCACATGTAGGGTGCATATTGGTATGTAGCTCCTTGTATACCATATCCCATAGTCGTTGCCTCATGAGATTTTGGAATCTGATTCTTGAGCTAGTTTTGGCTTCCTAAACCATTTTGCTTTTTCATAGACATCTTTGTTTCTTTCTTCCTTTTTCATCCATTCAATCTGCAGCAAAAAAAAGCATTGGCAGAGTTTGAATCAGCATTCAAGTACAAAAAGGTTGCTGAACTTGTAAGGTTTTGTATGGAATCTGATTCATTTACCTAGTTCTACTTGACTGACCTCCACACGATTTTTTATTGCCTAATATTGAATTGAGTTCTCAAAAGAGAGTACCTTTGCGATTCGTGAGGATTTTAAGGCCTATGAGACAAACAAGGTGCTACAATACTGATGCAATATGACATCGATAGATAGAAAAGAGCATAGCATGGAAACACAAAACTAGAAATATCTCCAAAGGGGCCCTCTCGTCATTGTGACCTATCCTCATCATGGGTGATAAATCCAATGTTCTAGGTAGGAAGCTCATGCCTTTTTGAAGTAAACCTAGACCTAAAGCTAGTGCTTAAGAGGATGATGGATGTTGTAGTTAGGGTCATCCAACTGTGCCTCAAGGATGAGCTCTAGAAATAGTGGCATGCAGGTGAGTACTATTGTTGTACTTTGTCATAGAACCAGCCTAGTATATACTGTCAACTTGAGTGTGTTAGGGGGATCTAATTGCATGTGCCTCTCTAAAGTGGTCAATGCACATGCTTTGAGAGGAGGCAGGGAGTGGGGAAGGATAGAAGGGAAAGGGTGTTGGATGGGGAGGGAAGGGAAGGAATGAGGGAGAGGAGGTAGCCTCTTCACAAGGTGGGACACACACTGATAGCGAGGGTGCTGATGGTGAAGACTAGAAGGCTGGTTGGCCAAGTGTGTTCTGTTATGTGTCACCATAATGACAGGTTCCTTAAACTATGCAAAGGGCTCAGTGACTAGTGTTGGCTATACCAAAAAGTGACTAGGTGGATCAAAAAGTGGCCAATTCTCGAAACTGTGGTGGCTGGCCTAAGGGGACACAAATGCTAATCTCTCCATTGACTTAGTCTAGGGCTCAAACAAGAGACGACCAAGTTGCTAATAACCCTGTTTAGATCTTGGATATATGTGCATGAGGAATGCTAAGGATGAAGAATGGAAGGCAATGGAAGCAACTTTGTGACAATGTTTGTCACATTGTCAAAGAGACCAGATGGATGAAAATGTGGAGAATTCCCAAGACTGTTCAAGTGGACAAAGCTTCTAATCTCTCCCATTCACTTGGTGTAGGGCTCAAGAAAGTATGAGATGACCAAATTGCTAACATTTTCTCTTAGATATTGGGTATGTCTAAATGCCTAAGGAGTGCAAATGATGAAGAATGGAAGGCAATGGAAGTGATTTTTTTGAAGATTCACCACGGTTTCCCTTGTTGGTTCCTCATTAAAACTTATATAAGAAGGGTCTTGGGCTCATTGTTCTCATCAATCTTCTTCAAGCAATTGAAGCTATCCTTCAGGTCTATACTTGTAGGTTATGCTTTGTTATTTCATCTATTTCTGCGCCTTATTCTTAGTTATGAGTATCTTTAGTTTAGAATCCAACATATATATGCCCAGTAGCACCAGATCCACCATGATTTTTGTCATAGTATCAGTGTGTGGTTGAGCTAGTTAGGTAGCTGTGATAGCTAGGTTTGTAGGATGGAATTCCTTGTTGACTAGACTTTTAAGTTGCATTGTTTGTGTTCTCTTCATCTCAATTCGTTGCTTCATTGTTTATAATCAAAGTGAGGTTCAAGTGTGGGAGTTGAACCCATAATTAGCCCCTGGGTAGTCATTCATCAAGGGTTTGTATAGAAGCTAGTCTGAAGCCAATACTTTTTATTTTGAAAGGTTAAAAAAAAAGAGAGAGATTAGAAGCATCTGTGACTTGTAACAGTGTGAATCTGCTTTAAGGAGGCAGCATAGCCACATGACTTATTCACTGTAATTTTGTTTCGATCTATGCCAATGTCTCTTTCTGATGATATTGATTAAAGCAACCAGAAGAGCAAAAACTGGTTTTAGCGGTGCGACTGCCTAGCACTGTTTGCAATTGTGTTTTGTACATTAGATAAAGCGCTATCCAAAGCCAAAGCAACCTTAACCATGGTGTACAAAGGATGTATCTACAAGCAAAGAAGAAAAGTCTCAATGTGGAAAAGATGGAGGTGTCCAACCAGAACATAAATATTGATCATGAAGGCAAAAAGAAATAAGAATATGAGCAATGGTTCCTAGTGGATGCTTACCTCCTTGGTTGATTCCCTTAGTGGGTATTGTTTTTTCCCCTTTTGGATGTACAGTTATGCATGAATGTAATGTTCCGTTAAATTATTTAGGCTGCCTAAAGAGCAAGTCCGCTAGCCCATTTGTGCTTTTTTTGGGGGAGGGGAGGGGGGATGTCAGCAAGAGTAGTAACTTCTCATTTGTGGAAGTTGTTTAAGATATATGGTGGTTCCTCATTGAAAACTATTAAAGAAGGGCCTTTGGCATGGAGGTCCATTCTTGTAAGCTATCCTTTGTTTATTTTCTCAAATTCTCTTATCTATGAGTGTGTAGTTTACTTTCCACCATGGCTATTCTCATTGGTTTTAGATTCAAAATATTTTTTCCATATCCAAGATCTGCTCTCAAACATAATGGTAGTAGAGCTGTACGTGCGTCATGTGCATGCCAAACACTGAATTTCGATGTGGTGAAAAGCTTGAAGTCTCCTCAACCATTGCACATGTAGTCCTATACTGCAAGTTAGTAAAAAGGAAGTGTAACAGTTGGTTGCTACTTCTTGCTCTATGAATAGTACTTGATCCCAAAATAAATCAAAAACATGTAGTGGTCTTTGACTGTGATGTCTACCTACCCAATTTGAACCTGTCCATCTTGTCAAAGTAATCCCATGTTTATGTATAATCTTGTGTTTTGAGTGCCTTGCAAGTGCTGCAAAGCTCAAGATGTGATAAGAGGCACCTTTGCATAGAAAAGCTTCGACAAGCAAGAGGAGAATGGAGTAACAGCCAGGTTTATTCGTCCACTATAGATGGTTTTGAATCTATTAGAGATAGTGAAGGCTCTTCAACATCAATATATTTGTGAATTATATATTATTGGTAAGATGCATAGAGCTTCATTTTAGAAGGATGGGCATGTACACATGTTTTAATGACTTTGATTGAAGAGGTCTCTTAGACTTCAAAAAAGGTATAGGTGAGAGGAGAAACCAACAAATATGGAAATGGATCAAATACAAAATAGTTTCTAATACAGTATGACTAGAACTTGTAAAATGCAGAAATCAAATTGAAAAAATAGTCCCTATAATAAAGTTGCTAAAATCATGACTCGTCATGAGGCGTGGTACGATAGAAACTTCAAGGTTGATTGTTTAAGAGTTTTTGGTGTAGAGAAATGCTAGGCCAAGCATAAAGAAATACACTTGTATGACACATGATAAACACAATTTGATGAATGCTGAGATAAAGATGAGGGTGTTGAGAAACCCTTTACCCTTTACCCTTCGCCTGCAGTTTATGTTTTTGCGTTTTTGCGTTTTGGGTTTGTAGCCCCAAAAAGAGGCGCTATCCTAGACTAAGTGTACTTATTTATAGGCCACTCTCTCATTCATTCCTTATAGCTGATTCATTCAGTCTGTCACCTCTTCTCTCCAGTCTCTCCACTACCCTCACACCCCTTCAAGAGGACATTGTGGTTCGTGGTTCGTGTCTGTCTTCATCATCTTCCTTGTGCTACGACACCCTTGTTGCCTTGTATCATATTCACTCCATGATTCAAATCTTCATCACTCCATTCATCAGTCTCTTCTCTCTTCTCTTCTCTTCTCTTCTCCATGTTTGCCGAGTTCACTCCGTGTTCCTTCTCGTAAACCCTACTGTCTCACTAGTACGTCATCTTTTGACATGGTATCAGAGCTAGATTTACTCAAACAGCAGCAAAGATCCTCAACTCTAGTGAAGGCAAAGACCGGTGGCCGATTCGGCATCCACCTCTCTTCTTCTGCTAACTACCGCGTTCTACTGTGGCGTTCTACTGATGCGTTCTACTATGGCGTTCTATTGCGATGTTCTACTGTTGCGTTCTACTGTGGCATTTCACTGCGGTGTTCTACTGTTGTGTTCTACTGCTGCGTTTTACTGTGACGTTTTACTGCTGCATTTTACTGTTGTGCATTGGGAGATATCCTTCTTCTCCCTCCCACCCTCCCTTATCCAATTTACCATACTGGTATCCATGACTTTTTTACCAACAGATGACTAGACTGCTGGGTGCTTCTACTACGGCACGAATGGTGACACCACCAATGCTTGCCGACTTTGACCTTTGCTCCCCACCCCCCCGGAGTATATGCGTCTCCCAATTGGCACTACCTTTGCCACCTCTCCTCTTTTGGGCCACAAAGATCGTTCTATATCGGCTATCAGAGTATTATGATCGCGGCAATAAGATGCATCCGACGCGCACTAAGTCCTTTCGAGCACATGGAGGCTATAAGACCTTCCAAAGCGATAAGCCCTCCTGGAAACCATCCCACTGCGTGGAGGTTTTCTCCACCCACTTTTGGGTATAGTGGCTTTCAGGGCCCACATCTCCTCCACAGTTCACTCTCTTGAAAGCCCGCGACTGTTCCGCACCCTTGGTGGCTCATCTTGAGCCTCCTTTTTCCCCACCCTCTTCCACTCAAGTTCGAGAGACCACTTTTGGATGCTTTCTGGCTGCTTCTTTCGAGTCCCAGATACCTTCTTCAGCATGTCCGACGACACTTCCTTCGTCATTAGATGCTTTGCAATTCGTGAGCCATGAGTGGTTGGATTCCCTTTCTCTCTTAGACTGGGATTCAGAGGGGGATTTTCTTACTTTGCCCTCAAAGGGGGCTTCCAATTCTTCTTCAGCTTCACAGGGGGCTCCTACTTCTACTCCTTCCGATTCAGAGAGGGACCCTATGTGCCATGAAGTTCTTCATACACCACTACCTTTCACTTTAGAGGAGTGGCTCTCGTTTGAGCAGTCATTTTCTCTACTCATACCCAGGATCTATCTAGATTAGGGCCCTTGGGTCTTCAACAACGACTTGGTGGCTAGGCCTTCGTATTCCTTCCAGCATGGAGTCACGGAGCTAGTGGCTTCTCTTCCGAGGTTGAGTTTCGGGTTCTACAGCTCATCCGGTCTCTCGACCATCTTTACAGGTCTCCTTTCAAGTGGTATTCTCAAATTACAGGTTGGATATTATTTGTCCCTCGGTTAGCATGGAGCCACCTCCTGAGATCGAGTATGGGCATATCCTTACAGTTCTCGGCACCCCACAAAGTCTGACATTCTTCCCATGCATTGCATGTTTTTATTATCTTTGTACTAGGGCCCTTGGGCAAGTGAACAATTTCCCCACAAGGGACATTGTCCAAGTGGCACCTGTTGCATGAGTATTCTTCAGCATTTGGCATTGCATCTCCACCTCACTCTTCTCTTGTTGCCCTTTTTGGGCCTGAGAGGGGGTATTGAGAAACCCTTCACCCTTCACCCACAGTTTGTGTTTTTGCATTTTTGCGTTTTGTGTTTAGGGTTTGCAGCCCCAAAAAGGGCGCCACCCTAGATTATACCTATTTATAGGCCACTCTCTCAGTCATTCCTTACAGTTGATTCATTCAGTCCGTCACCTCTTCTCTCCAGCCCCTCCACTACCCTCATACCCCTTCAGGAGGACATTGCAGTTCATGGTTCGTGGCTGTCTTCATCATCTTCCTTGTGCTACAACACCCTTGTTCCCTTGTATCACATTCACTCCATGATTCCGATCTTCATCATTCCATTCATCAAAGTTTCTTTTCTCTTTTCTTCTCTTCCTCCATGTTTGCCGAGTTCACTCTGTGTTTGTCCCCGCAAACCCTACTGTCTTGCTGGTACGTCATCTTTTGACAAAGGGTGTATAGAGATGGAAAAATGATAGAAGGGGCCTTGAACCTCTATGTCTCAAGGACTGGGGTAGAGGTGAACCATTGAGCTGAGCGTGGTGTTGGAGGCCTTGAGAACAACTTTGAGAGTGTCATAATCGAAACGGATCCCAAAAATTGCAGCAGCAGAAGTCCAATGTGTAGGCTGATGATGTTGATAGTAGTGGAGGGAATGAAACTCGGTGTTTGGGCAGTCAGATGTTGGTGTAGACTCCAGGTGGCAAAATGAAGGTGTGCTGGCGGAAACACAGCATCACGAGCAGCAAATGGTGGTGAAAACGATAAGACCAGTGGTTTTTTACTTGCCAGCTGAAAATGTAGGCTGCAGCAGTCCCAAACAGATGGTGACATGGGAGGACAACTGGGTGGCAGGCTGAGATAGCAGGCGATGGTCCTCTAGTAAAGGATGGCAGCTCCAGCTGATGGCGGCTGCTCCTAGCAGCAGCAAACAAGATGGGCGGTGCCTCCAACAGCAAGATGGCAGCTTTAGATGTGGGTTACAACTCTTAGAGAGGGTGTGGGGAAAAAGGGGGAAGAGAGTGATGGATGATGGCTGAGGAAAAACAAAGATAATGATAAGGGGATAGGGATGCATGTTTAGAACACCTCCCCCTCAGACTAGCCATGGAGTCCTTGGACTAGTGCCACTTAGGCCAGTTCCTAGTTGAGATTCAAAAGCTCTGCACATCATTACTACAGGTAGGTATTATAGAGAGAGGGGGACATCGGACACAGTTTACCGATTTCTTCTAGGTAGTGATTCCACACACAGCACCTACATAGAGAGGGGTTACACTCCAGAGAGATGAGATGAGAGCAACACACCGACTGTGGATATAGGGGCACCGGATGCAAATGCTATAGTAGAGAGAGATGAGGGAGATTTGTTAGTGACACGAGCAACATCTGATAGAGTTGAGGGATCAGTCCAAATGCTACCCCCATACTAATTCATAGGGATATATGACATACTCTGCCCATCTATCTTGAATGGGTGGAACTAGATATCTGTGTATTATTCAGCCACATAACTAGACATGCATTCCTTCATCTTCTTGTTGTAATCCTACATGGGCATTACTTTCTCTTGTACATCACCTTGGCTTCTTTTTGCAGTATATTTGCCGATCATCGTTTAGCATGTCACACTTTGATATCTAGTGATGATCATCATTGTATATGGTTTTGTCTCATAGGATGATTTTGCCCTCAGAAGACATTAATATATATCTCTCTCTCTTTATCTCTCTCCTCTCCCTCCCCAAATCAAAAACAAACACACACACACACACACACACACACACACACACAAAAAAAAAAACTAACAAACCAATCCTAGAGCCTTCATAGAGTGGTTTTTGGAAGGTCTTTATTTTATAGTTTAAATAATGATCGATTTAGATTAAGTTGTGGGGTTTACCTTTGACCATTTTCTTTGTAGGGTTATGCACCGAAAGATTCATCCAACAAGTGTTCAAGATGATATTTGTGAGGTTTGCTTTACAAAATAACACATGGTAATTGTAGAGGTGTTGAGAACATTGGTTACTCTTGGTGATCATCTTCTTGTGTCTTTTTTGCAATCTACCCATAGCAGAGTAGGGATTTTTGAGATCGATTCAAAACTCAATACTAGTAGCCATTTGTGCATTGAAGATGTGATTGAAGTTACGTAATATTGCTTGTAACAGAGAATGGAGATACCTATTGGAGTATGGCCTTTGTAACAACATGAACTTACATGGTCTATGTTTATATATTGTATTTCAAGATAAACCAGTATAATGTTTGAATAGTCTATCTTATAAAGAGTATCGATATACTAAACCATAAGAAGAAGATAATGAGTTTTTTTTGTCTTGAGAAAAGTAAAAATTATATTACACCTTAGAACAAGGTGTCCCAAGGCAAAAACCCAATACAAAGTAGCCTTGTAAGGGACTTCCATATCAAGAATTATATATCAAGGGAAAGTAGTATGAAGAGGAGGTTAGTAAGTATATAAAATAATGTACTAAAGGAGAGTTGGATGCCATTGCCCAACTTTCGAAGGTGGAGTCCTTGCAAATAGGCGTATAAGATGATTTAATAATAAGGTGGTTTAAAAAGCTTATACTGTTTGTGGAGCTCATTGTTTTGGCAACATCTTGAGTATTTCTCGTACCACAAGCCATGAGATATTGATGGAATTCTTTCAATCAAATGATTTAATAATGGAAAGAATAGATGGTATATTTGTTTGTTAAACTCTTCAATTTTAAAGTAGATTCTAGGACGTTGGTGAATGACGTGAGCTGTCAAAAGATGAACATTTTCACATTAAATAAAAGTCTATATTCTTTACAAGAACCATTTAGATCACATTGAATCATCGAATTATGAAGAATGGTTTTTTAATTATTTAAAAAAATTTGCTTGGCATAGTTATTTGTAGGTATACATGTGAAAGTACTCGCAACCTTCACAAGCTTGCATCAATGTATTACAATCTTCTTTAAGATTCGAAGAGTCTGCCAAATATACGTGTCTCGTAAAAATTTTTCGATTTTTAGATTGCTTGTCTTGAAGGTTTCCATCAAGCATCTCATGGCTTATGGTGTGAGACATGCTTGAGATGATGCACATACACTCACAAGAACTTGAACTTTGAAAGTTGGTAAGTGGCTTTCAACTTCCCTTTAGTAGAGCATTATTCTATGCAACATTCTCTTCATCTTCTTTTGATTCTTTATCTTTATCTTCTTCTTGTGGTATGTATACATTCGTTATAAGATAAAAACTCTACTAATTCACTTGGAAATGCATTGTGTAAAGAAAGATCTTACACGTTCATGTTTCTATAGAGGCAATATTTCAAAGTCAGTATCTTCATTGTATGTAAGAAGAAACATTGTAGGACTTCGATCACATCTTCAAGCACATGAGGATTCTAGTGTTGAGTTTTGAATAGATCTTGAGAACTTGCAGTTTGCTTGGTTGGGAAGACGTAAGAAGATGGCGGGTAGGAGTAACCAACATTTTTAATGTTGTACGATTAGTCTATGTGGGTTTGTAAAGCAAACCTCCCAAGTGTCAACTTGAATGTTTGTGAAATAGAAACCATTTAGAAAATTGCTCTATAAAGACTACAAAATGAGAGGGAGAGAGAGAAAGATAGAATGTCTGTTGGCACATACTAATATTGTAAATGACAAAACATAAAAAGAGTAAATTTCAAAAGATAATATAAGTCGAATCTTTTGTTACTTTGATAAATCTAGGATGTTTAAAATACAAAAATACCACTTTTAACGACAAACATAAGATCTCCTATTAGTGTGATAAACCTAGAAGAGATGCAACCTGTCACAAGGATGTAAAATTTTATTGCTTTCCTTAGCATTTGATTAAAAGTTAATCACATCTGCTAATGTGATTTGCACATGTGAAATGTAAGCTAATTATTTCATAGTATGGGACCTAGGATCTTGAAATATCAGTTAGTGCGAAAGTTGCATTAAGTTGTGTGATAGGTTTTAGGTAGTACCCAGTGTTAGAATTTGGCTTGGACCAATTTATTGACAACTAATGTCAGTGGTGACATTATAGAGTAGGTATTAATTAATTAATTAATGCTGGTCTAAGAGGTTGTTAACCCTTAAACGAACAAAGGTGGAAAATCCGGAAAAGCTAAAGCAGAAGACAAGGCCAAGGCAAAGTGAAACAGAAAACAAAGGCACGCCAAGAAAATCTAGAAACACAAGAAGCGTAGAAAAGTCCTAAATAAGGGAAAAATGTGCACAAGGAAAAGTGCAAGTAAATACTTTTGTAAAAGAGCGCAAGCGCATCATGATTTAATTTAAGGAGCGCCGGGCTCTCACCTGTGCAATTTGTAAATGTAGACGGGCGGTGGAAAGGAAGCTAGGAAGATAGAAGGACAATGGGAAAAAGGGCCTCTGCCACGGCCGGCCATGTAAAAAAGGGGATAAGGGGATGACCGCCCAAAAGGGATTTAGGGTTTTGTATATAAAGTTGAAAAGTGAATGAGAAGCTCATTCTTGTGTGTGGCCAAAAGTGGCTCTCTTCTTCTTCTTCTTGTTCTTGCTTGCTTGAGCTTGTGCTTGAGAGAGGGAGTGTGAGAGTGTGAGGGAGTGAGTGTGTAAGGGCGAGAGACCGGGGAGGAGAAGCTCTCCATCTTCTCCTCTCTTTTTCTTTTCTCTTCTCTTCTCTTGTCTTGCTTGCGGCTATGGAGCTTGGAGCGTGGAGCTTGAGGATGGAGCTTGCTTGAAGCTTGCACTTGGATCGTGGAGCTACCAGAGTGTGCGGGAGAGGAGGTAACTTGATCGGCATGGAGGTAAGCTCACTACACCCGTAGATATGGATGGCGCGTCGCCTATGTGAGAGGTAGCCATTAGTACTCGACTTAGAACGCTTGAAGCAATAAACGGTTCGTGGGTCTTAGCAGTTGAGCGAAAGCTTCCACAGAGGTCCTCTCTCCCCATTATGACCCTATCAAAGGAGGGTGTGGATTGAAACTAGTCTATTGGCATAGATGCTTCAAGATTGCTCGGTTGATTGGCTTTATAAGAAGGTCAACATGGTTGTTGGATGAAGGTACACAAGCAAGGCATTGGGCATCCTTTTCCACTTGCTCTTGAGTGAAGTGATAGTGAATTGTCTCCTGATTTCTCTTGTTGGAGAAGATTGGAGCCAATAAATGCCATGACAGTTTGGCCATAATAGCAGATCATAGTAGGAGCTTCAGATTGAAAATGTAGCTTCGCCATCTGACTCCAAGAAGATGGCCTCCATGGTACCATCATGTGATTCCCAATATATTGTTTGATTTGAAGATGCAACAGCCATATCTTGCTTTTGGCTCGACCAAGATATAGCAGCAAGCCGAAGGAAAACACGGACCTGCAAACCCGTTAGATTTAGTATATCCTTGCAATGTTAGTTGTTTACTAAAAAGGAAACAATAAGCAAAGTTGCATAGTTTACCTCAAAACATGCATATAACTGTTCCAATGAGATTTCCTAGGTGCCTTGAAATATTTGCTCAAATTAGAGACAATGTAAGGGAGATAAATGCGGGTATGAATCAGCCATAGGAGTTTCACAAGTACTTGATGGTAGTCATGCTCATAAAAAAAAGGAGCATCATAGTTTTTAGTTAGCTTGACAATTGGATCTAGGGATGTAGCTATTGGCCAAACACCATTTGAAAATTATTGATTAACTAATTGAAGGACATACTTATGTTGGTAGGCAAAAATACCCCTTGGTATGCTATAAGACTTCAATGTGTAAGAAATAGGAAAGAAGACCAAGGTTGGTCATCTTAGATGTGGAGCTGACTTGTGCATCAATAGATTATATGGTAAAAGTATTGGAACCAGCAATCAAAAGATCATCCACATATAGAAGTACATCTAAAGTGTCATGAATAAAAAGATATGTGTCATTAAGGGGAGAAATGGAACCGACGCTCTTTAAGGAATTATGCATCCTATGTAACGATGAATGAGATTCTTTCTTGACCCTGTAGAGAGCTTTTTGTAAACGAAGTACTTTATCCTCATAGCTTGTAACGGAGGTGGCTAGGCCATGTAGACCTTGTCTAAATAACCATTTAGAAAAGCATTCTTTGTATCAATTTGATAGATTGGCCAACTATGTGGGCAGCTAGGGTAATAGTAGTCTAAGGTATGTTAGGTATGGAGTGGGAAGGAAAAGGCTCCTTATAGTCAATGCTATGATTTTGTTGGAAACCTTGCACCACCAAGCCAGCCTTGCACTTGTCTAAGGTCCCATCTGGCTTTAGCATTGTATGGAATGTCCACTTTGTCCGAATGACTTTCATTGTGACTTTGATGATCCCACAAAGTCCAAGTCCCGTTACGGTGAAGACTTTTAGGTTTCTTTGCCATGGTGAGATGCCAATCGAGATGCTTCAATTCGTTTTACAATGTGCTACAAAATTTGTCGTGAAGATAGACGCAAAGGAAGCAAAAGGAGCTAGCTTGAAAGATCTTCTTGAACCATCTTGGATGAAGTTATGGGAATGATCCTCAGGTTCCACATGGTCTCTTGGTACTAGTGAGGTAATAGGTCGCAAGGAGGTGGTTTGGGGTAGAAGTCTATGTGGGTAAGCTAGGAGTGAAAAGCAAATGTGGTTGAGATGGCAGAGGAGAGGGAAAATCGTTAGTGATAGACTCATGAGTTAACGAAACACATCTCTTGTCAAATTTGACATCTCTCCTAAACAAGATCCTTTTCATCTTGGTATTGAACAAATGGCAAGCATTTGGACCTAAAATGTCACATTAGATAGCTTGTTTGAGTGTGTTGAGATATGTTATGTGTACCTATTCATATGGACTCACTTATGGTTGTCGTTTGGATTTATAGGGTGGTTGGGTTCAACAAGATATGAGAGAGAGAGAGAGAGAGAGAGAGAGAGAGAGAGAGAGAGAGAGCTAAGGTGGTCCTTTTACGAAAAAAAAAGAGCTAAGGTGGATGTTGCTCCATGGGAGTGAGAGTGAGAGATAAAACTCTTGTAGTACATAACAAGCTGAATAGATTGATGTGATAGATGTTCATGAAAGTACAATGGTTAGGCCCTCATTATATAGGCCAAGGATTTCTCCCAAGCCTTTGACCCTTATTAAATTGTGGGAGGTATAAAAGGCTTTCAACCTTTGACACACATACTTACACATCTAAGGTGTGTTCACACACGGGAGTGTGTATAATACTAACAAACCCCTCATTGGTCATGGGTGGCTTGTTGAGGTAAAATAAGCATTTTATGTTGAGTTAGCCATTTAAACAATCCGAAAAATGCTTAATTAATTAAATCCCTAATTGGGTGCACGGTTCGAGAGAGTTTTAAAATAGTGCACTGTACAAGGTTCCAAAACTTTCTATAACTAAGCCGATTGTCCTCCATTCAGCCTTAATCTCGTTTTTGCAGGTCTTAGGAATTGTATCTCTGCTGGCCACACCCTTTTGTGGAGGACATTGCAGTTAGAGCTTCCCCTTGTTGTATGCTACCATCTGGCACCAGATTCCAGTCTTACTCTCCGCTTGTTGGTTGTTGCCATCAATCTGGAGCTATCACTTGGTCCTTTGGAGCTGTCATCACTCTCTTGCTGTTGCTTCATCATCTAGCATTTGTGTTTGGTGTTTTCTCTCTCTTCTGCTCGTTGTGTGGCTCCTGGTGGCTGTGTTTACACTCATCTACTGTAACCTAGTTTTTCTTTCTCCTCAAGTATATGCATTTTTGGTATTTCTCTCTCCTCAATGCTTGTCTACATGAGATCCAACCTTCTGTGGTTGCATTTGCTGGTGTTCGACTCTTAGAGGCTACCTTTGGTGCGTTTTGGGATCCATTAGGAGTACGACACACTCTCCTACTTAACACCTCTAACTTGGTCCTTGATATATGAGAGTTCTTGATACAATTTTCATTCTTGCACCTTGTGTTTGCTACACGAGCATTGTATATGCAATATTTAATCATTCATTTAGATTCTTTGTGTTCATTGTCTTTGAGTTACCCTAACCCTAATTGATTTTCTTTTAATTCTATGCTTTGGTATTATGTTTTTGCATTAGGGTACTTCTTCACATGGCTGAATTCGTGACAAGAAATATACAAATAAATGAAAATGAGAAGGTCTTATCTCAAAGAGACAATGTTTAGTCCCGTATAATGGTTTAGGAAAAGAAGAGATAAGTGAGAGAGGTGCAACTTGAGGATGGTCATGGCATGGTCTATCGAGAAGCTTAGGGACCCAAGGTAAGGGATGGTGCAAAAGTGCATGCGCATAGCCTAGAAGTTGATGAAAAGTTTGCATGGCTCAAAGGCACTGTGCACATGACTAGAGGTTGAATGCATTGGGTATAGCTTTTGGGATGAACTTTGAGGTCATGCGTAAAGTAGTTACAAATTTCCCCTCAAGCATAACTCATAATAGAATTATAAAAGAAAAATATAAATCTTTTTGGATAAATATCTAGACAGAGTACCTTGTACAGTGCTGAGTAAATAGATGCGTTGGAAGGGTCTTAACGTATGTATTAGCATGGTTAGTATCTAATTCCAAACACATTATTTATTTCTTAATTATTTTATTTAAAATGTATATTGAAAGGGCTCATCATTGCCTAAAGACAATGATTGAATAGACACATTTAGAGCCTTATTATTAGTAGTTAGTGGCTCGTCAAGATCACTATTTGATAACGTATTAGCAAGGGAATAATGGGTGTGTTGCTTGTTTTTCTTGATTCTTGGTGTAGAAAGGTGTGGATGCTTTGTCCGCATATTTGGTGCACCTTTTCTTATCCAAAATGATAGCGACCATTTCCTTATATTGCATCTCTTGAGCTACTTTGAGGGTGGCCATAGTTTCATTGAACTTTGTTTCTTTCATCATGCTGTTAAGAAGTATAGCCTTTTTATCATCATCATCCGTATGACTATTCAGAGTGGCCAATTGTTGGTACAAAAGACTTAAATGAGCAATATGTTTTTAAGAGTCTCCAAAGGATTGTAGGAGATAGTAAATAATTACATCTTTAAAAATAATTTGGAATGATTAATATCTCCCTTGAATGTATCTTGAAGTTTATATTGTATCTCTTTTGCTGTTTTTGAGAGATTGAGGTGATGAAGAAGGTTTCTAGAGAGGCCGAGCCCAATGATGGCGAGTGCACGCATTCTTCTTAAGTCATCCTTGATGCAGTTGTGGGTTGCCGTTAGGGTTGTCTCTATACGTAGTACGGAGTGATCCGTACGGTACGATACGGTATGTATCCATACGATTTAGTACGAAAAAATAGGCACTTTTTGGCTACTCTTCTTCAAGCATACAACTTTTTTTTTTCTTTTTGCTTTCTTTTTTTTTCTTCTTTCTTTCTTATTTCTCTCCCCTGAGCCTCTTTCTCTCTCTCTCAAGCTTCTCACACCCTCTTTTTCTTTCAAGCCTCCCCCCCCCCTCTCTCTCTCTCTCTCTAGCCGCTTTCCTCTCTCAACCATAGTTGCACTAGTACCATGTACGAAAGGTTTCATACTATACCATACTTTAGGTACTGTACCTTACATATTAGTACCATAAGGTACCAACTTAATGGATACATCTTTCCCATTCGAACTGCACTTTGGGACGAGCTAAATGCTCCTTACATTAATATGATTCTCCCATGAGATTGGGTTATTTGAGATTCAAACAATTTCTCTCAACCTTCTCTCTCTCAAGCCCACACTTCTCTTATTTGTATGATCATGCATGTATGATGTATCCACTCCCATCTATATAGTTATAAGTTGTAGATAGTAGTAGTGCATGTTGCACATGCAGCATTAGGTTTTGGCATGTTACCCTGAAGTACTCATCTTATATACTCTAATAGCATTGCTATTTAGACTTGAAATATCTATTCTATTATCTTTAGTCCAAAATAATCGAGTTATTTTTTTTCGTACTAATATCATACCGTACCTTATAAAATCTTAAGGTACCATTTAGTACTGTATTTTATCGTACCGTACCGTATCGTACCTTTCGTACGTGACAACTATCGTTGTTGTGAACATGCTCTGACTCGCAAGTGGACATGGCTCTCCTTTTACCTTCTAGCACAAGTATGAGATGGATCTTCGTCTTCTAGATTGAGAAGCCAACACTCAAGAATTTTTTGATGATGGTGCCATAGTTTGACATTCCCATGATAGATGCCATGGAGAGGGCTTGGAATTTTTGATAAAATTTAGATAAATTTCAAAGAGGATAAAAAATGCTACTAAGACTTTGGCGAATTGAGTGATTTGAGGTGAGATTTGGTGGTGGCTTAATAAGCCCCAAATTTTATTGACAAAATTTGTGAAAATTTGACCAAAAAATTAAAATCCCCAATTTCATGTGAAGAGCCCTTTACAAGCCAATGCTTAAACATTATTCATCTAAGGTTTAATTTGAAATCTTATCCTTGTGAATACAAGCCGAAACAAAGCATTGATGACAGCCAGCACGTGGATGGTTGGGGTGGCGAACAGGTCAATCAACACATGGATAGTAGGCATCAATGTTGATAGATAGCAAGCATTGATGTTGATGAAGTGGTCGATTGATAGGATATGGGTTGTCAAAACAAGCTGATGTTGGCGTGTGGGCATTGGTGATAGGTTATAGGTTTTGGTTGGGCAGAATTGTGCTGTTGTGTTGGCGTAAAAGGAGTAAGTGATACATGAGACACATTGATTATGAAGCAATGTAGCGCGAGTCAAAGGGAGTAGGCAGTAGTCTCGATGGGCAGAGCTGAAGACCATCATCTTTTTCTTCTTTTTCTTTTCCTTTGTCTTCTACAGGGGTATTGTCAATGGTGGGTAGTTGAGGTAGTGGGCTGAGCAATGGTAGAGACGAGGTGAATGTAGTGTGGTGAGATGTGGCTTTGATACGATTGTTGGGTTCAATAGCATATGAGAGAGAGAGAGAGAGAGAGAGAGAGAGAGAGAGAGAGAGAAGAGACGGAACGATGGAGAGGAGCAATGGCGAATCTGCTCGTGACGGGACGTTCCTGCTGCGGCGATTTTCCCTGCACCTCCTGCTCGTCTAGGGCAGCACGTCGACCTGGATTCGGATCCTGCCCCTCCACGTTGTGTATTCCGTGTGTTTCTGCAGGCGGTTGTGTGGTGGCAGACCTGTGATAGCCTGGATCTGCAGTCGCGCAGAACGTGCACACACACAGAGAGAGAGAGAGAGAGAGAGAGAGAGAGAGAGAGAGAGAGGCCTGCACAGATCGCGACAGAGAAGACAGCGCGAGCGCGAGAGAGGGAGTCCTGGGCGCTGTCGCCTGCGCTGGCCCCTGGCGCCTGCCATCGCGACCTGCCCTCTGCTGTCCTGGCCCGCCAAGTTTTCGTGCCCTGCATACTGCCTCTCTCAAATCGTCCTGTGCTGCAGCGTGGAAGCCCTGTCCAGCCTATTGCAGAATTGCCAGGTTTTTTTCCCTGCACAGACTGGGCAACGACAGTATCAGGGGCAACCAGATAGACCTTCTACAAGGACAGATCTGTTCCCAGGAGGCAGCAGCTGACTGACGAACAGAGGCTGTAGACACCTACGCACAGACAAAGAAAGCAGATCAGCCTCTGTACAGAGAGAGAGAGAGAGAGAGAGAGAGAGAGAGAGAGAGAGAGAGAGAGAGAGAGAGAGAGAGAGAGAGGCCTGCGCCTTTCCTGCCTCCCGTGAGCTCCTGGTTCGGCATCTGACCTGCACAAGTGGTGATACAATATGGCTGGCCTGGATATGGCTTTTATAGACCAAACGGTGGCAGCCCTTGGTCTGGATTCTGATACAGAGGAACCGGAGGAGATGGTTCCTTGCATAGAGGAGATGCCTCCTGGTCCTGACTTTCAGCCTGCGGGCAAAAGCACCAAGCATACTTCGGAAGAGACAATGGATCATTAGGAACGTTCTTATGCTAAGGCTGCCTCGGATTCTGTGGAGTCTCAGGATGTTGACTGGGAGCATTTGCTGGAGTTTGCCAACACTCTGCTTGGCGATTATGTTCAACATAATCACGAAGCGTTTTCTGAATCTGGCACTGAAGATGTTTTGGAAGCCACTGTGGACCCGAAAAATGTCTTGCGCTCTTTTTCAGCGTTTTATGAACGTGTTGTTATACTCTTCTTCACTGGTAGGATCCTAGTGCTTTCCCGTATTCGCCAATGGCTGCACAGTCTGCTACAAGGGGATTGCGTTGAAGAGATTTTTGTTGGGCCCTAAGGTCTTTATGAGGTGCTCTTGAAATCTGAGAAGCATCGTGCGGATCTCGTGTTTAAACTGCCATTGTTCTTTGATCGCCGTTTGGTCCATGTTGTGCCATGGCACCCAATGGCAGATTTTCAGCACCTGCTTCAACGTGAATGCACGATATGGGTTGAAGGGGAAAATTGTCCAGCTGTCTATTGGCCACTGTTAAAGGATGCCATGGCCGTTGTGGGCATGGTTCTGGTCCCTCTCGAGCCTCAGGGCCATGAATCGTAACCGTTTGTGTATGTTATGGAACATTGCTAGGAAAAGGCCTGCGTGGCTACGTCTTAATTGCTCTGGCATGCATCCTTTGCACTTTCGTTTGAAATGGGGTAACTTTGCAGGGCATTGCTTTTCGTGTGGAAAATTGGGGCATTTTATAGCTGAATGCCCAGAGAAGCAACCGACTTCAGATGCCGAGCATGTTGTGTTGCCCATGGAAAATATGGTGCTTGATGCTCCGTCGCAGGATGCAACCCAGCCACCTAAAGTTTTGGATAAAGGTAAACAACATGTTTCGGGTTTGGATTCCCGTGGCAATGACTAGGTAGATGTACGTGCAAAAAAAGGTAAAAGGTTTGATGCTGGCATGGCGGATATTGTGCCTACTGCTTCACAAGATTCCATGCGCTCTTATATGCGCAGGAAAGAAATGTTGTCTTCAGAGCACACTGCTCATGCTATGGTTTCTTCTGCTCGCCGTAATTAGCCTACTGGGAAATTTTATACGGACGGTTCAAAGGGTCCACTTGCCAAGTTGGCTTTTGATACTAGAGGTAACGTGATTACCCCATGGGATTGTCCTTATCCCCGTTCCATCCCCAAGACAGTGGATATACCGTCTACCTCTAAATCTGGCCGTCAGAACTCTTTTGCCGTGTTAGCTGATTTTTTGGATGAGGGAGTCCTTGACATTCTAGCAGAAAAGGTTAAATCGAGGCAAGTTGTGCCTCGTACCTGATTTTCTTTTTTGAATACACATGAAGATAGCCACGTGGAATGTGCGAGGCATTTGTTCTCGCCATAAGCAACATGCCATGTGGACTATATTGCATGAGAATCAGTGGGATGTCTTGTGTGCGGTTGAGCACAAGAGTCACGCTGAAGCAGGAAAAGTTGTGGATTGCCATGGGTTTCGCTTGTTTTATGCAGGGACACATGCCATGCATTAGTTTGGTGTGCTTATGATTGTACATGAGAAATATCAGCTTGTTCTTATTAAAAATGATGTGCATGGCTGTTTTGTGGTGATTGAAGTCTTATTTGAAGGAGAAATCTTATGGTTACTGGGCCTCTATCCTCTGAATGATCCTTTATCCCGCCAGGAGCTTTGGAATACTTTGCAGACCTCCTTGTCACTCGGCAGATGGGGTTTTTTGATGGGGGATTTTAATATGTGTGTTGATTCTTCACAGTTCACATCAGAGCATTCGGTGATGGATGCTCTGGAAAGTCGTGTGTGGAATGCGTTTGCTCTTGCCGTACTTAAGCAAGATCTCTGGTCTTGGATACACCCTTCTTCTATAGGGTTTACTTTCCATTCTGCGCAGTATGCAACTGCATGGTTGCGGTTGGACCGCATGTACATCATGCAGAATGATGATTTTCTTCTTGAAATGCTGGAAATGAAAGTGTTGCAGCAATATGCCTTGTCGGACCATTTTCCTCTACAGCTTGAGATTCTTGCACAACCCATTGCATCTTTTAAGCAATTTCTGGATAGACTCCCTTTGCGTTTCAACTCGTCTTATTTGAAGCATTCAATCTTTCGGGGCTATATGCAGCAATTGATTGATAGATTCTTATTGAACTTCTCCTCTGAGGGCAATGTTTCGTTTGAACGATTGCTCTCTAATGTGCAGCGGGTTGTTCGGTAGTATGGGATCCATCATGCCTCTCTTTGTCGGCGACGTCGACAAGCAGCGGAGGACTTACTGTCTTTGGTTCGTTCTCTGCTGGTGGACACTCCCAATGATGTATTTCTGCTGCCATTGGCGATGCGTTTGACTGATCTTATTAAACAGTTTCAGTTGAAATTTTATCAGCAGGCCAAATTGCAAAATTTGACTGAGAATTTGCAAGATAGTGCTTGTCAGACTCATAAGTTCTTTCGAGCTCTACATGCATCTCCTACTCGAGAAAATATGACTAGACTCCAGGATCCAGAAGGTCAAATGGTCCTTGATCCTCAGACTATTGTGAATATGTGCAGGAATTATTTTCTAGACCTTTTTGGTTCTTCTCCTTCACCTTCTGACCAAGTTCCTTATGCACGCTCGGTTTTCTACGATTTGGTCCGCAATCAGGTTCCACATGACATGCAAACTACTTTGGAGACAGATATTTGTGAGGCAGAGGTTATATATGTTTTGTTACACCTGCCCAAAGATAAAAGTCCCGATTGGGACGGTCTCACCAATGAATTCTTTGAGGCTTTTGCTACTCAACTAGTCAAACCATTGACAACTATGTTTCAGTAGGTTTGGGAAACGGGGTTCATGCATTCCTCATGGAAAGAAGGTCTTATCAAACTGCTTCCAAAAGTTCCTTTGCCGTCAATGTTGAAACATTGAAGACCAATTTCTTTGATGGGTTCGATGTATAAAATCTTTTCCAAAGTGATGGCCAATCAGCTTCACAAGCATCTTCCGGCCATTGTGCACCCTCTTCAATATGGTTTCATTAAGGGTCGAAACATTTTGCATAATATCTTAAATGTGCAAATGGCTATTGATTATGCAAGGCACTCTAATCAAGAAGTGGTATTGATTCAATTGGACCTGGAAAAGGCTTTTGATTATTTAGACTGGCCGTTCATTGCAGAACTAATGTCTACTATGGGCTTTGGTATTCGGATGTCCCGCTTGATCTACACCATTAGTGCTGCGGCTTCTTCGCGAGTTATGCTGAATGGCGGTGTTACTGAGCCATTTGTCCTTGCACGCTCTGTGAGACAGGGTTGCCCTTTGAGTCCTCTCTTCTTTGCCCTTGCGACTTATCCGGTTCTTTCGATGTTATCTTCTATGGCAGCTTCGACTCAGTTGGCTGGATTGTCTCTTCCTTTTGGACAGCACTTCATTAGTCAATCTTTGGCTGATGACAGCTTTATGGTTTTGCGTGCGGACAAGGATAATCTTCGCAAAGCATTAGATGTATGGACGCTCTTTGGTCAGGCGTCTGGTCTTCATATCAATGCTTTCAAATCAGCCATTCTCAGTTGCATGGAGTGAGATTTACAGTCATTGGGCTGGCAGGGACTGGTTGTTCCCCATGGTTCCATTGTCAGGCATCTTGGGTACCCTTTGGGTGTTGATGTTCGGCCAAAGCAACTACTAGAGTGGATTTCACAGCAACTGGCAGTCAAGTTTCTGTATTGGAAGTCGCAGGCTTGGCCCTTCCATGTTCGCCTCAAAGTGGCTCAGACAATTATGTTGCCAATGCTCACATATTTCTTGCCATTGCTGCCTTGGACTACTACTACTTTGAATGCTCTTACTCAGTACATTCGTTTCATGTTATGGAAGAAGGACTTCCTGCATGCAGGCATTTCATGGATTTCTTGGTCGCATGCATGTATCCCCAAACGCATGGGTGGTGGGGCTATTTTGGATGCCGAAACTCATATGCTGGCGCTTCGTTGGTTTCTTTTTCGTGCCATGTGCTTGGATCGTCACCTGTGGGTCATTATAGCCCGTTATTTTCTTGAGGATCACGGGCTTGTGTATGGTAATACCCAAATTCGGAGCTCCTGGTGGCATGTTCTTAATGCAGACTCTCGGTTTTCTAGTCCTTCCTCATCCCTGCTTTCTCATTTAGTATGCTCTTGGAAATTGGTTCTCCAGAAGGCTCGGTGCCATCCAGCGGAGGACCGCTTGCATACTAACTCTTTTCAGTTGGAATTGTTGGCAGCCTTGCGATTACTCTCTTGGGAAGGCAAACATGAGCTCAGACCAAAATTTAACCGCATGGCACGTTTGGGCTTCACTTCAGTTGCAGATGTCACCCTTGCCAATCGTAATGTGTTGATATCGTTTCGTACAGCCAAGAGGCTTTTCAGAATCCCTTGTGGATATCGTGATTTATGGAAACAGCTTTTGCTAGTGCTCCAGAGCAGACAACCGTTTCCTGCCCTTGCTTTGGATCGTCCTTGGTAGGACTGGGACCTTGCAGATCGGCTGAATTTGGAAAAGGCCTCAGCTAACCAGGTGTATCATCTTCTGATTAAAGATCATCAATGGCTGGTTACTAAAGCTAATACTGTATGGGGATTGTGTAAATCTCAGTCATGGTGGAAAACAACTGTGATGGAGGGCTGGTTGAACAAGACACCTTTCAAATGCAAGGTCTTTCTTTGGGTGATGATTGGTGGTCTTCCTCTTGCTTCAGCCCTTTCCAAGCGTCGAATCTCTAACGGCAATTGTTTCTTTTGCACCACCAGTGTGGAATCGGTTCGTCATCGATTTATTTCTTGCCCTCTCGCTAAGAATATCTGGTCACTCTTGTCAGCGGTTTGGTGAGCAGTGGTTGGTTTCTCGCTAAGCCCTTTTGATTGGGTTTTTGTATGGCCCAAATACCCCACACCGGCATAGTCGCATATGAAGATCTTGTTTCACTTTCTTAGATACTGGGGCTGCTGGCACAATTGGACCACTCGGAATGCCTTTCTTTTTGATTCGGCCTCTAATGTTCCGGGACATATTGCGAGGATTAAAGGTCTCCTGCATTGGCAGATAGATCTCATTCGCCACTCTGACTTACTCCCTCGGGAGGACTTACTTCCCTGGCATATGGCAATTTCCTCTGCGTCTTTGCCATGACTTTTGTAACTCGATGGCTTAGACCCATTGTGCATCTTGTAATCATGTAAACTTGTATATTTTTTTCGTAATTAATACAATTACCTTTTACGAGAGAGAGAGAGAGAGAGAGAGAGAGAGAGAGAGAGAGAGAGAGAGAGAGAGGGGGAGGGAGGGAGAGGTTTGTATTGGTCAACAACTTTGGACTCTTATTGCTTGTGCTTTCCTTGAAGAACATGGCCTTTGGCACGGCAATGCAAGGATTTAGGATTCTTGGTGGCATGTGCTTAATGTTAAGGCCCACTTTTGTACACTTGCCTCATGTCTTCTTGACCATTTTGTGTCTTCATAAAAAATCATCCTTTCCAAGGCTTGTTGGCATCCAAACATGTGGTTAATTCATTGTCGATGGAAATTCTAGTCGTCTCTTCGATTCTTTCGTGGGAAGGTGAATTGAAGGAGAGACCTAAATTTAATTGCATGGCATGCCTTGGATTGACCTTGGTAGTTGATGCCACTCTCTTGCTCTGATATACCTTGATGTCCTTCGCACCATTAGAAGAGTCTGTTGGGTACCGTGTGGCTATAGTGATCTTTCGGGTAGTCTTTGATCTCTTGTAGGACCGGTAGCCCTTTTGTGTTCTAGATTTTGATTGCCCTTGGCAGCATTGGGATCCTACAAGGCGTTTGACCCTTCAATCCTCTTCAATTGATTAGATCTACCATCTCATGATCAGAGACGACACATAGATTACCACCAAAGCCAATTTTCTTTGGGGATCGCACAAATCTAAAGCTTGGTGGAAATTAACAATAATGGAGTAATGGATCAATAAGACGGCATTCAAGTGCAAGGTATTTATTTGGAGAATGTTGGTGGGGGGCCTTTCTTTTACGTTGGCCCTTTTTCGCAGAGGTATATCTAATGGGAATTGTTTCTTCTGTACCATTGCGGTGAAGAATTTGGGCCCTTCTCTCGAACATTTGGCTTGCAGTGGTAGGGACAAGGATGTGTCCACTTGACTAGATTTTTGGAAAAGATAAATACAATCGTTAGCCT
Organism: Lygodium microphyllum; assembly: GCF_053477565.2. Lineage (NCBI taxonomy): Eukaryota > Viridiplantae > Streptophyta > Polypodiopsida > Schizaeales > Lygodiaceae > Lygodium > Lygodium microphyllum. The sequence continues at coordinate 130,504,810 of NC_141140.1, read as the reverse complement.
CAACCTCATGTAAAGATTTTGTTTCACTTTTTCAGATTTTGGAGTTGCTGACATATTTGGGTCACTCGCATGCATTCATTTTTTATGCCGCCTTAGGCATTTAGTGTCATGTTCTGAAGCTTCAGGGATTTCTCTAGTGATAGCTTGACCTTCTATATCATGCTGATATCTTGGTCAGAGATGATTTGGTCCCTTAGCATGTAGCAATATCCTTTGTACCTTTGACGTGACTTTATATCTTTTATGCATGATAGACTGGAGCAATCTTGCATGTTGTAATCTTGCAAACTTGTATTGGTATTTTTTCATAATTAATATAATTACCTATTATGAAAGAAAGATATAAGGTGGATATAGCTAAGAGAGAGAGAGAGAGAACTCTCGCAAGTACACAATAAGTTGAATAGATTGATGTGAAATATGTTAACGAACACACACAACACAAACAAACCTTAGACCCTTACTAAATGCTGGGAGGTGTAAAATTTGTTCACATCTTTGACATGCACACTTACACACCTAGGATTTGTTCACACACGGGAGCTTGTATAATATTAGCAAGGGTTGTACTAAGTGTGGCTAGGCACGAAATCTTGATACTTGGTGTTCTCATGGTGAATACATCTTCTCCTTGGGCTTAGCTCCCTTTGACATGCACTACCACTTACTAGAGAGTAGGTTGAGCTAGGTACCATTTACGTAAAGTTTGTGTCATTATTAGAAAGTCTTGTAGACATATCGACCAAGCTGGTCAATTGATTGATTTTATAGTACTTGCTACTACTATGGATCGGAATGGATGCTCCCTTTCCTTTTACTTTAGATTGATGTGAAGAGAGGATTTCCTCTGGCTTTCCCTTCCACTTTGAGAGAGAGCAGTTTATTCTCTTAGTGGTGACATGATTTCGATTACATTTTTTCTACATAGACATTATCATTTTTGTATATTGTATCATCATCTGTATCATTAGGATGACTATGGTTGTAAAAGGGTGCTTGGGCAAGTGAACAATTCCTTGCGAGGGCACTATCCAAGTGGCATTGTTGCATAGCATTTTGCATGAGCATGTTGCATGACATCTTACATTGTTCTTTGCATTACCCCATGCATCGGCATTTTGTTCTTGTAAACATGCATTTGTGTATATTTATCCCTTTTCAATGAGAGAGAGTTCAACTTTGGTTCCACTATATTCCCGACAGCTCCCATGGTAGTCTTCTAAAGCAGTCTCTTTGCTATTCTTTACCATATGTCCCCCATGCCTTTTCTTCATCAACCATGGGTGGTTGGGATAGTTCGTCTGTTTTGTGATGTGTTGGGTCTAATCATTCCTTTGATTGTCCCAACCCCCCTAGGGAATACATTACTTTATAGGAAGAAATCAATCAATCAAAACACTTAAAAAAACAAAAAAAAAGATTCATTGTGATTCCGTTTGCCTTTGTAGGTCTTTTGCATTTGGACTTGCCCAAGTGCGGCCAACATTTCACATGGATTGTGTACTTGCATTTGTTGGTCCTTGCTGACCTGCTACGTAGACTATTGCTTGCATTTCATAGATTTTTGCGATCACCAGGCTGCCACACCATAACACAGCTTGCATCGTGCTGATTCTACTGTTGCCTACCTCGTCTGACTTTAATACAGCTTCACTAAGGTGTGTTTGCTGTTGCCAAACATCTTTGGAGGCTGTCACCCGTGATTTGGGATCCGTTAGAGTAGGACACACTCTCTAGCTCATACTTTTTGCCTTGGTCCTTTAGGCATGAGAGTTCGAGAGTCAATATTCACTTTGCATAGTGTGTTTGTTGCATTGACCATTGTATATATTCATTCATTCATCATTCATTAATCTTCTTTAGTTTTCATTTTCTCTGAGTAACCCTAAACCTAGTTGTGTTCTCCTTTAGTTTGTGGTTTCTGGTATGATTGCGCTTGCTATTTGTAGACGAGTATTTCTTTACATCAGCCACACTATTAGATTTCAGTGTTCTACATTAGTGACTGGCCCTGGACTGTTACATGACATTACCCTCAGCTCTAGGCTATCTTGTCTACATCTTTTTGGTGGTATTGCTGTAGATTGGATCTCCACATCGAGAACGCCACTGTTCAACACTCTCCCCTCAGCTTGCTCCCATGAGAGTCAGTGCTTGTGGGACATCTTTGCTCCTTGAGAACCCAAATTTGTATCATCTTTACTTATTCATCCTTAGTATTCATTCATTAGATACATGTGCTCCCTTCTTGCATTTTGCATTTTGACCAAACTCTAGTTAACCTTCTCTTCTTGTAAAAATCATCCCCTCCCTTCCACTCCAATTGTTCAAGCTACATGCAAAATTAAGTTCATGGATTTGGCTATATACCAAAAAAGCAATACCTTGTTTGCTTGTTCTTTTTCCCTCCTTTGGCCTTCAAAGCTCCATGGATTTTCTTGCTTTGTTCACTTCCTTACACTAAGCTCCATGACCTAAGTCGTGCTTGTTTTGTTGGTTGGCTTGCTTTAGTCCTAGAGCCCATGCTCTTATTAGTAATCATGGTCATCTCCTAGTAGTGAGCCCTACTTGGGTTTAGGGAGTGACATTCAGAGCTCTGTCAGGGTCTACTTGTTTTGTTCACTTTTGGTTGTATTGTCCTTTCTCCTTATTTTTGGGTCTCGTCCATCTTTTTGACCCTTGAGTTTTGAGCAACATCCTAAGCAAAAGGCATTTACCTTGTGTATTGTGTTGCAATGTATAACATTGCAAACATCTTTACAAAGCCTTTATTCGAAGGAAAAATATGTACATTTTGTAAAGCTTTAGGGCTTCTATTGTGCAAATGTGTCATGTAACACCTCCAAGGTGGAATAGTAAAGATGTCTCCAAGGAGAAAATGTTGGATTTGGTGTTCTAAGTTAAGGTATTTTCATCATAGTTTAAGAATTTTTTTGTAAGTACGTATAATCACATTTGAATGGATATTACTCCAGTCCAAACTATTTCGTGTAACACACTTGAAAATGTTGAATCATTGTTGCAAAAATAGGTAGAGCACAAGACTAACAAACAAAGCTAGAAAGCTTTAGAGATGTCATGTAAAGTAAAACAAGGTATCCTTAATGTTAGGTCGAGAAGATACTCAATGTTTGATCTAACTTCTAGAATACTTAAGTGTCTAGATGTTTGATCTAATTTCTAGAATACTTAAGCTTCTATAGACCATTTGCCCATGAAACCATAAGTGTCTAGATGTTTGATCTAATTTCTAGAATACTTAAGCTTCTATAGACCATTTACCCATGAAACCATAATACTAGATGCTTAGAATACCTAAATTGAATCTTGGCTTTTAAGATAGATGTATCAATTTTCTCTTTGACAGTGACTACTTGCTTGAATCATCTCTATTGGAGCTTGCAGGAGATGTGCAATCCCCACATACACTTGGAGGATTTATGACGCGGCTTGCAAGAGCACTTCACACCTTAGTTGCTATGTATTGCGTGCACGTTCCCCCCTTGGCCCCGCCCCCGCCCCACCCCAACCCACCGACCCACCCCTTGCGAGGAAATCCATCTTTGTCTCCAGCAAGGCAAAGCACGAGGGACCTATACACATGGCCAAATACACTCGATCTTTTGCTGCCTAGTGTTGTGGAAGAAGAGGACATAGGGCAGGATAGCAAGGAGGCGTGGAAAGCATTCTAGGCGCCTGAAGCCCATACACCCATCACCTCCCCAGACACGTGGCATGCATATGCTACCTCATTATACTAGGTACATGGGCAGCCCTCATGGCCCTGACCGACATAGCACAAACTCGCAACATCTATCTTTTTTAGTACAACGATGGTTCGCGACGCCATCAATAGTCTTCAGAATAGTCGGGCTCATGACCATGATGGAATGGTAGTAGAGTGTTTATCACATGCTAGAGACACCCTAGCACCTTGTCTAGCCCACCTATTCGATAGGACTCTCTGTGAAGGCTTCCTTGCTAGTTGGTTAGCTAATACTATAGTACCAATCCTGAAAGTTGGAGACCCCATGATTCCTACGAACTATAGGCTGGTCATGGTTAGCAATGTGCTAGCCGAGTTTTATGGATCGATACTAGAGTATGAGCTGAGCAAATCGATAGAGAAGCGTCGACATCGGGTATGTGGACAGGCAAGGTTTAGGAGGGGTTACTTCACTCTTGATCATATCCTCACACCTTGAGCCATCATCGAGGAGAGCAAGGCATAGGGGAGGTGGGTATATTGCTACGTTGTGGATTTCCATAAGGCCTTTGACACTGTACCATGTGCTAGGCTCCTGCAGAGACTAAAGGAGATTGAGGTCCCAATGAAGATGAGATGGGGGATATTAGCATTGTATGAGTCTGTTATAGGGGGGTATATAAGCACTAGGAGGGATGTCAGAGGAGATCATCAGCACCATTGGGGTGAAACAAGGGTGCTCAATCTCACCTACTCTATTCAGCCTCTGTATTGATGAGATATGAGGTTACATTGATGGATGGACTTGGGGGGGAGGGTGTTGGCCTAGGGGGACAATGATACCCATACTATTGTATATTGATGACATAGTCCTCATCTCTAGCACATCAGAGGGATTGCAGCACTACCTAGATGCACTACAGGCCTTCTGTCAGGAGAGGGATCTCTCAGTGAACCTTGGAAAAACCAAGGTTATGGTATTCAATACTTCCTCCTAGCGGATTTGGCAATCAATATCTCATTTAACATATGGAGAGGAGATAGTGGAGGTGGTCTAGAGATATGTTTACTTGGGCATTACATTTTCAAGACCAAGATTCAAATTGAGGAGAGCAACAGAGGATAGATTGACATGAGGCTATGCGGCTTTGGGAGCGATGGAGAGCCAGTGCGCACACATTGAGTTTCAGGAGCCTTGGATGAAGCTTTGGCTCTTCAACACTTTGGTCACACTAGCACTTTTGTATGGGGCCTCCAAATGGGGATTGAGCCTCTACCACACGAGAAGAGACACATAGGATTAGTCGTTATCTAGGGGAGGAGATATATGAGGGGTGGAGGTAAATGGAGAGACCCCTAGTATTGATGATTTCATGGATGTTTCGAAGTAAGGCCTTTGTACTACATGAGATTATCAGAGCAGAGATGGGAGCACCACCTGTAGTGATAAAGGCCCTCTTCTAGATAGTGGCTTTCTTGCATAAGCTTTGGACCTTGCTGAGAGAGAGACTCTTGGCTCGCACTAGTCATCTAGACATCTACTATTACATGGGGATACTGAGTGCTAGTATGCCCGAATAGAGGCGTGGCTATAGTTTCTTGGATTACACATGGATCACCTCCCACCACTACAATACAACTTGGATTGCCCCCACTTGGAGCTCAATCGAGAGGAGAGCCGAACCACATCATCGGGATGGACATTATTTAGATACACATAGCTTGGACATGGGTTACACCTATTGAGGATTTGGGGATGAAGATGGATTTCTACCAGAAGCATCTTCTACACATATCCCCTAATGGCTTTGTTGTCTGCTCGAGATACATGGATGCACATCTCTCTCATAGTGTACAATGTACCATTGGGCACCTTCGTACATCCTCATACCAACTTCGGAGTGAGACACAGATAGATACGGCACAAACTTTTCTCGGAAGATAGGATTTGCCAGCTTTGTTACCTCAAGCGAGAGACAGCGGAGCACTACTTATGCAGATGCCCGGTGTACTACGAGATCCGAGGGCACTTCCATTACTTGTTCAGAGAGTGATTTGGGCCACTGTACACACTAGCCTGCACTCACAGAGCTATATAGAGCATGGACTACTCCCTCCACCATAGAGTCCTCCCCGGTCCAATTGATAGCGCCACCACGGGGGACCACCTTAGACACAACCATGGAGAGATGCAGAGCTTGCCACCCACGCCCAACTAGTCCATGCCCTTGCAGGAGGCATCATCTGCAGATAAAGAGGATACTACACCGTCAGGGGGACCCTACCTCACCTCTTCAGCCTCTCTATGCTAGATAGATCCATGAGAGATGCCCTAAGCTGAGAGTGCTTTTTGAGCAGTTCCACAGTGTATCCGGCTTCGACATCATTTTGTACCCATCAGCTATGTATTTTTCACTATTTATTTTCCATTTAGATAGTTATAGCATTAGATGTTAGCTATTTTGGGACATGGGAAATTCCCCCGATTCGGCCTTTTGTAGACATTAATATAACTCTCTCTCTCTTGCGCCAAAAAAAAAGAAAAACGAAAACTGTCTAATGTATGTAAACTGTAGTTTCTATTTGAGTCTTGATACAATCCCTGTGTGAAACACATCGTCACCAAGTAAGGAAGAATATCCTTTAGGGGACACTAGTGCTGTAATTCCAGCCTAGTCATTGGCACTAGAGCCTCCATGTCAAAATAGCCACTAAGTTTGTGTGCGTTTTATGGAGTGAAAGATGTGTACCTGTCAATGGTTGGTCATGTCATATTGCAGAGAAGATACATGTTGAATGTGATAGCTGTGTATCATGCAAGCAATCAAGATAGCCAACAGCCTGCTTGAGTGACACATTAACATTATTCATTATTCTACTGCGTTGCCTTACTCAACACCATCAAACCGTATGCTGGAAAAAATTGTAAGTGGCGAAAATCTGAAATAGCAAGGAACTTCCATAAATCAGCTTTGAAAGTGGCCCAATCAAAAGAATATCTCATACATAGAGAGCCAAGGTAAGCAAATGCTCTCCAATTTTGTGAACAAAGGGAAACTAGCTTTTCTCTTATCAAGCTTGCAGTGCTGGCTAGAAGCCATAAAAGGTGGTGCTAAGACAGATCTTTCCTTCAGACTCGTGCTACAGAGACCATGAAAACAGCATGGCATTGACTTTGTGATGCAAGTCCTTGTTCTGATTGGTGGTTGAATGGATGAGCATTGCATCCATGATATCCTACACATGCAACAAATATTTAAGACATATACAACGTGGGACCTTGGCTATCATTTGATTAGTATTTACTTTTTTGGCCCACCTAGTACTGATTTTTGTTAGTGGCAGGTCATGGAACCCTCAAGAAAACTTTCATCATCCTTTGAAGCATCTTCAAAACAAAAGAGATCATTATTACATATGCTGCAGCCACTGGTGCCAAAGTAACTAAGTCCCTAGAATCTAGATGTATGACAAGTAGCTCTTGTAATTCTGCCAGTTTCAATTCTTCTTAGGAGGCAGATCATGGAATGCCCAAGAAACATTTCATTATCTTTTGAAGCATATTGAATCCATAAGGGATCTATATTACATATGCTGCAGATACCGGTGCCCAAGTAACTAAATCTCTAGATGTATGACAAGTAGCTCCTCTAATTCTGCCAGGTAAGGTTCAGAATCTTTTGTTTTTCTTTTCTTCATTGGCAACAACAGATGTGGAACCGGATCAATATAAACGCCCCGAACAATGTAGTATGCTTAACAATTATGATATTCGCTTGTTTTCGAGATTTAATATAAAAGAGAATGAATACTTAAAGCTTAAAATGAAAATTACTCATTGAGGGTCATTTACTCATTGAGGGTTGAAGATGGCCTTCCCCCCCCCCCCCCCCCCGCCCCCCTCCCCCCCCTGAAGGAATGTATTTCTGCTCAACCCAAGTCCCTTAGGGAAGAGCTCAGTTACAATCAACCTGAGAGTGAGGAGAAGTAATTCTCACTCTCACAAGATCATGCAAAGATGTACAAACACACATGCATTATCTATTATGCAATGACAAGAACTGATTTCTTTACAGTATGAGAGAAGAAAGAGGGGAAATCAGTCTTTCTTCATCGTTGATCAAGGGTACATGGATAGGGCTTGCTTCTTGTTGCTAAAATGGAAGAAGGAGCTCGAGAAGGAGGTGCTGTAATGAATTTACAGGCTTGCTGTCTTGTAAAACAGCAATGATAGAAGAGGGAATATGGAGGAATTTGATAATGGAGAAGTGGGGGATGATGATGGGGATGGATGGGGCTAGTTTCTGGCTATCTGTGGGTGCTGTACATGAGTTTACAGCAAAGAAAAATGATCCTGAATGAAGAAAAACGAGCTCTTATTTATAGGAGAGAGAAGAGCTAGTACAAAAGGGAAAAGTGGAGTAGCACAAGACAAGTGTCCAGCCACATGTCATGAGATGTGACAAGTGGTGGGACACTTGGAAACTTGTGTGACAAGTGTCTTGACACTTGTTTCCTCTATGGCCTTCCTTTTTGGGTTGAATACTGTCAAGAATAGAAACAACCAAATTTAGTAAGCACAGTCAAAGTACATAATTTACTATTTTTAGAATGACATCCCTATTTTTTAGGACTAGCATTTTTAGGCTAATTCGAGGCTCCTAAAATTTAGGGATCCCCCCCAATATGGGTGTCATATGAAAGCTTTTTCCGTGTACATTGCAAAAACGGTATCAAAATCTTCATGTGACTTTCCTATGCAAAGAAATGTGCATTTCAAGATTTCAGCCCACACATGCACATTGTATAAGCATTTCATGATCATGCCATCTTGTTGATTGTAACTGTCTGTTCTGGCGGATCTAGCTCACACTTCAAGGCATCAATCCTTTTTGTGTGCGAGTCTAATCCTGATATGCGTGGGTTTTGGTCACAGGCGCCCAATCGGTCATATAGGTGGAAGTGTGAACTATCTTTTCTCTAACCCACCGCGTGGGTCCACCATAACCTGTGACCACTCATTAGTGGCCAGCTCCAATGCACTTTTTTTTATATCTAATTAGTGCAAAGGAAACAAATTTAATAAATCATTATATAGACAAATTAATGAAAAAAGATACAAATTCTATTTCTATAGAGTTGTGACAGCCCTTTGGCTTTTATTCAGCTGTCCTCAGCTGAAAAGCTTCTTGATATGGCTGAAGAATGTCTGGGTAATCCTTCATGAATTTTTCATCTACCCACTGTGTATCTGTTGTGGGTAGATTCTTGAATTTTAGTAAGAATTTTCGTATCACAAGGCCACTTCTCGTGGTTCGATCCTTGTGAAACATAATCTGTTCAGGTTCCAAGAGTTGCTTTGTTTCTTCAACTTCTGGGGAATCTTCAGTAATGGGTTTCTTTGGTTTTGGTGCTATGTAAGGTTTTAGCAAACTTACATGAATTGCATTGTGTATTTTCCAATGAGCACGAAGCTGAAGTCGATAAGAAACTTCATTTATTTTCTCAATCACTTTAAAGGCTTCAAAGTATCTACTGGAGAGCTTTGGAAAAGATGAATTTCGACCAGAACCTTGTTTGAGCCTGCTTTTATCAAACTTTAGCAAGACATATTTACATTTTTCAAAAGTCAAAGGCCTTCTTCGTTTATCTGCTTGCTTCTTTTGTCGCTCTTGGGCAACTTTGATAGTGGCTCGAACTTGATCCATTGCTGTTTTTAAATCTGAAGCAAACTCATCAGCAACAAAAATCTTATCTTTAGTACGAATAATTGGAGAAGGAATCACTTTACCCTGTACTATTTCATTTGGAGCTTTCCCTGTGGATGAGTGCGCTGTATTGTTGTAAGCAAACTTCAATAATGGAAGATATTTCTCCCATTGTGACTTATGTTCACTAACATAAGCTTTCAACATATCCAAAAGAGTGAGATTCATCACCTCTGTTTGGCCGTCAGTTTGAGGATGAAAAGCTGAGGAGAACTTTAAAATGGTTCCTAAATTCTCAAATAAAGTACGTCAAAAGTTACTTGTGAATTTGGAGTCTCTATCTGAAATGATCTCAGAAGGCATACCATGTAATCTGAAGATATGTTGAATGAAAAGTCTTGCAGCTTGTGCGGATTTCAATGTTTTATGACATGGAATAAAATGTGATTGCTTGCTGAATCGATCAATTATGACCCAAATCATATCATGACCTTGAGGTGTTCTTGGAATACTTGAGATGAAATCCATTGTGATAGATTTCCATGGATCTTTGGGCACTGGAAGAGGTTGCAACCCGCCTGGAGTCTTCTGCCTATCATACTTGGACTTTTGGCATACTAGACAAGTCTCAATGAAGTTATGTGTATCTCTTCGTAATGTTGGCCAATAAAAGAGCGCTCAATTGCACTTAGAGTGGCTTCCCTCCCTCTATGCCCTACATAAGGGGGTTTATGACTTTCTTCAAGCACCTTTTGTCGAACAGGAAGAGTGACACAAAGGCGATTGTTCATGAGAAGGTAACCGTCTTTGATGGAATAATCTAGATGAGAACCTCCTTGCTGTAAATTTGACCAAATTGCTGCAAAATCAGTATCTTCATCATAAGTATTCTTCATCGTTTGAAAATCTTCATGATGAGCCACTGTAATAGTTGCAATGCGAGGCACTCTAGAAAGTGCATCAGCAACTACATTTTGTTTCCCTGGAGTGTACATAATTTGAAAATGAAACATAGACAATAAATTTTCCCATCTTGCATGTTTCTCTTGCAAATGCTTTTGAGTCTTGAAATACTTCAAGCTCTGATGATCAGTTTTAATAAGGAATTCATTGCCTAAAAGATAATGTTTCCATATCTTCAAAGCATGAACCACTGCTAAGAGCTCCTTTTCATAAATGTCATACCTTTTCTCCACATCATTTAGATGGCGGCTTTCAAAGGCTACGGCATGGCCTTCTTGATTTAGCACTGCACCAATACAATCACCGCAAGCATCTGCTTCCACCACAAATGGTTTTACCAAATCTGGAATAATAAGAACAGGTCCAGAAGTAAGAGCTGTTTTCAGCCTTGTGAAGGCTGCCTTCTCTTTTTCCTTCCATTGGAAAGAGGTCTTCTTCTTTGTAAGGTCGTGAAGTGGAGAAGCCATATGTGCAAAATGCTTGATGAAGCGGCGGTAATAAGAGCCTAAGCCAAGAAACGATCGCACCTCATGTACATCATGAAGATTGAGGCTATTCTTGGATTATCTTGATCTTTTCAGGATCCATCTGAATCCCTTTAGAAGAGATGACATGCCCAAGGTAATTTATTTTATGCATGAAAATTTCACTCTTTTTACCATTTACCAAGAGTTGATTTTGTTGAAGTAATTGTAGAACAATCTTCTAGTGCTGATGATGCTCCTCTTCATTCTTGCTAAAGACAAGAATATCATCAAAGAAAGTACCGACATATTATCGATGCTCTCTAAAGATGTGCTCCATCATTCGATTAAAGGTGGCTGGTGCATTGGTTAATCCGAAAGGAACCACCAAGAATTCATAAATACCGTATGAAGTGCGGAAAGCAGTTTTGTGTACATCTTATGGTATTACCCTAATTTGATGATAACCACTCTTTAGATCAATGCGGTTGAAAACCTTGGAGCCTCCTAGACGGTCCAAAATGTCATCAATTCTGGGAATAGGAAACCGATTCTTCACAGTGATTTTGTTGAGGGCTCGATAATCAATGCACATCCTGAATGTGCCATCTTTCTTTTGAACAAGAAGAACCGGTGAACAAAATGGTGAGCTACTTGGCCTAATTAGCCCACGGTTGAGTAGGTCTTCGACTTGCTTTCTGATTTCTTCTTGTTGAGGACGGCTCACACGGTATGGTGCTATATTAGGAGGAGAACTGTCTGGAATAATATCAATATGATGGTCTTCTGGCCTTTCTGGGGGAAGCTGATAAGGAAGATCTTCCGAAAAACAATCTTTATACTTTTCCAAGAGCTGAAGTCGCTCTTGGTTTTCAGCATTCATATTATCTTTTACATCAGTGACATAAAGCAAACAACATTGAATACAATCCTTAATTGCTCTAGAGACTTGCATATGGCTTACCATAGGTATAGTGTCTCCAGAAACTCCAGCTTGGATCTCGTACTTCTTGCCTTTGTTGGTGAGTTCTACCTTTTTTTTCTGAGAGAAGATGGTTGAATCTACTCTAAGATTCCAGGGCATGCCAAGAATCACATCGCAACCATCAAGGTCTTCGATACAGAAGGTATCTTCGTCACTGTAGCCTTGAATTTGAAACTTGAGCTTGCCAATGTAGGGTGTCACTGTCTTCACTGTGTCACTTTCATCGGCATTTAAAGCTTGGCGAACTTCTACCGGAGTGTCCATCTCTTCATTCTTTAATCCAAGCTCTTTAGCTAATTGCAAGGAAATGACATTTTCATTCGCCCCAAGATCTATCAAGAATAGTGCTTGCTTATCTTGCAACTGTCCCCAAGATTTTAATAATTTGCGCATCTCTGGAGTGTGACTTGTGTTTGCAACTACATCACTGATAGCATTGATTTTCACTGGCGACTTAGGCTTGTTGTCAGAAACCTTGCTTTGTTCTTTGTTTGGACATTGCTTCACTATGTGGCCTGTTTGTCCACATTTAAAGCACTTCCCTTCTTTCATGAAGCGCTGCTTTTCTTCTTCGGAAAGTCGCTTTGCTTGTGGGTATAGATTGGAGCAAAATTGAGGAGCATTAGGAGGTGCATAGGGCTTCATCTTCTTTTGATTTGATGGCTGCTTTTGCCGTTGTTTTTGTCCTTCATTTGGGGCTGAATACTCCTCATCATCAGTACTCTCTTCTTATCATTCTTTTGGAATGATTTGTTGCCATTGTGCTCCATTTCCTATGTCTCAGCATGGTCAATGAGTTCCCTGAGACTAGAACAATGATAATGATTAAGAGTAGTACGAAGTTTAAAATGCAAACCTCCTTGAAACTTCCTAAGCTTTTCCAAACTGCTAATCTTCTTGAAATGTTGGACCTTCAAAAGTAGCTCCCAAAATCTCTTGGTATAGTCACCAAGTGACTCATTTTTCCTTTGCCAAAGCCGATTCCATTCCATTTTTACATCTCTTTTGAAACGAATAGGAAGAAATTGGCTTTGCATCATGCGAACAAAGGATCGCCATGATTTTGGGGTAGCATGATCATATTCCAACCCCGTCCACCAAGTATGGGCTAAGTCGGTCAAATGTAAAGTTGCAAACTTAATCTTTTCTTTTTCTTTATACTTGTCACGACCATATAAAATTTGAAATTGACGAATAAACTTCAGAAGAAGATTAGGATTTCGGGAACCATCATACATACTGAACTTAATCTTCTTTTCAAGTTAAGATAGTGACTTAGTCTTCTTCTTCTTCTTATGCCTTCGTCCATGCCCGGATCTTGAGTTTGAAGATGATGAAGTGCTTGATGGGGATGAAGATGGAGACAAGGGTGAAGAATGTCGACGCCTTTGACGATGATGAGGTCTTCCACGAGAAGGGTGTGACTCTTCGTCACTAGAAGAGGGTTCATCAGAGTAGGCGCCAGATGACTTTGAAGAGGAGGATGAGCTTCGACGCGATCTCTTTCTTTGTCTTGAAGTAAAATGGGACTGTCTCTTAGCAGTAGTTGGACTTCTTGATCGGCTCCTTTCATTGGTATGGCTTTGTCTCCTTGAAGCAGATGGGCTTTTTTCCTTGAATTCTTTGGGATTCTCAACTTTTTCTAGTTTGAGAAGTTGCTCACGAATTTGCTGATTCTCCTCTCTAAGACTTTGAATGGCTTGCAGGATAGCACTCGACTGATCCATTGAGACTCTAAGAAAAATATGCTCAAGCACTGAATGCAAGGGCTGAAAACAAACAAACTTATAATTGCAAGCACTACTAGTGTTGGGGTGAGGATCGAGCCAAAGCTCTGATACCACTATAAACGCCCCGAACAATGTAGTATGCTTAACAATTATGATATTCGCTTGTTTTCGAGATTTAATATAAAAGAGAATGAACACTTAAAGCTGAAAATGAAAATTACTCACAAAATTACAGCCATGAAAATGTAAAAGTTATGGAGACAAGATTGAGGGTTGAAGATGGGCAATCCTCCCCCGAAGGAATGTATTTCTGCTCAACCCAAGTCCCTTAGGAAAGAGCTCAGTTACAATCAACCTGAGAGTGAGGAGAAGTAATTCTCACTCTCACAAGATCATGCAAAGATGTACAAACACACATGCATTATCTATTATGCAATGACAAGAACTGATTTCTTTACAGTATGAGAGAAGAAAGAGGGGAAATCAGTCTTTCTTCATCGTTGATCAACGGTACATGCATAGGGCTTGCTTCTTGTTGCTAAAATGGAAGAAAGAGCTCGAGAAGGAGGTGCTGTAATGAATTTACAGGCTTGCTGTCCTGTAAAACAGCAGTGATAGAAGAGGGAATATGGAGGAATTTGATAATGGAGAAGTGGGGGATGATGATGGGGATGGATGGGGCCAGTTTCTGGCTATCTGTGGGTGCTGTACATGAGTTTACAGCAAAGAAAAATGATCCTGAATGAAGTAAAACGAGCTCTTATTTATAGGAGAGGGAAGAGCTAGTACAAAAGGGGAAAGTGGAGTAGCACAAGACAAGTGTCCAGCCACATGTCATGAGATGTGACAAGTGGTGGGACACTTGGAAACTTGTGTGACAAGTGTCTTGACACTTGTTTCCTCTATGGCCTTCCTTTTTGGGTTGAATACTGTCAAGAATAGAAACAACCAAATTTAGTAAGCACAGTCAAAGTACATAATTTACTATTTTTAGAATGACATCCCTATTTTTTAGGACTAGCATTTTTAGGCTAATTCGAGGCTCCTAAAATTTAGAGACCCCCCCAATATGGGTGTCATATGAAAGCTTTTTCCGTGTACATTGCAAAAACGGTATCAAAATCTTCATGTGACTTTCCTATGCAAAGAAATGTGCATTTCAAGCTTTCAGCCCACACATGCACATTGTACAAGCATTTCATGATCATGCCATCTTGTTGATTGTAACTGTCTGTTCTGGCAGATCTAGCCCACACTTCAAGGCATCAATCCTTTTTGTGTGCGAGTCTAACCCTGATATGCGTGAGTTTTGGTCACAGGCGCCCAATCGGCCATATAGGTGGAAGTGTGAACTATCTTTTCTCTAACCCATCGCGTGGGTCCACCATAACCTGTGACCACTCATTAGTGGCCAGCTCCAATGCACTTTTCTCTATATCTAATTAGTGCAAAGGAAACAAATTTAATAAATTATTATATAGACAAATTAATGAAAAAGGATACAAATTCTGTTTCTATAGAGTTGTGACAATCAACCAGATGCTGTTGTTGCCTATATGAGAGCAGATCTGATTTGTCTTGCCTTCTGAGAAGTAGCAGGTATGTGATATTGTTACATAATTCTGGTACCATTGTTTAGCAAAAGAGATACTAACTGATCAAAGGAGTATAATTTTGACATTTGTGTTACTCTTGGAATCTAATCAAAAGGAAGCAGCACATTGCGACATGGGATGCCAAATGGGATGGAGAGGAATGGCTATCCCTTATCACTTGTGTCTGTGCAGTCATATGGAACAATGCCCAAACAGTCCTCAAGTCCAAAAATTGACTGTCCCCTGTGACTATTCAGTAGCAAAGTTTTGAAAAATGTTAAGCCATTCAACAAGAACAATGGATACACGTGAAATGTGTGGAATACTCTCAAAAATGTTGTGTCAAATTGCTCCTCAAAGTCTTTAATGCTCTTGGTCTATGCATAAACAGAATAAGCCTTAGTCATACAATCATTTTCTACCTGCTTCCTTGGGTCAGTGATGCACATGTCCTAAAACCAAGAGGCAAGAACATCTACTAGCTGTCACATATTTTTAGCAGTAGGCAAAGACAATAAGCTTGAAGTATCTTGAGATTTGATTGTGCTTGCCACAAGTTAGATGAAACCAGGCAGGTTTTAAGCTTGGATGCATATCTTGAAGCCCCCTTTCGCCATCATCATGCGACATCCTATAAGGGATATTTGCTATCATTTAGTTAAACCTTAGCAGCAAGCATTGCAAAAAATGCTAGATAGGATTTAGTAGCACGCGTGCGCGTGCGCGCGCGCGCACACACACACACACACACTCTCTCTCTCTCTCTCTCTCTCTCGTAGCTTTACTTGGACTTGGAAAACTTCCCAAACATTTTGTATGTAACCTTTTGGTCTCATAGGCCACCTTGGCCTTTTGTAGACGTTAATATAACTTTCTTTCTTTCTTTTCTTTTTCTCTCTCTCTCACACACACACAATGAATAAGTGAACACTATAGAAGAGTGCTGGAATGTCATATCCACTATGTGAGCATGATATGAAAGTAGAGTTCCAAAGGTACTAAGTACCACATCCACTGACAAGTGTTCACACAGGAAAAAAATCATTCTCCAACTCGAAGGTAAAAAGTGCTTGGGATAAGGGAGCATTCACACCAAAACTTAGGAGGAACACATGATAAGTGTAACAAATCCCCCTCGACTAAATGATGTGAATGTATATAGGGAATAGGCAGATCAGTCCCTAAATGATATCAACCCTAGAGCCTTGTGAAAGGCTTCAAACTTCTCTATTGAGAGACCTTTTGTAACCACATCTACCAAGTTGTGTTGTGTAGGGACGTAAACCGAGTCAATCTCCTTTGTGACATAATGATAATGCACCTCAATGTGCTTAGTGTGAGCATAAAAACTAGATTCCTTACAATTGCCATGGCACTCTGACTATTAGTATAGATAGGAGTCGGTGACTGTTGTCCCATAAGATCAACCAAAAGGCGTCTGAGCCATACACATTTCAATGTAGCTGTAAATACTGCTCTGTATTCAACCTCACAGCTAGATGCAGCCATTGTAGACTGCTTCTTGCTCAGCCAAGAATACATGAATCGCCAAGCATGAAACAATTACTGCTAGTGGAGCCCAATCATTTTTTGTAAATACATGCAAGCAAAGTGAAGTGCCTTTAGGACGGAAAAGGCCCAATGCTTGAGTGCTTTTAAGATAACGAAAGACATGTTTAATTGCTTGCCAATGCATAGTACCATGGATGTGCATAAAGCATGCCAATTGAGAAAACCTTAAATTGAATATCCGGCAATATATCACACATATACAATAGATAGCCAACAAAGTGCATAAAGAGAAGTATCAAATGGATCTCCTGCATCCTCAAGTGTAAACTTGTGGCCTATCTCAAGTGCAGTGGAGATAGGCTTGCAATCATGCATCTGAAAGTATTCAAGGAGTTGCCCAATATACTTAGACCGTTACAAATTAATGCCCCCCTCAACTATAGTAAACTATATTTCAAGATAGTGCAAGTAACCAAGATTTGTCACAGCAAAAGGATGCTGCATTTCAGCCTTTAAGGCTGCAATCTTTGTTTCATGAGGTCTAGTCAACAACATATCATCCACCTAAAGAATGAGAACCAAGAGGTTATCCCCATCTTTGCAAACGTAAAGCGTGCTTTCTGTGTGTGAATTAGTGAAGCCAAGAGCAATCAAATGTGCATGTACCTTTTTGTACCATGCCCTAGGTGCCAAATGCATTTGACAACCTTGTCTTGCAATGTATGTTTTCATGGTTGTGGCACTAAAGTATATGCCAAACAACCAAAGACATGAATGTGGGACACCATTGGTTTTTGGCGATTCCAAGCCTCGTAAGGGGTACATACAACCAATGCTTTAGTGCTATGATCTAGCACATACATTGCACACATGATAGAATGAAGCCATAATTTTGGGGGCAGCTTATTTTGTGAAAGCACACAACGTGTCGTTTCCATCAAAGTGCAATTCTTTCCTTCAGCCACATTATTTTGTTGAGGTGTGTAAGATGTTGTACATTGATGTGTAATGTCTCTTTTAGCCAAAAAAGAGTTGGACTCTCATGACATGTAGCCCACCCCCCCCCTTCTCGAGATCAAGCACCACATTTTCGCTTCTCAAGCAAAGGAAATTGCCATAGTTAAGATGACTAAACTGAGCATTCCATAACTTAGTGTCATTCATAATGGTGGCATCAACTTGCATCCTCTAATACTCTCCTCTCATATAGATCAAGTTGATAGAGACATTGTACAATGTCCTTGTTACAATGAGGGCTTTCCCATCACTAAAGTCATGGATATTGCACCGATCCATGTGGAATTTAACTACAAAACCAACATATGCAATGCTTGAAATTGAAAGCAAGTTTTTCTTTTTGCCAGGCATGTACAAGACCTTTTCAAGCATGGTAGTTTTTCCATCTAGTGCAATAATAGGAATCTGTCCAATGCCTTGGATTGCATACAAAGCATTATTTGCACATACAATTGATCCCCCTTTTGGAAATTTGCATATGATACAAAGAAGTCACGAAAGGATGTTATGTGCTTGGAAGCACTGTTGACAAAATACCATGTGTTGCTGTTTTCAGCCATTGATAAGCCATGTGCATATGAAGAAGGATCATACAAACAATGCACAACAAAAGCATAAGACGGCAACGGGTCAACACAGGCAGGTTGACGCCAGGCTTCTTCCTCAGCATGCCGAGGTAGGTAAGTTGGCAGATCACAAACGTGACATGGTCGTGCAGGCCTGAGCAGACAGGTGACATAAAGGGGACTGATTTGACAGGCAGCAGATGGGACTGTTTGGCATGAAGTGTGTTGTTGTACAGGCTGGAGCAGTAACCGGTATATGAGAGAGTAGCTGAGTGCGAGCTTAATGGTGGTGGCAGTTGCTGAGAAGAGGTATGGCTCTGATGCCACTGATAGGTTAGGATTCAGTAGCATGCACACGCTGACACGCACTCACAGTGAAAAAGTGAGCAGCAAGAGAGAAGAGAGTGTTAGAATGTCACATCCACTATGTGAGAATGATATGAAAGTACAATCCCCTAAGTATCACGCCTATTGATGGGCGTTCACCCTTCTCTTGCTAGATGGTAAGAAGTGTCCATGGATAAGGGAGCGTTCACACTAGAACTTTCAAGTAATGTGATAAATTGTTCCTACAATTTTAGTGGTTTAGTGTGACCCACACTAATGCATGCTTGTTCAAAGTCATAAAATAGAAGCATGGCAGCTTAGGGGATGAAGTTTTTGTCAGCCACAACTTAACTTGGGTCTACTGATTATGTGGCATTATCTAAACAGAGATGAGCTGGCATGCTACTGAGGTGGGGCATTGCTGACATGACAATTTGTTGTTGTATCAATGATATGGCAGAGGTGGCCTGATGATGTCAACAAGAGCTCAGAGTTCTGGAGAGAGGCACGGGAACTGCAAACACGTATGCAAGTTGTGTATGTTGCACACACTTTAAGTGGCAAAGATAAAAAAATGGGATTGGTTGCGTTACCATGGTTACATCAGCGTTAGGCACATGCCTACACTCAAGATTTTATAAATATTAATATAAAATAAAAAATATAGCCATAAATATGAATTCAAGTATAAATATAAATACAAATTTAAAATATGTATATGAGAGAGAGAGAGAGAGAGAGAGAGAGAGAGAGAGAGTGTGTGAAAAATAATTGGTCTCTGCAGATATGTAATGCAGTTCTTGCTGCTAGAGTAATGAATGCAACACTGGTTTTGCCTGTCCTTGATACAAATTCTTTCTGGAATGATACAAGGTAAAGTGTTTCAAAATTCCAGGATCTGTTAGTTAGAAAAGGATGCAAAAGTGAGTGCATACTGTAAATATAGCTCTTGGTTCCAGTGATTTTGCAGGTATTTATGATGTTGACCACTTTATCAAAACACTGAAAAATGATGTAAATATTGTCCGTACATTGCCAAGCTATTGGACAGTTGGGAAGAAGAAGAAGAAGTTAAAACCGTTTCAGGTGCTCCCAACTGGCATATTTGATCTTCAACTTTGAAGTAGCATTGTTTCTAATTTTACTGAATTAATTTTGTCCTTTATAGTTACGCCCTCCTCGAGATGCTTCTCCTGACTGGTATACAACAGTCGCTCTAGAAAAAATGAGGGAGCATGGTGCTGTGTATTTGACTCCATTTTCACATCGGCTAGCTGAAGAACTAGACAACCATGAGTATCAGAAGCTGAGATGTCGTGTGAATTTTCATGCCTTGAGGTTCAATGAGGACGTAATCAAACTTAGTCAGATTATTGTCAACCGTCTACGTTCTGAAGGTCGTTTCATGGCAGTTCACCTTCGGTTTGAGTTAGATATGCTTGCTTTTGCTGGGTAGGTGCAAGTTATATTTCTCTTAGTAGTGACTAAGGTCAAACTTTTAACTGTAATTAAAGGGTAGTATCTTTTGGGTGTATCTGCATCTTTGTATCTTGAGGAAACAGAATGCTTAGCTTTAAATCCACTGTTTCGCAACATGAAATTCAATATTGACCAAATTTGATGACAGCTCAGAAGTATTTGGCATACAAACATTGTGTTGACATTCAAATTTGGTATAGTTGCTTTCTTTATCTAGTGCAGATACATGGATGCTTTATCCATTCTGTAAACTTTATGCATAAATGTGTTCTATTAGTTCTTTTCCAACAAGTTTTTTGTATTATTATCTGGTTAATGAAAACAAGGCTGCCCATGAAAGCCTGCTGTGTATGTAGGCCAAGACAGGACCGTCTCTGTGCTATAAGACAGAGTTGAGAGCCAACACAGAACTGAGTCCATGCATGTGCCTGGTGTTTGCTATTTCCATTAGCCATGTGCTATGGGTTGTGCATTCACTATTCAATTTCTATGTATGTATGCTTGCATGTGATGCCTCTATAGTTTGGTCAAGCCCCCAGGCCCCAAGCTATCTTACAAGACATACAGTTTGAGTAGCAGAATGTTGTTCTGTGGATCTGCTGGGTATTCACTGTTTTTTGATTCGACAGAGTACTCCTTCATTATCTTATCAGCTAGTGCTTGAGAGATTTCAGAATGCAGGCCAGATTGTCCGCTTGTCTTGGACACATGAATAATAAGCCTAGTCATACTACTTGTTCCCCACAAAACTTGCAAGTCCATTGGTGACGATTAGACTTGCCCGAGGCCTTCTCAAGGTTTGTGGTGTACTGTCTAGAAGCTTGATGGAGAGGCTTAGGCATTGTGGTAGAGAGAGAGCAAGTAAAGGTAGTGGTATGGATGGAGGTAGAGGTAAAAGGGGAAGAGGAAGAGAAAGAATGGAGGTAGAGGTTTGAGGTGGATGAAGGGGAGGAGAAAGAGAGAGACTGGAGGTAGATGAAGAGGAGGTGAGAGAGAGGGAGAAGAGGTAAATAATAGGTAGAGGTAGAGGTAGAGGTTGGTGAAAGTGGAAGAGGGAGAGGACTCACGAGGAGAAAGAGTAGAGTGGTAGAGGCAGATTCAAGAATCAAGAGATAGGTGAAGAGAGGTGTGAAATCAAATTCAAGGAGACCCCTCTTTCTAAGGAGGGCAAGGGCTGAGCAAGAAGTTCAAACATTTGAATGCCTCTTGGGTCACTGCTTTATCCTGGACAGGAATCTCATATACCAACCATACGAATGTACCAGTATGATTCTATGCAAACAGAATGGAACTAGGACCATACATCCTATATATTGAGCATTCACCATGTATTTGCTACATATCGTGTATGCATATGATGTTTCTCTATGGTGTAGTGAAGCCTTAGGTGACTTTAATTTGTTTGTCATATTTTTTGGTGGGCTCATGGGCTAATAGCTTCAACTAAACTCAGAGAGAGATTGATTAGGTTCTTCTCTAGTGCACATTCATCCTGTGCATTATTTAAGAATATATTTTGTACTTTGAGAAAATTAAACTGCAAGTTCGGTAAACTGGTTACAACATCACAGGATTAGGTGAGAGGATGTCTAAATACTATTACCTCTAATCACATATTTACACAGGCTGTTTAGTGAGATGATATATTTATCTAGATAGGCCAAATGCCAGTTATCTAGGTAGCATCTATGGTTGCTCAATCAATTTGTTGTCAGTCAGTCTTGCAAGTTGACATCAATATCTTAGGCTCAAGGATTCTCTGTGGTGTGCATTTCATAGAGATGGTGGTGTTGAGAAACCCTTCACCAAACCCTTCACCCTTCACCTGCAGTTTGTGTTTTTTGCGTTGCTGCGTTTTGCGTTTAGGGTTTGCAGCCCCAAAAAGGGGCGTCATCCTAGACTGAGTATGCCTATTTACAGGCCATTCTCTCATTCATTCCTCACGGCTGATTCATTTAGTCCGTCACCTCTTCTCTCCAGCCTCTCCACTACCCTCACACCCCTTTAGGAGGACATTGTGGTTTGTGGTCCATGGTTGTCTTCATCATCTTCCTTGTGCTACGGCACCCTTGTTCCCTTGTATCACATTCACTCCATGATTCAGATCTTCATCATTCCATTCATCAGAGTTTCTTCTCTCTTCTCTTTTGTTCTCCATGTTTGCTGAGTTCACTCCGTGTTCGTTCCCGCCAACTCTACTATCTCGTTGGTATGTCATTTTTTGACATGGTATCAGAGCTGGATTTGCTCAAAGAGCGGCAAAGATCCTCCACTTCAGTGAAGGCAAAGACCGGTGGCGGGTTCGACATCCACTTCTCTTCTTCTTCCGCTGCATCAAAATCTAATTTTTGCAGATTTCAGGTGTTTCAACTTGCTGCCCACACCCCGTTCACGGAGGACATCTCAGCCGAAGCTGTCCATTGCTGTCTCCATCAATTGGCGCTTGATTTCCAGCCCTCCTCATGCAGTTTGGAGCTGATTCCAGCTAGGTGACTGCTGTTCCTGTGCAGACTTGCTGCCGTACAGCATGCCATGTCATCACAGTCCTGCTGTCTACGTTTTTAGTCTTTCTCTCTCCCGCTGCTGTTTTTCCTTCGTTTTTAGTCTTTCACTCTTCTACATCTGTCCTGCTTGCCCTTTTAGTCTTTCTCTCACCTACTGTCTACGTTTTTATTCTTTCTCTCTCCTGCAGGCTGTCTTGCTTACGTTTTTAGTCTTTCTCTCTCCTTAGCTGCGTTTTTCTATTGGTTGCAACCTCTTATTGCTGGTCACATCCTCCTCCCACTGGCAGCTCACTTCCAGCCCTTCACACTGCCCTTACACCCCTTGAGGCAGACATTGCGGTTCGTGGTTCATGATGGTTGACCTCTTCCTTCTTCAGCAAGGCACATTGGTATCCATGGCTTCTTTACCAACAGATGTTCAGACTACTGGGTGCTCCTACTGTGGCATCACCGGATACACCACCGATGCTTGTTGACTTTGATCTTTGCTTCCCACCCCCCCGAAGTATATGCGTCTTTCACTAGGCACTCCTTGTGCCACCTCTTCTTTTTGGGGCATAGAGATCATTCTACATTGGCTATTAGAGTACTATGCTCAAGGCAATAATACGCTTCCGATGCGCACTAAGTCCTTTTGAGCACATGGAGGATCGATTGGTGCTATGACCTCCTGGAGATCGTCGCAATGCTAGCGGCAGTCTTCTCCCACCTATTTTCAGATACAGTGGCTTCCACGACCTACGGATCTACAGTTCGCTCCATCGAGAGACAGTGATTGTTTGATACCGTCTCCTTGCCAGTCCGCTCCTTCGAGTGATAGTGGTTGCTCGACTCATTCCTCTTCTTCGGCTACCCAGTTCGCTCCACTGAGAGACAATGACTGTTGCCCACCTCTTGCTCATTTCGAGCCCCACCTTCCCCACCCTCGACTACTCAAGTTTGAGGGGCTATCTTTGGGAGCTCTTCGGCACCCCAAATACCTTCTTCGGCACGACCGGCAACACTTCCTTCGTCATCAGACATTTCGGAGTCCGTGATCCATGAGTTTTTGGATTCCCTATCTACTTCAGAGGGGGATTTAGAGGGGGAAGTTATTTCTTCACCCTCAGAGGGGACATCAACTTCTTCTTCGACTTCGGCAGGGGCCCCTCCACCTCCCACCTCAGAGGGGGAACCTACTCCACATGAAGCTCCTTCCCGCAAACCCTACTGTCTCGCTGGTACGTCATGTTTGTTGTTGAGAAACCCTTCACCCTTCACTTGCAGTTTGCGTTTTTTGCGTTTCTGCGTTTTGCGTTTAGGGTTTGCAGCCCCAAAAAGGGGCACCATCTAGACTCACTATGCCTATTTATAGGCCACTCTATCATTCATTCCTCACATTTGATTCATTTAGTCCATCACCTCTGCTCTCCAGTCTCTCTACTACCCTCACACCCCTTTAGGAGGACATTGCGGTTCGTGGTCCGTGGCTGTCTTCATCATCTTCCTTGTGCTACGGCACCCTTGTTCCCTTGTATCACATTCACTCCATGATTTAGATCTTCATCATTCCATTCATCAGAGTTTCTTCTCTCTTCTCTTTTCTTCTCTTCTCCATGTTTGCCAAGTTCACTCCGTGTTCCTCCCTGCCAACCCTACTGTCTTGCTGGTACGTCATCTTTTGACAGGTGGTGCATGCTTCTTTGGAAGTCCATAGTTCAGCTCTTCAAGCCTTGGTCATTGACAAAAAACAAAAGGATGCAACAAATGCAATAGCTCATTAAGGCAAGGCGAATTTGTTTCAAAAGCATCCATCTCGTCTTAGAGCTGGCCGTAGAAAGTCTTCATTGCTTTCTTGATAGCATCAATACCTGGATGCCCTGTAGCTGTAGACCACAACTTCTTTTGATACCAAAGACGACTATGCATTTTAAGTAATCCATCCATTCAGCTGTCAAACTCAGTAGAGTACACTATTATTTGCTAGAGGTTCAAACGCACCAAGCTTCCACAATGAGAGATTCACCTAGTTCTATATCAGCTATGTAATCATCCTTAAGAGCTCACACCTCTGATCAGCAGAGTAGGTGTACCAAAACAGCCAATCAACATATGCAAAAGGCCCCAACACAAGTTCATGGCTGAAGACTACAAGATCATGAGCATATAGGCTCTCGCAAGCTATAACTAATCGCCCAATAGCAATCCATGTCATAATACCATTAACAATATAAGTGAAAGCAAGATCCTTAAGTGTATTCCCAAAAAACATAGCAATGGTCTACGAGTGAAGAAACCTATATGAGAAAAATGTCACATCATAGTGACTACATTTCTAGCTTCTTTTTCAAGAACCAAAGAGAATATCATGCTTGAATCCACATGTCACACTAAAATGCATTCATAAATACTATGCTTCACGAGATGCCTCAGTCATCCATAATGGTTGCTTCACAAGACTTGTGCCCATAGCCATGGTTGCTACATAATACTTATATCCATATCCATCGCTAGGGATCCACGTCGCTTCACACAACTTACACTCATGGTCATCTCGAGAGATTTACACTGGTGATACATCTTGAGCACGAAAAAGCATTCATATGCTTTTAGTGCCCTGCACTCACCATACCAAATAAAATACACTAACATGTAACACAGATGATGTAAAGCAACATGTGCATTGTTGCTGCCATAAATATGTCCATATGTGCATCCACAATTGTCCAAAAGTACGATACTTAGTGGTTGAGTAAGCACATCCATACCTAACCATACAGGAACTATTTGAACATTAGCAAGTGCTCCATGAGTGAAACATGCACTTGTGTAACAAAGAAGAGATGAATGGTTGTCTTGAGACTTGGGCTTCTCAAATCAATATTTTAAATGATTCACCACTTGCTCTTCAATCAAATTTGATTAAGGGCTCATTAATCAATGGTGATAAGTCAAATGTGAGCTGCTTATTAGACTATACTTAAGTACCAATCCTACTTTACAACTTAGGTGAGTTGCTTACTAGGGGAAGCTTTCAAATGATCAATAATTTTAAGATGCAAATTTTTAATTCAATGAAAGTTTCAAGGGGTTTCAATTAAATGAAAATTTTACATTGAATTTTGTTGATTTTGCCTTGTCCTTGTACAACTTAGCTTGTACACTTGTCCATGCTTGATGCTAAATCCTTTACTATTGTTGCAATGGTCAGCATACCAAAAGCTAGGGATACTGTACTTGGTATTGGTAACGTATGACCAGCATTCATTCCTTGAACCCCATAAGCATTTGGGGTTGTAGATGCATTACCAAACATACTACTTTGTGCCCCAGACATCAAACCAATGTTGCCATACATAGGTTTTTGCATATTTCCAGTCATACCCAAATACATTGGGCATTGCTCACTATGCATTGGCTGTTGTATACCATAGAGATTTGTGCCATACATTCCGGTTTGTGGTCCTTGTCGAACCATAGCATGAAAAATCGTTCTTCCATCAAAGTATCATGTTTGTTCCATCATTACATGTATGCCCGGGTCCAAAATCCATTGGATTGGCACTTTCATGATGGCCTTGCATTTGCATTGCTTGCCTCGTAGGTACCAATTGTTTTGCTTCATTAGCATCTTTGGGAGCTTCAAATGAAGGCTTTGGCATTACCTTCGGTGCACCTTGTTGTCACGAAGGTGTAGAAGATGTCTTTTTTTTCTTGTCTGCTGTCCTTTCAAAGAGATTTGTTGCTGTTCTCATTTGATTCTTGAAGTGGTCATCAAATTTCTCTTTACTTTGCTGGTCATCAGCCTCATTATGCCTTGAAGGCCTTGCATCTTACCTAATAGCAACATTTTTAGCTTGCTATCCATGGTTTGAGCCTTGTCCAAGATCAAAGATTGCATTTTCTTCATTCCCATGTGATTGTTCATGCTGAGAGACATCATCATTGCTTGGTTACATCTCACTGTATAAAGACATATGGTTGTAATTTCTCTGCTGAGAGCAAAAATCAGCACTAGCACAAAGCTTTGGCTTGCAATCAGGTGTCTCGGGCCCACGAAATCAAGAGATTGAGTGGTATCCCAGCAATGGAACCATGAAATCAATGTTCCTTCTTGGAAAGGTTGGTAAATTCCTGATTGAGCACTTAATTAGTAATCAACAAATGAACATAACTTGAAATGCACAAATTACTTTAATAATCTTGGACATTGGATATCTTGTTGGCCCTAAAACTAGCGCCCCTTTCGGTATCTCTTCAACTTGATGGCAAACGGAATGAGTACAAGCTGAGATTCACAATCTCCTTTGCTATTCCAAAAGCCCCTTGTTGTAGCAAGAATGAGCAATTAATTCAGGCCAATTGCCCCTTGATTTTTCACGGAGGACTTGCACAAATGGAACTACCAACTAGCCAAATCCTCTTCCAATTTACAATGAATGCGTTGGCATTTGAATTCCCTAGCAATTACACAAATTTTGGATGCTGAATTCAGTGTACGATGTCTTATCAATTGGCACGGGTCTGGAGGTGGTGGTCAAATCTTCATTTCTGTAAAAATTTGGGGTTTATAGTAGAGATCTCTTTGCTATCCACCAAATTTGACTGAAGTCTAATCCAAAAGGCTGAGAAATGTTGAGAATGACTGAGCACAAGCTGGAGAAGGTGAGAGAAGAGAAAGATATTTTATTTTCACTCGAGAAAGGCCTGAAATCTGATTATTGCCTGTATCAAATAGCATTAAATGTTGTGGCCAATTGCTAGGAGACCTCAAACTATTATCACTTGCCTCAATCAGCTGTCGCCAACTCTTGAAGGTCTTAGAATTGCTGTTACCTTTATTAGATGGCTTGATTCTTGTTGCATTAGCTGTCCGAAGGTCTTCCACAACAGAAAACTCAGACCAACAGCTTGTCGTCTCTCTTTTCCTAATGATTGACAAGGCATGGGATCACAAGCATATGAATGCACAAGAGTCAATGGTGCACCTACTGTATAGAGCTAGAATTTTTATGAGAGTTGTGAGCCTGGTTGCTATATAAACAATGATCAAAAGAGAGAAAACATGAGTAGTTAAGAGGTAGCAAATACTACAAAGGAGTGATACGTTCATTCCTTTAAGGGACATATACCCAAGATAGTGATGCTAAAAAGATACATGAGGAAGATCCATCATCACAGCATAAATCCTAGCATCTCAAGCAAAAATGAGATTGCCACGTGTAATCTTCCATGCAGAATCACCAAAAGAGACATGGCACCTCTCATATCTACCTATTTAATAGAGATAAGGCTTTTAGTCAAAGCTAGGATATGATGTACATTATGAAGTACAAATGGAGTACTAGTACCAAACTGGGGAGAGGGCAAGAACCGAGCTTTTTGAGTGAGCATTTGAGTGAGCTTTTATGGGCAACCACTGTTTTTTGTTTCACATAGTCTACTTATTCCACCCCTAGATATTTCCACCTCCACCACCACCACCACCACCACCACCACCACCACTATCTTCACTCTGTCTATCTTTCTTTCTCTATGTCCCTCGCCACCACCACCATAGCACGCAACCCATTCCCTTGAGAGTCATCGACTGTTAGACCACTTTGCGTTTGAGCATTCTATGCATTCAGTCATTTACATTCGATGTTCATACATTCATCGTATTCTATGTGTCTCCATTTTTGTGTCTTTTGTGTTTTGCATTTTTATGTAACTTACTATGTTTTGGTTGTGTTTGTATAACCCATGTTTTCTTAGTGCTAACCCTAGCATGTCTCCACAATGACCATCAAGCAATTGATCATGTCTCGTACTTAAGTCTTCATCTCAACATTTTGTGTCTTAATCTCATCCAATTCTTGACAACAAGCAATAAACACAATTGAAACCTCGGTATCTCAGATAAAGCATCGGCCACACATTTTTCTCTCCATCCACTTGAACAATTTGGAAGTGGAACATGGACAAGAAATGGCCCATCTCCTACGCCTTTTAGCAACTTTGTTTGAGTGAGAATACCTCATAAGTCTAATGATCAATGTGAACCACAAAGTCAATATCTAATAGATAGTGCTTCCACACAGCTTGAATATGGATGACAACCTATAACTCTTTCTCACAACAGGCGAAATCTTCTTAACATGTTATAAAACTCTACTCTGGTAGGCCATCAAAAGGCATCTTGCATGAGAACTACACCAGTGTTGTTCTCGCATCCATCACAATGCATTACAAAATCTTTTCTTTGATCAAGTATAATCAAAACTAGTTTGAAGTAACCCTTTCCCTTCAATTGATTGAAGGCTGCATGCAATTTATTTTTCTGTCCATTTAAATGGCACCGCCTCCTTCTTTAGAGCATGAAGAGGAGAGCGCAATCTTTGCAGAGTGGTGGATGAACCTCCTACAATAGGAATATAATCCAAGTGGGTCCATCCTTAATATATTTGGAAACTATGTGCCTCAAGAAGTGAATCTCCAATAATAATTTTCTTTGCCATTAAGGACAAATCAATGCTTGAGTAATAGATGAAAGACTAAAACTAGATGCTTCTGATGCTCATTCTTTATATGATGTCATCAAGGAATGGCCCTACGATGGATCTATGTTGATAAAAGATCCTATCCATCACTGATTGAATCTCATGGGATTATTGGAGGCCCAAACTACATCACTAAACTCTCTACAAGACAAAGGTTGTCCTAAAGGCTATCTTTTCCAATACGTATTTGATGATACCTAGTGACCCACCCTTTAAGATCCTAGATATCATCTATCCAGAGAATAGGAAAGGGGTTTTTGATGGTAATTTTGTTCAAGGCATGGTAGTCAATAATGATGTGTGACATGTCAAGAAAAGTGACGGGACGGTATGCACTCATGCCATATCAGAGAGAGAATAGGTTTTACAAGGAGAAGCACAAGAGTGTATGGCAAAAATTTAGAGAAGAAAATTGAGAAAAAGAGTGAAGAATGATGAATACACTCATGCCATATCAGAGAGAGAGTAGGGTTTACAAGGAGAAACACAAGAGTGTATGGCAAACACTGAGAGAAGAAAAATTGAGAAGGATGATGTAGGACAGCAGGTCGGCCTGCAGCAGGTTGAAATGCAGCCTTAGGATGATCACTGGCTGCAAAATGCAGGTCAGCCCTCAGCTAAAAGCCACTTTTGTTGCCGAAGAAGGGAACAACTGTGAAAACGCAGGTCAAATTTGCACATAATCTACTCATCGGTAGGGGGAAATCTGGCGCCCGTTAGTAGCCTTAAGGATGTGGACAGCTGGCAACCTGAACTGGCCCAAAACGCAGCTTGCAGATGGAGTGGCAAGGCACCTGGCAGCAAACAGCAAGGAAGAATGCTCCGGAATTGTAATATCCTCCGATTCAGGGTGTGAACAACAACGGAGAGATTGAGGAGTGAAGAGAAGAATGATGGATGAAGAGTGTGGTGTGATAGATGTAAGTGAGAATGTGTGTGAGTCTGTGCCCTATTTATAGGCATTGGGGCGTCTCAAGTGACGCCCTAGAATGTGGGCACCTAGCCCTTTTTGGGGTTGTGCGTGCGAAACGAGAAGGAATTAAGAAAAAGAAACAAACTTAATGAATTGGTTTCAAAACAACACCCCCTCTCAAGCCCAAAAAGGTGACGAGAGAGAGAGAGAGAGAGAGAGAGAGAGAGAGAGAGAGAGAGAGAGAGAAGATCCACCCTATAAACCAAGTGTTCCATCTAAAAGGAGACATGTAGTGAAGAATGGTAGATAGGATGAGTTGATAGGGCCGGAAACTTGACCTCGGGAGAGAAGCCACCTCTGTGTCTCCATGCTTGAAGGAATATGAAGGCCTAGCTACCGAATTATTTTAAGGACACCTTTCAATGATGTAGTGGAAATAGGGAAAATTTGAAGGTGTCACCAAACCTTGAACCTTTGTTTGCCTTCTCCAATGAAGAGAATCTTTAGCTCTCTAAGCACATTTGCTTTGGGACCATGTCAAGAAAAGTGATGAGATGGTATCACTCATACCATATCAAAGGGACAGTAGGGTTTGCAAGGACAAACACAGAGT
The DNA here is from genome assembly GCF_053477565.2 of Lygodium microphyllum. Classification (NCBI taxonomy): domain Eukaryota; kingdom Viridiplantae; phylum Streptophyta; class Polypodiopsida; order Schizaeales; family Lygodiaceae; genus Lygodium; species Lygodium microphyllum. Next base: position 130,474,207 of record NC_141140.1, on the reverse strand, counting down.
GTATGACAAATATTGAGAAAAGAAAACTCCGAAAAAGAGTGAAGAATGATGAACATTGAATCTTGCCGATACAATGAAGCAAAGCTTTGAGATAATTGCATTATCTTGGATGATCAGGTGTGACTTGTAGCTAGCTATGGAGGAGAGAGAAACGAGAGGGAGTAGGTAGTAGATAGTGTGAGCTCAAGAGAGTGTATTAGCTCAAGATTGCACGACAGAATTAAAGTACAAAGTACAACTAAGGTCTACGGTTGACCTAACCACACTCCCACACCCTAACTAGAGTTGGATTAACCTAGCTCTAGAGTTTAGTGTAACCACAATTAAAGTCCTAGACACACTACACTTTGACACTTTAATACGTGTCCATACCATAGAAATTACATTGGGCATTGCCCAAAGCTAGCAAATTCTAACACTTCCCTGGAGTGCTAATGTGATGAAGTACAAGGATTATCGATCACCAAAGGGTAATAAGTTCAAGGACTTGTAGAAGGCCTCAACCTTCTCACATGGTAAAGCCTTGGTGAAAATGTTTGCAACATTTTATTGTGTAGGAATATACATTAAGATGATCTCTCATACATAGGATCTCTCTTTGACCTAGTGGTAGTAATCTCAATGTGTTTTATGAGACCATGTATTGCAATAGTACTTGAGTGGTTGAGAGAATGGGTGTAGAACCCTCCAATAAAACATGTCGATCATCTAGCAATTTGCACAGCCATATATATTAAACTGTTGTTGTGAAAGGTGCCATGTACTCACTCTCACGAGACGAGATGGCCACTGTATGTTGTTTCTTACTAAGCCATGTGATGCATGAACAACCCAAAATGAAACAATATCCACTAGTATATTGTAGAGTATCTGAGTCTCCAATCCAATGTGAATCGTTGTAAGCATATAGTTGCAAGTCCCCCCCTTGGGTTAAGGCATGTGTTTGAGTACCTTGCAAGTAATTGAAGATCCACTTAACAACTTGCCACTGAACTATATGTGGATTGTGCATAAACCTACCCACTTGAGATATTGCAAACTGTATACCAAGGCCTGTGTTGCCAAGATAGATAAGACATGTAACAACTTGGCTGTACATTGCAACATCAATCAACTCACTATCATCATGCATAGAAAGCTTCAGCCTCGGCTCCATAGGAGTACTTGTAGGTTTACAATCTTGCATGTTAAACCCATGTAGAAGCTTTTCCCAATACTATGATTGTGACATATGTTGATTTTGGGTGAACTGAATCTCAAAATAGCAATGTAAGAGGCCTATATCTGACATAGCAAATTCATCATTCAATTCATTCTTAAATTGTGTAATTTTATCCTCTTTAGATCTGGTGAGCAACATATTATCTACATAAAGAATGATGACTAGCGAGTCCCTCCTTTCATTCTTAATGTATAGAGTAGGGGCAATTGGATTGTTCTTGAACCCTTTGTTGTTCAAATAAGCATCTATCCTTGAATACCATGGATGAGGAGCTTGTTTCAAGCCATACAAAGCCTTATTTAATTTGCAAAGCAAGTGCTATTCGCCTTCAACCACAAACCCTAGATGTTGTGATACATAAATATTCCTATGTAGGTCACCATTAAGAAATGTTGTCTTAATGTTCAACTAATGCACTTTCCATCCATGATGGGCAGCCATAACAATAATACATCTAATGGTACTCATGTGGGATGTAGGAGCAAAAGTTTCCTTAAAAGCGATGTTCTTTGTCTAAGCATATCCTTTGGCAACCAAGTGCGCCTTGTACCTATCAACAGAACCATGAGCCTTGTGTTTGAGTTTAAAAAACCCATTTAGTACAAATAGCTTTCTTGTCAAGTTGCAACTCAACAAGATCCAAAGTACCATCAATAGCAATAGAGTCCAACTCCCTCTTTCATGGCTTGCAACCAATGTACATCGTGGTGTGCGTGATTAACTCAAGTAGGCCCATCCTCATCCAAAAGTGAACTCATAAATGCATGGTTGTCAAGAAGAGCATCTACTTCTAGATTTTCCACAAAATGTATCTGAAACCAGCCTTCCTTCTTGGAATGGGTGGTGATAAACTGATTTAAGAGGTAATTACAGCAATAAATAAAGGCACATAAAATGAAATACACACTTTACCATAACATTCTTGGACAGTAGACTCCCTGTTGGCCCCAAAACTGGTGCCCCTTGCGGTATTTCTTTAACTTTCATTCAATTGGAAGGAGTATAATTTGAGATTCTTCAATCTCCTCTTGCTAACCAATTGCTCTTGCTGTCATAAATGACCTGCAAGCCTTTTGGGTCATTTGGCCCTTGATTCACCCAGGACTTTTTCTCCAATTTGACCCTTGGCTGGCCAAATGCTGCTCAAAATCAATTCGGGATGGGTTGGCTTTTGAAATCCCTTGATAATCTTCAATGATCAGCTACTGATTTCAGTCCCTTGAGCCTTCAATCTATGGCATGGATCCTAAGGTGGCTGCTAAACCCTAATTTCTGCTGTAAATTAGGGTTTATTGCAGAAATTACAGATCAGCCCACCAAAAATGGCTGAGATCTCCTCCGAATGGCTAAGAATTGCTGAGAATGGCTGAGCATAGGCTGAAGGAGATGAGAGAATGCTGTAGAGTGTAAACGCCCCGAACAACGTAGTATGCTTAACAATTATGATATTCGCTTGTTTTCGAGATTTAATATAAAAGAGAATGAACACTTAAAGCTGAAAATGAAAATTACTCACAAAATTACAGCCATGAAAATGTAAAAGTAATGGAGACAAGATTGAGGGTTGAAGATGGGCAACCCCTTCCCCCCCCTCCCCCCCCCTCCCCCCCCCCCGAAGGAATGTATTTCTGCTCAACCCAAGTCCCTTAGGGAAGAGCTCAGTTACAATCAACCTGAGAGTGAGAAAAAGGTAATTCTCACTCTCACAAGATCATGCAAAGATGTACAAACACACATGCATTATCTATTATGCAATGATAAGAACTGATTTCTTTACAGTATGAGAGAAAAAAAAAGGAAATTCAGCCTTTCTCCATCGTTGATCAGCAGTATATGGATAGGGCTTGCTTCTTGTAGCTAAAATGGAAGAAAAAGCTCGAGAAGGAGGTGTTGTGATGAATTTACAGGCTTGTTGTCCTGTAAACAGCAGTGATAGAAGAGGGAATATGGAGGAATTTGATAATGAAGAAGTAGGGGATGATGATGGGGATGGATGGGGCCAGTTTCTGGCTATCTGTGGGTGCTGTTCATGAGTTTACAGCAAAGAAAAATGATGATCAATGAAGAAAAACGAGCTCTTATTTATAGGAGAGGGGAGAGCTAGTACAAAAGGGGAAAGTGGAGTAGCACAAGACAAGTGTCCAGCCACATGTCATGAGATGTGACAAGTGGTGGGACACCTGGAAACTTGTGTGACAAGTGTCTTGACACTTGTCTCTTCTCTATGGCCTTCCTTTTTGGGTTGAATACTGTCAAGAATAGAAACAACCAAATTTAGTAAGCACAGTCAGAGTACAGAACTTACTATTTTTAGAATGACATCCCTATTTTTTAGGACTAGCATTTTTAGGCTAATTCGAGGCTCCTAAATTTTAGGGACCTCCTAAAATTTAGGGATCTCCTAAAATTTAGGGACCCCCCCAATATGGGTGTCATGTGAAAGCTTTTTCCGTGTACATCGCAAAAATGGTATCCGAATCTTCATGTGACTTTCCTATGCAAAGAAATGTGCATTTCAAGCTTTCAGCCCACACATGCACATTATACAAGCATTTCATGATCATGCCATCTTGTTGATTGTAACTGTCTGTTCTGGTGGATCTAGCCCACACTTCAAGGCATCAATCCTTTCTGTGTGCGAGTCTAACCCTGATATGCGTGAGTTCTAGTCACAGGCGCCCAATCCGGTCATATAGGTGGAAGTGTGAACTATCTTTTCTCTAACCCACCGCGTGGGTCCACCATAACCTGTGACCACTCATCAGTGGCCAGCTCCAATGCACTTTTCTTTATATCTAATTAGTGCAAAGGAAATAAATTTAATAAATTATTATATAGACAAATTAATGAAAAAGGATACAAATTCTGTTTCTATAGAGTTGTGACAGGACAGAAGCCACTAGCTCTGTAACTCCATGCTGGAAGGAATTGGAAGGTCTCATCACCAAGTCATGGTTGGATCTCCAAGGTCCCGATCTAGGCAGTCTCTGAAAATCTTGGGTACCAATAGGAGAAATGATTGCTCAAAGACAGCCATCCTTAAAGAGTAAATGGTGGGTGACGAATTTCATGATGAGTAGGTGCCCTCCCAAGCCTCTGATGCCGTCGGAGACGTGGAAGATGATCACCAGCTGTTGAGGGAGCGATTTGTAGTCTGATGATGCCGGGGAGTGACTTGGGCAGCAGAACACAAAACCTAGAGTGTGAGTTGTCAAACGCAAGGAGAGCAGCCCAAACGTTGACGCCAGGTGGATAGTGATGATACCAGATGATGGAAGATGAGCCAAGTTGCAAAAATGCAGGTCCCAATAGCCTCTAAGACAGACGAGTGGTGGAGGAGGAGATAGGCTGAAAAAACGCAGTTCCCAAAACCCTTGTGATAGACGAGTGACGCTAGGTAATGGAGGAGCAGCCAAGCTGCAAAAACGCATGGCCCAGCGGCCCCTATAATAGGCGAGTGATGAAATTACTGGCACTTGGTGATGTAGCCTGTCGTTAGAGGTTAGGATGTTGACACCAAGCTGGAGATGACAACGCCAGGCAAGGTCGTCTCCACACTGAAAAACACAGGTGAAGGTGGAGCTTGATGGAGAAGGGTGCTGACGGCAGGTGGAAGATGCTCCAAACACAAGGCCTGATGATGGAATAGGGTGCCTGAAGGAGAATAGAAAGGGTGAAGGCAGCCATGAGCCATGAACCGCAATGTCCTCCTGAAGGGGTGTGAGAGTAGTGGAAGGGCTGGGGAGAGAAGGGAAGGGTGTTTGATGATGAAGGAAGAGGGGTGAAGAATGACCGAAAAGTGGTAGACATGAAGAATGAATGAAATGACTGCACATTTACAAGCATAAGTTGTGTAGGCTGGCGCACCACTCTGTGGGTGGCCATTGAAAAAAATGCCCAAAATGTGGACACCAGCGCTTTTTGGGGCTGTCAGTGCAAAACCCTAAATGAAGTGTGTAAACTAAAGAAGTTGTTTCTCAAGAAGCACTTCTCAATTTTGTCTTTGATTTCTTCTACTTTCTTCTCCTCTTCTACCACTCTTTTGACCAGCCAGAAGAAGTCTGTATGCATTAGATGATCAAGGACAAAAAGATAAACATGGAGTGGAAGACTTGTAATGCATTTGCAAAGAAAGCTTAAATCGCATAGGTTAAGTGGAAAGTGAAAGCATGCACACTGACTTACAGTTGGTAAAACAAGAACATTGAGAGAGAGAGAGAGAGAGAGAGAGAGAGAGAGAGAGAGTAGAGATAGTTGGAAGAATAGCTTGTATTAGATAAGTGTTGAATGGATGAAAAGTAAGCTATAACGTATGAATGATTCATACTATAGGTACCAAAGCCAATGTATTAACCCCATAAGGTTCAACTTAATGGATACTTATTTTCTAGTTGGATCTGCCCTTTGGGATGAGTTGAATGCTCCTTATAATATATTGTTTGAGATTCAAGCAACTTCCCTACCCTTTTGTTTAAAAAGAAAAGGTTTAAAGCAGCTTTCAGAGGGAAAAACAAATTTTTATCGTACTGTACCTTACAAAATCTTCATGTAGCATTTAGTGTCGCATTTTATGTACCATACTGTATCGTACAATTATCTCTATAACTATCTAATACAAGCATGTGAACTGCAAAAGCTACAAAAGTACTGCTACACCTAAGGGGTGGCTAGGCAAGTTAAACAGCCCTCCCCAGCAAGAGGGTAAAAAGTGGTCATGTTGCATGTTCACAATGGAACAACTACATCAGGAACACACAGGTGTTACAATCTTTAAATGAACAGCTGTGGATACTTGAAGATTGGTGGCCAATCCATGGAAACTTTTCTAGAAGAATTGCCTGATGAACCAGTATCCTTTCATGTTAAGTCTTGCAGAGCTTATAGAAGCAATACTTATTGTGAATACCAGGGTATTGTTCTTGGAATCTCAATGCTTAGTCTTTGGAACACTTATCCAAAATCTTTAGAGCTTTTAAGCCTAGGGTCCATCAGAAATGGGAAAGGCAGAAGATGACTTGGACTCCCTAGTGTCCGCTTTGGACTTTTGGTGGTTTACATGTTAACATTCATCTTGAACCACCCTCCTAACCATCTCTCAGTTTGCACCTTTTATATTCTGTCAGGCACTGATATAAATGTCTACACAGTTGAGCAATATTGCTAGAGCTTCAGCTGAAGAGGTAAAGGGCACAGATTACTGCCTGTTAAGAGCATCAGCCACCTGATTCTGCTTATGGGGCATGCACCTGACATCAAAATCTGGAATGCTAAAACTCATGCCTTTATCAAATAAGAAGGTAGCTCATAAGCCTTACAATGTGTCTGTAGGTGAGACTGTGCACCCAAAAAGGTCTCCACTTCCTGAGTGTAAACAACTGTAAGCAGCTTTTTGGCCGTAATGGGGATAATTCTATTTGTTGCAGTTTTGAAATATCATCACAAACCAACAAGGGGTCATTGGGGTCTGAAGGGTGCACTACTACATTTTGAATGTCTGCAGGGTGCACTACTACATTTTGAATGTCTGTAGTCTTTAGTTTTTTAAATGTAGTCCTCATAGTGGGCTCAAAGAGGAAAGGGTCTCCGTCCTGTGTCTAATAGGTTGGTCACTTGTTTGTAGTGCACCATGGAGATTCTCACAACTAGTCAAGCATCATAAAAGCAATGCTGCCAAAAAAGAAGGGTTACTACCTTGTTGGGTCACTCTGGAAGTTATGTCTGATTCTCTGGAAGAGGCCAACAATCCAGGGTTAGGTATGGACCCCACCAGCGTATGAAATATAATATGACCAAGGCAGTAGAGCTTGATCTTGAAGAACCTGGACTTTAATATATCCATGTTGAGCGTATTGGCAGCCAAACACTGTAAGACCTGTTTCTATGTTCTTGTTTAGAAAAAATGTATGTCATAATGTTGTCCAGACATTTTTTCATGATAAGGCTGGAAACTCTTTGATAATGCAAGGAGCAAACATAGTCACTTAATTGCCTGTGTGATACTTGCACAGAGAATGATTGTGTTGGGATAGCATGTTTTCTATCTCTCTGTTCTCAAGCATAACAGTTGTTTAGGGGATAATTTTCTCACATGCAGACAGAGGGTACAGTTCATTATTTATCTCGTCTCTGTTTGCTAGAGAAGCAGCTTGTAGCAGTCACATTAAAGAAAAACTGGCCTGTTTGTGATGTATCTTTTTCATTTCTCTGAGTTTCTCTGCTGTTTTTACAGATGCCTTGCAATTTTTACGCCAGAAGAGCAAGAGACTCTGAGGAAATACCGAGAAGAGAATTTTGCTGTTAAGAGATTAGTGCACAATGAACGGAGAGTGATTGGAAAATGTCCTCTTACTCCTGAAGAGGTTGTATGCTGCCATTCATCGATATTCATTTCAAATATTCTCGCTGCACTTTAGCTGTTAGTTGTTAGTTAGTTTTATACATGACCCCATGTTTGTGTGTTAAAGGTGTGAACACCTTTTACACCTCTCAACATTAAATAAGGGTCAAAAAGTTTTGGGGGAAACCCTAGGCCTATATAACAAGGCCCTAAGCACTGTACTTTCAACACACACACACACACACACACACACACACACATATATATATAATTGTGACCTCCCCAGCCTACTGGTCACACACGTGAACTTCATACCTAACATGTCTGTCTGGTTGTCTATTCATTTTTGTGTCCTGTCAGTTGCTTCTATGTCAATAAGTAGCTTTGATGTGCTCACAAAAATGATGAAAATGTTCACATTTTGACTTCTGCTGTGCTCATCATTATGATGAAAACTTTTGGATTTTGACTGTAGTTTTCATTTGACAGGTTGGGCTGATTTTGCGCTCAATTGGCTTTGACAATTCAACTCGCATATACATTGCAGCAGGTGATATATTTGGGGGCAATCGGTTTATGGAGCCCTTGCGGGCACTGTTTCCTCGTCTTGAAAATCGTACTTCAGTAGCCACAACAGAAGAGCTGGCAGCTGTCAAAGCGGAGGGAAAAGGTTTACTGGGTCCTGCTGTTGATTACATGGTATGTCTTTGGGCAGACATCTTCATGCCGACATATGATGGACCTAGCAATTTTGCCAACAACTTAATAGGTCATCGTCTATATTATGGATTCAGAACAACTATTCAGCCCAATAGGAAGGCACTTGCTCCAATCTTCATGGAACGGGAAGGTGGGAATACCCGCAACTTTGCAGCAAAATTGAGGTTGGTAATGAAAGAGACCCCATTTGGTGGGCCACGTCCTCGTATGTATCCAGAGTCGTTCTACACAAACCCATGGCCTGAATGTTTTTGTAAGAGCAATTCTGAAGACCCCCAGGAGAAATGCAGTGCCGGCAATGGGCCAGAAGAGTCTGAGTATGATGTCACAGGAGGTGTTGAGGAAGCCATCTTACCAATTAAAAGATACGACAATGGGGCAGGCAGCAGTGAAAGTTCACAAGGCTGAGGGGGGAATAGTTCATCTGGGTGCTTGAAACCAAGATGGAGAACAAGAAGTCCTTAGCAGAATTTGGCTATCGAAGATATCATTGTTAGTACTTCATTGATGCTGTGTACATTGTTGATTAGGTATCAGATTGAAGGCATTCTTTCATTATTTTGTGCCAACTTACAGCATCCCAATTTTGGGCCTTTAAAAATGTAGATTGAGGGATCCAGCTCCAATGATCAAGGTGTTGTAGCATCGTGTGGCTGGCAGTCTAACTACGGCCAAATTTACTAACGACTATAGTTGAATCATTTTCATTATTAAAGGGTCAGTGTTTGGTTGGAAGCACACCACTTTTGCCGGAGCCATTAGAAATACTGTAAATCATCTTCAATTCTAATTCATAGTTTGTCCCAAATTTGGGACTTGAAATGTAGATCAAGGGATGCAGCTCCAATGATCAAGGTGTTGTAGCACCCTGTGGCCGGCAGTTCAAGTACAGTCAGATTTACTAACAAGTATAGTTTAATCAATTTCTTTGTTGAAGGATCCTGAAATCGGAGGCACACCACTTTTGCCAGAGCTGTTAGAAATGCTGTAAATCATCTTCAGTTTTAATTCACAGTGTGTCCCAATTTTGGGCCTTAGAAATGTAGATCGATGGATGCAGCTCCAGTGATTAAGGTGTTGTAGGATCCTGTGGCCAGCAGTCTAAATACGGCCAGATTTACTAATAACTGTAGTTGAATCACTTTCTTTGTTTAAGAGTCCGTGTTTGTTTGGAAGCACACAACTTTTGCCAGAGCTGTTGGAGATACTGAAGTCATCTTCACTTATGATTCATGGTTTGTAAGTGCCAGTTAGTGCTATGTATTAGGCACTCTCTTGTGTAGTTGCTTGATAAGTGAGTGTTTAGTATTGAATCACTGACAAGAAGTGAGATTTACCATTTTTTTGAAGAGTACAAATATAAATTGATCAATTTTTAAGAGCCCAACAACAAATAAAAAGCAGGAATTGACTCGTGTATGTGACATGGCCACAAACCCCTAAGCCAACACTTAATGGATAGTGCACTGTGTGGTGGGGATAGTGTGTTTTCGCTTTAGTACCCAATAGTTCAAGTGATTTTGGAATTGGTGCTGCATGGTGAATCTTATGTTTTGCAAAATTTCAAAAGTTGAGTCAGAAAGAGTGATTGCATTTCTTCGTCTTCCTTGCTTCCCCCCCTTGTACACTTTCTATGCCAACCTATCTTTCTTGACTCTTATTTACTAACGATAGAAATCGAGCCCCAAGGATGGAGGTGAGGGAGATGCGAGGGGGAGGGCAATAGACATATGGATGATGGAGCACTAGTTGGAGCTTCATCTAATGGAGGAAAGACGGCCATGATATGAGCAGGGAAAATATTATGGTGGTATGAGGAGGCAAAGCATTATGGCTGTCATCAAGATCAAGCAACCATTAATGTAGGCAAGGAGTAGCATCATCACCACAAATGAAAATTAGGCAAGGGTGAACAAGAGGTGGAGCAACTCAAGTGCAAGAATTCATTTTGTAAAACACACAAGGCATGGTAGGTTAATCTAGGTTGGAGCTAAATGCTACCAATTGTTGAATATGAGAGAGAGATTAATGTTTGTTGAGATCAAAACTCACCTATGAGACAAAACTATGTACAATGACAAGTCATTGGATATCACGGCATGACACGCTTAATGGTAATCAGTGATATACAATGTGAAGCAAATGGTAAAGTGATGTACAATATAATGTCCATATAGGGATACATCAAAATGAGGGGTGGGTTGGTGGAGCACTATGTGATGCCATTGTGATGTGATGCCATTGTGCAGTGCCATCTTGTTAAGCTCCATCTAGTCAAGATCGGTGGTATAATATGTTAGAGATAGGTGGAGAGTAAGGATAGCATTTGATCTAGGCCCTTAGCTTTGTTAGGTGCCGTTCTCATCTCTTTACCACTTCTCTTTAGTGTAGTCCTTGTGTTTGGTACTTATGTATCCTTGGTGCACATGGGGCTTTGATCTTTGGAGTGTCACCCCTCTGTGTAGGTGTAGTGTGTGTGATTGCAACTTGGAAAAAATCAATGAGTTGTGATCGTTTGTCTCCTCTTTACAAGATGTCGATATATTATTTATCATTGCTCCCTTGGTCAAAGTCAAATTTGTGGGGGATCATTTAGTCTATTCACTTTATGCTTTGGAAAAAGGATCATTTGTTGGATCTCTTGGAATCATATTTGTACAGTGAAAACAACGGGGGTTGAGCTATTTTGAATACGGACACTCACATAATTGTACTTCGATGTGTTTTGCTTGAAGCTATGTTTGTTGGTTGTTACAACATTTTTTCTTGAAGGCCAAAGCACCTTACTTGGAAATACTTGGATCTAGGCCTCATGGTGGCATGTTATTGATATTGATTAGGCTATTCATCTCAAATCTTACATGGGAATACTTAGATCTAGGTCTCATGGTGGCATGTTATTGATGTTGATTAGGCTATTCATCTCAAACCTTCCATGTTTTTGATTCACTTGGTCTGTTCTTCAAAAGTGGTGCTTGGAATTGTTCTTGGTATCTAGACACTCGTGAATTGTAGGTTCACTCTCTACAAGTTGAATTGTTGGCTATTTCAAGGCTTGTTTCTTCATGGGAAGGTAAACAAGAAGCTAGGATAATGTTGAACAGAATGGTAAGGTTGGTTTGATCACTATTGCTCACATGCTTTTGCCTATTAGACCCCTTTGTGAGGGTTTTTTCGTATCTTCAGAGGTGGTTCTCACTTATGGGAAACCATTTCAGGTTCCTTGCATGTTTTGCAATCCTTTCCCCTCTTACACTAGGATAGCCCTTGTTGAAGCCCTTGTCAACTAGAAAATATATGATAACCAAGATTGAAAAAGTCTTATCTTCAATTAATTTGCATGGAGGTAATGTTGTCATTAAACCGTTTGCTCTAAAGTCAAAGGATGAAAATTGTGTCCTTGCAAAACTAGGTTCTTCAACATCTATTTGTCATTTTCTCAACCAAGCTATTCAACATCAATGTCCAAGAAGGTCATGTTTGAATCGACAAGATCACATTATAGTTCAAAATAAGGATCAAACCAAGCAACAACATTCTCATTGGGAGATAGAATCATGTTAATATGTCTACACTCTATTGTTCTATGGCAATTAACAAGGCTACAAAAGAATTTAAAACTTTCTTTATAGCTCATTTGCAAGATATGACTAATGAATTTAAGTTCGGGAATTGTGTTGCATTATGGCATCCATAAGCTCATGTAAAATTAGGCATTTCAATGGACCAACTTGGCATAGTCTTTTTTTTTTGTCAATCCTATTAAATAATCAAGATATAGAGTCAACCAAATATGTCTCACCCAAAGACCTCTTTGTAAGGTCTCTTTCAACATTGATAACACATTACTATGATGTCCATCATGACCTCTTTCTTTTCAACATCAATGTCCAAGCTATTCAACATCAATGTCCAAGAAGGTCATGTTTGAATCGACAAGATCACACTATAGTTCAAAATAAGGATCAAACCAAGCAACAACATTCTCATTGGGAGATAGAATCATGTTAATATGTCTACACTCTATTGCTCTATGGCAATTAACAAGGCTACAAAAGAATTTAAAACTTTCTTTATAGCTCATTTGCAAGATATGACTAATGAATTTAAGTTCGGGAATCGTGTTGCATTATGGCATCCATAAGCTCATGTAAAATTAGGCATTTCAATGGACCAACTTGGCATAGTCTTTTTTTTTTGTCAATCCTATTAAATGATCAAGATATAGAGTCAACCAAATATGTCTCACCCAAAGACCTCTTTGTAAGGTCTCTTTCAACATTGATAACACATTACTATGATGTCCATCATGACCTCTTTCTTTTCAACATCAATGTCCAAGCTATTCAACATCAATGTCCAAGAAGGTCATGTTTGAATCGACAAGATCACACTATAGTTCAAAATAAGGATCAAACCAAGCAACAACATTCTCATTGGGAGATAGAATCATGTTAATATGTCTACACTCTATTGCTCTATGGCAATTAACAAGGCTACAAAAGAATTTAAAACTTTCTTTATAGCTCATTTGCAAGATATGACTAATGAATTTAAGTTCGGGAATCGTGTTGCATTATGGCATCCATAAGCTCATGTAAAATTAGGCATTTCAATGGACCAACTTGGCATAGTCTTTTTTTTTGTCAATCCTATTAAATGATCAAGATATAGAGTCAACCAAATATGTCTCACCCAAAGACCTCTTTGTAAGGTCTCTTTCAACATTGATAACACATTACTATGATGTCCATCATGACCTCTTTCTTTTCAACATCAATGTCCAAGCTATTCAACATCAATGTCCAAGAAGGTCATGTTTGAATCGACAAGATCACACTATAGTTCAAAATAAGGATCAAACCAAGCAACAACATTCTCATTGGGAGATAGAATCATGTTAATATGTCTACACTCTATTGCTCTATGGCAATTAACAAGGCTACAAAAGAATTTAAAACTTTCTTTATAGCTCATTTGCAAGATATGACTAATGAATTTAAGTTCGGGAATCGTGTTGCATTATGGCATCCATAAGCTCATGTAAAATTAGGCATTTCAATGGACCAACTTGGCATAGTCTTTTTTTTTTGTCAATCCTATTAAATAATCAAGATATAGAGTCAACCAAATATGTCTCACCCAAAGACCTCTTTGTAAGGTCTCTTTCAACATTGATAACACATTACTATGATGTCCATCATGACCTCTTTCTTTTCAGATTATTGAAATTCTTGGAACTTGGGATATAGGACAAATCCTACACAGTGTATTGAAGTATGCATTCATGCCCAATATAATTCCCGTAATTGTTGCAATGTTTATTTTTTCACATAGAGAGAAAGAGGTAAGTTGCTCCATTCTTTTCAGGGCCTCATGGAAGTATGAGTAGATTTGTCCCATTACAAACTTTTCTTTGTTGACCATGTGCAACAAGCATGAATGGCTTCACTAAGTGAATGATATTTTTTACCTTTTGCCCAAATACAACACTTTAAATGTTTGACACATTTTCTCACACCTTTACTGTATTCAAAGATCTTGGCAATTATGCCAAGATCTACTTGCCATCAATAATATATATGTGTATTTATGCTCTTTGATTAACGTTACAACATATTTAGCATTCAAAAATGTAAGTTGAATGGAGGACATCTTCCCCACATCTTTCAATAACAAGTTAAGAGTGTGAGATGCACAAAAATCCCAAGTAATCTCTGCATACTTGGCCATGACATGTTCTTTTGCATGCTTATTGTTGGAAACATTATTCAATAGGATGGTAGTGACGTTCTTCAAACCTCCTAATAATGCAACGAATTTCTCATAAACATGTGTACAATGTGAATATTCTTTTCCTTAAAAAATGTTTTGATCGCCTCCCAAAGTATTAACTCTTGAAGATGTAATGGCAACACTAGTAAAGACTTGCATTGGTTGTTTGTACAAACCTCTAACAAAATCATACCTCCATATGAAGGCAAAAGAAAAAAAAACTTGGCATTTTAGTTGTTCTTTGGCTTTATTTCATTTCGATCCACATATTTAGTGCCCATTCTATTGTAATTTGGCAAAGAAAATCTTACTTCATATGTGGACGTTTCGATTTTGGATACACTAAAGAGAATACCACAACAATTTTCTTTCTTCAAGGTCCTTTGAGATTTACCTAACATATTTGTGTGCTCACATTCTGAGACAACTTGAAGCTCAAATACTTGAATTAAATAGAACCAAGAGGATGTTATCTTCCTTCAACATTTTGGAAAGTAGTAGCATCCAAATATTTTTAAAATTTTGAATTGAGAGAACTTAACCTTTGAGTTAATGTTTTGTAATTTAGTAATTCACTACTTTTCATTAAATCTTTTCAAGCATACTATCTCTTATGATGTCATAAATAAATTCGTTCACTTCAATCAAGAACGGTTGAAGCAATTCAATGTTCTTGAAAATGGCAAGTTCCTTTGTGCTTCAATAAAGCCAAAATTATACTGTTTTGTTAATCCTCACACAAGAGAGCACATTGTAGGGATTGGCACTTTTTCTTGGCTCACAAAAAAAAGAAGTATTTGCTAGCATATGAAACTGCAACACATTGAAAGTTTCTATATGGATATTTCAATAAAATTCTACTTAGATACAAAAACTTTTTGAATTGTTGATTGAATAAATTCAACTACGTGCATGTGTACAAAGACTCAATAGATTTAAATGGATAGAGTTGTAAGAAAACTCAAATTCTAAGAGCTTCATCCTCAGTTTGCATCAATTTATATAGCAAACACAAATCGATGCTTTCCTCAACTTTGAGCAAAAATTGGCCACAATCATTTTATACCAATGAAGATAGCTCACTCATTAACTTTAGAATCTTATATGACACTTCAACTCTAATTTTAATCTCCCATGCAATCAAGTCCTCTGTAGTATCATCAAACAATACACTCGACAACTCATGAAAAAACATTATTTTGTAGTAGGCATATGCATATGTGTACATAGACAAGCATGTGAAGGAATTAAGCATGAAAAACTAATAACACCATTATTTGTTGTGTCTACATAATTGGACTCAATCATTTTGGTTTGAACTCTACAAGTAGAAAGATGAACAAGCTTTTCGATTATTCTGCAAAGTGCATGAAGTGTATCTATATGTGAGCATTGGCCAAAAGGACTATCTAAACTTGGCTTGAAGTGTGGGTCTTTGACATGCCTAGAGGAAGCTCTATTTCAATCACTTGGATTCAACTCCACATCTAGAGACATGGGTAGAGAGAAGGATATCTAGAATTGGCTCTATTTGACACATTATACATGTATTTGAGTGTCTTCAAATCCTCAACTATGTATGATTCCAACTTGTAGTTCACAAATCCCTCGATAAATAACAGTTCTCTTGCTTGTTGGCTCTTTATCACGTTAGATATTGAAGTCTAATGAAAAACCCAATATAGTATATTAAAATCCTCTATATCTACTTCAAGAGCTCTTAACCACCAAATATTGTGTTCAAATTGAATAGTAAATAATATTGGATCACTGCATGGACTTGATAAAAGTGCTCTATTGAATGAAGGTAATAATGTTGTACAATTCAAAAGCTCGCTTTTATCAAGCTTAATCACTAAACTTGGTTACTCCTTGTGCCTCTTCTAGAGGCAAATCATAAAGTTTGATCATTACATTTTACAATGTTACATGCTCTAGGAAAGTCAAGAAAAAGGCTGTTAAATTAATTGAAAATAACCTCTTTTTCCTTGCCCTTGAGAGCTTGCCTTGATATGGAAAGGCTCGCCTAAACCTTCCATCACTTTACTACTTATAGTCTTTACCACAGATGGCCTTAGAAGTAAAAAATTGTGTACGTGGCCTTGTTTCATATTTGATTGCATTAGCTAAAAATTGTGTATATGCATCTCAATGAATAGTGTATTGTCTAGAGTCATTAGCATTAGCGCAATATCCAAAGAGTAATGCTTGATAAAAGAATCCAAGTATTGTTTCTTCACTTTTTTTACTTTGGGTCTACTGGTGATAATAAAATTGAGATGCCTTTGAAGCATGTTTCTAATTTACATTTGGTTGAAGAAGAGACCTAAACAACATCAATATCACAAACCAAATACATTTATAAACAAAATCATATTCAACATTTCTTAAGTAAAAAATTTACCTTATTACTTGGATTCTTTTAATGCAACCACCTCCTCCTCGCTTGAGATTCTCAATGTTCTTCAAAGATCTTTGATAGTTTGAATGCCTAAAATAGTTTTCTTTTGCTAGTACGCTTTAACACATTTCTCCAATGAATGGATATTTTGTTGATAATCCTAGAGTTTTTGCAACAACAACTCTCTTTGTTTTGTTAAGAAGTGATTGTACGATATAAGAACATCCTTCTCTATAACAAGTTCAAGTGTATATCCTAAAAATCCATTATAACCATCACCAATAAACCTCATCAATAAGGAGTTTTTGTAGAAAGGAGGTGTGTTATTTTTTATGGGATCTTTAAGGTATAACCTTCCATCCAACCCAATGATTAAGATTCTTCTTTCCTTCAAATCTAAGCACATGTTTCATGGACTTTGAAATAGTGAATTGGGTTTTGTTATTTTCCTAATTGGTTCATACAAATATGATAAAGATATCTTTTACTAGCACTACAAATATAATTACACGATTGATCCAACATAGTATGAAATTAAAAAAACAAGTAGAATGACGAAGAAACTAGTGAGGAGCAAGAGAAGGAAAGAAGAAATGAGAATGGAGGGAGATAACCAAAATGTGAAAAAAATTCAAATTGAGTATTCACTTTTACTTTCATGAAGAGAAGGTAGGATCTTTATTGGGGCAATCATTGTCACCTCTTTGAACACTTAGATTTCTAGTTTTGATGTAACCTACGAGAATGTGAGATGACAGTGACTTTTTGACCATTTTAGATATGTTTCTTTATAAAAACATATTTTTAAATAATAAAAAGACTAGGTTTTCTCAAATATTTTCTCTCACTAGGATATCTTACAAGGCTTTTTCGAGACCTCAAAACTCCCCTAACTCCTAAACGTGAGACCTATTACTACCTATATACTAGGAAGGCTAGGATGGTAGCCTTTATGATATTGATTCTTTGTTTGGATGACATACTAATTGTTGGGAAGATAGTCATGGATGTGGATGCTTTAAAGAGAAGGTTGCATGAAACCTTCTTGACATGAAGGACTTGGGAAATGTTGGTCACATTCTTGATATACGTATTATGCGAGATGAATACAAAAAGAGACTCGGTTTATCTTAGAAGGAATGTATTGGAAATGTATTAAAGCATTTCAATATGGAGAGGGAAAGGTTATCAATGTTCCATTTCCTCCATATTTAAAAATGAGGTAGAAGGACAACTCCAAGTCAGATGAGCAAAAGGCTGAGATGGCCAAGATTTCTCATCTGCAATTGGTAGCTTGATATATGCCATGGTTGCATTGGAAGGAAGTAAGAGTATTTGTCATGGTTAGCAGGTATATGGCAAGCTTGGCAAGAAGCATTGGAAAGTAGTAAAGAGTATCATAAGATACTTAAACTACAATAGATCTATGTGCATATACTACAAAAGGAATTATGTATATATTTTTAAATCTTTTTAAGAAGAATCTACCTTTTGAGCACTTTTCACATTATAAGTGAAGAGCAACATTGTTGGGCACTCTTATCACTCTTATTAGGCCTAAAAGCTTAGTCATCTTAAGTGCCACCCACCTATCATCTAAATAGTCAATTGCAATATGTTTGTTGCATCAACAAATTATACTATTATATAATGAAGCCTTGGTGCTTGTTTATGTTTAACCATAGATCTCACTATTTTTGTGGGACTTGCTATTACCCATCAAATGGAGGTGGTTATGAGGCTCTATTTTAGGGTTGAGCATCATACAATACTATTAGATCTTCTAGAGCCACATTATTATAGTGGACATGGTGTGCAATATTCACATTGGGCCTCATGTAACATGATTGCCTCAAGCTTAATAACTATGAGATTGATTAAATACTCAACATTATGGTAATGGAAATGAGGGTCAATTTTAAGATTAAGCCTCATGCAACCATTTGATCAAGCTCAGTAGATATGAGGTTGAATTGAACCTAGACTTGCATTATTTTAATGGGCTTCAACTAGAGTTTTATTTTCTTAAATGAGATGAGGCTCATGCAACACCATTAGCTGAATCCTTGGAAAAAGATAAACTTAGAAACGAGCCTTTTAGCTCCCCCCTCCCTCCTCCTCAAAACAAGAAAAAGAGGAGAGAAGAATAGTAAAATAATCCTATTCTCTCTCCATTTTTGCAAAATCGTTTTGCTTTTTTTATATTATCCACAAATTTTATTGACATTCCTTCTCTCTCCTCATTTAGAAATCCTTTTTCAACCAAATTTTATATTAAAAAAGGAGTTAGTTTACGAAAGTGTGGTGTACTTGGTTGTCAACGCAAAATAATTAGTAGATATGAAGTAATTGATATTTCAATTGAAAACAAGGAAAATAAAACTTCAAAATCTCCTTTTAAGATATTTTGGGGATTTTTTATACCATAGCTTTTGGTCAAAAAACAAAACTATTAGTCAAATTTTCCATTTTTTGAGATGTTTTCGGAGGTAAAGTTGAACTTTTTGAAATAAGAGAACTCTTGGATACCCCTACTCTCTAAGCCATTTTTTTCCATTTCTTTACTCATGGCTCTACTATGACCTCTTCCCTGTGATTATGCAACCTTATTAACACAAAGAACTACTTACACCTCTTTTGCTCACAATCACTCATCCATAACTACTACATGCAATCTATCTATATATGTCTATATATCTCCCCTCATTGCACTAAACTACATCCTTCCCCTTGATACCTTTGTGTGCTTCTCTATGCATCTCTACTCTATCTCCTGAGACAAGCAAGACTGACTCTCCATTTCTATTAATATCTTTATGCATCCTCTCCAACCTATCTTCATATAGACACCAAACCAACTATTTCCACTAATGTATTTATATGTGTATCTCAATGTCTCTACATGTGCCTTTCTAGTTTGTCACTGTAAACTCAATAGCACTATTCCTATTAACATATAAGTATATCATTTGGCTTCTCCCCATTTTAAATCTCTAGTTACTAAACCTTATATTCTCATTAGCATCTCTATGCAACCAATTTATGTACCTACAATGAAGGCACAAGCAATAAGTAAAATGAATACAAGAAAGGAGCTGCATATTGCAATAGAGGTTGAATATGTCCTATTGTTTAAAAGGACCCAATGTACCAGTAGCAACCCTCATGTTCTATAGAGTTACAAGTAGATGGGATTGAAGCACGTGGACTAGTGGGTTGATGGGAGAATCTATCCAATTGATCCCCTAACCAATAAACCTCCAATTTTCTCAAGAACTATAAATTTGTTGATGTGTGTGAGGGTAATAATGGGTTACTTGGTGACATGAAGAGACTCAATGATGATCAGGCATTCAAAGTGTTTAGAACCTGCTAAGAAACCATAGAAAATTGCCATGATGTAATTGATGCACATCATCTTCATAAACAATAGCTCATATGTTAAGTGGCACAATTGAATGAGACTAATTCAACAAAATGATCAAATTGTCACAATGTAGGACACTATTCATGACATTGGTATCTCATATGAGGAGGAAATGGCACAATTGAACAACCTTAGAAAGATTAACATCAAGCT
This sequence comes from Lygodium microphyllum, assembly GCF_053477565.2. Lineage (NCBI taxonomy): Eukaryota > Viridiplantae > Streptophyta > Polypodiopsida > Schizaeales > Lygodiaceae > Lygodium > Lygodium microphyllum. The sequence continues at coordinate 130,454,172 of NC_141140.1, read as the reverse complement.
AATGCAGGAGAGCAAATAAAAGAAGAAGCCAATCAATGAGTTAGTTGTGAATAGTGATCATTGGAAATGACGTAGTAAAGCATGCAAAGAAACTGAGAATGAAAAGCTAGGTGAGGGTGAGCTTGGATCACCTATCAGAAAATTTCTAAAGACGAGTACATTGGAAAATGCTTTGAGCAATCCAAAGTTTAAGACTATGAAAGAAAAGGTAATTGAGTCCACTTTGAAATATCTATCAAACAAGTTCTCAGCTATGGATGCACAATCCATTTGTGAAAAGGCTAGTATTAGTATGGTGACTTGCTCCAAAAATATTCAAGGGTATGAAGGCTAGGTTTGGTCTTATGTTGAAGAGAAATAGAATCAAGCCTCTTCCTAGTCCTTCAAAGTTAAGAGAAACCAAATGGAAACTTAATGCAAAAGGTTTTGGAGCTGATAGGAGATCCCATGCATGTTCAAGGTGTGGAAACACTTAATGGTGGGACCAAAAATGCATATGAGGTGAAGTTCACTGAACTCAACAATTATTATCTAGATCTATATGAGGTACAAATGGCAATGGTAATGTACTATAAATATATATGTTCAAAAATGTAATGGTAAACTGTAGAGTGTCGAAAATTAGATAAAATGAGGTTGTCAAAGGAATAAATCTTGAAAGACATTATGTAACTTTGATCAATAGAGCTTTACAAATCGATAAGAACAATCAAGGAAACTTTAGTGTTCAATTAGAGCGCCATGTGTAGTACCTCGCTGCATTTGAGATTCCTAAAGAAACATTTGAGGTACGATGGTTGTTCTTTACATACACAATCATTCAAAACATCATCCATCATAATTCAAGAACATGGTGAGATGCTCTCACTTGAAGAGTATAATCAATACTTAGTAGAATTGCATCTTATAAGAGACGTGAAAACTCTAAAATGCATGTGTGGAATCTCCAATTGTGCAAATGCAAAGCATCCATGCTTTTATTGCTTGCTAGAGAGGGTGGAAGGAAAGGTCAAGAAGAAGAACTAGCAAAGAGTGACAAATGTTACATGATAAAGAAGATCCCACTTGGAAGCCCATCTTCAATATCTCATTCGATCATGCTCATATTTGTTCATTGCATATGTTTGCCAAAATCATGAAAAATATTATATGAGTATATTTGCTTTGCTTATAGGATGCAACCAAAAAAAGAAACCATTGCAATATGTAGTAATGTGAAGCCATTGCTATAAAAAATTGGGCTACACAAGCATCAAGTAATGATTTAAAAATATGAGAAGAGATTAAGAAAAAAATGGTAACTTGTCAAAAAAGCCTTGCTTTGGAGGAGTGAAGGATAGGAAGTTCCTTTCCACAGCACCTATTAGTGAGGAAGGAAATGTCACAATTCATAGGCCGCAAGATTACGATGGGTGGAAAAAGTTGCATACTACAGTTCCTAATCGAAGTAATGGAGGTAAAACAAGGTTGACCAAAGACAAAGTTTGGATTAATCTCAATAAATTAGCTTTCTTGCTTCAAAAGATAGTGCCTAACAATGAAGATAAGCAAGAGTTTATCGATGCTATGCATAGCTTCTATGAAAACATGGTGGAAGCATGGATATATTAAAAGTGTATGAATTGTATAAATTATTGAGTATATTTTTACTCATGTCATGTGATATGTGCCTTTATAACATATTCTTAAGGTGCATGGTCCATACTTTGTAAAAAACGTAACCATCAAAGTTTGGTCCACACAAGGGATGGAAAATTGGCATCAAATAGCACATGATATATACCAAAGGGAGACCAATCATGATGTAGGGCTGAATGGTAGCAATCCAATGATCCAATTGCTATCTTGGTGGTACAGGATCATAGTAGCAGATAAAGCTCAACTCTAGCACAAGAGAGCAAATGAAAGTGTTGATGAAACAGCTACATATACAATTGAATCTGATGCCTTAAGTGCCAAAGAAAACCATGTCAAGTGGCTAGAAACAAGGCTTTGAGAAGATAGCAAATGGGTTTGAAAAGAGGTGAGATAGTAAGATGAAGAATGTGTTGAGTGTGAACAAAATTTATTATTTAAAAGAGAAAGAGAAAGCATGTCTATGTAAATAAGTCTTGAAGTTTAAGCACTATATAAGAGGGTTCTACTTTCTATGTTATTCATTGAGATTTCAAATCTCTAATTGTGTAGGAAAGATTACTAGGTCTAAGGTAGCCACGAAGAAGCTTTCCCTCAAAGCCCCATAATGTATTCAACTTATTGGAGTATCTACTAGCTCAGATATAGTCTTGAGACAGCAGTACTTCACAATCTACAAATCCCCTTCTCAACCTAACCCAACTTCCTCAAGTCACTCTATGAGATGTTCTCCTTAGCATCCCCCACAAGAAATGCAAGTGGAAGCTAGGTACAGTGGCTCTAAGAGAAATGAGGAAGTATCAGTGCTCCTTTGATCTCATCATTCCAAAGGCAAGTTTCTCAAGACTTATTTGGCGAGATTATGTAAGACCTCTACCACACAGAAAGCACAATGTGTTTTTTAGCATAGCGTCAAGATGGACTTGATTGCTTCACAAAAGAATATCTTCATGCTCTATAACATGTTACAAAGGCCTTTTTAATAGACTTCATTGATTGATGTTCAATATTGTGTAATACATGCAAAGTGCATCATTGTTGTAATTCCCAAGAACTTCCAACTTATAAGAAATCTTCAAGTAGTGAAGGATGCATTCGTTCTAATGGAATGAATATAGTTTGTAGTGTTACCTTTTTTAGAATAGTGTTCTCCTTGTGCATTAGACATGTGACTATGTTCTAGTGCAAAATTGTTATACTCACTTAAAAATATGAATTAAGTTTTTACTCTCATCCTTCCCTCTCAACTTCAATGTGCATATTTACTATAGTTTTTGCTACTAGCGTTATCAATTTCAATAGAAAAAACATATGAAAATTTACTATTTCTCATTGCATACTTTATTCCCCGATATCACTATATAGTCTATGTAGTGCAAAGTCTCTAAGGGTCAGTAATCATAACATTCATTTCTCGATTTTCAATCCATCTATACTTTTGGTATAAGATAATTTAAAAATATCCAAATATATTGAAATGTGACAAAAATTCACACCCACACCCATTAGATGGCCACAAGCCTAATATTTTTATTTTAAAAAGCCAAGAGAAAAGTGGCTCTAGATGCTAGACTTCAAAAAAGGGGTCTCATGGTATTTTGTTAGCAAAAAAATTAAAGGGCTCTTACCATCTAATAGGTGCACATGTGAAGTTTCATCACATTTCAATAAAGGTTATGGATTCATGATCACACAAGGGACTATGTATATGAAGCTACTTTAACCCGATTTTTAGGTTTGAATGGATTAAAAGTTCATTCTTTTTCTCATTTTCACATCTTGCTTTCATTATTTCTTCCATTCTCACATCAACAACCCCTATCTCTCCTCCATCCCACCCTCCTTGAGCTTGCATGGCATACACTAAGCAAGCTGGTTGCCATTTTTTCCCCCAACAGATGTGATGTCATGCTTAGAGCACAAGGTAGATCCTTCTTTGCTGCAGCAACAAGTACTCATCCTCGACCACAAAGACTATCACAAAAGAACAGGGGATGGAGACCAAGGACTATTGCCCCCTTCGAGAGATAGGGAGAATCCAATGTGGGTATGAGCTTCTCATCCCAAAAAGATCCTTCCAAAAGATCGTTTGAGAAATATTGTAGGACATGCAGTTGAAAGAGCTGGGAAGGTTTTGGGCATGAGTGGCTAATAGCCCATTGGCATGCAAGGAGACTACTACAACCATGGAGACTCTATAAATAGCTGCAAAAGGATTTCTCATCAACATGTTCAATGATACACATCTAGCGGCCATCCGTGCAAAGTGTGTCACAATCATAGATTAAAACATGAACTTTATCATTCAACTTCGACATGGACAAGGGGACTCCTCCGTAGGTTTTGCCACGAGTGCTACAACACCATCATACTTGGAAAGCCAAACATTTTGTATACTATGTAATATCAGAATATATATGTGTGTGTTAATCTCATGTGATACATACTCCATTCAATTAGTTTAACTAGAGTTGTTTTATTTTCTTTCTTGACATGTATCTTGCCAGGTATAGCCATATAATGTGCCACAACCCCAACTGCAAAAGCAATATTTGGATGGGTGGCTATCATGGCATACATAAGACTACCCACGGCTGATGCATAGGGAATCTTGGCCATCTCGGTCCTCTACTCATCTCTCTGTGGACAATCGTCCTGTGAAACCTTCACATGAGAGGTAATGGACAACTAATATGCTTAACATCTTGCATGTGGAAGCGCTAAGGACTTTATGTACGTACTCCCTTTGTGGCAGATAGAGGAGTCCCTGAGATCTATCACGCGTGATGTGCATACCAAGTATATGAGAGGCATGTCCCAGATCTTTCATCTCAAAGCTCTTCTTGAGCTGATCCTTAAGAGCATCGAGCTCCTCATGAGCTGTCCCTGCTAAAACCATGTCATCCACATAGAGTACCAAAATCAGTAAAGAACCGTCATGGGCTTTCTTCGTGTACAAGCACGGATCCATAGCACTACGGCTGTAGCCCTGTGACTGCATAAATGCATCAAACTTATGGTACCATTCCCTAAGTGCCTGCTTTAAGACATATATACTCTTCTTTAGCTTGCACACTAGGTGTTCCCTACCAGGGTCTGCAAAGCCCTTAGGCTGCTCCATGTAAATCTCATCATACAAGTCTCCATTTAGAAAAGCTGCCTTGACATCCATCTGGTACAAGTCTAGGTCAAGCTGTGCAACCAAGGCCAAGACTAAACGTAGGGTGGTCATCTTGACCACAGGAGAAAAGACTTCATCAAAGTCAACACCATGCTCCTGCTTAAAACCCTTAGCAACCAATAGATCCTTGTATGCCGGCTTGGGGTGTCCAGCGGTACTTTTCAACTTGTACATCCTCTTGCATGGCAAAGCCTTCTTACCTTGAGACAAGGAAACCAAATCCCAAGTCTAATTCTTATACGATGAGTCAAGCTCAGACTCTGCATAGCCCTCTCCCAAGAGTGACAATCACCTCAGCGCATAGCTTTATCATAAGTGAGAGGCTCTCCTGTATCTGTAACCAGTACATAATCCGTAGAGGACGCAAAAAGGTTAGGAGGTCGTCTATCTCTAGTAGAACGCCTCAATCTAGGCTCTGCTGCCTGATCGACATCCTGTCTAACATTAGCATGTCTAACATCTGGGTCATGAGCATCAGGTGATGTTGCACGCTGTCTAGTTGGCCGTGGAGCGAGCTGAACGGGAGCAGGTGGCTCCTCCTGAAAGATAACTCTGCGTACCTCAACCACTTTCTCAGGCTGCATATGCATTTTGTCCTCATCAAAGATGACATCATGACTGTGGATCACTTTTCGTGCCTGCGGATCACATAGACGGTAACCCATCTCTCCTACATCTCCATAGCCAATGAAAATGTGTTTGACACTCTTAGGATCCACCTTATTGTGTTTGTCCTTGGGCACATGGCAAAATGCCTCACAGCCAAAGACACGCAAATGATCATAAGAGGGGGGGTTTGACTGCCCATACCTCCTCTGCAATCTCAAAGTCAATGCCACTACTAGGCGACCCATTAATAAGATGCAGTGCAGTAGTAACTGCCTCAGCCCAAAAGTGTTGCGATAAGCCAACTTGGCTAAGCATGCTACGGACCCTTTTCTGAATGGTCCTATTCATGCGTTCAGCCATACCATTCTGGGGTGGGGTATAAGGAGCGGTCAACTGATGCTTAATACCCTGCTCATCACAAAACTGCTCAAAAGCATGTGATACATACTCATCCCCATTATTTGATCTTAGGCATTTTAGCCTTTGCCCAGACTGGTTTTCTGCCAATGCAAGCCAATGCTGAAATGTGTCTAAGACATCAGATTTTCTCTTTATGGGATAAGCCCAAACCTTACGTGAGTAATCATCTATGAAAGTAACAAAGTACTTTGCCCCACCAAGTGACTGACACGACATGGGCCCACATACATCTAAGTGCACAAGAGCCAAGGGCTCACCCATGCATTTGTTACTAGACTTTTTATGCGTATTTCTAGTCTTCCTGCCATACAAACAATGATCACAAGAATCAAAATGTGAAGAGTCAAAACGCGGAAGATACTGCAAAGCACGGAGAATTTTCATTCCTTTAAGAGACATATGCCCCAAATGAGCATGCCAAAGGGATACATGGGGAATAGAACCCACAAACAAAACATGATTCAATGTAACTCCTGATACAAGTAAGGGATAGAGGCTGCCAGACTTGGCACCTCTTGCAAGAACAAGCCTGCCACGAATAATCTTCCATGCAGAGTCTCCAAAAGACACAAAATACCCTACATCATCAAGCGCTATCCAGCTGGCATAAGGCTGTGAGTCAACGCAGGTACATGGGGCACATCATGTAAAACAAAAGAGTTGCCAGAAGAAAACTGCAGTTTAACATCTCCAATGCCCACAATGTCAATAGACATGTCATCACCAAGGCACACAGAACCAGACATAGTACAATAGGTATGAAACCATAGGTATGAAACCAATCTCTACAGGGTGTCACATGAAATGACACACCCGAATTCAAGAGACAGCATTGTGCATACATAGAGTGTATCTCAGAAGTCTGTGAGGCATCACATGAAGAAGCTGCAAGTATGTAATCGTCATCTGAATCAGTGGCCTGCGTGACATTAACCTCTTCTATCTTCACACTAGACTTTGCAGGTACTATGTTGCACTCAGAGGACTTTTCCTACACTTTATCTTTTCCCTTTTCCTTGTGCTTATCATCGCGTATTTTATGGCATTGCGGCCTAATATGTCCTGCTTTCCCACAATAATGACACGTAAGATAAGACTTCCATCCATGGGACTTACTGCGACCACGGGACTTGGACCTGGACTTCTGAGAGTCCCTGCCCTTATGATCATTATCATGCCTGCCAGGTCTGCGATCTCTAACGGTCAATGCATGTGAAGAGCGGGAAGCATCATTGTTTCTCTTGTTGATTTTCTCAGTCAATAAAGCACTCTCAACATCTTTGATTTTCAGCCCATCAAGCTTGTTCATGCATATGGCAGTACGGAAGACATCCCATGATTCAGGCAAGGTGCCAAGCAGAAATAACCGGTGCAAGTTGTCTTTGAACTCAATACCCTGTGACAGCAGACTCTTCATGATAGCATGAAACTGAGTGAAACGAGATAAAAGGGAGGTCCCCTCCTTCATGCGAAGGTCCATTAACTGCTTCAGTCAATACATCTGTGACACAGGACTCTGCTGCGCATAAAGCTCATGAATCTTCTCCCCTAAATCCCATACACTCTGATTCTCATCTTCAACAACTTTATGATGGACCTCTTTTGAGAGTGAAAAAATAATGGTAGACTTGCATAGCTCATCAACTTCCATCCAAACATCATCATCCATATCCTCAAGTTTGACACCTTTGAAATGCAAGGGTTTAATCTGCAACTTCTACACCAAAACTTGCCATATTTGGGACTTCCAATACCCATAGTTGGTACCATCCAACTTGGCAATGTTAAAGAGAGATGTGTCTTTCAGATGACCAGTCACACTGTCCCAAATCAATGCAAAATTGCAGGTTGTAATTAGCAGAAAATGCACTAAAACCACTACTAAAACTAGGTGAAAGAGTGGATTTTACCAAGAGAAGCACCTGTCCACCAAATATGACTAAGATAACATCAAATAGTAAGCATTACCCTCAGAGAAGTGCTCAAAATCTACAGATTTCAGCTTGTTGTAATAAATGACAGATTTCAGTAAATGAGAGCTAACTGTGCCAAAAGCGGATCCCAAGTCAATCATATACTGCCAAGACCATAACCAGCATCATGCGGGCATAACATAGGCATATGACAGTCGATAAGCATGAATCCAACACCCAAATAGTCATGAAATATCTGCCAATGAGTAGGCACACCCCCCGTCAACGGAGCAAAGTGTGCCTGCCACTACCAAGACTTGACACAAGTAGGTGTCAGCTCACAAGGAAAGGGACCAAGACATATGAACCATGCATCATCCCAAAGGGTAAGAAATCCCAAATAGTCTCAAAAGCTCAAATAGCATAAGATCCGCTTGCTCTATGTCTGTCAAGCATCCAAAGACGCTCCCACTGGCACAAAAGCCATATGTACGAGCTCAAAAGCTCAACCAAGCCAAGTCAAAGTGCCAATGATAGAAGACCAAGACAATACATCAATAGTACCCAATGAGCACATCAGCTAGAGAGCATCTGTATGTAGCATCCATAAGCATGTAAGACATCCCCAATGTAGATCTCTGGCAAACCAAGTAACATCCAAGACAAATTCCGAATGATCAACTGTGAAGAAAAGCCTAAGCTTCAGTGACCACTCAAGTTCAACAAGTACATGGGATAATCACTGTAACATGAGCATCAAGCCATAGGCGACGGGCAAGCATGTACCCAAAGAGCATCAATTGTCAAAGCATTTACCAATGTCAAGCATAAGCCAAAGTCAATGAGTGCGGGCTGAAATAAGCTCAAGCTTTACAAAAAAAAAAGTATCCGAAACCAAAGACAAGCTTGAAGTCGTATCCCGAAGCATCAATATCTCATTGGATAACCCAAGACATAAGGCCGGAAGCAATAGGCATAACGCATGTAATGTAGCATCAGCCCACTATATTACAATATACAACTACAGTCCAAAACTGTGTATTTGCAGGCCCAAATGATCATCAAAGTGATGGCAAATCAATAGCATTACAACCACCAAGCATTTGGCATACATCCAATGGCATACGGGCATCAATGTATGCAAATAGAAGCTCCAACTGATGAAGAAATGACTGTCACAGATCTGTAAAACAAACCTGCTGCTATATGCACAAGCAATAGGAGCTCAAGATCAAGGTTGTCCAAAGCCAAGTATAAGCATCAATACATTGCATTTGTCATTTCCAAGTGTGCCACAATGATGAGGAAGCTGAGCATAGCCATGATTGAATGGAGGAGCTGCTGAATAGACCGGTGGAAAACCAAGCGGCGCAAACAGTGCAAATTTTGCTACAAGACCAACTGCTCAACGTGGTGATGAAGGGGCTGAATGGGGGCCACAAGGGTTGCCACTCAAGCCCTAGAGCAAGGGCATAGAGGCCATAGAAGGCTCAAGCCAAGATATGGCACCTTTAAGCCTCAATGGGTCTTGGATATGGCTGCCCCTGCCCTGCCTAACCTGTAACCAACAGTAAAGAATGAAAAACAAGCTTCAATACCTCTGATACAATGCCCTGAGGGTGCCCAACAATGCCAGGAAGAAGCTCGGGAAGCCGGGAAGTGATGGAAGCTCAAGGGAGTCGACTATGGCTACCAGGATGGAGACCCAATGTGAGGAGGGAGCCGATGGGAAGCTGAGAGTGCCATGAGCCAAGCTCAAGAGTCGGGAAGCCAAGCTCTGATACCAGTTTGAAATGTGAGAAGGATCGAAGCTTGCATGTGAGAGCTATGGCGGGAGAGCAAGAACAAGAAAGAGAGAGACAAGAAATGGAAACTCCAACAACCACAATGTGTGGCCATGCCTTCCTTTATTCAAACTGTCACTAAAAGACTAAAGAATAAGTGACTGTGATAGGCACCCGCCACTTGCAATGTGCAGTGGCGGGTACTGTCAGTGTAGTAATACACGGGCGGCTAGGCGGAGGCACCTTTACCCCCAACACAAAGGAAGGCAATGAACGTGACAACAATCCCTTCTCTCCCCCTCAACCATAGTCTGCATGGCAGTAGCCAGGTGGAGATAAGGGGGCTCCATGGCATGCCATTCCCCCCCCCAATAATACTATAAAATCTCCCCTTCCCCCTTAGGCGAGAAAGGATCGCAGTATTTTTTCCCCTGCTGTCGGGCTGAGAGAGAGAGAGAGAGAGAGAGAGAGGGGGGGGGTGCACTAAGGGACATGGAAAGAGAGAGAGGGAGAGAGAGAAAGGGGGAATCTTCCAAGAAGCTTCCAAGCTTCCTCCCCCTTTTTGAGAGGGTTCCCACGGATGTTCTCCCGCGAGGAGTCAACTCCTTAGTAGCCCATGTGCACATCCGTGAAGAAAAGGCCAAACTAAACAATGCCTCCCAAGCGAAGTAAGGTCCAATCTAGTGTGAATCCTGCATCAATTGATGGAGCTACAAGTCAAGGAAGTGCGACACTTGGTAACCAGGTACCGCTACGGTGTCTTGTCCTATGAGCAGAATGATAAAAGCATAGTTATCATAGAAAGTAGTCATATTTTTTCATCGTGTGATTTGTATAACTGAAAAGGTAGATGCATATGAATTTAGTTCATGATGGTCATGATAGGCCATGAGTTGATTAAGCACTTATGGGTTTCTGCAATACTAAACTGATTATTAGGCACAATTTTTTGCAAGTGCATCTTAGACTACCAATATATATAAATATGCAAGACCCTGTAAGATGATTGCATCCTATAATCCTTTAAAGAGAATTAGCTTGCATTTACGTTAGGCATGATGAATTCATGTACCTCACACTTGAAAACATGAGTCACACCTTATGATTTGCATAAATTCATTGAAATGGTTTTTCAAGGATCAAAGCTCCGCATTGTATCATCAACTCAGGAAAGACTTGCATCTAGAATTGCATGTCATTGTGGATAGTTCGGTTGCTCTACATGATAGAGATTCATCCTAATAGATAGATTTAAGAGGCACATGTAAATTATTAAACTTAACTGCAAGAGGCCATTCGGTAAATGAAAGCCTATATGATAAGTAAGGCTAGGGTTTAAGTTGTCTTATTTAGGGTTAATTGTAAATAGGCCAGGTTATTGTTACGATCGTGGTTGACTTAGGATCAAGTAAACACATTCATAGGTCCCTGCCCTAGCAACTAGCTGTGATAAGCCCAAAAACACTCTTAGAGGTATCATTTTAGGCCATGATACAGCTCGATGTCAATACAAGAAAAACTCGAATGTTGTATCTACAAGAAAGAACAACCATTTGCTACATGACATTCGATGCTCGCAACTACTCAAGGATTGCAAAGGACTTAGTTTACTCTTGTCTTGCAGGAGGAATGAACAAAAGTTTATGTTATGAAATCTTGAGGGAATGAAACCCTAGGGTAGACCTAGAAACCCCGATAAAGTTCTAAGGATGGAAAATGGTTACCAAATGACCAAGTGAAATCCTAGTTTGAATCATCTAAGACCTATGATCTCAAGATAAGAACCTCGGGCTACAGGTTAACAAATTAGGGCAACTACCATCCGGGAGCTATTGGATATAAATGCAATTGCATAATCGCTCGCTCCTATCGCATAAGAATGAGGGTCGGAATGAGGGTATTCCCTATCCCTCAGAAGGTCATTGCAATCGATACCAAGGCAGGAAAGAAACCCACAAAAAAAAAAGAATGAACGCTAAGCGTTCAAAAATAGGGACTCCACCTTAGCAGATGTCCTGAGCACTCGCTTTCATTATTGTTTGTGCTTGTAAATTTAGGAACACCATCTATGAAAGGATTGTATGACCCAAGCTCACAAAAGAAATTGGGATAATGAATCAGGTTAAATTCATGGAGGGCGTGCCAAACCACCCCTAGCTGGCTGCCAACCCTATCCAAGGGGGTTCTAAATAATCGTGACGGGAACATGGACCGAACCCGCCACGAGAGGTCTCTCCATGGATTAGTTTGAACGTAGGAGGACACTTGAATGCCAAGGGGGGCTCTGGCTGTAAATTCCCTGCCTTCAGGTCCTACTCAAATGATCTACGTGACTCAAGATGGATTCTCGAGGCCATGTCACTAGTGCAAGGGTGAAAACTTGGAGGAAATAAGACGCATCCTCACGAATTGTGGGAATTGTCCTTTTTTGACAATACTTGTATCTCAGTTAAAATGCTAATATAAAGTTTACTTCCAAGGAATCTGTCTGAACTATTTTTGTATCAGTGCCATAAGTTACGTGAATGAACCCAGTTCCTTAAAAGGTTTAATTAAAGAAGCTGATTTTAAATGTCACCCACCATAAATGTGGTAGGACCTAATTAAATAACTAAAGAACACCTATTGAGGGGAGCGGGTGGGCAAAACCCCCAAAGGGTCCGTCCTACGGAAGGGTGGTCCCAGAGAACTAGGAGGCTTTTCACAAGGTTCTATAGACGTACAACCTTTAGGTATTGCTAGGTTAGAACCCGATTCATGCCATTTTAGGGGACCGGAAGGGGACTATGGCCTACAGGCAGAGAGGTTGAGTGACACATCCCTCTCATTTCCCATTCTCTTTGAACCAAGTGCAACTTGGATCTACTTTGGCTTGGGTATCTCTGCGTAAGGAAGAATGTCCAGGATCCAATGTTAGAAATAGACCTTGACCTCTAGAAACCTGGATTTCATGTTGATCCTAGTGGGTTCGGCCACGAACTCTTCATTGTGAGGTGGAGGACTCGAGAAACCCTAGGTGACAAACCTATAACATTCCATGGGAGTGATGGGCGCCGTCCCTTAGATCCGTCTCTCGATGGACCGCTAAAAACGTGCATGGATAACCGATAGGCGGCACGTTACATATCCATTGGGGATACGTCAACACTAGTAGATATTGATAGGCACATGAGATTGGGGGATAGTCTCATCTACTTGTGCAACACTAGGCTAGATATCAATTTTACTACTAGTGTTTTGAGCAAGTTCTCAAATAAACCACAACAAAGTCATTGGAATGTTGGGATGTAGGTGCTCAAATACTTAAAGACAACTCTTGACTATGATATCACATATAGTTTCAGAAGCTCTCTTGTGGTGTGACTCGGACTAAACAAGCGATAGTGATTCCAAGAAGTTAGCTTCTAGATAATGTTTCTCTTTGGATTTAGGAATCTTCTCTTGGATTAATAAGAAGCAACTAACAATGGCATTGTCTTCTACTTGAGCAAAGTACAAGAAAGTTTGTTTTGCTACGTGTGAAGCAATATGGTTAAGAAGATCCTTCAGTATGTAAGTGTATAAGATGAAGATCCAATAGTGCTACGATGTGAGAATAACAGTTGCATCACCATTGCCAAAATCCAATGTTTTATGCAAGTACAAAAGATATTGAGATCTAGTATCACTATATGTATGATTTGATTAAGGATGGGACAATAAAGCTTATCTATTGTCCAATGTCAAAGAATAGAGCATATATCTTCACCAAAGATTTTATGAAGGGCCTGCTTTGAGTTCATCTTTAGAGACCTAAAATCGAGTTGAAGATATATAGTTCACCTCATGGGTGGACATTTGGGGGGGGGGGGGGGGCGGGGGGGGGGTGTGTGAGGGAGCGGAGAAATGGATGTTAGATATGCTCAATACCCCACCTTCATAAGGTGCCACCAATGATCCTTGGTGCTCAAAATTGTGAGGCAGGCCCCCATTATGAGAAGCTATGTGTGAGCTTGTGGGCATGACTTGTATATCAAATGAGGTCTACGTGACCTAATGGAAAAAAGGTGAGCTTTGTGAGTCTATCCTTAGGATATTATATATGGTTAAGTTAGTAGCAACTGGAGACACACTAGATCAAGTTGTGAGGTGTGGGAGTTATCAGGGACTCTTATTTTGGGTTTATGGATACAAAAGAAACCCTTGGTTGGGGGATCTCTAGGGGACCAATGGCCCCCTGACAACAAGTTTTTGTTGATGAGGGTCTGACGGCAACACCCCCAAGGCAATGGTTAAGGGAAGATTCCCTAACAAGTAGAGAAGGTTCATAATATAGTACATCAAATAGGCCAACCTAACCTTTAGTACCATTGATGGGATCTCCAATTGAGGTTCCATCACTTTTATTTTATGAGCTTACTCTGGTTGTTAAGCATGTTGGGGGCAGATATAGTACTAGTGGTTTCTCATCATCCTAATGGATTACTCTAGGCTTAAATTGCATATCCAACTAGATAGCTTTCCATAGATGGGATCCCCAAGAGCTTATCCTATGATATAGGATCTAGATATCCCTATTCGAGAGATGTTAGTTCTGCATAAGTTGGTCGCCATTCACCCAATCCCTAAGGGTGAAAGTTTTGGGTATCCCTCCATTTTTGAATTCTTTTTTTGAACATTTGATAGGCTTTATTGAATTCTTTAGTTTCTATGGATTTATGAAATATGTTGAACTAGATAGAGTCCTAAGAGCTTCATGCCTTGGAAAAGTTTATGATGGGAAACAAGACAATAAACTCCTTGTAGGACATCTAGGCCAACCAGAGGCTCTTTGTCAAGGCAGAGTGATTTTTAACTATAATTTTGACTTGGCCAAATGCAACTATGGTTGCATTTAGATCTCTCCACCTAGGGATGTCCTTTATTTGAAAGGGTTTGCAATTGTTATGTATGTAATAGCATTGCGCAATCCTCAATTTCATAGTAGAAGCTTCTTACAATCCATTTGAGTGACAAATTATCAGCCATTAATTTCAAATTGCAAAGCCCAAGTCCTCCCTCCCCTTTTGAATATGTCTCGATTCCCAACCCACATAAATGTTTTGGCAAGGCTTTTATAGAGCTTTTAATCTTGTGGACTTTGAATTCCAGTGGACTTGGTGTAACCTTAAAGATGGGAGTGGATTCTGATTAAGAAATTAGAAGCTTTGAAAGGATCTTAATCTAGTTGGAGGCTAGATTTAGTTTTTATCTTGCATTAGAATGAAGAAAACTTTAAATCTTGCAATAGAATGAAGAAAAGTGTTCAAATTGTTGAAAGCCTACTTGGACGTGAAATGATATGTGCCATCGGGGGAGTAGAACCTAGGGTTTGAACTCACATACCTGTGGTATGAGCCCACACTATGACCCCATTAGCACCTCAAACCTCCTTGATGTAGAATGAGGATTCCAGTAGGCTGTGACCCCATTGGCAAAGCAAGGCTTCTTGATGTAGAATGAGAATCCTTATATGCAGAGATAAAAAGATATATCCATAACATTGCTGTTAAGCTGAGTAAATCCCATTGTGTCTGTAAATTTCTTCTTTTCATTAACAGGTTTGCAAGTTAATGTTTCCTTTTGATTATATCTGCAACCTTTCTTTTTAAATAATGTCGTTGTGTGAACATGCCCTAAATTTTGCACTTTACAGGAAAAGCCGCCCCCGTATGAAAGGGCCGTTATGGCGGCTGGAAGTGTGGGACGCAATGACGTGGCATATGGTGGGCCCCGGAGGCGGGGGGGGCATTTAATGACGGAGAAGGCCATGAGCCTCCTCCCCGCACGCGCGCTTTCTGGCGACCAATCAGGGCGCGTTTGTCGTGAAACAAAGCCAGCCGAATTTACAAAATATGGAAAAATAATAAAAACCAGGAATTCCGAATATATATATATATAATAAATACAGAAACTCAGAAGCACGGGTACTGGGAAAAACTGTTAAATTGAATAATATTTTAATATTCCTCCGGGGGGAAAACGTTTCTGCAACATCCATCAGTGCAGCTGTCCACGTGGCACACGTCGGCTCCGTAAGTGTCAGAGGGGGCGTGTCTCTGTCTCTCGCAGGAGCGGGGGCCGAGCAGGCGGGGGCTGCGCTTGTTGGTCGTACGTGCCAGATTGTTATTTATTTTATATATATTCAAATTCAAGATATCCTTCCAATTACCATAATTTGGGCAACAGTCCATAATTTTATTATTTTTTGGGCACAATTTCTGGGCATATCGTTTTTGTACTTCCGAATGCCCTTTAAGGCTTGTATATGGTTTGAACTTTGAACTTGACTTGGACTGTTGGACTTTATACAATTCTAGTTCTTCACATGCTTTCCTTTCTTAAGACTGACAAAGGTTCCTAGCCTTCAGGAAGCATGTCTTCCCCCCCGCCCCCCCCCCAAAAAATTATTTTTTCCATGCCACAGCATGTTATCTTCATCCCACCTTCCCTTTCTAACATTGGGTTTTACACTAGAACCTGTTCACACACCCCATTCACGTAAAATATCCCCATTTGCAACCAATACAAACCCTTCAACCTTGACGATCTATTTTACATGTTTGATAGTCCCACACATAGCTTTTAAATTTAGAAAACTTTGTGCAAGAAATCTCTTTTTTTCTTTCAAATTTAATAGTTCCCTTAACATTAAGCCTTGATTTTTCATAAACATTGTTCATATCAAATCAAGGTTCAATGCAATAGGGTTTTCTCATAGTGTGTTTCACAACAATTCTTAAAACACTTGCAACAAGTTGAAACTCACACTATCCATTTTACTCCTGCCATTAAACTATGATCATGGCTACAAAGATTTTGTCCACAGATTTTTACTCCATCACAGCATGAAATCACTAATTAATTTGTGAGATCAAAGGAGCAGGAGAAATGAAAAACAAGACAACACTTGAGTGTCCACATGTGCGTCCAAAGCATTCTCCTCATCAAAAGCCTTGCATAGTATTATAATTGTGCTCCGCATTTTCCTCAAAGTAGGGTGTTGTCAGATTCCAATAATACAACAAAGCATTGGAACAAAACCTACAATATCTCAAAAATAATTTTGAGAACATGCACAAGATTTCTTCTTGTAGAAAGCTTGAGATTCTACATCTACAATCAAAATTGGAAAAAACTTTACAAGAGGGATGAAGGGACAAAAGCCCTTCTTTGGGAGGCCATGGAAATATTAAGTAAGAAGTTCTAAAGCCCAAAACTAGGCTTTGATCATCAAGTATAATTTATCCATCCATCTTCATTCAACAAAAGAGAGTTAACAAGTAGATGATTAGGGGATGACTACATTCTCTTTTGTAAGCTAGTGAAAATTTTCGATGATTTTGGTAGAACTTTGACACAATTGTGACAAAGAGAGGAAGACCTAAGTGGATTTTTGTAGGGGTCTCATATGATTATGAGAAAGTGAAAAAGTTTGAACTCATTTTTCCATAGCTTTTGTGCAATCTAAAAAAGAGAGAACACATGGGTAGAGTATGGTGTCTACTCTTCTTTTAGGGGAGAAATAAAAAAAGCTAATTACCAAAACTACAATTCATGGAAAGTATGTCATCTTCTTCACAAGAAGCCACCTTCAAATGAGCATAAATAGCTTACAACCATTATGGAAAACAAGGGATAGCCAAAATGTTTCAAGTGCAAGAAGCTTAAACATACAATGATGACAATGACAATGACGACGATGATGATGTCAGTGATAGCGATGATGATGAAGATGATAAGGATGATGACAACAACAAGAACAACCAGCAGTAGCAAGCAAGCCAGTAAATCTCATGCAAGAGGAACAAGAATATTATTTACCAACAAACTTGGATCAAGACATATGTTTTCAAAGCCAAGACTATGATCAAATCCAAATCAAATTAGAAAATTCACTAGCCACAAAGATCCTAGCAGCCAATGCATCAATCATGTAGCTAATAAGCATAGCTCAAGTCTTTCTCTATCAATGCAATGTTTACCCAACACAACCGATTTATTAGGGGAGGTGTTCAGAAGAAAGGGTAGATTGTCAGGTATTAGATTTAACATTCAACAAGAAAGTATTGGCAATCTTAGAACCAAGCATGAGTTTTAACCCTTGATGTTAACAAAAGTACCCTAGTCTCACTATAGCTATGAAGGATAAGGAGCTAGAGTGACCTCAAGGGCATATCCTCACTTTTAGGAGGAAGAATCTACCACCTAGGGTTGGCTCTTGGAGCATAAAACAAAGCCATATCTCACTTATGCTTGGCATTTTTAAAGATGCATTGATTTTTGAATAGTTAACAATGTGTTTGTGTGTGTTTGGTACTCTTTTTTCAAAGAGCTTTGTAGATCTAATCATGAAGACATGGAGGCAGACTAGACTCAATGGCCAGGTGGGAGAGCTCGATGGTAATTGACGGTTGCATCTAAGAAATATAGCAAAGATAAATCTTCCATTACAATACCATTACCTAATTCAACTAGATTGGCTCTTCTTGATATGACTATGAATGAGATTTTATTATGGGTCCTTTAGGCTTCTCACTTTGGAGTATTTAGAATCACTAAGTTAAGGCATCAATGTTCAAGTGAAAGCTGACTTGGATATCTTAGAGGATTCTCCTAATAAGTTACTCTTTTATTCCTCAAAAACATTAAATGACACTATATTGCTAACATTCAAGGTGACATCTACACTAGACCAACATATAGCAATGGTCTGAAAGCACATTTGGCCTCTATAGTGGATCATGAACATGTGATTCATGATGATTACTTCAAGTAGCTACATGATTTTTTTGGTCATTATGGATAGTCAATGTCAACAAAAATTTCCCCTCTTCTTGAACAATTTATTATCCAGCAAGTTGCATTTTGTTATTTTAGCAAATGAAAAAGCCAAAGCCATGAGGCCTAATGGGCTTCTAATGGATTGCAATTGTTGGGATATCTCTAGCTAAGGCTTATATGATGTAACTAGGTATTGTATTGAGGAGGGATCCATGCATCCAAGCATCAATGAAGACCTAATTAAATCAATTTCAAAAGCTTTATAAGAATTAATGAGCCTAACCTTTTGTGGTCCTTTACAACATTTAACATTACCTATAGAGCTATGACAATCAATTTTTGTTTCACCCAGAATTTTGTATGGGCTATATTGAAGATTGGGAGGGGGGGGGGGGGGTAGGTTGTACCCCTCTCTTAAGACATTGGACACTATTAATTGCTTTCAAAGGCTCTTCAAGGTAGTGGATAGTTAATGGGACTTGACTCTTATAAAATTCCATGTGTTCACAAAATGGAGGCACATTTGGTCTAACAAGTAAAGAAGTTGAATAGATTGGTATTGCATAAAGGTTTGGCCCTCCTCCTTCATTATTGGCAAGTGACCTATCATCAAGTGATGAGAGCTTCTTAAATGCTAAAATAGGAGGATTTTGACATGAATAGCAACTCCTACTACATTAAGGCCTAAGAAAGTTCCCCTGTGCTACATGGAGGATGTGGAGACACCAAGCATGTCAATCTATGAATATTATCCTCCTCATAGGCTAAATGTTCTTCTTTGGAGAGTGCTGATATAGAAGCTCTTACCGAAGTCAAGTGTAAAAACTTAAGTCTATATTATCTCAATGCATCTTATAAAACAGAACTAAAGAAACTCTATCCTATATATTTTGCGAATCTTGGGAAACCAATTTTTTTGAAAAATCTCAAAATTTTGATAGCTCCAATAGCTCCATGCTTTAGCAATGATTTTATAGGAGATATTTAACATAGCTAATGGGCACCTCTAGCTTGCTTTGTTTCTCACCAAGGATTTGGGGAGGATTTTGATCCACCATCTCTTAGTGATAGAGGTTGGAAACTTCCTCCTCGTGCAAGCATTTGCAAAGGCATAGACATCTTTGTGTGTGATGGAAATCTTTGCACACACTTCCCAAATGGTCACTAGGCTTCCACTACTATGCCATTAGGGTCAAAGGACTTACCCTTTTTCATTTTACTCACCACAAATGAATTATATCTTGCATATGGTCCATGAAGTTGTTGACCAATGGTTCATAATCTAACTCGTCAAGGGGGAGGTGGGGAGGGAGGCACTATGTTAGAGATGTGATTAACAAATACTTTTACTACTGCAATGTCATATGTATGCATGTTGTCTTACTTGTCTTCAATCACATAAATATTCTCCCTCCTCTACAATAAGGATTTAAGAAAAGCTTGTATGGGGCATGATTCTCCAATGAATTGATGCCTTTTAATTGCATCTTGATATATTCAACTTGCATCTTTCTTTTAGCAAAATGGAAGTTTCAATTTCTTAGAGAACCTTGACCAAAATAGCATCTTTAAGATAGATAGAAAGAGCAGTCAAAATACATCTTCTACATTAGATACCTTTATCCATAGATTCCATTCTATGTATAGCCTTATCTTTGTGATGTTGTTTAATATTCTAAATTATGGACTTATTCTTCTAGCTTGGATGCCCAACTTGGCCAGTCCCTTTCCAACATTCCTACAAGTTATGGACAAACTTATTGCCTTTAAAAAAGATGTGCTAAACATAAAGTGGAGCAACCCCTAGAAGGTCACCAAAGGTACAAATATCATGTTGAATCTAAAAGGATGGGGGGGTGAGGGGAGGGGCACGGCAGACATGTTGAACATTAAGGGGGGCAAACCTAGGAAGGTTGCCTAGGGTACCGATATCATGCATGATAGCTAGATTGGCAATGATCAAATACAAGGACTTTCATAAGGATCCTTAGCTTCAATGGTACCATCCACCATCATCATTGATTGGCATAAACATTGTTTAATCTTCTTGTTGTGCCATTTAAAGGCCAATGTTTCCTTATCATTAATCGCATATGCAACATCCACCAAATCATGGCTATGACCCAAATAGTTTCATCTGTCCCTTTCATCCATCATCATTGTGTTGCATGCATGTCACCTATCAAACTCACTTGTGCTCATATTCTAATCTCCTATTAGCATGTACATCTTAAAGGTATAATCAATGTCATCTTCCCCCAAAATCTTGCCCATTCCATGGAATGAAGAGGGTCATAGACTCACCTTCTCTAAAGCTTGACTTGCCTAGTTTTCATTCTCATTTTTCCTTATTCTAGGTTTTTGGGCTTTGTCCATTGTTTTTCGCCTCCTTTTATTAAAAAAATTATTTTCAATCTCTTGCATATCAATCATCTAATGATATAGATAGCAAGCATCAAGAAAGGGGCTAAATTTAACCTCAATGACCATCTCAATGCCATGAGGATCAAAAACCTCCAAAAACTCAAGAATCTCCTTGCTCTGGTCCCACAAAATACATACCTTCTTCTCAACTCTAAGTAAGCCATTTGTTAGCCATGGGATACATAGGACTTGTCCCAAACCTTTTATCAATACTCCCATATCTTTGTCTAGACAGTCACAGGAAGTTTTGGGGAAGGTGATCCACACTAGGAAATCATGTTTTAAGGCATTTTCTAGGTAGAAATGTGGAGACCATGGCAAAGCATAAGCAAAATTTCCCCTAAAAATGACTCCACCGGCCAAACTCAATCTCTCTTCTTTTGCAAGTTGACCAAAGCAAAGTAGAACTATGTCCCCATGAACTTACATTGATTGAGAATGGCATGACCTTGGTAGGTCTTGCGATGTACATTCCCTTAGCTGAGCCAAGAGAGAGGATGTAGTTGCTCAAGTGTCTTTCTTGAGAAGCATCATCTAGACCCCATAGGACTCGCAGACTTATTTGGTCAAGTGACTTTTGATTCTATCTCCTAGTAGAAGATCACAGCCTCCACCCACAAAAATTGACCTAAATGACCTATGACCTATCAATCTCAATCACCATTTTAGTGCACAACCACAAGAAGGATTGCTTAACAATCAATCAAGGGTGAGAAAGGACTATAACCACACACTTGATTTAAAGAGAGTGAGAGATAAAGGGAAGCTGAGCTCAACACCATACTTATATAGTCCACTCAAATGTAAAACAACATCGTCATGAAGCTATCAATCCATTTTTCAACCATGCACCCAACATTTTTAGTTATTTAATTAAATATCCTACCATACTATGATATCATATAAAGGTAGCTTCCTTAATTATCACATTCCACATCATTTATTGAATGTCCCTTAGGCACAACACAAACACGATTGAAAACAATCTTTTCCAAACTACTACTTTAAGTAATTTTTATTAGGATAATTTAACCAATCTTGATTTGAGATTGAAAGGATAATTCAATCCATCTTAGTTTCCAACCTCAATCCAAGCACTCAAATCCCATCATTGCATATTCTAACCTCATATTGAGTCCCTCACCCTTACCTCTATTTAGAACCTAGGTCAGTACCTACATCATTGCCATTGGCCTCACAGCACTGTAGAAGGAAACCTTCCTCCTAACATCGTTTAGGTGGCAATCTCACATCTAAATGATAATGACTAGTTGAGTTATAAAGCTAACTCAGTAAAACTCAAGGGGAGCACAATATTAGTCTCACTTCTCTTCATTCATATTTCAATTTCTCTTAATCACAACACATCCACAATGTCCAAGATAGCCTCCTCAATCACATCCACAACCAGCCATCTTGAGACACAAACATTTCTACCAAACAACAAAGATTCCATTTTTGATAATACATGGCATTTACAAACATGTTTAAATCAACACCATTGGATGATCCCTACCTTTGATAACAATGCATCCATGCAAGCATAGTGGTCTACTTCTCCAAGTCGATACAATTGAATATGTTTCGTCTTCGCATGGAAAACCGGATTCTTGGCCAACTGAATGGCACTCATAGAATCCAAATGCAATGTAGGCATAACATCTTTCATACCAAGGTCTGCAATCAAATGGCCTAACCAGATAACCTCCTTGCAAGCCTCTATGGCTGGAATATACTCGATCTTTGTAGTAGAAAGAGCCGTACACTTCTGTGCCTTGGACATCCAAGAGATAGCCCCTCCAGCATAAGTGAACACATAGCCAGAAGTGGACTTTCTACTATTTGCATGTCCTGCATAATCAGAGTCAGTGTACCCCACGATTCCTATATCCTGGCTACCATAACAAAGACACATATCTAATGTGCCCTTCAGGTACCTCATGATACCCTTCACGGCATCCCAATGTTTCTTGCCAAGTGTAGCCATATAACGTGCCACAATCCCAACTGCAAACGCAATATCTAGATGGGTGGCTATCATGGCATACATAAGACTGCCCACGACTGATACATAGGGAATCTTGGCCATTTCAGCCCTCTGTTCATCTGTCTGCGGACAATCGGCCTGTGAAACCTTCACATGAGAAGGTAATGGACAGCCAATAGGCTTAACATCCTGCATGTGAAAGCGCTCAAGGACTTTATGAATGTACTTCCTCTTGAGACAGATAGAGTAGTCCCTGAGATCGATCGCGTGTAATGCGCATACCAAGTATATGAGAGGCCTATCCCAGATCATTCATCTCAAAGCTCTTCTTGAGCTGAGCCTTAAGAGCATCTAGCTCATCATGAGTTGTCCCTGCTAAAAGCATGTCATCCACATAGAGTACCAAAATCAGTAAAGAACCGTCGAGGGCTTTCTTTGTGTACAAGTATGGATCCACAGTACTATGGCTGTAGCCCTATGACTGCATGAATGCATCAAACTTATGGTACCATTCCCTAGGTGCCTATTTCAAGCCATATAGGCTCTTCTTGAGTTTGCACACTAGGTGTTCCCTGCCAGGGTTTGCAAAGCCCTTAGGCTGCTCCATGTAAATCTCATCATGCAAGTCCCCATATAAAAAAGCCGTCTTGACATCCATCTGGTACATGTCAAGCTGTGCAACCAAGGCCAAGACTAAACGTAGGGTGGTCATCTTGACCACAGGAGAAAAGATTTCATCAAATTCAACACCATGCTCCTGCTTAAAACCCTTAGCAACCAATCGAGCCTTGTATGCCGGCTTGGGATGTCCAATGATACTTTTCAGCTTGTACACCCACTTGCATGGCAAAGCCTTCTTACCCTGAGGCAAGGAAACCAAATCCCAAGTGTGATTCTTATGCAATGTGTCAAGCTCAGACTGCATAGCCCTCTCCCAAGAGTGACAATCACCCCTGCGCATAGCTTCATCATAAGTAAGAGTCTCTCCTGCATCTATAACCAGTACATAATTCATAGAGGGCGCAAAACGGTCAGGAGGTCGTCTATCTTTAGTAGAACGCCTCAATCTAGGCTCTGCTGCCTGACCAACATCATGTCTAGCATCAGCATGTCTAATATCAGGGCTATGAGCATCAGGTGATGCTGCGCGGTGTCTAGCTGGTTGTGGAGTGGGCTGAACGGGAGCAGGTGACTCCTCCTGAAAGATAACTCTACGTACCTCAGCCACTTTCTCAGGATGCATATGCATTTTGTCCTCATGAAAGATGACATCATGGCTATGGATTACTTTTCTCACCTGCAGATCCCATAGACGGTAACCCATCTCTCCTACATCTCCATAGCCAATGAAAATGCATTTGACACTTTTAGGATCCAGTTTATTGTGTTTATCCTTAGGCACATGGCAGAATGCCTCACATCCAAAGACACGCAAATGATCATAAGAGGGGGGCTTGCCTGCCCACACCTCCTCTGCAACCTGAAAGTCAATGCCACTGCTAGGCGACCGGTTAATGAGATGCATTGCAGTAGTAACTGCCTCAGCCCAAAAGTGCTGCGGTAAGCCAACCTAGCTAAGCATGTTACGGACCCTTTCCTGAATGGTCTTGTTCATGCGCTCAGCCATACCATTCTGGGGTGGGGTGTAAGGGGCGGTCAACTGACGCTTAATACTCCGCTCATCACAAAACTGCTCAAAAGCACGTAATACATACTCAACCCCATTATCTGATCTTAGGCATTTGAGCCTTTTCCTAGACTGGTTCTCTGCCAATGCAAGCCAACGATGAAATGTGTCTAAGACATCGGATTTTCTCTTTATGGGATAAGCCCAAACCTTATATGAGGAATCATCTATGAAAGTAACAAAGTGCTTTGTCCCACCAAGTGACTGACAAGGCATGGGCCCACATACATATGAGTGAACAAGAGCCAAGGGCTCACCCATGCGTTTCTTACCAGACTTTTTATGCATATTTCTAGTCTGCCGGCCATACAAACAATGATCATAAGAATCAAAATGTGAAGAGTCAAAAGGCGGAAGATACTGCAAAGCACGGAGCATTTTCATTCCTTTAAGAGACATATACCCCAAACGAGCATGCCAAAGGGATATATGGGGAATAGAACCCATAGACAAAACATGATCCAATGCAGCTCCTGATACAAGTAAGGGATAAAGGCTACCAGACTTGGCACCTCTTGCAAGTACAAGCTTGCCATGAGTAATCTTCCATGCAGAGTCTCCAAAAGACACAAAATACCCTGCATCATCAAGCTGTCCAGCTGACATGAGGCTGCGAGTCAACGCAGGTACATGGTGTACATCATGCAAAACAAAAGAGCTGCCAAAAGGACAATGTAGCCTAGCATTTCCAATGCCCACAATGTCAAGAGACCTGTCATCACCAAGGCACACAAAACCAGACATAGTACAATAGGTATGAAACCAATCTCTACAGGGTGTCACATGAAATGACGCATCGGAATCCAAGAGCCAGCACTGCGCATACATAGAGTGTATCTCAGAAGTCTATAAGGAATCGCATGAAGAAGCTGCAAGTATGCAATCGTCATCTGAATCAGTGGCCTGCGTGACATTAACCTCTTCTATCTTCACACTAGACTTTGCAGGTACTATGCTGCGCTCAGAAGACTTTTCCTGCACTTTATCTTTTCCCTTTTCCTTGCGCTTATCATCGCGCATTTTATGGCATTGCGCCCTAATATGTCCTGCTTTCCCACAATAATGACAGGTAAGATCAGACTTCCGTCCACGGGACTTACTGCGACCACGTGACTTGGACCTGAACTTCTGAGAGTCCCTGCCCTTATGATCATTATCATGCCTT
The DNA here is from genome assembly GCF_053477565.2 of Lygodium microphyllum. NCBI lineage: Eukaryota > Viridiplantae > Streptophyta > Polypodiopsida > Schizaeales > Lygodiaceae > Lygodium > Lygodium microphyllum. The sequence goes on along the minus strand of NC_141140.1, from coordinate 130,428,565 downwards.
CCATTTCTGCCACCTCTAACGATCAATGCATGTGAAGAGTGGGAAGCATCATTGTTTCTCCTGTTGATTTCCTCAGTCAATAAAGCACTCTCAATATCTTTAATTTTCAGCCCATCAAGCTTGTTCTTGCATATGGCAGTACAGAATACATCCCATGATTCAAGAAGGATGCTAAGCAGAAATAACGGGTGCAAGTTAACATTCAACTCAATACCCTGTGACAAGAGATTCTTCATGATAGCCTGAAACTGACTGAAATGAGATGATAAGGATGACCCCTCCTTCATGCGAAGGTCCATTAACTGCTTCAGCCAATACATCTGTGATGCAGGACTCTGCTGCGCATAAAGCTCCTAAATTTTCTCCCATAAGTCCCATGCACTCTGACTCTCATCTTCAACAACATTATGATGGACCTCTTTTGAGAGTGAGAAAATAATGGTAGACTTGCATAGCTCATCAACTTCCATCCAATCATCATCATCCATATCCTCAGGTTTGACACCCTTGAAATGCAAGGGTTTAATCCGCAATTTCTGCACCAAAACCTGTCATATTTGGGACTTCCAATACCCATAGTTGGTACCATCCAACTTGGCAATGTTAAAGAGAGTTGTATCTTTCAAATGAACAGCCATACTGGCCCAAATCAATGCAAAACAGTAAAATTGTAGGTTGATGTAATTAGCAAGAAATGCATTAAAACCACTGCTAAAACTGACTGAAAGAGTGAATTTCACCAAGAGAAGCACTAGTCCACCAAATATGACCAAGATAACATCAAATAGTAAGCATTGCCCTCATAGAAGTGCTCAAAATCTGCAGATTTTAGCTTGTTGTAATAAATGGCAGATTTCAGTAATAAATGAGAGCTAACTGTGCCAGAAGCGTATCCCAAGTCAATCATATACTTCCAAGACCATAACTAGCATTATGCGGGCATAACATAGGCATATGACATTCGATAAGCATGAATCCAACACCCAAACATGTCATAAAATATCTGCTAGTGAGTAGGCACACCCCCCAATCAACGGAGCAAAGTGTGCCTGCCACTACCAAGACTTGACACAAGTAGATGTCAGATCACAAGGAAAGGGACCCAAGTCAAAGAGTCAGCTCATAAGCATCGGAAGAAACCAAGACATATGAACCATGCATCATCCCAAAGGGTAAGAAATCCCAAATAGTCTCAAACGCTCAAATAGCATAGACCGCTTGCTCAATGTCTGTCAAGAATCCAAAGACACTCCCACTGGCACAAAAGCTGTAAATATCAAGCAACAAAGCTCGAACAAAGCATGTACAAGCACCTTTGACAAGTGTCCAAGATCAAGCATCAATGATACATCCCAAACATGTAGGCGGTAGAGCATCCATATGTAGCATCCATAGACATCAAGTACATCCCAAAATAAACTTTGGCAAGCCAATAAATAGCCCAAGTAAGCTCCGGGAGTCCAAAGTTAAGCCAAGAAAAAGCTCCAGTAGCAAGCGGCTCCAAACAATGTAACTAGCATGCATAGGTGACATAACCCATAATGGCGATCAAGGCGGTCAAGCATAGACCAAAGCATGCCATAAGTGCATCAAAGACGGAGCATCCAAATGCTTTCCAAAGCTGAGCCCAAGCTCAATCAATGATCCAGAGTGTAAGCCAAGCTCAAAGTCGGTCCCCAAATGTCAATACATCACTATGTATGCCCAAAACATAGCCCGAATAACATAGGCATAACCAAGCATGAGTTAAATAGCTTCAGCCCACAGTATTATAGCAGTGATTCACTGTGCAAAACTGAATATTTTAGCATCAAAATCACCTCCAAAATGGTGGTGAATCAATAGGCATGCATCCACGAATCAATAGACATCAATCGGGACCAACCGGGCATCAAATAGCAATGCTGTGCAAGCATAAACATCGAATGTCACTGTAGCACTGTTATAAACTGCATGTGGAATGTTATGATAGTCCCAAAATAGTGCCAAATCAGTCCTAAATCAATGTCAGTGTTCAAACCTTCAATGCCAAGCATCAAATCATGTTCATATGCCCGAAATGGAGCCTTTGCAAGTGCCCAATGCCTGGGAAGCTGGAGATGAAGAAGACCAAACTGTAGCTACTGGAAACAAGCTGAAAAACTGGCACAACCTGATTTGGGGTTACTGCAATTCCACGTGGCCTAAATGGCAAGTGTGGGGGGTAGGGTAGGCAACAATGAAGCCTAGGAAGAGGCCTCAACAAGCCACCATGAAGGGGGAGCAAGATATGAGCTCCATGAACCTTGGATATGGCTGCCATGTTTCCTGCACCCTGTGGACTAAATAAAACCTAGTAAAGAATGAATCAATACCTTTGTGTGAATGCCCTAAGGATGCCTCAATAGGCCAGGAGGAAGCTCGGGAAGCTGGGGAGTGACGGGAGCTCAAGGGATTCAGCTATGGCTGCCGGGATGGAGATTCAATGCGAGTAGGGAGTCAATGGGAAGCTAAGAATGCCACAAGCCAAGCTCAAGAGTCGGGAAGCCGAGCTCTGATACCAATTGAAAGGTGAGAAGGATCAAAGCTTGCGCGCGAGAGCTATGGTGGGAGAGCAAGAGCAAGAAAGAGAGAGACGAGAAATGGGAACTCCAACAACCACAATGTGTGGCCGGGCCTTCCTTTATTCAAATTGTTACTAAAAGAATAAAGAATAAGTGACTGTGACGAGCGCCCGCCACCTGCAATGTGCAATGGCGGGTATTGTCAGTGTAGTAATACACGGGCGGCTAGACGGAGGCGCCTTTACCCCCAACAAATGTGATATGTGGAAAAAAGTGGACTGTGTGATCCTCAGAAGTATATGACACACAAATATGAAAAGGTTCCAACATAGCCCTAGCATATATCTACATGCACATATACACATGCATACATGCGTCTACCTATCTATCTATTGATGTGTATGTGTGGGTATCCTATGAGAGAGAGAGAGAGAGAGAGAGAGAGAGAGTGTGTGTGTGTGTGTGTGTGTGTGTGTGTGTGTACTTGCATATCTCTATCATACTTATGAAATGAAGAAGTTAATGGTATATTACAGAGCTTACAATTGTTTCCTATGGTTTGCAAAAGCCATCATAGACTTATTGCTCAATGGAGTCTTGGCCTCACCTCACTTAACTGAAACATGCTACAAACTTGTCTTATGTGGTTTGATTTAAAAGCATGGTAATAGAATATGGAGAATCGATGAATCTTTCAAACTATAAAGGAAGAAATTTAAGGTCTTATGGAAGCTTTCATTGCTTGGTAATGTAAGCATTTTTCAAAGGAAGGTTTTGACTATGAGTTATCTAGCTTGATGGACTATGTGAAACTGAATTCACCCTATTTGTAAGTTGGGATAGGAGTCTCTTTCTCATTTGTTTTGGAAAGTGGGAGATTTAGATGCTTATGGCATAGAGTGAGAAGTTTCTCTTTGCCTCTTTCAATTAGAAGATCGCTCATAATAAGCAACTTATCCTTGGTCAATTCCATCACCCTTAAGAAGATGTTGTATTAAGGTGCCATTTGCTTTTGGGTATAATGTTGGAATTTTGGGTGCTCTAGAAATTGGACTTTGTTTTAGAGCAAGGTTATGAAATTAAATTAGTCTCATGCTATGGATCAATTAAGATGGGAATTGGTCCATTAAGGAGTTTGAAAAATTGGTCTACTAGTGTTGGGACTTTGAGAAAGTTGATTAATCAAGCCTTGGACTGTGCAATGAGCACTTGGTTAGCTCAAGAATCTAGCAAGTAAAGATAGTCACATTTTCAGTAAAGAGGCAAAAGAATATGCCACCATGGTTGCTTCGCTTTTAGGACTTCCACAAAGTCTACTAACAAAAGCTAAAGGGTGAGGCCACTGTAACAATCGCTTCACTTCAAGACTTTCATAAAGTCTCATAAGGATTGTGTCAGGTAAAATTTTTAATGCAAAAGTATTGTATTGAAGTCTGAAGTCAACACATGGGTGGCAGTAATAAGACTCAATTCGAGCATTAAGATGAAGACTGCCTTATTCGAACATAGAGGAAAGATAGATGAAGAAACAGAGGAGATATATTCATGGTTGTTTCTATCAGAGCTATCTAAATCAATAGGATGGTAAAGGAACAAAAGTTTCTAAACTGGATTAATGTATTTTGGGTCCCAAAATTTTGATGCCCCAGTAGCATTGCATATAATGCAGTTGGATACCTTTACTTTGAAAGTCTAGTCAAGAATCACTACATGACACTCCGAAGAGCTAGGGAGTGACACCAATTCTCTTTGTTGTAGATGTGTGTGGATGCGTTATTAATTTATATTGTGTTTATATTTGTGCACATGCCTTATTAATTCTAAAGTTTATGAAGTCTCGCTTGGGAAAACTACAAAGTCATACTACGTGGCATCAAAAAGGATAACGCACAAAGAAAGAAGAAGAAGAAGAAAACAAGGAAAAGGAAAGGAAGAAGGCGGCCACACAGATTTTATGTCCACGTGAGACGGGGCTCTAAGAGGAGACGACGTGGCGAGAGGGCAGCATATTCGAGTCCACGTAAGATCAAGAGAGGGAAGTCCACGTCACCGACAGGTGGGTATGAGAGAGACAGATAGAGAGAGGGGGGCCCGGGAGAGAGAGAGAGAGAGAGAGAGAAAGGGCGTATGGTTTTGTGCGTGCGGGTACGGCCAACGTGGATTGTGCGGCAAAGGGGCCTCCCATAGGAAGGGAAAAAGGCCGGCAGGTCTTTTCATAAAAATCTCTCTCTCTCTCTCTCTCTCTCTCTCTCTCCCCAGTGGCAAAAAGGAATGTGAGATACAACTCATCCGTGCCACCTTTGCTCTTTAGGCCAAATTGGAAAGTACAAGGTGGTTGTCATTGGCCATGTCCACAAAACCCCCCTCCCCCCAAAGAAAAAAAAACAAAAACAAAAACAAAAACTCTTTTGAAATTTGTAATCTTGAATGTCCACTACAAAAAGAAATTCGAGGTCCTATGAGACTCACTAGCTCAAGTGGTAGGGAGAGTTTCTCTGATATGAGCCCAGCGTCGTGAGTTTTATCCTCTCTCAAGGAGCTATGGTCTCCGAAGTGTTCATTCTAAAGGAGTATTGGTCTCTCCAGAACTCTCAATGCTAGGGTCATTAGAAGAAGCATGACTTGATAAAGGGCGAGTGATATTGGACCCATCCTTGATCAATATGAATCTCATCCATAGTCCTCAAAACTTTGAATTTTGCTCATAATACATAATTCAATGGCTCAATCTACCAGTTTTAAGAGAGAACAAATTCAGTACTTAACTTGTAAGGCCAAATGCCTCAAAATTCTGTAGTATGTTTGCAATACATAGCCAATGGTGCAATCTACAAACTATAAGTGATAACAAATTTAGTAGGGTAAAAGGGCCAATAGTAGAATGTTATGCATTATAAGCTGTTTTTTTTTTCAAAGAGTTTCATCATGAGGTAATTTATGATCAAATCTTAAATCAACGAAAAGTGAAAAACCTCTTATGTGGGAAGACTCTGGAGTCTGATGGGCTCTAAAGGTGGCTAATGTTTAGAAGTCCCATTTCCCAATGGATTTCCATCCCACTTAGAGGTGCCAAATAAGGAAGGTTTGGGCTACTACCCGTGCATTTAGATCAAGTCTCCTCTACTTTAGATTTAAGAAATGATTGTTATTTTATAAACTTAATGCTGAGAGAGCCTTCTCCTTATAGGTACATGTGTGCTTGCAAATTAGAAGGCTTTGACATAGGCCTATGTCTTAAGTACTCTAAACTAGAAAACCTTATCATGTTGTCCACTTCTTCCATTACTTGTAGTTATATGGGCTTGTGAAAGGAAACTTTGTTCTCAATAGTAATAGAAAGTGAAGCGCAAACAATTACAAGTTGACCACAAAGTTGGCCCAAGCTTGATGCTTTGAGGAAAGGACGTTTAGAATGATCTTCCTTGCATGAAGCAATACTTGGACATTTTGGTCCACTTGTTGTTTTATAAGGATTTGTTACTTACCTAATAGAGGGTGCACGATGCGAGACATACTTGTGCACACACACTTACAAGTGATGACAATTCGTGCAATAGCTAGATTTTTTATAACTTGCATTCTTGCAATGGATAGGAACGTATGCAACAAAAAACTATCTACAAGGGAGTGTACAAGAGGGTGCAACTTTGTAGGTATAGGAACCAAATTGTAAGACATAAAAAGTATATGGACACTTTCTAGGTACCATAACACAATGGCACTAAAGGAAAAAGCCCTCCATGCCAACAAAAGAGGCTAGAAAACTCTATTTGTCCACCTAAACTTAGCCATCTTGTAGGCAGAGGTGTGCTCTAACCTTAATTTCCACCCTCTCACAAAACTTTGTAATTGTTAGATGCCCTAAACTTACATCTCTCAAGGCACATTGTGACCAACAAACCAAGCACATTAGTACAACTAGGGTTGCTCGATGTTTATCATAACATAACATACTATGAACCAAAAGACCAAGATTAGGAGAATTGATGGAAAGACTTTCAAAGAGTGCAAAAAACTTAGAGGAGATATAAAAGATGAGCCAAAATTGCAAAATGTTGAAGCCAACTTCTCTAAATTATTGCATCACCAAGAGGTTTAAGAGTACATCACCCCAAGGAGGGTATATCCAAAAGGAGTTGATGCAAAGTAGAGTCTATTGGTTTAAGAAACGTATATATTGCTACATAGTCCAATTAATGTGCTTGGTTAGTGATGTGGGGTTGGTGAAGCTAGTCAATGAGGAGCTAGAAGGGCTTTGGTACATGTGTTTAATTTGATTCCTTGCGAAGGAAATGAATGATACAAACAATGAGGAAAAAATATATATTATATATTCTTACTACTTTTTTGTAAAATGCTTAATGATTAGTTCTCCATCTAGCAATGCACAAAAGGGTGATAGTGCTTACCCAACAAACTCGAAGCAAATGTATTGCTTAATTGAAACAAAATTAGATCATAGCATTCCATTGATATAGCATTAGGGCAAGCTTACAATCAAATAGCATTGTGAACCTTCTCACTTTGCCTTCTTCTAAAGTATGAAAACATAATTGTACAGGGCTTATACATGCATCAACCCATAAAAAAGGTGCAAGTGATTGTGTACAAAATTTCATTATATAATATCAAAGCTCTACTCAATTAGAAGTGTGATGAAGCTCATTCTTTGTTCGACTTGTGAGCGATTTTATTTGTGTGTGGGACTAGTGTGGCTCTTGCCGACTCTATCAACTAATATGTGGACGAGGGGCACTCTCCCTTGTGGGGGTCTTGGTTAGTTTGCTTCTCTTAGAAAGAGAAAGAGTATTGAACAATACAAGTGAATGGCTAAGAACAAAGCCTAGTCGTTCTCAAATGGCGCACTTGCCCAAGAGACACTAAAACAGGATGATTTGCACATTGTCAAAACAAAAGATTTGCTTGTATATGAGGTCTAAGACAAAGGATTATGAGCAGCGTTCACAAGTCGGATATGACTAAGTAACTATCGTGGGGCACGAGAGAGAGAGAGAGAGAGAGAGAGAGAGAGAGAGGGGGTGCGCGTGTGTATAGAGAGGGACGCCATCTTGGGTATATCGTGTTTTGTACCCCCGACAAAATGCTATGCGGGAGGTTGTGTGTCAGGAGGGCTGGGGGCAGCTCTCTCTCTCTCTCTCTCTGTGTCTGTCTCTGTGTGTGTGCGTCTGCATCTGCGTCTGTGGTGTGAAGGGTTGTGGGCAGAGAGAGAGAGAGGAACACAAATGAGTGGGGGGTGGAAGAGACCCATGCCTTTGCTTTGCTTTGGTTTTGGTGGGAGAGTGTGTAGGTGGTACTGGGCAACTGTCGCCAGCGTGCAAGCAGCAAGAAAGGCGCATGCTGCCTTCCTTCAGAGGCATGCGCCTCTCTCTCTCTCTCTCTCTCTCTCTCTCTCTCTCTCTCTCTCTCTCATACTCAGCGGTCTCAGCCTCCTCTCCCCCTCCCCAACGGGGCCCGGCCGACCCTTTCTCTTACTTATCTCTCTCTCTCATGCTCAGGATACTGTACTACTCATGAGTCATATTCCCTCGCTCGAATCTGTTTGATCATCTCTCTCATACTCATGATCCCCTCCCTCCCTCCCTCCCCCCCTCTGTCTCTCTCTCTCTCTCTCATACTCACTCTCTTCCTCTAATACTCATTCCTCTGTCTCATACTCGTCTCTCTCTTTTTCTAATACTCAATTCTCTCTCACTCTCTCACTAATCCTCATGCTCTCTCTCTCTCTCTCTCCCCCCTCTGATACACACGCCCTTCTCTCTCTCTCTCTCTCTCAGACACACACACACACACACTCTCTCAGACATATGCCTACTATGCCCATGCCCTTGCCCTTGCCTTGCCTTGAGCTTGATGTCCCTTCTCACGCATCCCCATTGCTCCCCCCCACCATCACCGCCTCCCCTTGAGCCTCGGCCCCCTTTGTCCCCCCTCCCCCAACCTTTGTTTATTGAACCCAAAACATTGGCATCATTACCCTATGGCTTTGCCTCCACTTGTCTAATCAACCCCAAATTCTAAGAAAAACACACTCACATCTCTTGCATCATTGTTTTCAAAAGCTACAACACTCTGTCTAATTCCAAGTCAAAGATGCTCTCCCCCACTAATCTTTTCATAAACTATTAATTAATATGATGCATGATAATCTTAATGTAACCATGCTTTTGACACGTCCACTTGCAAGTTGAATTGCCACCAACAATTTCTACATAAGTAGAGTTTGGAGCACCAATTTCCACATAAGTAGAGTTTGGAGACGCTCCTAGTTTCTTTTAGTCAAGTTGTTACTAAGGTATCAACAATGTGCCAAAAAGAAGTAATAGCCTGGGCCTTGGACCATGGCTATAAGTAAACGTTGGGAACATTAAGTGATCCATGCAAAAACCATCATCACAAGCAAAAGGTGAAGCCTCCTAACCATGCAAAAAGTATGACCATGATCCCAAATTGAGGTACTCAATATGAGACAAAGGTACATGGGTGATGGAAAAAGGATCGTTGATCCTTATCGCTAAGGACTTAGCCCAATGAAACTTTTTATGGCTACATGTTCTTTCTCAAACCAACAAAATAACAATTTCCCTCTCAAAAGAAAAAGGTGGCAACATCCCTTAAGACCTTAATTGATGAAGAAAAAGAGAGAAACACAAGTATAGACATTGCTCGATGAATAGACATGTAAAGATATCCCGCACTCTCTCATTAACACAAATGTCAAAGTTGTAGTAGACACTTTCCTTGTTGCTCTTTCTTAATTCCAAAAGCTTTGACAACTAGTTACTATGATAAAATATCAAATGAATCCTATGTCCTACTAACACTTTATAATCGTGTCACTCACCATATATAAGTGCTTGATTTGCTTTGTGATCATTTCACAGTGATTTGTTCCAACTTTTGAACCATGTGAATGAAAGTTAATATCAAAGTGATTTGTTTCACACGAATTTGTTTCAACTTTTGAACCATGTGATAAAAGTTAATATTGAACGGTCATAGTCCGTATAATAATTGTACTCAACACCATCAATCACCACTAAGGTCATGAAAGTTTTGTTTCCACACGATGTAAGTTGTAGTGGGAAAGTTTTTCTAGTGAGTTAATTAGAAGTAGTAGTTTCCTCTAAGTGCCAAGAATATTAGCAATTTTGAATATCCAAATAGAAAATTGTTTTGGCCACACAAAGAAGGCTCTATCATAGACTCATTGCAACAACAATAGATTATTGAAATAACAAATTTTCATAAGAACTAAGGTTTGCTCCTCACCCTTTCTTTGTTTGTTTTGAAAAAGATTGGCCTCAATTGATGCGAACTTAAAGAATGCAATTGTTCCAAAGACCTTGGTTGCAAAGATCTTGCTCCAAAACTAGTCTATCAACTAGAGACTTGCAATAAATGTGAAAGGGAGGGGTCATAAGAAAGTTTGAAACTAGGTCTTAAAAGAGGCCTCCCCATCAAGATCACAAAAGAGGCAGCCATGCAACCATGTTGAAACTCTGTGTGCATGCATGCATGCTGTTGTGTGAGTGTGTATGCATGTGTGTGCGTGTGTGTGTGCGTGCGTGTGCATGTGTTTTGTGAGCAACTTGCAACATGCATTGCTACCAAAGAAATTTTGATATATTAGACCTAGTACCTTCCAAAATAGGACGAACCTCTTCCTTCAATCCTACAATCTTTTTTTGGATATTGAGGATCTAAAATCACTTAAGGAGTTTCAACTCATTCATCCAATGAGCATGCATCTAGTCGTATGTGAGCGAGCATGTATGTGTATGTGCACCCCCCTGCACACACGTACAGATGCACACTTACACATACGCATGCATATACATGTAGACATGTAGATATATGATCTTGAAGTTATTCTATCAACCATGGATGTACTCTTAAGGCAGAATAACAATAAGAAAGATTAAATACTCCTACATGTTAACTTGACTTGGTAATTGAGATATAAACTCAATGCTTCATTTGTGGTTGGAACAAAAGGGCCACTCAAATGTAAAGTTGCTATTGCTGTTAAGATAGAATCACTACCTACAAGGGACATTGCTTGGATTTCAACTCACTAAACTTTGCCAATTTTTTGCTACCACATGGCAACTTTTGGCTACATGGAGATGGGAACAACTACTCTATGAAATATACCATTATGCTTTAACATTTAAACTCAAAGCACACAAGAATCAATATTCTCTTTAAACAAGGGCATGCCATAGTTGTAGTATCACATTACTCCAATTCTCCAAATAGACTACAAAAGCATCTATTATAAGCATTCAAAGTGTGTGATAGTAACCAAAGTATAAACATCCATTCCTTCAACTAAAGTAGAATGAAATACCATGTGACTTCATTACAAGCTTTATGCTAGCATAAGAAGTAGTTGAATAATTAATAAGTTAAACATTCAAATTGTTCATCATGATTGATCTCTAAAATAGAGCCATGCTTCATGGATTGAACTTCAACAGGTAAGATGTCTAGATTTTAATGAGCATTTCTAGAAGCATTGCATAGTACTTCATGAGTTTTAGGGTGTAGCTTTCCTTTAAGTCAGGTATTTCAAGTAATGTTAATGTTAGGGCTTTCATTACTGTCCATGGATTCCATTCTATGCATTTCATGGAAGTAACTCTTCAAAAAACACACTCTCACACAAATTATGCATGTTTAGAAGTTGAGACATTAAAGGTAAAACGACTCAACTTCAAGTAAGTGGGGTGGCTTAAGCTTTCATCCGACAACACTATAGAGCTTGCAAACTATGCTTTGAAAAGTTGGAATGAAAATCTTATAAGGCCCATAGGTAGTCTGAATTGTTCAAGAATAAGTTTTTGTCTTCATGATATGAAAAGTTTGTGGTTTTTCTTCACTAAGAGTTATTGGATGTTTGGTACAAACATGAACTCCTATTGGAAACATGTGAATATTGACTTGGATTAACACATGATGCTAGTAGACACTTTGATATTCTAAGAACTAATGAAGTCTCAAGGGCTTGACTTTATAGCAAAGATGTATCTTAGTCTAATTTGATGTAGGGGACAATACTTGTCGACCATTTTGTTCCAAAAATTGATGGCATTTAGGTACCATGGAGGACATGAAATCGAGTTTGGATACTTATTGCAAATAATTCTATGTTAGGATAAGCACATTTGAGTATGAATGCTCATGCCAAGTTTAAGTTATGCTTGATTTTCAAAATGTATGTTATATATTTACACATTAAGAAAAGTTAATGCTTGTGAATGTCACCCTTTAAGAGAGATTTCCTTGATACCATGGTAGGGCACACTTATGACTTTTTAATGAGGAACACAATGTGTGTACTAAACCACTTATTTGCGCATAATTGCATCTAATGTCCAAGTTGAAGCCCTTAGCTTGAGCCCTTTCTCAATCAATAAATGCAAATGACCATGAGCATTTTCTAAATTGATAATATCTATGTACAGTCAAGTCGTACACATATGGCCCATTCATGTGGCTTAAACAACTTTTATGTAGATGTTAGATGTAACTTGTTTTAGGGTCTCAAGGTCAAGTGGTCACAAGAATGTTTGTGTAAGCTACAAACAAAAACTTTTAACCATTTGCAAGTATTTACCTAGATTTTGTAGTGCTTCCATCACATTATAAACTAAATAGACGCAATGTTCTTTCTAAAACCTTCAACTTGAAATTTGCAAAACCTTGGTTTTTTATGAACATTGCTACCATGAACATTGGGTAGAATGCCATGTAATGGACAACCAACAAAATTTGTTGTTTTATATAAGTGAAAGGATGATCTCTAGTGAGAAGTTAGCATTGCATTGAATTTAAAATGTCAAGTATGAAAGGGCTTATCCATTAAGCTTGGCTAAATTAAAATCCTACTTGATCTTTTTGAAAAGAAAAGAGGTTGAATGAAGATTTTGGGTTTCACCTTATCCTAAATTCAAGCAACTAGCAATCAACTGGATCCTCCAACAATTGGGAAGTCAAGAGCTTACATGAATCTAACCTCAACCAAGGTAGTTATGACATGCACCATTGATCTAGCAAGCCTAGTTGTTTGCTAACTTCAACAAGGCAAGTAATTGAAAGGCAAATCTTAGTTGAGTGCAAAGTTGATCTCCTTTCTGTATGTAAAAGATTAAAGCCCTAATCTAAGACTTTCAAGCATACTAATGAGCACAATGACAATAATGAATTGACAACAAAAATGTTAAATGCAAACGTGGCAGCCATGAATGAGTAGTGAATAGAGACCACCTTAATTAAGGCTCCAATTTGAAGACTCAAGCACCTATCATAGGGTTGTACTGAAATAATTCAAGATGCATCTATAATATTGAAGTAAAATTTACATCACCCACTCCCAAAGAAGGGGGGCAAGGATGCATATATATATATATATATATATATATATATATATATATATATATATATATATATATATAGGATAAAGGCGATACTATATTCTTCCAATCTATTCACAAAGAAATCGAGGTTTTACTAGAGCCCCTTAAAAAATCGAGAAGTCGGTTGCCCTCTGGAACCCAACATTGATCTTATCTAGTAGGCTTGAAAGAGGCATGGATGCATGGAAAATATGGCTGAGATACCCTTGTAGAAACGATGCGGGGGCTGCAAAGCATGGGACCGGGGGCTTATGATGTCCAGCGTCCTTTTGTACATGAAGATATGTGTTTTTGTCCAATAGCTAGCCCCTTCCTTAGAAGCTGAGAGACCTGCACATTCTCTCCTATATGACACTTTTGGCCACATGCATGCTCAAGTTGTTTTGGCAGCAGTATCATATATGGCCACCCCACCCCACCCCACCCCATCCCACCCCTCCCTCTATTCCGTCTTGAATTGTACATAATCCCCACTTTGCCTTCCTTTTTAAACAGAAATCCATTTTCTATCATACCCACATGCCGCCTGTTTCTTTGCAAAGGCGCACAATTTGACACACAAATGTCGTCTCTCTAGTATCTCTGTCTCTCAGTTCCTCCCTCTCTCCCGCTTGCCCCTGTCTTCTGATTGCTTCTGCTATGGCTTCTTTCAGTGCTTCTGCTAGCTGCAATTTCACATTCATCAATTTCTAGACTGAGCTTTGGCTATTTCTAATTCTATGTCCTACTCCACCTCCTATTATTATTTCTGTGCTACTGAAGAGAGCAGGTGCTCTCTCTCTCTCTCTCTCTCTCTCTCTATAAGAGCTTTCTTGATGAGTAACAGATAGTGAAAGAGATCCTCTTTTCATCTCTACTTGCATTTCACTCCAATTCTTAAGTCAGCTATTGTAGGCAAAAAAACGCCAAAAACCCAAAGAAGAAGAAGAAGCAGGAGCAGAAGAAGAAAGGGGGTGGCCCTGTTTCTGGAACAGAGATGATTACCATCAAGGATCTCTACAATGTGCTTAGTGCCATGGTGCCACTGTATGTGGCCATGTTCCTGGCCTTTGGGAGTGTGAGGTGGTGGAAGATTTTCACCCCTGTGCAATGCTCAGGGATCAACCGCTTTGTCGCTGTGTTCGCGGTGCCGCTGCTGTCGTTCCACTTCATCTCCAGTAACAATCCCTACAAGATGGATGGCCTGTTCATCCTGGCAGACACCATGTCCAAGATTGCCATCCTGATTGTGCTGGGATGCTGGGCCAAGTTCTCCAGGAGTGGGAGCCTGGACTGGATGATCACCCTGTTTGCCCTGGCCACCCTGCCCAACACATTGGTCATGGGTATCCCCCTCCTGTCTGCCATGTATGGCAGCTTCTATGGTGGCCTAATGGTCCAGGTTGTTGTCCTCCAATGCATCATCTGGTACACCCTCATGTTGTTCCTGTTCGAGTACCGTGCCGCCCGCCTCCTCGTCATGGAGCAGTTCCCCGAGACCGCAGCCTCCATCATCTCCTTCAAAGTGGACTCTGATGTGGTATCCCTCGATGGCCGAGAGCCGCTTCAAACCCTTACTGATGTTGGCGACGATGGCAAGATTCGAGTCACCATCCGCCGGTCGACGTCGTCCCGTTCGCAGGCGCTCAATTCGTTTGTAGCTTCACCTCGGCGGTCCCTCGGGCTGGCCTCCATGCCTTCCTCCAAGGCCATCACCCCCAGGCCTTCCAACTTGACTGGGGCTGAGATATACTCTGTGTATTCCTCCAAGAACAATACCCCCAGAGAGTATGGATTCAATCACCATGACCTCCAGTCGATGATGGGGAACAGGGCTGGCAGCCCTAGGCAATCCAATTTCACCTCGTCTGATGTGTACTCTGTCCAATCGTCTCGTGGTCCAACCCCCAGGGCATCAAATGTCAATGAAGACAATTATAAAGAGGTAAATGGAGGAGCTGGGAGAGGGGTGAATTCACCAAGGTTGCCTCCACCCCCATATGGGTCTTTAAATCACAGCCATGGGATGAGGAACCCTACCACAAATAGCAATCCCTTCCATGAGACTGGAGGGCACAAGGTCACTTATCCTACCAAGAAGACATTAGGTGATTCAAAGGCTTCTCCCAAAGTGGAGGATGAGGGGAAGGAGCTGCACATGTTTGTTTGGAGCTCCACTGCTTCACCCATGTCAGAAGGTGGATTGCATGTGCTTGGGTCGCATGATGCAGTAGCCCCTGATGGCAACAAGGCCTTGCAGCAGGATTTGAAAGAAGTGCGCGTAAATGTCCGCCCCTGCAGTGAGCCAACAGCTAATGGGGGTAAGTAAGCCTCTGTCAAGAAAATACTAGTTTGATATGTTTAGGGGTATGAATGTGCTTGATTGTGTGCAGACATGCATGAGCCGCTCAATCCACAGCAGCAGCCTCCTGTTCCCTACATTGGTGAGGATTTCAGTTTTGGGAGCAGAGCAAAGTTTCCTGGTGAGACAGGCCCAGGGGCAGAGAAGCAAAGGCAAAGCGTGTCAAAGTCCTCAACTGGAGGTCAGTCTCCGAAGATGCCTGGATTTGGAAAGCCGAAGGAGATGCCACCAGCTCGGGTCATGGTGAAACTCATTTTGCAAATGGTTGGCCGGAAGCTCCTCCGAAACCCAAACACGTACTCAAGCTTGATTGGTTTAGTCTGGTCTCTAATCTCATTTAGGTAAAGCTCATGTGTCTGTAGAAGGGTACATAAGATGGATGGCCTGACCCCAAGGTTTTCCTGATTTCACTTGAACTGGCTGACAGAAATTTTGTACTTGTTTCAGGTGGAACATTGGGATGCCAAAAATCATCCTGCACTCGATAAGCATACTGTCAGATGCCGGGCTTGGGATGGCAATGTTTAGTCTAGGTAAAGTTTTTTCACCTGCAGGGCCATGGTTCCTAAGAGTTTGTATGGAAGTAGCAAATTAATTGGGGTGAAGCATTTCTGCAAGCTAATTTGAATGAAGCTTTCTTGAATCCGTTTTTGTGATGTTCAGGTCTATTTATGGCTCTGCAGCCCAGACTAATAGCCTGTGGTACATCATTAGCTGTTTTTGCAATGGCTGTCAGATTTCTTACTGGACCAGCTGTCATGGCTGCTTCATCTATTGCAGTTGGCTTGAGAAATGTTGACCTGCATGCAGCAATAGTTCAGGTGCTAAAGCTGTTCCTAATGTTGCTCAACTAAGACTGTCAGGTTGAGTTCAAATCTAAGGCTTCTTTGTTCTTCTATTCGCTAGGCTGCACTGCCACAGGGGATTGTACCATTTGTTTTTGCAAGGGAGTATGACTTACACCCCGATATACTCAGCACGGCGTATGTTACTTGCTCCTAGTCTCTAGTTTTACGTTGTACTTATGTGGTTTCACTATATGAAGTTGGATTCAGATATTGCCAGGGCTGACGATCATTTTGCATTTCAAATTCCAGGGTCATTTTTGGCATGCTGGTTGCCTTGCCAACTACTTTGCTATACTATGTTCTATTGGGACTATAGTGAACAAATGGGGGATGCATACATTTATGTGAGTGGCCAAAAGCAATGCAGCTCACCGGCCTGAAGCAGCTTAAATGGTCTGTAAAGAATGACCGATTGGGCTGCATCATGCAAACTGGCAGTACATCCTCATTGCTGGCTCCATTCTGGGAGTTTTGGATGGTGAAGGGTGGTGGAGATGCGTGTCAATGGACAAGATTTTGTGGTTAAAAGGATGGCTACATATGGAAGCAGTTCTTTGGAGGCTTTTCCTAGGGCCATCTATTGGCATTCCACAATTTTGCAGCCTGAAGCCATTACCGCAAGGGAAGAGAACCAGCTTATATCAGGTTCTCCATGACTTGTACATTGCTTCTTAAATAGAACAGGTGGCATTTTGTCTAATCCAGCTACCTTCTGGCTTACTGTGAGTCCTCAGGCTCATTGTCCTAGGCAAGTAGGAAACGAACGCAATATCGTCTGGAATTGTTGTAAAGGCTGTCATCATAGTTGTTGCCAAATAGTAATGAAGTTATACATTTGTCAGAGCTGGTAGTGCAGATCTACTTAAGTTAGATGGGTATATATGTGTGCATCATTTGTAAAATAGCCAATAGGTGAAGGAGAGAGAGAGAGAGAGAGAGAGAGAGAGAGAGGTTTCAATCCTGAAAAAGATGACCAGGTAAAATAACTATACATACATACGCACATATACACTTGCACGAGTGTGTAGTACCCATGGGGAGTGTAACCTTTTGCCACTTCTATCTACAATTTCTAGGATAGGACTAAGCCACAAGTTATCCATTGAATGCTCATACACAAAACTGTTGGCGCTCCTTTGAATCCACCAATGCATTGGTCACCCTGCTATTAACTCAGCTCGAAACCTAAGAGTATTACTGCCCATGCAGCTTGCAGAGCTGACAAGTGCTACTGCCCATACTGCTCCAAGCTGTTGGCATTCCTTGAATCCACCACTATATAGGTCAACTTGCCATTTACTCGGCATCAATATAAATGAAAGGGATTCAACCTGGTCATTGTAAACTTTTGCTGGCATTCTCTCTCTTTGGCTCTCATCACAATCCATTGTTTTTGCATCATCTTCTAATGTGATATGCTTAATGTCTTCCTCTTGTACAATGATCATGTTAGAGTGGAGACCTTATTTTGCATGTGTGACAAAATTCCCACTTCTTGTTGAATGCAAAACACAATCCTTTCTCCCTAAATTCCTAGAGCTTGTGAGGGAGGGAAGGGTTAAGTGCTTGCTCTCTAGTTTCTTGAAGAAGATATATGAGGATCATCATTCTTTTGTTTCCCACCATGAAATTTGTAAATGGTCCTAGTAGTAAAGATTAGGGTTACATAGATCGAGGTATAAATGGATCTTCAAGCACACGTCTACCTATGCAACACCTCATAAAGTTCAGCTGATTTGATGGCTCTACTAATCAAAGGTTTCAAAGAGAGCATGCCACAATGGAAGATAAAAAGGCACAGGAGGAAAATTTAATACAAATCTAAATCTATTGATGGGTTGACAGATTTGTCCACCCATGCACTCCTAAGAGCTTCAATGGTCAATCTAAATAGTTACTAGATAAAAAATAGTGAGTTTAGAGGATAGGAGTGCTCAATTGATATATTGGAGGATAGTAGTACTTGTACATATATAGTTCTGGAGGTTGGTTAGTCATAGTAGATGCATGTGGGTGGCTAGCCTTGACTCATTGCCTATTGATTTGATCGTTTCATTGACCACCACTTGTGTATGGCATATGATTATTATTTAAAAGAATATTTTATATATTGGCAACCAGTTGGGGGCTCCCATCCTTGAACTAGATACCTTGGGTTTGTAGGTTTACTTAATAACTTTCCATCCAATGTTAAAGTGCCTCAAGTACGTACTCGACTATCTTCATCAACTCTCTCTTGCCTAACCCATCTGTCAAGTCCACATAGGCTATCTCATAATCATGTAATCTACAAGGTTAGACCCCTTCAGTGTCTATATTGGGAACCCTACAAAACTCCAATGCACATCATGGTGTCTCCTCATTTGGGTCCTTAGAACATCGGGCACTTGGAACAAAGGCGAATAGAGGTGGGCATTTGAGTGACCTCGAACAACCTAAATATCTACTTGAAGGTGAACCACTCCTTTGGAATGATACTTAGTTGATGAAGATATCGAGCTAGTTGATTGCTCCCAAAATCCTCCATAAAGATATAATCACAATTTTCTTATGTAGAACAATACTCAACTCCATCTTCAATGAGCTCCTACCCATACTAACTTTTTGTGTAGTTGTGAAACACAAGGTTATTTGCAACTTGCCATGTCTTTGATTATCACTATGCTTGTTGCATGATTGGCATTCCCATGTTACCAAAAATCCACTTTAGTCAATGCTTCATAAGTAGTAAAGCTAATTGACTTGAGTTCCCATCTTTCCAAAAATCCTAGTATAACTTGTTACAACTTTTGTCAATGTCTTCCACTACCCAACTAGCACGGTCAATGTCTCCCACAAGTGGTAAGGATAGTATTATGCATAGGTGAAGAGTAGTCTTTATTGAAGATAATGTTAATGTGCTACCCCCCTCTACTATGCTTTAAGAACAATTACCCACAATTCAAGAAACCATAGAAGAGAGCAAGAGAGACAATAATGCACAATAAGATAATGGGTACAATCTCCCCCCATGCATGAGTGAACATTTCTCTCATACATGTGCTAAGTGCTCTGCACCTAGATTTTTGCAGTGCTTCGCATTGGTGATTTATTGGTGCTTCGCATCGGTATTTCTCATAGTGCTTCACACCAAAGTTTGACGCACCAATGATAGTAACAATTAGAGTATTTTGCATCCTAATGCATGTGTCATGTGGCAAGGGGTTTTGTGGGTGGTTGGATCATAAATAAATCAACCATGGGAGATCCCAAAATTGTGTTATGCATAAGTATTTATGTATTTAAGAATATAGCTTCACATATATGTAAACATGTCTTAAAAATGTAAAATTTTAAATGAGATACTTAGATGTGTCTAAAATAAATGTAAGCATATTGTTCACATTGCTCACGTGAATTTAACTTATGCATGTATATGTATACGAAAATATAAGAACTATCCCTATATATAGTAATATTAAAGTACTATAAGTCACTTAAAGACATCTTTAAGAATTTTAGGAATCATTCTAGTTTTATTTTTTTAAATGAACATAAAATAGTATTGTTTTTGTTGATTTGATCTATCAAACATTGTGCCATGCAAACTCTACAAATACAAGCCTTACGAGCATGATTGCATATATGTATGTATGTATGTATGTAGAGAGAGAGAGAGAGAGAGAGAGAGAGAGAGAGAGAGAGAGAGAGAGAGAGAGAGAGAGAGAGAGAGAGAGAGAGAGAGAGAGAGAGAGAGAGAGAGAGAGAGAGAGAGAGAGAGAGAGAGAGAGAGAGAGAGAGAGAGAGGTAAAACTATGGCACCATTGGAGCATGGTCTTCAACTTTAATCTAGCTCTACATATTAACGTTATTGTTTGATATGGAAAAACAACTTTAGATATCTAGTGCTCCTTTATAATATTGGATATATATCAAATCCTCCAAAACCTTGAGAGGTTTAACTAAGAATGTAGGAATTGGTGTGATCTCAAAAGAGTGTGGTGTTTAGAAACACTAGCATAACACCACCTCTGGCTCTATATAGATGATTGAGCAAGGTCACTACACATTGTTTTGGCCAAAAACAAGTTTATGTCCTTCTTCTCACTACAAATTGGCTAGTGAAGATCCCATGAAGATTCAAGATGCATGTTTATTCCTCCTTAATGATGGTTTTGTTCAACTTGCAACAACAAGTACTGCATATTAGAATGGAATTGGATCATATTATTATTCACTCTTTGCTAAAACTAGGCATTGTCCTACCCATAAGCTCAAATATGCATTTTGTAGCTTTGATATGACATGCTTTTGCTGTAACTCCACTTATGAAATGACCACTAGCATATATCAAGCGAGTACTATAAACAATAGCATGCTGATCACTCAAGTTCCTTATTTTGTGGGTCATTTTCAAGAAGTTTAGTTATTCAATTGTTGACAATAGTGGCACACCAAACATGGATGCTCGCATTGTTGGATCCTTGCTTATTGAGTCCACTTCTTTCTTTCTCCCTCTTGCTTGAACATAATCCAGCTTGTTACCATACATTGACATGTGTGAAGATGCACAAGATGAGCTTTCCACTTCATCTGAATTGTCGTTAAGTTCTTCTCACAGAAACTAGGAGGTGAATTGATTCCATTCTTCCATTAGATCTTGAAACTCTAAAAATAGGCCATGATTCTCTATGATCTAGATGATTGAGTGAGATAATAGACCTAATGCCATCTGTATTATTTAGATTTAAAAGGTAGGGTAGAAGGTCATTGCACAATATATTCTCAGACCTCCCCTAAAAACTTTTAGGATAAAGACAATTATCTATTGGATTAATACATATCGTGAAAGGGCTATCATCAATAAGCAATATATTCTTTCTTTTGGAAATATTTTTGCATTGGTATCAAACCCTCAACAAAGGCTTAACCATAGCTTCAACATTAGGCTTATCTTGCCTATACACTTTTCGAGGGTTATAAATGTAGCAATCTTCATGTCCCCACATTATAAAGAAAGGGTATTGTTAATATGCATGCTTTTCAAGACTATTCACATAAGTGGAAACATTCTTATGTAGCATGGTTGACCAAATGCCAACATAAAAGTACTGACGGATTTTTAAGGAAGTCATTGCCTTGTTATCTTCATTTGAATCCTTCAATGCTAATAACTCCTCATTAGAAACCTTGAAATCTTTTGAACCACTTGCACTCTTGGCATTTGTTTCTTTGATAACTTTTCTTGGACTTGATCTTTTGAACCATTTACATTGTTAGCTTTTTGCCTTTTTGATAAATTTTCTTGTACGTGATCTTTTGAACCACTTGCACTCTTGGCATTTTTCCTATTTGATAACTTTTCTTGAATATGCTTAATACTAGAATCATCCTTTGCCTTTATCTTCTTAATCATGAGCACTTGCACGTTTTGCTTTCGGAAACCTAATTTGCCATCACCTTGAATTTCACTTGCATGAAGGACTTTAGGCACCTTGTTTTCTTTACCTTCCCTCTCACCATGTTATGAAGAGCTTGCATAGGTCACAATTGCTTTGCCTTTCTTCTCCATAGCCTTCTTCGCTTGAGTCTTTGTGGTCTTCTTGCCATGATGTGCTTTCTTAGCTTCTTCTTTAATCAATTTGTAAGTTTTATCCACCTTGATTCTAGGAGTGGTGCTTTTAATTCGACTCATTGTTTCAAGAGCATCCAATATAAAGACTTCTCCACGTGATTGCATGGTAGTTGCTATGTTAGTACTAGAATCCATTTCTGTGAAAGAAAAGGAGCATTTCAAGCTTTACAAATAATATTGGCTATGCCAACTCTTTAATTGAATAAAAAATATCAACATAGACAACTTCAATAGAGGCTATATCTCATGAAGATTGAGTTTAAGTTCACGCATGTTTTGTATGTGGTAGGTTTAGCTAGTGTTGAGATGTAGCCTCACTTTCTAGTTCTATCCTTGCACATGAAGATGAGGCTTGAACTTAAAACTTAAGTTTAAGTCTCACTTGCTACTTCTACATCGGCATGTAGAGGTAAGACTCAAACTCACATTTGAGCCTCACTTGCAAGCTCTAGTGTAGCACATGGAGTTAAGGCTCGAACTTAAGCAAACTTAAGCTCGAGCCTCAATTGTAGAGGCAGGTGAGGCCCAAAATCAAGTTCATGCCTCAATTGTTGATTGTTAGAGCAACACAAGCTCATAAAGAGAACACTCTATGGAGGCTCACCTTCTGGCTCTACCCTTGACCATGAATGTGAGGCTCAAACTTAAGTTCAAGCCTCATTTGCTACTACTATACTAGCATGATAGCTCTATGGTAGAACATGAAGCTCATGTCTCACTTGCTAGCTCCACACTAGAATAGGGAGATGAGAGTCAACAAACTTAAGCTCGAGCTTGACTTGCTTCCTCTACACTAGTAGAGGGAGGTGAGGTCCAAATTCAAGTTCATGCCTTAGTAGCTAGAGCTACACTAGCACATGAAGGAAATGCTCTATCGAGGCTCACTTTTTGGCTCTGCACTTGACCATGAATGTGAGGCTACAAACTTAAGTTCAAGCCTCACTTGATATTGCTATGCTAGCATACGAAGGCAAGGCTTAATCTTAAGTTTGAGTCTCACTTGTTGATTCTACACTTGCATATGAAGTTAAGGTTGGAAAAGCCTCACTTTTGCTGATTTTACACAAAAAATTGAAGGTGAGGCTTTAACTTAAGTGGCTTAGTTTATAGGGTTCCACGAGCACATGGAGTGAGGCTTGAACTTAAAGTTCAAGCCTAACTTGCAACTATAAACTAGTTGGGATTGGTAGATTCAAAGTTAGTTTTTATATTTGGGCTAGTTCGATCCCTTAATAGCTACAATGTGTTGTTGAGGATCATACATAGGCTCTGGCCTCACTTGATAGCAAGTCTCACTTTCTAGTTTATGTTACCTTAATAGAGGATAACACTTGTGAGTTTAAACTAGTATAGAGAGGTTGAAACTCCCATGCCTCAAAAGTGTAAGCGTACTATTCATGATTGCCTAAAAGCTAGTCATATAGTGCGGAAGCTTCACAATATAATCCCAATTCCATGTTATCATAAGGATTGGAGGAGTTGAGGAGTGAGCAATCATTGTCAAGAAAAAAGGGTACACACTCTGTCTAAGTAAGTAAGTTTTTCTAGCTTGTTACTTTTGAACAATCATTTGTTAGTAAAACCAATTTTTAATAATAATGTTAAATGAAAACTTAGATTAGATATTAGTGACTTATTTTTCTTATTATAGTGTGCTAATGAGCAATGACAACATGCTATTATGAACTTGGAAAATAAGGCTAGAGACTAGCAAACGAAGATTAGGGAGAGATGAGAGAGGAGAGAAAAGTAATTAGAAAATATTAATTACATATTAATGATAGATTAGTGATGGACTAGGAAGGATTAGTGATAAATTAGGAAGGAGAGAGACAGATGTAGGTTGGAGGAAAGAGATAGGTGAAGAGAGATGGACGGAGATGAAAGGTGAGAAGGATCGAAGCTTGCACTCGAGAGCTATGGCGGGAGAGCAAGAGCAAAAAAGAGAGAGACAAGAAATGGGAACTCCAATAGTCACAATGTGTGACCGGGCCTTCCTTTATTCAAACTGTCACTAAAAGAATAAAGAGTAAAGTGACGGTGACAGGCGCCCGCCACCTGCAGTGTGCAATGGCGGTGACTGTCAGTGTAGTAATACACGGGCGGCTAGGCAGAGGCACCTTTATCCCCAACAGGAGAGAGACAGAGATACATATTAGTTACAAGGCCGGAGAAAAGAGATGGATGTAGGTTGTTGGAGGAAGGAGAGAGACCGCTACACACGTTAGTGACGAGGTTGGAGGAAGGAGAGAGATGGACATAGTAGACAAGGTTGGAGGAGTGAAGCTAGTTGTCGATTTAGATTCGATGACTGGATGCAGACAAGGTTGGACAATGTGAAGGCGATGTCGATGGACAATATAATTATGTATGCAATGCACATCATGATAGACAAAAGTACTCAAGTCTTGCATTGACCTTTGGTTCGATGCGACCTTTGGTCCAACATCATTTTAGATGAAATTTTCAACATCCTATTACTATATGACAAATAAAATTTCACCCCAATATCTTGCAACCATGCAACAAAGTGATCCTCAGGTACTATCACTCTCATATTTTGTGTAAGATTCAAAACTTTATATATTTCCATAGATTGAAATAATATAGTGTCATACCAACAATATTCTCATGGGTACTCTTTGGTACAACAAGCAATATTTGCCAAAAATCTCCACAAAGAAAAATAACCTTACTACCAAATGGTTTATAACACTACATTATATCCTTCAGAGTTCTTTCAAGTGTTTCAAAGGGTGTAATGGTGCATCATTGGAGTTTCATTCCAAACAATAAAGTTAGTCTCCTTTAACAATGCTGCAAGGTCCCTTTGAATATTTATATTGCATGTAGAATGATTATTTGGTTATAATATTTTGAATGGGTTTTATGTCTATATAGTGAAAGCAACACAGTAATAAAAGAGGAAGGATGTCATAGCTATGGTAATGCAACCTTGACTACAAAGCTTTGCAAGTAAACATATATATAGGAATGGTTTTCTTCAACCGCCTAGGCCATCCAAGAAAAATTTTTTACTCGAACCAAAACCAGCAACATTCATTATTTACTATGAAGAAGCTTCCTTGCCCATCATTAAGCATACCTTCCATATCTAAGATTTTTTAATTATTCTATTTTGTCATAAACTTATTCATCAAGGATCAAAAGGTTTGTACGGACTTGCATGCTAATCTCAAGTCATCTGTGATAGTTAGCTAAAGTACACCCATTTTGATATAGAAGTTTTGAAACATGTATCAAAGCTTGAATACTAGCCACATCTTGTAAAAAATCATTCTTTCCAATTTTGCAAAGACAATCATTGTATTATATATTTTGTTAGTGGCACCAAAAACTCTTTCCAAAGTACACAATTCTTTAAACAAAACAAAAAAATTCAATCATACCTTTTGCTAAGGCCACGCCATCCGTAAGCACATCTCTTGATGAAAATGGCTCCATTACTCCTCAGAAAATATTGATGGTCTCTTATTCTCCTTGATGATCGCATAATTTTTTTTTTTCAAATAGTTGAGCAAAAAGCATGTGATGATCAAGTAGAACAAAAGGCCACATTTATATTTGTCTATAATTTAAGTCATCATGATTCATAATCCTATATAATGAAAATTTAGATTCAAAATATACTTGTGAATATTCTAGTATGGATGTGAATAGAAGTTGTGACATTGCTAGTTGTTGGATGCCCATATTGGTTGAGAAATAGTTTTGTTCTTAAAGGAGAATGTATCTATTAGTGCATAGTGAGTGACTGTTTTAAACTTGTGGAATAAGCTTTAAAAAAGGCTTTATACTAGACAATGCAATATTCATAGTGTCTTTTAGTAGCACTATAGGCTACTATTGAAGCTAGTTTTGGTAGAGGGTTTGAGAAAGATTTGGAGCTCAAAATGACTAGGATTTGAAGAGCTATTGTGTTCTATAAGATAGTGCTTCTAATACTTAATGGAGATAGTTGTAGAAGGTAGTGTGGTATGGTAGAGGTAACTCATTAAAGGAAGGGAGAGAGCACTTGCACTGGAGCTAGCTATGGTGAACATTTTTAAAGGAGAGAATATGTGCTCCTTTGGGATCAAGGAGCACACATCCACAAGAAGAAGAAATCACCAAGATTGGTGGTAACTTTGGAGCTCATCAACCAACCATCTAGATTATAGCATAGTGAGTTTTAGTTGTCTCAGTCTACTTTCTTTTCATTGATTTCAATGGCCGAGCTCAACTATAGAGTAAATTATATGGTTAGGCTAGGTTAGTGAAATGAACAAGGCATGGATACTTTGCATTGTAAGAGGCCATGAAGAATATATAGTCCATCATTTGATATGTGTAAGTCCATCTAAGTCTGACAAATCATAATTGCTACAATGGTGTTTTCTTAGGCTCTTACTAGAAATCTGAATGTCTATCAAGCTAGATGCAAAGTTCTATCATAGTGAGTCATGTATCTTTTGCAAGTTCTTTAGCTATTGTGCAAACTAAATATCAAAATAACTAGACATTATGTCAAATGGGGGCAATAGATAGATATCCTCACCTAACGGTGATTTTGGTTCTTTAGGCAAGTAATTATCTAGGCTTTGCTTTACCTCTACTTCCTTTTCTTTTGAGAGGATTGGGTATCCTTAGCCTTAAAATCACTAGTACTAGAATGTTATTCCAATTATGAGTCCACAAGGATTTTCATATTGCAATCTTAGATCTTAGGTAAGTCATTTTTCTTTGGTGGAGAAATGTGAGTTGTGGAGGGTGGCTATTGTTCTTGTGGCTCCTTAATTATGCATTTAGTAGCTTTATTGGTTTGGTCATTTAGCTTCTACTACATGTTTTGAGCAAGAGATGGGGGTTGTTGATACTCTACTCAAAAGAATAAGCTTGAAAAGAGACATTGTACTAGACAATGCATAGAAAAGAAACAAAAAAATCCATTGTCTAATATTCATATTGTTTTTACACCAATAAATTTTCTCTTTGTGATGTTGATTTGAATGTATTTGAAATCCATGAAGATGCTTTTGTAGATGATGACAGGCATTACAATGACCCATATTGGCTTGGTAGTGATGATGAGCTTGTGATATGTGTATGGGATAATGCATAGCAATGGACAAAGGAAGACATTTCGAAAGTGTATCTTCAACCCCTCCAAGCACTAAGGGCAAGCGACTTGGAGATTGATTGGGAGGCCACAAAAGATTGTGAAATCAAAGTAATAAAGGGTTTTGATGTAGATGCATGTGAAGATAAAAGTGCTTGTAGTCTAGATGATGATCATGATTTGATTATCGATGCATGTGAGAACATAGATGTGTTTTTTGAATGCAAAAAAGAAGTGATGCATAGTGATGTGTGTCAAAAAGTATCAAGCAATACTAGTATGCAAGTCCCCTCTCCCTCGACCTTCATAGATCAATTCAACTCAAGAAACCCTAGCTATAACGAATCTGAACATTACATTGCCTCCTTGAGAGTAATGTTATCCAAGACTCGCTTATGGCTCCAACTGTTGAGAGTGTAAGCATGTGAACTCTCCTTATGCTGGAGGGGATGAGGCTAGTTGAGTGTGAACGGTCTTGAGGGGAAGGGGAAACCCTAACCCTAGCCAACTGGGGCTATATAAATAGCCCATGGGTTTACATCAACTGATGAGTGAGAGTGACACAAGTTGTACTTTCATGAGCAAGTGAATAAGCAAGACTTGTTCTTGTACTTGTGAGCTCTTCTTTCCCTCTTGTGCACACTTCAATCTTTGCTTCCACTTTGATTTTCCACATGGTATCAGAGCCATCTCTAATCCTTCAGCTTCCCTCAACCTCTTTACACACCTAACTGCACAAGAAGATATTTTTCCTTCTCATTTACATTCTTTTCCACCTAGCTAGCTAGACCCACCTTTGTTGGAGGACTTGGGGAGAGCAAAGGAGAGCATTTCAGGTCCTGATTCCTTCTGGAGATCTTCTCCCAGGTGAAGGTGCTTGTTAACCCTCAAACGAACAAGGTGGAAAAGCTGAAAAATCTAAAGCAGAAGACGAGGCCAAGGCAAAAGTGAAATAGAAGACGAAGGCGCGCCAAGAAGAATCTGGAAACACAAGAAGTGTAGAAAAGTCCTAAATCAAGGAAAAAGACGCATGAGAAAAAGCGTGAGTCTATACTATTGTAAAAAAGTGCAAGACGCACCATGATTTATTTTAAGAGTGCCGGGTTCTCACCCGTGCAATTTGTAAATGTAGACGGGCGGTGGAAAGGAAGCTAGGAAAATAGGAGGACAATGGGAAAAAGGGCCTAGTCCACATCCGGCCATGTAAAAAAGGGGATAAGGGGATGACCACCCAAAAGGGATTTAGGATTTTGTATATAAAGTTGAAAAGTGAATGAGAAGCTCATTCTTGTGTGTGGCCAAAAGTGGTTCTCCTCTTCTTCTTCTTCTTCTTCTTGTTCCCATGCAATTCGGACCTGTTAGACCGAATTTGGATTTTTTCAAATTTTAACATGTAGATCCTGAAACTGACCGAGAGACCATATAGAGCTGAAACCACATCATAGGTCTATCATTGGGTTGGAATCTAGAGCAAGTAGTTCAAAACTTGGCTATAAATGGTCCTTCAAATTGTGCATGGCATTTACCATAACGGCCCTACGGGTCCAAATTAGATCCTAGTGTAGTAATGGCTATGCACAAGCATAAATCCTCACTTGCAAAAGAGCAACCAAAATCCCATACCCAAACAAAGACAAACAGAGACCCTAGAACCTCAATGGGCCAATCTAGCCTACAAGGGAAAAATGGCCATACCATAAAAACATGTCTAGATTGCGGCCGGACTACATCTAGTCAAAGCGGAAGGCAACAACCTCAAGCTACAACTGCAAGGATGACTAGACATGACAGTCCTGACGATAGATGCTCCTTGAATAGCTTTGCACAGACAACCCAAGACATCAGTGGGGAATCCACATATGGTTGTGCAGTTAGGGACTCAAGGGCATGTATTAGAAGGCTTAAATTTACAAGCCAAGACCTGGAAGATGAAGACATAGTACCACCTGCTTATATTAGGGTCAAACTCACCGCAAAAAGAGAACATAGTGTTGATGCTCTCATCGATGAAGGGGTAGATTTTAATATCTTGACCTATGAAGCATGGACTCTGCTAGGCCAACCAGAGCTCACACCGACTAATGCAACTATTAGTCCATATGGGGGACACCCACAAGCACTCATAGGAAAGTGCAAAATCCTTGTAACTATTGAAACTGAAAGCTTGCCTATCCTATTCCATGTCCCTCCAAATAGTGCTAATTGCAGAAAGAAAACCCTCCTAGGACGACCCTTCAAAAGGGCAACCAAGTGTGAGGCTGACTATGTCGCATAGAGGATACAACTTGACGCTACCGGGTGTGAGGATAATTACAACCTTTAGTAAGGGTGACCTCATCAAACCTCGAGGGAAAGACATGGAACATTCCGACATGCCAAGCAAGCCTAGTGATGAGAGCAAGGACTTGTTGAACGAGTTGCTACAAGCGCATGTTGAACAAAGAGAACCAGTGAGTGAGGCCAAGCTTGAAACAAGAAGGTCAGGAGACAATGCCAAGGGTAGGCTTTGGACTTACAAACATCGTAGAAGACCACGAAAGAAGCCCAAGCCTTGTAGATGAAGGCACCGATGGAGAGCTAGCACAACACCGCGATGGATATCAAAAGCATTGCTATGTGCTCAAGGGTATTATGCAAGTAATTGATGGATTTGGGTACCAAAACCCCCTACTAAACCACCTCTATCAGCTAAAGGCTAGATTACATCAAAAGCAAAGAAGCACAGGAGGAAATCTAAGAGAAACTCCAGGTCTCGGGGCAAGAAACCAAACATGAGTGTTCGAAAGGAAGAGCCTCAGCCTACCATGCTTAATAAGCAGATGTCAGATGTAACCATTGAGCGTGCATAAAGACCACTAGTGCTCAAGGAGCTTTTGACTTCCCAAGAGGATAATGAGCACCACAGGCACGCACAACGCTGCTCATAAGAAGGCTGATTGCTCAACAAAGAAAATGGCACAATCGTCTAATAGCCACGAGAAAATCTTTCAGCTAGTGCCAAGTCCACCTAAGAGTCCCAGATCTCCTACACCCTCTTTTCCTAAATGAACACAGGAAGCACAACAACAATCGTCAAGTATAGCTGCTCAATCCCAATCTCTATCTCCATCTAAGCTTCTAAATGTCCAAGAGGTGGGATATGCATATGCTTGTGAAATCTATTGTGACTAGCTCAACTGATGCTCGATCCGCACAAGTGAATGTACAAAGGGAAACAAAAGACACAACCACTTCCAATCCGCCTAAGGACTCGACATTGCAGTTAACTAATAGTAGCATGGCCACTGAACGAACCACTACTACTTCCAATCAGGAATCATGGAAATCATAGCCTCGAGTCGTGACGATACCTTTGATGGAAGGCGTCCTAGGCCATTCACCTGTGAAAGAGGTGTTGCAACCAACATCTTTGACATCCTTGGCACTATCAAAGCACCTGAAGCCTAGGTTTTGAGGAGAGATCTCTCAAAGAGGTGGCCAAGGAGAGGGCGCATCTGACCAATCAACCTAGCAAGGCTATTTAGCAAGCCGCAGCCATGTCCCATAAGGACACACTAGAGAAAGAGAATGCTGAGGCTTAACCAAACACATCAACGGTTGACCTGGTTCAGGGTCCTGAGTCCTTAAAGGATGTACCGCAATTACCCAAGAAAAAGAGGAGAAAACAACGGCAGTTGCTAGTGGCTGTAGACACCAAGAAGATTGAGACCAAGAGTGCTGATGAGCTGAGGAATAAAGCATCGAGTCCATCTATCAATGAGCCCATTGCCATCTCTCCTAACAACGGAGAAACCTTAGACACATCCATGTGCTCTGAAAAATCAAAGTAACCATTACCATCAACGGTTTCTTGCAATACTCAATCCATCGACAATAGAACTCGCATTGACCAATCAAGATTGGATACAACACTGTCACAACAGGGTGACAAGAGTATATTGGTCACATCCAAGGAGAACCATGACACAATAGCAGCAAGGCCTCAGGAGAAACATGGAAACCTTGAGGATATAAGCAATCCTAGCGTTGATCAATCTTACTCATCTAGGCCCGACCCCCCCAACTATGCTTAAGCCTAGAAAAAATCCCAGAACCTTGCAAGAGATAGCAATTGAGCAAGCCCTCATCGAACATAGAAGTGTTGCAGAATGCTTAACTGAGTTGGATGCTAAACTCAAAGTATTCGCACGTGTCTACGTCCTTGCAGACATGGGTGCATTCCCTAAGGAGCAACTTGAGGAATACTTGCCATTTCCCCTATCTTGGGAAGAGTAAGAACATCTTGATGAGCACTATGACAGGCTCCTGCATGAACACATGCGACTTAGCTCTAACGAGGAAGCTGACAAACTATGCTTAACTATGACATTCAATGATGTGCTCTGCCAACCAAATCTCTTAGAGATAGAGCAACTAAAGTGACAATCAGAGAGTCAAAGTCAATTTGAAAAATGTTGGTTTGAAAATCGCGTTACAATGGCCGAACTAGGAGCCTAGATTATGACAGTCTCAGAGGAGCGATTGGCCAAATGGCGGTCTCAAAGAGACCCAATCTATGTGGCGCCAACTTCCTTTCGAGTACTGACTACCATTCGGGGTACGGACTTAGCTAGAACTAGCCAAGAGAACTCTCTGGCTGATAAGGTTCTCACTAAGGAGGAGTTACATGTTGCCAGTAGACTCGGACAATGTACCATGCTACTCGATGTTGCAAAATATCTATTGTTATTATTGAGTAAGCTGCCACAAGTATTGGATGCGTGTGCCACACTCCAGTACAATCCTGAGTTCTACAATTGGTTTTTATCCTCATGAAGTGACATGGATTCGTAAATATGTACATAAATAAACAATGAGTTTTGTGACCATGTATAGATAATATCAACACACACAAGCAATGATAGTCAAGCGCAGGGAGAAGAGTTGGGTTTGACAGGCTGAGCTCCTCACGTCCTCCTCTCACCACACATCTAGAAGTCGTGTGACCATTCCCGCCTCTAGGTGGAAGGCATGCAACCCTCATTGCCACCATAGGAAGCCCTAACCAACACCTCTGAGGGCGTAGACAGGGTGCCATCCCTTTCTATACGTTTTTCCCCTTTTTGGTCTATCCTTTTGAGGATGAGCCCTACTCCACTCCATCACAACTAGTCCACACAACTTGGCATAAGCCAAGATCTAGCTGGAATACACCCCGTAGTCGAAACAGGATGAATATCATCACGAGGGCTATCTCTGTACAACAAACACTGCATGCCTCACCTCACCGCACTCCTCCTCATATGCGCTTGATAATCCACTGTTTAATCCCTTTCATGCAAATAATTCTATTCTGCCTCAAAGCCTAACCTTGGTTCACATTTTGCAAATTTCCCCACAGTAGCCGTCATGAATGCAGCTGGCATGCAAGGAAGCTCTTCTCCGTAGAAGGGAGCATAAGGCACTAGCGCCCCCACCAAAATGCTACGTGCCTACTCTAAAGAGGTACGCATAGAAAAGAGGCCCCAAGAGACACTGCCCAGGACACATGCCGAAAACTCCCCAAGCCAAGAGGACAAAGGCTCAAGGGAGCACTCGAAGTGTGGCAACACCGACCGTGCAAGCCCCCACCAGACGCTCGGGCACCAAGTGCTCGAAAGAGGAGAAGGTAGCTAGAGACAAGCGGGAATTTGATGAAT
This sequence comes from Lygodium microphyllum, assembly GCF_053477565.2. Classification (NCBI taxonomy): domain Eukaryota; kingdom Viridiplantae; phylum Streptophyta; class Polypodiopsida; order Schizaeales; family Lygodiaceae; genus Lygodium; species Lygodium microphyllum. The sequence continues at coordinate 130,395,983 of NC_141140.1, read as the reverse complement.
TGTTTAAAAGCATTTTTGAAATAGTTGCGGCTAGGGACTATACCATTCGGGTCCCAGTCGATATCTTTCCCACCCAGCCTAACAGGAGCCCACCACTAGCACAGCCCCAGTCGTTTGATGACCCAAATTCACCACGCCTCATACAAATAGAATAGGCCCTATGTGTATAAGCTGCTTGCCAAATGCCATTCTGTCATGACTTTTTGTCCTTAAGTGGTTAAAGGGGCAAGCTCCCCAACTGTATAAATCTCCCTTACCTACTACTAATATATGTCACGTCTTTAACAAGCGCCGAGGATATGCATCGTAGTTAGCACCATAGGATTTTTATAAAGTAATATCTTGTTGTGTTGCATCTATCACTATAATTGATACATGTGACTTGCATATACTCTCATGAAGTGTCAAGTGAATGCAGGACAATACAGGTCCTTGTATGAGAGTGTTCAGTGCCCAAGTCATAGCAAGACCAACAATCTCACAAGGAGCCATGACAAAGCCTCACTGCCAAAAGCGAAAATCACCCTTGCCGATCGCCCACATCGCATGGCCCAAAGCATGATTAGTGGCCACTCTCTCTTTCTAGGTCAACCTCTACACCTGGCACTCACGGGGCAGCTGTTACCTCAATTGTACCAACATCGCACATGACAAAGAGGTTTTGCAAAATCTCTAGTGTATCTCCCCATCTCAATAACTAATCCTCTAGCAACAAGGCTAGGGCACAATCATCGCTGTAATATCCATTTCTTGAGCCTTCGAATGTCGACAATTCCCAATCCAATTGAAAGGCTGATAGCCTCAACGTATTGGAATGGTTGTACTCATATTATTCTCTTTAAAAAAAAAGAGAAGGAAAAGAAGAAAAAGAAAAAGAAAAAGAAAAATCAAGCACTCACAATCGCAGCATGACACTTAGGGGTCCTCAAATTAGGTACGCCTAGTGACCTTGGTCGGGTGGCTCCATCCCTAGTTTCCTAGCTCTCTACACATCCCCCACAATTATTCAGGGCACATCAAGGGCAGGACATACCTAGGGAGCTTGTCTCGCCTATGGTTAGACCTGTCACCCTAACCCAATTGCATGATTTCTTTTTGCATCCGCCTTAGTACCCGCCTTAGTACCATTGCAATGGATCGTGGTAAGCACCATACGCATGGCCATGAAAAGTACACCATACTCGTCAAGCAAGCCCAGTAGCTACTAGCTACCGAAAGTTCGGTGTCAATGTGTTCGATTATGCTACATCATGCTGTCACAACGCAAAGAATGTCTCATACACCTTCATGTGTACTTCTCCTCAACATGGCCAACTTTACTTCATCCACAGTTGTTACGAGGAACTAGCCCACGGTCTTCTAACTACGTAATATCTAAGTATGCATGAGCACTCACATAATATATGCACCTGAAATATCTAACACAGTTTGGATCCTCAAGTGCAGGACAATACTCTCAGCTTGCTTAGAGTTCGAATTGTCTCCCAAACTAATTGAATTATGTCTTGTGCACGATAAAGAAGACTAGCACTACCTCGAGGGAGAGACTACCCATTGCAGGTATAGAAAACTCCCACGAAAGTGTCATTCATCCTTCATCAACACTCAACTCTGAATTCTTATCCTTTATCATCATGCAAGCCCACCAAGAATCGTTGGCCGCAGAATCCCCACAAACCACCACCTGTGCTAGCCCCCAGCGCAATTCCCAATAGCGAATAGCCCTACCCCCAACTCCAACCACCCTACCACTAGCCACCCACTCCAACAATGTGTCCCCAATGACCTTCATCTACCCACCACTAGAAATCCTCCAAGGCAACCACAGACATCCTTGCCACCCACGTCTTCGGTGTTTGCTAAAGCTTGCTACCTACGACAATGAGTGCCATGGGACTAGCACTCGTCTAGGAAGGGGGTAATGTTAAACCTCAAATGAACAATGTGGAAAAGCTGGAAAATCTGAAGGAGAAGACAAGGCCAAGGAAAAAGTGAAACAGAAGATGAAGGCGCGCTAAGAAGAATCTGGAAACACAAGGAGTGTAGAAAAGTCCTAAATCAAGGAAAAAGGCGCATGAGAAAAAGTGCGAGTCTATACTGTTGTAAAAAAGCGCAAGGCGCACCATGATTTATTTTAAGAGTACCGGGCTCTTACTCGTGCAATTTATAAATGTAGACGGGAAAGATAGGAGGACAATGGGAAACAGGGCCTAGGCCACAGCTGGCCATGTAAAAAAGGAGATAAGGGAATGACCACCCAAAAGGGATTTAGGGTTTTGTATATAAAGTTGAAAAGTGAATGAGAAGCTCATTCTTGTGTGTGCCCAAAAGTGGCTCTCCTCTTCTTCTTCTTCTTGCTAGCTTGAGCTTGTGCTTGAGAGAGGGAGTGTGAGAGTGTGAGGGAGTGAGTGTGTGAGGGTGAGGGACCGGGGAGGAGAAGCTCTCCATCTTCTCCTCTCTTCTTCTCTTCTCTTCTTTTCTCTTCTCTTCTCTTCTCTTCTCTTGTCTTTCTCGTGGCAATGGAGCTTGGAGTGTGGATCTTGAGGATGGAGCTTGCTTGAAGCTTGCACTTGGATCGTGGAGCTATCGGAGTGCGCGGGAGAGGAGGTAACTCGATCGACATCATGGAGGTAAGCTCACTACACTCATGGATAGATAGCGCGTCGGCTATGTGAGAGGTAGCCATTAGTGCTTGGCTTGGAATGCTTGAAACAATAAGTGGTTTGTGGGTCTTAGCAGATGAGCGAGAGCTCCTACAGTGCTTCACCATGGCGCGTTAAACACGGAGATTAGGCAATGTGGAGGGCAACATTTCAGTTTCTTCCAAATCTGGCGTAGATTTTGCTGACACCAATTCAGCCCCTTGGCGTGGCTTATAGTGGGTGCAATCCTAATGGCTATCATAGGGCTATTGTAGCCCCTATAGTGGACCATCTTGACCTAAGAGGGTTTTTCCTAATTCCTATCCTACTGTCTGTTGTGACCAAAACCCTAACTGTGGGTCTTCTGGCAGCCATAGCCAAGAAGCTTTAAGCTTCCTATTTTTCAAAATTTTCAATCTAGAAATCATTAACAGTGATTTTAATAACTGAAGCACATGCTATAAAGTGTATTCGTGATTTTTGAATAGCTTCAACACTCGAAGGACACCATAAGCTCATCGAGAAGCCTGCTCTCAACACCAGAAGTATCTCACCAAGCTTGATAAGGTAAATACCTAAACATCTCAAGTGGTCTTAATCTTGAGATGAGTACTTCTAAGCACTAAAAAGGCATTTAGTGACATTAGTACTACAGCCTTATGTCGAAACATGAATATTGATGTGATTGAAATATCCTTGGACTCTTCACCAAGTGTTAAAGTTATTAATCGACCTTGCTCAACCAAATGTTCATTCACTAAACCACAAGGTGGGGAGGAGCCAGAAGTCAATCAAAGTTCACCTCATTGAAACCCAAGAAAATAGTAAAACTTAAATCAAGGGTTGTTCGAAGGAAAGCATTGCCAAAATCTTACCTTGAGGTATTACATATGTATGATTTCCAACCTTTTTTATCCTTACAGCTTTAAAGTTGGTTATCATTTGTAAGGCTATCAATTCTATTAGTTGGTTCGTACTTGGCCATTTGTAAAGGACTAGACATTGCCATTGCCTAGGGCAATAGGTAAGACCTTCCTATTATGGCCATGGCTTATGCAGATGTAAGGCCTCAAATTCGTAGATTTCCATTCCTAGCAAGTCTTGGTGAAATATAAAATGATGGAATGGGACTACTGGCCCTTCATAAAAGGGACCAAAGTTATTGATCCATCAAATCCACTTGATATAGAAGATGATGAGCGAGTTGAAGCCATCATCATGCTTCATTTGGATGAGCCCCTAATTCATCATGTTGACCAAATCTCCACTGCCAAGGAGAAATGGGATGAGCTTGAAAGGCTCTATGGTGCTACAGGGAAGAACTCTAAGATTTTTCTAAAGATTGAATGTTTTAGCTTGGAGTATAAACAAGGAGAAGACCTAAGTAAGTTTATTTCACATATGAAGGGGCTCATGGCACAGCTAGTCTCAAGCACCATTTGTGATGAAGATGCCATTGCCATCCTTCTGAAGGCTGTAAAGAAGGTCTTTCCAACCCTTGTTACTACCCTTACCAATATTTCTAATCCAACTTTGGAAAGTACCATCCACTCATGTCTGGATGAAGAGAAGAGGAACCATAACGAAGGCACTTCAGCATCTACTTTCCATGAGCAAGTGTTAGTCCATATAGTTTCTACAAAGTGCTATTTTTGTCATAAAAAAGGGCATATTGTAAGTAATTTTTGGAAGAAGTACCCAAAAAAAAAAGTGTAATAAATTCAAAAAGACTAGACATATCACAAGTAAGTAGCCTAGTGTTCCAGAACTACCCAAGGAATTGGAGGCTAACTTTGCCTTCCAATCCATTGAAGATCGACTCTTTTGAGTCTTGTAAAACTCTCTACCTATAACCATCTTTTGTAGCCTGATTTATAAAAGCATCTCATTTTGGATTAAGGGGGGGCATCCTGTCATGCTTTATCCAATGCCACTTGGCATTAAGGGGGGAGGTGTTGAGAGTGTAAGCATGTGAACTCTCCTTATGCTGGAGGGGATAAGGGTAGCTGAGTGTGAATGGTCTTGAGGGGAAGGGAAAACCCTAACCCTAGCCAACTGGGGCTATATAAACAGCCCATGGGTCTACTTCAACTGATGAGTGAGAGTGACCCAAGTTGTACTTTCATGAGCAACTGAATAAGCAAGACTTATTCTTGTACTTGTGAGCTCTTCTCTCCCTCTTGTGCACACTTTAATCTTTGCTTCCACTATGATTTTCCACACCAACCCCCATTTGGATTTCTTGCTTTGATGGACAAACTTCTTGACATGCTGTCATGATCTCTATATTTCATTGCAATAACATAAACAATGTTAGTATACAAATTAAATTCATGTTGTATAATCAAGCTTGTATTTATACTTATGCATATTGGAATTGAATATGTGACAAATAGAGGCTGACAATGTCATGCATCCAATGAAAAAAAATCAAAAATCCTCCAATCGAGATGATGTACTCATCCTTGTCAATATCATAAGTGACACCATATGTACCCATACAGGGGGTGTAACATGTAGAACAAATGAATTCAAACATATCAAGAAATATAAGAGAAAATTTCAAAAAACATGCATAATTAAAGTAGATACACTCAAAGACTAGAGGAATATGCCTCTAGGAGGTTAGAGGCTCTTACTTTTCTAGGATAGTCTTCATAGTAGCCCATACTACCAAAGACTAAGAGTATCATTCCTCTATCTGCACACTAGATATTCACACAAGTGTAAGAAATAATCCCAAAGCACATCAATAATACACTCAAAGGAAAAATATAATTGGGGGAGGGGGAGGGAGAGGCTTTTGCTCTTGGGCTAATCTCTACAGCAACTCCTGCTATTGAAGACAAAGATATATGTTACAAGACATGTCACGGATATGGACTATGCAGCCAAAAAGAAGCAGAGGAAGACCAAGGAAGCCCAAGGAAGCCCAAGGAAGCCCAAGTCAAAAAGTGAATGAAGAAGCTCATTTTTCCCAAGCAAGGAAAAGTGGAGGAGAAGGCAAGCTCAGAAAAAACGTGGGAGACCATCGAATATTCTAGCAAGGTCCTCTCAAAGATAAAGGAGGTCCTCTGAAGGATCAAGGAGCTCTCTCAAGGATGAAGGATGCTCTCTCAAGGATCAAGGAGAACCTCTGAGAGCTCTCGCAAGGAAAGTCTGGGGCACAATGCAATTCATTTTATAAGAGCGCCATGCTCCCTCCTGTGCAAGTTGTAAAGTCTAAATGGACATAGGTGAAGGGATAAGGCAACTAGAAGGGAATAGGGAAAGATGACCTTGGCAAGATGCCCCGTCATGTTAAAAAAGGGGACAGGTACCCAAGGGATTTAGGGCTTGTATATAAACCTGAAAAGTGAACAAGGAGCTCATTCTTTGGTGTGTGGCAAAAGTGGTCTTTTCTTCTTCTCTTATTCTCTCCTTCTTGCTCACTTGTGTGTGCTTGAGAGAGGGAGTGAGTGTGTGAGGGTGAGGGATTGTGGAGAAGAAGCTCTCCATCATCTCCTTCTTCTTCTTTTTCTTTTTCTTCTTCTTCTTCTCTTGTCTCGCGCGCAACTATAGAGGATGGAGCTCGAAGGAGGAGGCTTGAGGTTGCTTGAGCTTGCATCTCGAATCGTGGAGCTACCGGCTTGCTTGAGGGAGGATGCTACTCATCTTTCGGGCATCAAGGTAAGCTCATTACACCCCCTTAGGATCGAAGGTGCGTCGGCTAGGTGAGAGATAGCCATTTGTGCTGGCTTGAAATGCTTGAAGCAATAAGCAGTCCATGGGTCTTGACGGTTAAGCGTGAGCTTCCATTACATTTTGGTTTTGTTGTCTGGACGGACAGATTCAAGTTTGAGCACTTGCATGCCTCAAGCCAAGCATCGAAGTAGGGTTGCATCTCTGAACCGGTGCTTGAGATAGGTAGGAGATTTGGGGTTTGTAATCTTCAAAATAAGCAAGTATTTTGGTTTTTTGATGAGTAGACAAGTAGAAAAAATCATTTTAGTATTTGGGTTTTGATTTTTGTTACATTTAGAGTAGGATAGGATTAAGAAATTGAAGCAAATTGTTTTAGAGTTTCTATTGTAAACATGCCCAAAATAGAGAAAAAATAGGGGGAAAATGGGATTGCAATCCATTGACAAGGCATAAGCATTAATGGGGCAGCACTGGGGCATTAGAACAAAGATTTAAGACCCAAGGAAGGGGGTGGAAGGCTCATTTTTAGCTTCTACAGTAGAGAGAGAGAGAGAGAGAGAGAGAGAGAGAGAGAGAGAGAGAGAGAGAGAGAGAGAGAGAGAGAGAGAGAGAGAGAGAGAGAGAGAGAGAGAGAGAGAGAGAGAGAGAGAGAGTCTAGGGCCAAACAAATGGATCAATCGACTTTTGCTAGAGTTTTTTGGCCATCCCAAGTATATATAAACCTTGCCCCTTGTCTATTCTTGCATTCTGGAAGGTTGTGTGGCATGGCATGCCCAAAATCATTGCCATCGATTCGATTTTATCCTCGATTGTAAACACGCCCAATGGAATAAGACGCGACTGATAGAGTCCTATTCCTAGAGTCGAACATGAACTATCCGATTCTGGATAGTTGAATGGTGTGATTTTGGAAATTGGATCACTCAGATACCACTCCACCCGTCCAATTGCCCAATTTGAACAATCGGGGACTCGAATGATCGGACTCTTAAAATCGGACCACCAAGGAATCAAACAGACCTGAATTGGGACAAATAAGAATCAGAATATTAGCCACTCGGACCAGTCTAAATCCCAATCTAATTTGGACACAGAACAATCGGACTAGTTTGAATCGGATGCATGGAAATCGAATACACAAAAGTCAGACGTTTGATTTTGAGGATCGGACGCTATAGAATCAGACACTATCAAAAACCAAATATTTGACAAATCTAGCGCATTTCGAACACAAGGCAAAACACCTCTCGCAATTAGGGAAGGCTCCAAAAGCCTTATAGGTGCAATTAACCTTAGAAATCACATCTAGACAGCTAGAAATGACCACTGATAGTCACATCAAATTTTAGTCCCTTTTAGAGCTATAAAAAGACCCCCAGACCCCCATACCCCCATTGGACCTTGATTGAGCTGAGTATAGTTGCACAGACCTTAGAGACCAGAGAGAGGGGTCAGTGACTGAGTATAAAACCCTATTTGGTTAAGAAGTTAGATCGGAGTGTGAAAGTTGCATTTGTTATCTTGTGTTCACACCCACATTGTTTTCAACACTTGAAGTGTACTTGGAAAAACTGAAAGTATAATTTCGCACAGCGCATGGAAAAGAACACCACATACACACTAAGCGGACGTAAATTGAGGATTGTTTGTAAATAAAAAAGGAACACACTTAGACTTAATTAACAGAACAAACCCACCAATAGGAGATGACCCTCAAACCTAGACGGGGGATCAAGCAACCCCAATTGGTAGGACCAAGTGACAAACACAACATGGAAGGCCAGACACATCGAGGGAGCAACACCATTGGGAGCGAGATGTTGCTTGACTTGATCAACCTCATTGATAATTTAATGGAGCAGGAGACTGCAGATATGGCAGAGCCTAGTATAAATTGCGAAAATGAAGAGCTTGACCTGGGAGATTTCTCAGTCAAAATCCAATGAATGGTGAACAAATGTGACGCACAAACAAGGTTGGATCACCATGGCAGACCGTCAGAAGACATCATAGTAGACCTTGAGAGGAAAGAAAGTTAGGACAAAAGGCCTTGTAGAGCATAGTGACATACAACAACCAGTAGCAGACTAGGAGATTGCAGTAGGACATTGAGATGTGAGAGGTCCAGTGCCCTAGCGAATAAAAATCAAACATGACCGCCCAGAGAGGGAAAGAGCGCTAGAGGTAGACTTAACGCTAAGCGAGCTTCTCATGAAGTGACTAATAAACAACATGTTGGCAGAGGAAAGTGCGACAGCATTAGCAACATTGTTGCTTGTAGGATTAGGAGTTACCTAGGGCTCCAAGAGCCAATCAGCGAAACAACTAAACAAGTACCGACCGAGCAACGACTTGTATATTTTTGTAGAACAATTTGAGAAGGTATGCAAGACTAACGACCTTATAGATCTCACCCAATGCTCACAAGCTTTCGGTCTATACGTAGGCGATAAGGGTAGGACATGGTATACAAGCCTAGATGCTGTGGAGCGCAACAATTTCAATGACCTCAAGAGTCTCTTCATTAAGAGATTCTCGGAGGTCGAGTACTCGAATAATATTATCATGCAAGTGATGAATGTCAAGCAGGGGGACAAAGAGGACATTAAGGACTATGTTACTCATGTGCGGAATCTCTATAAGAGAATCCCCACTAATGAGCGACCCACCGAGAGAGCGGTGTCTGCAGTATTCATCAACAGAATACGTAGTGAGGACTCCACAAGGCCTTGGCAGGCAATTCAAGCTTGTAGATAGACGTACTAGCTAGGGTCTTTGAAGATGCCATATGAGTGGATGACCATCTTAAGGAGAGAAGCTCCAGGACCCTAGGATAGAGATCAATCCCACAGGCATACCTAGGCCACCTGGACCTTACGTAACCCATCCATCGAGCAACGCTCCAGTCCACTACGTGGATGAACCGAATGATGAGGAGCCTTATGTGAATCTCTATGCCTCGTACAATGAAGAGGGCAATCTAGTTCTCATGGATTATTGACCAATACTGGTGATGACGTTAGGAAGAGGGAGAGGCAGAGGCTTAGGAGGGCAGATCCAAGAGCCGATTTCTTATTGGACTTGTGGTTACACAAGACAGTTCTCTTCACATTGCCTGGAAAGGGAGCAAGCTAATCGAGATAAGGATGATCTTAGATGCATTGGAGTGTGGAATCACTCACCTTTTTGCCGATTGCCCTAGGCGGAGACCATGGTACCATCAATTCTGTTGGGGCTGTTTGGCATTGAGACACTTGACGGGGAGGCCACGCCCATCCCGTTGCATGTTATGACCTGCATGCAGATGAAGCATGCTAGCATATTATTGTTAAAGCCTAATAACTTGGATGAAGTATCAATCAAAAGGAAAAGTCATAGGTGAAGAAAGAAGAAAAGTGAAGTAAATGTCATGTTGAAAACTAAGAGCGCAATGACTCTACCTACCAAAAAGAAAGTCACGGATGCTGAGGCCAAAACTTTTGCTTCAAAGATGGCAAAAAAAGGAAGTGCCAAGGTAGGGGAGTAACCCAACCTAAAGCACTTACTTGCAACCATTGAAAAGGTCAAGGAGTGGATGAGAGAATCCCAGGAACACCTAAAGGATGCTAAGCCCATTTTGGAGGATGAGATCGATGATCTCTCTAGCATGAGCATACTAGTCTCTCCCACACGATCGAGAGACACGTTCACACCTCAAATCGTGCCGCCTAGAAAAGAACGTGAATGCCACGGGCCAACAAACTTGTCAAGGCCATTGGCCAAGAAGTGCAGAATTAGGAGACAAGCAAGCGAGTGGCAATCTTCTCACAACACTAGTGACCACCCCTGTAACTCTGAGCCTAGGAGAGCTGCTTAGGCAACATCGGATGATATGGCAAGAGCTAAAGCAATGGGTGGAAGGATCAATGCAGCAAGCTGCCACCACTAACTTGCAAGACCACAACGTGGTAACACAAATACCAAGCCCGACGCTGCACTTAGTACCCAAGTCTTTGCATGCTAATGCTTTCTGGGAAGGCACTAAAATGCATGTAGACTTGTCAGTTCTAGCTCTCAGTGATACCACGAGGAAAGGGATTGTAGACATGGGGGAAGGAGTGAGTGTACTTAGCCATGCAATACTCCAGGCTCGGGGTAACCCACATGTTGAGGATGCTAGGTTCAATGTCATGCTAGCTAATACAACGAAAGTGAAGCCATTTGGAGTGCTGAGAAATTGGCCATTGAAGATCATAGGAATTTTTTTCTCTATGGACTTTATAGTCATGAAAGGAGTGGACTCCGACATCTTATTAGGCCGACCTTGGATGCGCAATGCATGAGTCATAGAAGACTGGGGTAATGGTCTGATATTCCTAGGCAATCGAACAGAAGCGGTAAGAGTGGATATGGATATCTGGAAGACTACACTAGTTGACCTAAACACCATCTCAGCTATGCTCAAGGGTGACACTCAGATCAGGAAATCTTACGGGCCACTGACTAAGTATATTCCTTGCCCTAAGGATGATCAAGATTGGATGCATATGCTAGCCACAATCGATCTTCCATTCTCAGATAATGAGGAATATGAGCAAGCTGCTAAGGTAGTCAGTAAGCCCAGAGACACAGCCTCATCAGTGCCAATCTGTATGATGGTTAGGAGCTCACATGGGTGACCCACCTTTGTCATGTTTCACGTCCCGAACAACAAACAAGACCTCCGCGAGATCTTAAATCACCTAACAGAAAAATTGGCTAATAACCCAGTCGCAAATATTAAACTGCTCAAGGATCTCTTGGATGAACCCAAGTGGCAATGGACCAAGGTGCATGACCTAAACTTGATGTACAATTGGGCCTTAGCCACAGTTGATAAGGAACCACACCTAGGACATGGCAAGTAGTTGGATGAGGACGATTCGATGATGAGTAGCAAGATTGCTGTTCCTCCAATGACGAGAGCGAAGAAGAGATTGCCATGATAGAGTACGACACGGAGAGGCACGAGATTGAACAAATAAGGAAAAACTCCAAACTAGAGAAAAAGAGCATCTTCAGAATTGAGAAAGGAGTCATGCGAATGGGATGCAAGACGATCGCACCTAGTTGGAGCACATGGGGGCGATTGATTATGACGAAGCATGTCGTCTTGCCCAACCAAGTGTTGCACTAGTACTCAGAACACGGAATCACCATCGGAGCTACGACCTCCAAGAGAGACTCCCTCTTTTAGCGAAGATGGAGAGTTTGATTCCGAGTTGAAAGTAAGCTCGGACAATGATCTTGAAATACCTCGGCCACCTAAGACCAAACACACCAGAGGAGACCTACCAGTCCACCTAAGGCATCGAAGGTTGAAGGAGGAAAAGGGAAAATAGCCTAGGGATTTGCAAGTTGAGGAGCAGAGGAAGCCACAAGACCTTCCGAAATGATTCGCTGTCAAAATATGCAGGATCTTGAGCATGGCTATGGCAGATGGAACACAAAGAGTGTTGGGGGTAAAGGTGCCTCTGCCTAGCCGCCCGTGTATTACTACACTGACAGTACCCGCCACTGCACACTGTAGGTAGTGGGCACCTGTCACCGTCACTTTATTCTTTATACTTTTAGTGATAGTTTGAATAAAGGAAGGCCCGATCACACATTGTGACTGTTGGAGTTCCCGTTTGTGTCTCTCTCTTGTCTTGCTCTTGCTCTCTACCATAGCTCACTTCCAAGCAAGCTTCGATCCTTCTTGCCTTTCAACTAGTATCAGAGCTTTGGATTAGAGCTTGATCACGGAGATTGGCCCGGCATTACTTCAGCCCAGATTGAAGACCTAGAGCTTGGAGCTTCAATGCCAGCCATGGATTCTTCCCCCCTGAGGTAAGATTTCATCTCTCACCTCTCCTCGACCCTCATAGGCTCTTTGCAAGTGTTCCTTGGCTTCATTGGGCACCTTGTATGCCCCCATTTGCCCCCTTATCCTCAGCATAACCAATAGGCCCCACAGTCAACTCACGTTTTTTTTGCGCATGTTTCAAAATCTGGCTTAAAAATTCCATTTTTTCTCATATCTCGGGCATCCAGAACCTGATTTAGGCAAGGTAAGAGTCTAACTTGGGATTTTGGCATGCTCCAGATGCGATGGTAATGTTAGATCAATGTATCATCTCTCGTTGAAACCCCTTGAAAAGCCAGCTGTTCTGGGTGAAGGATGGATGTATCCTAGGGCACGTGGTGTCAAAGAATGGCATTACCACACCAACTTCTCAAAAGTTAGGGCTATCGTTGATCTTCCAACACCAATCGACTACAAGGGAGTTTAGTGCTTCCTCGGCCATACATTTGTGTTAAACTATGCATTAATCGCTAGGCCTCTATACGAATTGTTGGTGATCTTTGAATGGACCAAGGAATGCCAACACACATATGAAGAGTTAAAGAAGGTTGCTCTAACCACAACACCGATCTTACTAGCCCCAGACTAGACCATAACCTTCCATGTTCACATTGATGCCTCGAAGTTTGCCGTGGGGGCTTTGTTGTGCTAGTTGAGTGAACACAATTTAGACTATCCAGTGAGCTTTGCTAGTAGACAACTCATGGATATTGAGATAAACTACTCTACCACGGAGAGGGAGGGGTTAGCCATGGTGTTTGCTATAAAGAAAATCGGCATTACCTTTTGGCCACACCTTTTGTCTTCTTTGTTGATGACCATCAAGACTTGCTTTATCTTGTTAACAAACCTTGTGCTATGGGACGCATTGCTCGATGGTTACTTCTGCTTCTCGAGTTCAACTTCATTGTGGTTGTACTCAAAGGGAAGTAGCACTACATGGCCAACCATATGTCTCGCATACCCACATGAGAAGTTGTTGGACAGGGCATCACATACAACTTGCCGGATGCACACCTATTTAACCTATCTAGCATAAGGGACTTGTTTAGAGTTGACTTGACACCATACTGGGTAGATGATATAGTCCAAGTGCTTGAGCATGGACTACCTGAAAGACCTATTGAGAAGGATCGACTTAGGTGACTCATCCTTGAAATAAAACCCTATTAGTTGATAGTAGGACAACTCTATAGGTTAGGGCATAATGGCTTGCTACGTAGATGCATATGCAAACATGAGATGCATGATGCACTTGTAGAAGCACATGGTGGAATTGTGCGAGGACACTTCTACGGAGACACGACAACCCGCGAGGTGCTGCAGTCTCAATTGTGGTGATGTACTATTTTTTGAGATGCAACACGATTTGTAAGGCATTGCAACGAGTGCCAATGGACTGAGGTACCCGTTCATAAGGACAAAATGGAGCTAAGTCCAATCATTGCAAGAAAATCATTCAAGAAATGGGGGATTGACTTTATTGGGCCAATTAGTTCCGCGGCACAGTACTCACATGCGAAGTACATCATCGTTGCTACTACAGACTATCTCACCAAGTGGGCAAAAGTGCGAGACTCAATTGCCCATTTTCTTAACGAGTTCACTTTTTGCCCAGATCCTGTCTTTATTACTACTTGTAATTATCTAAGATTACTTGGGGTATTACTTAGACAAGAGCCAATACCACAAGAGCACCACCTCCCATCACTCCTTTTTTATCTCAATGCCGGCATAGATAACTGTGCAATGGCTAGGCTAATGATGCTGCTGCCTCCTGCCATCTTTTTGCATAGCCCTCTTAGAGGATATGAGGAGTGATATCCGTTTCACTGATAGCTGCAACCATCGCTTCCTATCTACCACTCCTCTTAACACTCGAATAGGCCTTAAAGGATACATCCAAAGTAGACAATTTCTTAGCAAATCCAATAAGCCTCCAACCTCCCCCTCTCATGACTCCAATGACGAGGCCTCGATCTTCGTCTATTTGTATATATTTTTTAAAAAGAGAGAAGGAAGAAAAGAAAGAAAAAAACAAGAAAAGAAAAGAAAAAGCAGAGAAAAGACAAAGAAAAGAAAAGAAAAGAAAAGTGAATGAATAAGAGATCACAGAAGGAAATCACAAGGAAAGCAACCAAATGATCTTGTTGCATGTAGGCCATAGTCACTACACCTAGGGTTCCTCAAGTTAGGAACATCTGGTTGGCTGGCTCCATCCCTAACCCCCTAGCCCATTTTGATTCCCCACATCACACTTAGGGCACATCAAGGGCCTACATACCGAGGGAGGTAACCCTTACCTATGGTTAGACTTGTCTCCCTAAGCCACACTCACTGCATCCCCTTAGGCAAGAACTGGGTCCTCAAGTGTGGGACAACACCCAGGCCTACGACCCAACTCCCAGTTCCACTAGCACAAGTACAATGCATCACACGGTAAGGTAGACACACCCCTTGGCAGTGCATCTTCTTTTCTTTACAGGTAACTCTAAACAATATAAGCCACCAACTTCAGAGGCTCCATCATCATGAACTCACACAACCACCTGTCAAATCACTGGATCTTCATCAACTCAAACCCACAAGTGCCATGGGATTGACACTTATCTAGGAGGGGGGTAATGTTATAAGACATGTCACAAACATAGACTATGCAGCCAAAAAGAAGCAGAGGAAGACTAAGGAAGCCCAAGTCAAAAAGTGAATAAAGAAGCTCATTTTGCCCAAGTAGGAAAAGTGGAGGAGAAGGCAAGCTCAGAAAAAATGTGGGAGACCATCGAATATTCTAGCAAGATCCTCTAAAAGATGAAGGAGGTCCTCTCAAGGATGAAGGAGGTCCTCTCAAGGATGAAGGAGGCTCTCTCAAGGATAAAGGATGCTCTCTCAAGGATCAAGGAGAACCTCTGAGGGCTCTTGCAAGGAAAGTGCGAGGTGCAATATAATTCATTTTATAAGAGCGCCATGCTCCCTCCTATGCAAGTTGTAAAGTCTAAACAGACATAGGTGAAGGGATAAGGCAACTAGAAGGGAATAGGGAAAGAGGACCTTTGCAAGACACTCGGTCATGTAAAAAAGGGGATGGGTGCCTAAGGGATTTAGGGCTTGTATATAAATCTGAAAAGTGAATGAGAAGCTCATTTTTTGGTGTGTGGCAAAAGTGGTCTCTTCTTATTCTCTTCTTCTCTCCTTCTTGCTTACTTGTGTGTGCTTAAGAGGGGGAGTGAGTGTGTGAGGATGAGGGGATTGTGGAGAAGAAGTTCTCCATCATCTCCTCCATTCTAGCAGAATCGCAGCAAGCAGAGGCAGCAGGGGCTGTACGATCAGAGACATGCGCATTTTGGAAAGGAATGGCGTATTTTTGCAATGCTGGACTGGGAAGTCACCAATGTCGGGGTTTTATGTAGCACAAAGAAGTGCCCTAAGCAGAGGGATATATCTCCATAAGGAAACACTGGAAGATATGGCCTGTAGAGAGAGATCTAGAAGCTCCAACTGAGGTATATCCTGTTGGCTATGGCTGCCATGGAAGGTCAAGTGGAAATAGAGGTGGAAATTGAGCTCATAAGCTAACATGGAGTTAACCAGAAGTGAAGAGGAGTTAAGAGAGCATAGAAGGGCATGGCTATGATACCATGTTGAAATGCATGGATTTAGAGTATGGCTATGGCGAATGGAACACAAGGACAATGTTCATAGATTAGAGAGACCAACCTGTTACTCAAGTGAATTAGGTTCCAAGATGGAAGCTTGGACTCATAAACGCAATCTTGAGTATCACACTGATTATGACTAAAAGGAAAAAATTACAATAGTATTCCATCATTGAATGATAAGAAGGTACATCACTTTATAGGCTCATGATGGTTCCCTTTTTCTCCACTATGCTTATGAGATTCAGGCATCGTGTATTTTAAGCATCCTCTCTAGTAATTTGTTTAAGTCTTGCCCTATTTCTTCATACAAAGAGGTTATCACATAGATGTGATTGCATAACTCTCAACACATTAGACACATGTTCAATGATGTGGTGGTATTCCATAATAAGTTATTGCATGGAGGAGATGAGTCCATGAGATCAAAGGTTTTGTATCTATTTGGCCAAGCAAGAGCCATCTACATGCTTACTACATTGGGGGAGCTTGAGGAACTCAATTCACCAATTCCTCTCAAGTAAGAGATGGCAAGGAAGGGGATTCTATATGAGTCTAAGAAGATAGGGGCGTTTGAGTCAAACAATTTATCATCCCTCTAACAAAAAAGCCGAGGATTGAGTGACTTTGTTGCTAGGCATTGAGTGACTCCCCTTTGTAATGTTTTTATATGATGGAAAAAATCTTGGTATTGAATTAATACATTGTTTAAAAAATGTTGTCTTTACACATGAAATCATTATACTACATTACAATAAAAGTGCATGGGTAAAGACTAGGGACAACATGCTATCCATGATGTGCATGCTGAGGCAAAATTGTCATAGCTTTTGATAGGCTACTTCAAATGGAGCATGCCACATGTCAAAATGGAGCTTGTGATGTATACTTTCAGCCCATGTAGGAAACACATTGCTAAGATTTGGGCAAGTACACAATTTTTCCAAAATAGTGTGTATTTTGTAGTAGGTAGGGTGTGGTAAAAGGGGCATAACTTGCTAGTCTTCAACCCATTGGGGGAATCTTGGAGGTGAGGAAATTCATTGATAATAGTGGTTGGGTGCTAGGAGGCTGCTTCTAGCAGGGGTAGGCCTTGCCATTTAATGAGGTAATCCTTGTGGATCAAGATCTTAAGTGTTTATCTCGTTGCCCAATGATTGCCTCAAGGATATACTGAATGGTATCTTCGTCATCTATGGGGGAAAGTTCTTCTACGTAGTCCATTGAGGAAGGGCTTTAGTTGGCTAACATAAAACACATTGTGAATCATGGTGGTAGGGGGAAGATCTAATTGGTAGGCCAAATCACCAATTCTCTTAAGGATTCGATAAGGGGCCATAGAAATGGTGGGCCATCTTGTTGCGATTTCCCTCTTTGAGAGTGGAGTAACATGACTTAGGCACTTTCAAGAGGACTGGCTCCCCCTCTTGGAATTCGAAATCCCTTCTTTTCTCATTAGCATAGAGTTTCATGTGAGTTGGTACCTTTTGAAGATTCACCTTGCATTGCTGAAGTAGGGGTCGCATGTGATCCACTCAGCTTTGCTCAAAGGGTTGATCTTATCATTGAATAAGACTGTAGGAGGGAGGGGAATCTTATACCCATATAATGCCTCAAAAGGAGAACCCCTAATGTTAGAATGGGTGGACTTGTTATAGGAAAACTCAACCAAGTGGAGCCATGTATCCCAAGTGTGCTATACATTATGGAAAAAGTGTTGTAAGTATCTCTCAAGCCATTTATTTACTCTTTCAGTTTGGTCATCGATCTAGGGGTGGTATGTAGTGGATGGAGCAAGCTTGGTGCCCATAGATATGAAAATTGTTTGCCAAAAGTTTCTCATAAACTTAGCATCCCGATTGTGCACTATGACTTGTGGTAAGCCATGCAACTTGAAGACATACTCCATAAATCGAGTGGCCACATGAGAGGCAGTGTATTGTGTCTTAGTAGGGATAAAGTGGGCAGCTTTGGTTAGGCGATCAACTACCAAGTATATATTGTTCCATCCTTTCTTGGTGGGGAGGCTCGTGATGAAGTCCATGGTGATATGTGTCCATTTCTCTTCAAGAATAGGAAGGGGATGCAAGAGGCTAGCAAGCCTAAGCATGTTGTCCTTGTTCTATTGGCTTGGAATACATTTGGTAGCCTTCCCAGTGAAAGCTCTTGGCAATCCTATCATATGTTTTAAAAACACCCAAGTGACCAGCAGTGGGGCAAGAATGCATCTCTTCCATGATCTTTTGTGTGAAAGGAGAAGTGTGGGGAATAACAATCTTGCCATGGAACTAAATAAGGCCATGCTTGAGTTGATATTGGGAGTTTTCAACCATTATCCCATGCTGTAATTTTTGGAAGATGTGGATGAAGTCCTCATCCAACAAATAAGCTTCTTGAAGATCCTTAATCTAATCACTACGCAACTCTGAAATGGAGGATATTTTGCATGCTGACATCGAAGAGAGTGAATCAGCCATGATGTTATCTTTGCCTCGAGTGTGAGAAATTTCAAAATCATAGTTTTGCAATGTTGCCACCCATCTCCTTTACTTAGGAGTCAAAGTAGATTTAGCAAGGAAGTACTGGAGGACTCAATGGTCACTCTCTACTTGAAAGCGGATGCCATACAAATAGTGGTGCCATTTCTTAATAGCATGGAGCATGGCCAACATCTCCTGGTTATACACATTCATTTGCATCTCCTTGTCATTAAGCTTGCAACTCCTCAAAAGCAATCACATCATGCTCTTACTAAAAGACTGCACCAATACCCCTGCCACCATTGGCATCACACTGAATGGTAAACGTCTTGGAGAAATCAAGGAGACATATAAGGATGGGGGTTGAAGTGAGCATTTTCTTCAATTGTCTGAAGCTATGATCAACAGTGGCATCCCAAAAGAAAGATTCATTTTTTAATCGATTAGTCAAAGGTGTTGCAATGGTGGCATAATGCTAAATGAAGCATCTATAAAATGAAGAGAGACTAAGGAAACCATATAATGAAGTAGTGGTGGCGAATGGGGTGGGCCAGTCCTTAATACATTGCACCTTCTTGGGGTCAGCTTGTATGCCATTTTTGCCAACAATGTGTCCCAAGTACTCCACAGATGTCTACATAAAGATACACTTACTTTTCTTAGCAAAAAATTGATGCTCTCTCAATATATTAAACACCCTTTTGACATGTGCCAAGTGCTCCTCTTGTGACTTGTTGTAAATGAAGATATCGTAAAAAAAAGAGTAAAAAATTGAACAAGAAGGGGTAAATAATTTTATTCATGAGGTTTTGAAATGTGGGAGGGATGTTACTCAACCCAAAAGGCATCATTAGAAAAAGCCCACGATTAGTCCTGAAAGCTGTTTTGATCTCATCGCACGTCCTCATACGGATCTGATGGTAGCTAGAGCACATATCAATCTTAGTGAAAAAGCATGTCCCTTTCAACTCATCCAACAAGTCATCGATTCATAGGATAAGATAGCGGTTCTTCACTGTGATTTTGTTCAAGTCTCTAAGTCAATGCACATGTGGAAAGAGCCATCTTTCTTCTTGACTAATAGGATAGGGGATACATAAGGGGAAGAAATTAGTCCAATGAAACCCATCTCAAGCAACTCCTTGACTTACTTTGCAACCTCTTTACGTGTTGGGGTAAAGGCGCCTCTGCCGTGCCGCCCCGTGTATTACTACACTGACAGTACCCGCCACTGCACACTGCAGGTGGCGGGCGCCCGTCACGTCACTTTATTCTTTACATTCATTTTTTAGTGACTAGTAAATAAAGGAAGGCCCGGTCACACATTGTGACTGTTGGAGTTCCCATTTCTTGTCTCTCTCTTTCTTGCTCTTGCTCTCCCGCCATAGCTCGTGTGCAAGCTTCGATCCTTCTCACCTTTCAACTGGTATCAGAGCTTGGCTTCCTCTTGCTCGAGCTCGACTCGGTGCTTCTCTACCTTCACATCGACTCCCTTCACGCATTGGATCTCCATCCCGGCAGCCATATCTGATCTCCCCGAGCTCCCGTCACTCCCCGGCTTCCTGAGCACCTTCCCGGCCTATTGAGGCACCTCCAAGGCATTGATACTGAGGTATTTGATTATTCTTTCAGGGTTTTATTTCAGTCTACAGGTTGCAAACAGCAAGGGTAGCCATGGCTTCAAACCCTTGAAGCTTATTCTCCTCATATTGTGCCTTACACCTATCAAGGCTCAAAGAGGCTTGTCATAGGCCTTTGATAGGCCCTTCTTGAGCCCCCCATTACCCCCTTTTCAGCCCATGTGGAGCAGCGGCAAGTTTAGCACCAACATGGCAGATTGCACCATTTTTTTCCAGGCTGTTAGCACTCGTCTACTTCAGCTCCACACTTGGCCATTGCTTCTTGCTCTCTACCTTGATCAAGAGGGCTATAGACTTCATGTTTGATGTCATTCAAGCTTTGGGCATTGGTCTTGATCATTCGGGGCTGATTTCTTCAGATTTGGGACTGTCATAAACTGTCATAACAGGCTGAAAATAGGGCAGCACCATTGGCATTAGCATTTGTTGCTTATACTCCATTCCGGTTGTGCTATTTGATGCCCGTATGCGGTCTACATGATGCCTAATGCCTTGGGAATGTATGCACATGATTATGCCATGATTTTGGCCTGAAATATTGGCTGATTTGGGACTGTTATTTACTGTTATACAGTGCTGAAAACAAGGCAGCCGCACTTGGCATTGGCATTTGATGCTTATACTCTACTCCAGTTACCTTGTTTGATACCCGTATGCGGTCTACATGATGCCTAATGTCTTGGGAATGTATGCATTCGATTTGCCCATGATTTGGCATTGTTTTTGGGCTGGAAATTGACAGTTTTGGACTGTTTAGAGCTGCTGTACATGAGCGGGCTGAAGCTCATTTGTCACATGTATTGCTTCTCTATCGATACCGGATGTATGCTATGGGTTATGTCATGATGTATTACACTTTGGGGATTGACTTCGAACTCATGATTGTGATTCCGGAATGCTTTTGAGCATCGCATTTGCTCCATTGTTATTGGTTTGTCATTGGCAGTTTGGTCGACTTGACTGGCATTTGGGCCGCTTATGCCTATTGTCTGTACTTGACGGATAAGCTCTATGCATTACATGCTTTGGTCCGTGGTTGATGCCTCTTAGTTCATCCATGCTTGACAGATATTTTGGAGCTCCGATTTGGATGTTTTGAGCACTTCCGACTCACAGGGATATTGACTTTGGCTTGCTACTGGATGTATTGACTTGACAGAGATCTTGCCATTGGGATTATGTCTTGCTTAGTGGTTGCTACATCAGTTGCTTCATGTATGTCATGCTCTTGGGAAGCGTATGACGCATTGACTTGGTCACTTGTCACTGGTACTTTGTCTTGGGTTGCTTGAGCCCTTAACTCGATTGTACGCCTTTTGTACCAGTGGGAGCATCTTGCATGCTTACTTGACCTTGAGCAGGGATTACATGCTATTGGAGCAGTCTATGTCATTGAGCAGTTATGGATGTATTGAGACTTTGGGATTATACTCCGACAATTGGATGTTGCATTGAGTATATGTCTTGGTTCACAGGATGCTTATGAGCTGAGTCTCAATTTTGGATCCGCTTTCTTTTGAGCAGACACCTATTTGTGTCAGGTTTTGGCAGTTGGTTCTATATTTTGCCTAGATTGTCTGGGGTGTGCCTCTTACTGGTAGATGCTATTTGACATCTCTCGATGTTATGCTCATGTATTTTCATTGTCATTTGGCTTTGCTTTGTCCTCTTTATGCCGGCTTTGGACCTAGCATTGTTTAGTTGACATTAGATCCAGTTTTGGGACAATTTACTCTCATTATTGCAATTCTGAAATTTATTACAGCAAGCATTTATTGGTGGATTGAACAGTATTTTTTATGCTGAAATATCCTGATTTGGTGTATCGCACCTAGTACTAAGTGGGTAGCATCTTTTGGCACACTTTTCTCGCCATTTGGAGCTCATTTCAGTGGATTTTGGGCATTTTCTGTAGTAAAATAGCCAGCAGTTTTACATTGTCTGTGCATTTCCAGCTTGCATTATGGCATCCTCTTCGACTGATAATGCCATATTTAACATCACAAAGTTGGATGGTACCAACTACTCTTATTGGAAGAGTCAAATTTCGCAGGTCTTGGTGCAGAAATCTCAGATTAAGCCACTTCGATTGAGTGGGGAGCAGCCTGAAACTATGGACAATGACGACTGGCTTGAACTTGATGAGCTATGCAAGTCCACGATTGTATTGTCTCTCACTGAATAGGTACATTATAATATATTTGAGGAAGCACATAGTGCATGGGATCTATGGAATAAGATCAAGAATCTTTATGATAAGAAAAGTCCGGCGAGTCAGATGTACTGGTTGAAGCAGCTTATGGATCTGCGCATGAAGGATAATGCGACTATGTCTACTCACTTGAGCCAGTTCCATGCTATACTGAAGAATGTGACTTCGCAGGATATCACCTTTGGAGAGGAAGTAACTCCTCTTTTCTTGCTTGGGACTCTGAATGAGTCATGGGATGTATTCCGCACTGCCCTATGTGCCTCTAGTGCTACTCTGAAACTGAATGATGTTGAGAGTGCTCTTCTGTAGGAAGAGGTTAATTGCAAAAACTTGGATGCCTCTCGTGTTTCACATGCTTTGACAGTTAGAGGCAGGAATGACAGGAATGATCGTGGTAATAACCATGGCCGTGACTCGCAGAAGGGTCGGTCTAAATCTCGTGGAAAGTCGCGTAGTAAGTCGCGTGGGCGCAACGGTAATGTCACTTGTCATCATTGTGGGAAAAAGGGCCATATCAGACCACAGTGTCATGAGTTGCGCAATGAGAAGCGCAAGGATAAGGGCAAAGAGAAAGTGCAGGAGAAGTCCTTTGATCGCAGCATAGTACCTGCGAAGTCCAGCGTCAAGATTGAAGAAATTAATGTCATGCAGACCGAGGATTCCGATGGTAGTGATGAGTTCATACTTGCAGCTAGTTCTTCTGATGCTTCACACTTGACTGAGACACCTAGTATGTATGCACAGTGCTGGTTATTGGATTCGGGTGCGTCCTTCCATGTGACGCCTTACCGTGAGTGGTTTCACTCTTACCGTACTATATCTGGATTAGTCAGACTTGGAGATGACAAGTCTCTTGATATTGTGGGCTGTGGAGATATTCAGTTGCAGTTTTCCACTGGCAGTTCCTTTTTGCTCACGGATGTATGTCATGTACCTGCGCTTACGCGCAGTCTTATGTCTGTAGGACAGTTGGGTGATGCAGGGTTTCATGTCTGTTTTGGGGATTCTGCCTGGAAGATTACCAAAGGCAGACTTGTGCTTGCTAGAGGCGCCAAGGCTGGCAGCCTCTATCCTCTTGTTGTATCTGGGTCTTCCGTAGACCATGTTTTGGCAGTGGGCTCTATCCCACATGTATCACTTTGGCATGCCCGTTTGGGGCATATGTCTTTGAAGGGAATGAAAATGTTATCTAGTTTGTAGTATCTTCCGCCTTTGGACTATGCACGTTTTGACTCGTGTGATCATTGTCTTTATGGTAAGCAAAATAGGTCCACGCATAAGAAATCGGGTAGGCCATGCATGAGTGAGCCCTTGGCTTTGGTGCATTCAGATGTTTGTGGGCCCATGCCGTGTATGTCTATGGGTGGCGCGAAGTACTTTGTTACCTTCATTGATGATTTTTCTAGGAAAGTGTGGGCTTATCCCATAAAGCAAAAGTCCGATGTCTTGGTACTCTTTTAGCGTTGGCTTGCTCTTGTTGAGAACCAGACTGGGTATAGGCTGAAATGCCTTAGGACTGACAATGGGGGAGAATATGTCTCACGTGCTTTTGAGCAGTTTTGTGATGACAGGGGTATTAAGCGTGACCGCCCCTTACACCCCCGCCCAGAATGGTTTGGCTGAGCGCATGAACAGGACTATTCAGGAGCGTGTCCGCTCTATGCTTAGCCATGTAGGCCTACCACAGAGCTTTTGGGCTGAGGCAGTTAGTACGGCAGTGCATGTCATAAACCGATCGCCTTCTAGTGGATTGGATTTCCAGGTTGCAGAGGAAGTTTGGGCTGGTAAGCCACCCTCTTATGCGCATCTCCGTGTCTTTGGATGTGAGGCATTCTTCCATGTGCCCAAGGATAAGAGGAGTAAGTTGGATCCAAAGAGCATTAAATGCATCTTTCTTGGTTATGGTGATTCAGGAGAGATGGACTATCGCCTATGGGATCCGCAGGCGCGAAAAATAGTATGCAGCCATGATGTAGTCTTCCATGAAGACAAGATGCACAGGCAGCCTGAGAAAGTGGTTGAGATCCGCAGAGTGATCTTTTAGGAGGAGCCTAGAGCTCCTGCACAGCCAGTTGGACAGCCTACAGCTGCAGCAGATGCTCATGGTCAGGGTGTTGGACAGGCAGTAGAGCCTGCAGTGAGACGGTCTGCTAGAGACAGACATCCACCTGATAGATTTCAGCCCTCTATGCATTATATTTTGGTTACAGATGCAGGAGAGCCTTTCACTTATGATGAGGCTATGCGCAGGGGTGACAGTCACTCCTGGGAGAGGGCTATGCAGTCTGAGATCGACTCCTTGCAGAAGAATGACACTTGGGATTTGGTTGCCTTGCCTAAGGGCAAGAAGGCTTTGCTATGCAAGTGGGTGTACAAGCTGAAAAGTACCCCTGGACACCCCAAGCCGGCATACAAGGCTAGATTGGTAGCAAAGGGTTTTAAGCAGGAGCATGGTGTAGACTTTGATGAGGTCTTTTCTCCTGTGGTTAAGATGACCACCCTGCGCTTGGTCTTGGCTTTGGTTGCTTAGCTTGACTTAGATCTATATCAGATGGATGTCAAGACGACTTTCTTACATGGAGACTTGCATGATGAGATCTATATGGAGCAGCCTAAGGGCTTTGCAGATTTTTGCAAGGGAGCACCTAGTGTGCAAGTTGAAGAAAAGTCTTTATGGCTTGAAGCAAGCACCTAGGGAATGGTATCATAAGTTTGATGCCTTTAGGCAATCACAGGGCTACAGCAGGAGTGCTATGGATCCGTGTCTTTACACAAAGAAAGCCCGTGATGGTTCATTACTTATTTTGATACTCTATGTGGAGGATATGCTGATAGCAGGGAAAGCTCATGATGAGCTAGATGCTCTTAAATCTCAGCTGAAGAAGAGCTTTGAGATGAAGGATTTGGGACAGGCCTCTCACATACTTGGTATACGCATTAGACGCGACAGGCATCAGGGACTCCTCTACTTGTCATAGAGGGAGTATATTCATAAAGTCCTTGAGCGCTTCCGCATGCAGGACGTAAAGCCTATTGGCTGTCCATTGCCTTCTTATGTGAAGGTATCGCAGGCCGATTGTCCGCAGACAGATGAGCAGAGGGCCGAGATGGCCTAGATCCCTTATGCTTCAGCCGTGGGCAGTTTGATGTATGCCATGATAGCCACTCGTCCAGATATTGCCTTTGCAGTTGGTGTTGTGGCACACTATATGGCTACACCTGGTAGGAAACATTGGGATGCCGTGAAGGGTATCATGAGGTACCTGAAGGGCACAACAGATATGTGTATTTGCTATGGCAGCCAGGATACAGGGGTCGTGGGGTACACTGACTCCGATTATGCAGGACATGCAGATAGTAGGAAGTCCACTTCTGGCTATGTATTCACCTATGCTGGAGGTGCTATCTCTTGGATGTCCAGGGTTCAGAAGTGTACGGCTTTGTCTACCACTGAGGCCGAGTATGTTGCAGCCACCACTGAGGCTTGCAAGGAGGCCATATGGCTAGGCCGTCTAGTTGCTGACCTTGGGATTGATGCTATACCTACACTGCATTCGGATTCTATGAGTGCCATTCAGTTGGCTAAGAATCCGGTCTTCCATGCGAAGACAAAACACATTGAGGTGAGGTATCACTTCATACGTGGTGTCGTGGAGGACAAGTCTGTTGACCTTGTCAAGATCTCCACTGACGAGAATCCTGCAGATTTGCTCATGGAAAGCCTCACTACTGAGCGCTTTGCCTTCCGCAGGAGATTGATGGGCGTTGGATGAGATGTTGCCTTGCCTCATCCCTTGTACCTATGTACAGTTGTACTGTCTTTTTCTTTTCTTTCTCTCTCACTGGGGCAGATTTTCCTTTAAGTGGGAGGTTGTTGGGGTAAAGGCGCCTCCGCCGTGTCGCCCCGTGTATTACTACACTGACAGTACCCGCCACTGCACACTGCAGGTGGCGGGTGCCCGTCATGTCACTTTATTCTTTACATTCATTTTTTAGTGACTAGTAAATAAAGGAAGGCCCGGTCACACATTGTGACTATTGGAGTTTCCATTTCTTGTCTCTCTCTTTCTTGCTCTTGCTCTCCCGCCATAGCTCGTGTGCAAGCTTCGATCCTTCTCACCTTTCATTACGTTTACACTTGGAGAGTCTATAAGGTGGCTTGTTCACTAGCTTTGAATGGGGCTCTAAATCAAGTGGGTGGTCCACTTGCCTCTTAGGGAGAAGGGCTATATGCATTTGAAATAAATTACTATACTCCTCAAGTAGGGCTTGCAAGGCTGAATCCTTAGATACTTTGGAGTGCTGATCTGAATTTTCCTTATTCAAATGTAAGACAAAGATCTTTGAGCATTTCTTAAACTTCCATTTGAGTTATTTGATGTAATGAGCTGAAAATCACAATTATCTTGAATTTCCTCTAAGCGGATGAGTTGTCCATGCATCATAAACTCCATGTAGAGCTGAGAGAAGTCCATAGCAAATTTTTCCAATTGTTTCAACCAATCACAATCCAAAAAAAATCAATGGGACCCATGTCTAATGCAATTATGTCAACCATTGTCACATAACTTTCAGTCAAGCATTGAGGGATTATAGGACATACATGTGTGTTGATTTCTTCCTTTCCATTTACCACTTGAACTTTCAAGGGGTGTTATAATTCCATAGGGGTGCATTTCAAACGGTCAATGTCTGGTTTATTGACAAAACTGTGCATACTACCACTATCCACTAGAATAAATACATTCTTCCCATGAATACTGCCTTGAATGCGCAGGGTGTTGGGGACCTTAGAACTTATCCAAGAATCTAAGGAGGTAGAGCAAAGGGAGGTGGTAGTCAGGTAGGATGTCAAATCAAGTGCATGGGATGGACAATCACTTGGGTCAAAGGGGAGCCCATCCTCCGGGTCATAGGACTGCTCGTGATCCACATCCTCGGCATGTTCACCATTGTCAATAGGTAAGTCATCCTCATCATTGTGCCAATCTTCCATTACATACATGTTATGAACCTTGACCTTGGCTATCTTGTAAGGGCACTTGGAGGCATGGTCGGTTGTATACTTATCCCCACATTTAAAACATAGGCATTTTTCCTTCCGTTCCTTCACAAGATTCGGGGAAAGGAACCTTTGGCCACTTGAGCCATTGGAGGGTGATGCAATGGAGTGTCTATTTTCAACATACTTACTCTCAACATTAGAGCCAAGTGATATTCCAAAAGTGTCTTGTTTTCATCAGCATGGAAGGGGAGGTAAGTGGATATTTTGGGATTACTATTAGGCATGGAATTGCCTCTAAAACTACCCCCATATGGGGTTGATCTCAATGGGATACGGGGCTGTCCATAACCTTATTGAAAGCTCTTATTCTTATGGTACTTTCTTGCATATCTTTCAGCCAATTCAATTGAATCAAATTGTGTGTGGTAGGCTTTTGCGCCATGACATCCGCTCGATAGGCTTGGTTCCAACCCATAAATGTACTTATGCAATTTGGTATCGCCACTAAGTTCTCAAAAAAAAATTCAAACCTAATGGTTGATGGTACATTAATGAAGTGGGGAAGACACCTAATGTCTTTAATTGCTATTGTGGAGATCCACATACATGGTCAAATTCATAAACTGATTTGTATAATCTCGTACCATGAGATTACATTGGTCAAGAGTGTACCATCTTCAACCGCTCTTTTTCCGTGGGGGATACAAATACTTGAACTATATGAATTTTAAAGTCTTCCTAATTAATGAACTCATGATTCTCTTGATTGATATAGTGCCACCATGTGTGAGCAAATCCTTCAAAGTGGAGAGAAGCAAATATAATTTTTTGATCATCTGTATGGGGGTAGATATTGAAGTAGAACTCTAACTTGGATGTCCATTATTTCAAGTTTGATGGTGAGGGAGATTGCCCCTTGTGATTAGTGAGAAGAATCTTGTCACAGAGATCATGATGGCCTTGCTGACCATGAAAACCTTGCTATCCATACATACCATGATGGCCATACATACCTTGCTACCCATACATACCATGTTGTGCATTTACCCCCATGCTGCCCATTATTGCCATGTTGCCCATGATTGCCATGATGCCCATGATTGCCATGCTATCCATTAATGCCATACTGTCCATGATAATGGGGCTGATTCATATAAGTTCCATTGGGGCTCAAGGGAGAGTAGGGGAGCTTCAACCAATGGTGGGAGAGGGCCTCATTGGAGGGTTGGCTGCATGGGTGATGGGGGAGCTCATCATGAAGTATGAGAGGATTCACCAACTTCATAGGTAGAATGGGGAATACCCTTGGATCCAAGAATTCTTTGTCTACCATGTAGTGGCTCGAGTGGTGGATGGCATCGAGACTCACACTTGGATTCATTCACCTTTTCTAGGGATGAAGTGGTAGCTAGCTAAGCTACAAGAGTGGTGAGTTGCTCTAGGGTTTGCTAAGTCCTAGAGTTCAAAAGTGACATTTTCTCAATTGCTTCATCAAAATTTGACATCATTTGGTAGTTTTTGGTAACCATGTTATTATGCTTCTCCATGTAATGAAGCTCATGCTAATATAAAGTGTAGTTAAGTAGGCTATAGGGATTCATATTGGGAACTTCCTCATGCATATCACCATGGTAATCTTGTGCCAAGCTAGGTTCATTATTCATTGAGGTATTGGAGTCTCTAATCTCCCTCTAGAGCTCTTCATGGGCCTTACTTTTGCCTTTTAGGCTAGCCATTTAGATGCAGTCCATAGGACTCACTGTCAGTAAATGGGGTGTAACTTTTGGTGGGAAACTCCTATCGGTGAGTTTTTTGATTCAAATCAAAGGGGAGGAATCCATCTTTGAGATGAGCTATTAAGATTTGTGATAGAAAATGATCAAAATTTTTTTGCAACTGGGTTTCTGTGTTTGTAGTCTTGGAGTGGTTTGCACCATGTCCATAGTGACCTTAATGCACAAAATGGCCATAACTTTCAAACCGTAGCTCTGATTGGGGAGATTTTTGATTCAAAATGGAGAGGATGAAGCGATCTTTGAGAGAAGCTCTAGGGTTTACTCCTAAGTGTAATACATAATTTTTTGTAATTGAATCTTTATGGCTATCTTGATTGACTACGATAAAAACACTATCTGCCCCTTGATGCAAATGCATATTATGGATGGCTCGTAGACTGAGGGACCTGAGAAACATCATAAACATCATCCTAAGAATACTAATCACAAGTTCAATCACGTTTACATGTCCATATGCTCTATCATCCTCACTGCATAAGTGGAGCTTAATGCCATACATCTCTTGTGACTACATACACCTTAAGTGTTATATATACATGGGTACCATAAGCACTGAAAGGGTGTTCAAAGGGGATTATTTCATCGGGACTAGTGGTGACAATAGGAGGGTACTTGCACCTTCATACAAGTATCGGGCTCTGAATCACCAAGAGGAGGTGGGCAAAGTTTCCCCCAGGGCCGGGTTGTGCACCCCTTCAGGGTCTTAAGTGGTAAGGGAGGGACACCTCTCTTTTGGCTTACCACCTCACTTGGGATCAATCTTTTTCCTTAGCCTACATGGAAGACATTTTTATTAAGCGATTAGCATGAGATGCATTAGAAAGGAAACATTGGGTCATTTCATGAGGTGCAATGATGAACAAGATCTTGGATAGGGTTGTCTTCTAGTCCAGTGACTCACTCGCTACTACTTACCCCTTTTACAAAGGCTTATTACTCACTTGGGATTAATCCAAAGCACACAAGATCAAGAAAGAGTTAATGTCAACAAATGCAATTGATTTAAGATTAGTCATGATGCATTGGGAGGAAAATGGGGTATCAATTTTGGTGGGCATATGCATACAATGAAGGTCTAAACTAGTAAAGCCTATGCAACCTTTATCTCTCCAATAAAAGGTGAGAGATTAAGATTTGATTGATATACCTCTTTAGTGTTTGGGGAGGATGGTTGAAGCGCGATCCACCACGATGCCAATTTCTCCATCAAGCAAGCCCGATTGATTAGGACACTCCAATGGATGAAGCCTTTAAGAGTTGGAATACTTCCATTGATGGGGATGGGGGCTCCCAAGCTTGTATCCAAGCTTAACCTTAAGTGATGGAAAGCTTCAAAGAGAGCTTTCATGGGGCTACTCCCAAGAAATCCCTACATGGTGAGCTCCATGTCTGCAATGTAGGTAAAAGAGGTCAAGAGTGGCTAAAGGAGCTCCTAGAGGTTGATATTTCAAAGGTGGGAGGGCTTGGGTTGAGCTCCAGATGAAGAATCTATGGCTGCCCAAATTGTCTAGCTGATGTCCATCTAATGAGGGTTTGTTCCAGGGCCAAGAATGCCAAGAGGGAAAATGAGAGAGTGCTGAAGGAGTGCTCCATGATGGCCAAGAGCAGCAGTGAGTAGCATGAAGGAAACATGAGGGCTAGGGCAGGCAAGGGTAGCCAATGCAAAATGCACTAAACATTGCGAGGGCTATCCTGCAAGCCTTAGGAGGTAGCAACCCTCCACTCCACTGCTTGATCTCAAGCTTAGAGTGCCATGGATGAGGTTACAATGTTAGATGGTGGTTTGGGGCATCCTGGAGCAAGTTCTTGGAGATTTTAGGGGCTAGCAGCCATGGCAGCTTGTAAGAGAAGAGAGAAGAGGGATGTGGCAAAAAGTAGTTGAGTTTTTGCCCTCTTCTAACTCTCCTCAGTCTCTAAACTTGGCATGGAACCCCTAAAATTTGCATGAAAAGGAGTGATGACTTGCTAAGTTAGCCATTTTACCTTTAGATATGTCTAAGTCTCCAAACATAGCACTTGCTTGCTCCAAAAAGCTGAAACTAACTATGGTCCTTTGTGTTGTACTTGTATCTGTGACCTACGTAACTAGGATTTGAGATTTGAAAAGAAACTAGATAGAGAAAGAGGAAATGATAAAAGGACAAAAGCATGATGCTCTGATACCACTTATAATGAATGAAGCTGAGAGGAGAGAGGAGAATGATATGATGAGAGAAAGAGAGAAGGAAGAAGAGAAAGAAAGACTAGAAGAGGAGAGAGCAAGATAGAAAAGAGGGGAGAAGGGAGGAAGAAGCCATGAAAGTTGAAGATGAAGGTGAAGAGCATGTTCTTGATAATAATTGGTTGCTCTAAACTGGGACTCTTACACCTTATATACCCTGGTCAGTGCGACTAGGTGTCTAACCCCTAGTTCGTATGTATCTCGCTTGTTACAAGAATGATTTGCAATCAGGCCACTATGATGGGTAGACAGGACGGGTGAGATGCATGCGTGGGCAGGTCAATAGGCTGACATGTGGCATATCAAAGGGATGTGTGCGGGAGGGCAAAATAATAAAATAGAATATATATATATATATAATCCATTAATATATAAATATATAATACATTCCCATATCACTAATAAATAATATTTGTAATATGCTATATAATATATCTAGGATGATTGTATAATCAGGTGGAGCATCAAAAGTTTTATGTCCTTGAAAGAGATGGTGACTGCATTTCTGGTTGCCTACTACTGGTTAGGAAGTAATCATCATTAAGAGGGCTAATTGATGCTTCTTGAAGACCTAGAAAGTCATCATGGAGACAAGAATTGGTGACATTGATCTAGGCCTGACAACATCCTCTTTTGAAGAAACATCATTAGGATGGTGGCATTGAAGTTATGAAGGCGGCCACTATTATTAAGTGGTAGTTTGTTGGGTAGTGTGAGGAGGTTGAGGATTCCCCACTTACTATAGCCATTTTACGGTAGAGTAGTAAGGAAGAAAGACATTAAATATGCGGATATATATATGTGATGTGTATAATAAATACACATCACATAAATGTCTATGTATCTTATCTCATCCATGTTTCAAGCATTATAATATACACATTGGTTATTGGACCAATCCATGTCAACATTCTAATATGCCTACTACGCTTTGTGAGCCTTATACTCAAACACAACCCTTCATTTTATACCTTTTGTTCTCCATAGCATTTCGCTCATTGTACATATAGGACAATTGCGAGATAGAGGAGTCATTCATTTCAGGTGGGCATTAGTGGGTGGCTCACATGTGGTAGTCATAAATGAGTGCATGTGTGATGCTTGGTGTAGACACGTCCCGTCCCTCCCCCACCTTTACTTAATAATAGTAAGAGATTTTAGTAAGCTATACAAAAATATCATGTGACTTGATATGTGAGATTGCTCCACATGTAGCTAATTTTGGAGAATTTGGAGGGTATGAAGGTTGCAATACCCCATTGTTCTAGACCTTCTAGGATGTATCTTACTTGAAAATGAGATTAGGAAGCTAATATAAGCTAAAGTAATATCCATCTCATTTCCTACTAAAGGCCTTAGAAAGAAAAGATTCTCCTAATCTTTGTTAATGTGCAAATCCACTTTCAAATTTGTGATGTTCTACAAGAGGTTTCATCTATAATGAAGAGAGGAATAATCATTATATATGACATTGACAAAAATGTGGTGTGTATATAGTTCACATTTTGATGTTTTCTTTATGTGTGTGTATGTGCACATGCATAGGCATGTATGTGTACACATGTGTGTTTTTTATGTATGTTTGCATGTGATCTTTATGGAGTTTTAATGACCATATGAGTTTGATTTGATTAGAGGCCTTATGTATTTATTTGGGATAGGAAAATGTTGTTTTTCTAATATACTAATGAGGGGACCTTTGAGATGGGAAAATCATGTTAGCCAAGTTCTTAGGTCTAGGCATTGTTTTTTATGTGGCAACAAAAGGTGGAGAATATGGTTGTTGTTGATTTTGACTAAGATTATTGTTCAGAAGTAAGGAGAGAGGGTAGATGCTCAAGGGTAAAAACTACATACCTAATTTTTTTTTATGTGGGTTGGGATTAACTATTGAATCAATATACTTCTTTTTTTTGGTAAATTTCATTGTTAGTTTGTGAAATAGACATTGATGCACTTTTTGAGTCCATATCAAGGTAAGGATTCCTTGAGACTTGAATTTCAGGCAAGTGTCCCTTTCAAACATGGTTAGAAAATAAGAGACAAAAGATGTTACAAATTGTGATTGAATTGTGACTAGACAAAGAAAATGCGATTTGGGATGTTGATGAATAGTTAAAACTAAAGTCATTGTGTAGAAGAAAAAGAAGCAAGCTTTGATATGCTATTAGGCAAATCTAGATAGTACAACCTCAACTAGAAAAATCTTTAATACAGGTATTAGTACCAACAAACACTTGGGATAGACAAAAAACAATTCTCTCATGTATGAGGTAGATCTCTTTGTATAGTGATGCATTTGTACTTTAAAGAGTTGTATAGAGACCAATTCCTAAATTACTATCTTTAAGGGAGGAATAAGGCAACTTACTTGTTCATATTATCATCATCACCTTGAGTATCAAAATCCTAAAAGTAGTTGCAAAGTTCTATTCATGCAGTCATTTTGTTGGTCCTCATTGTCAACATGAGAATAATATAACTTTTCTCTTTTGTTTGTTGGACCTCATGGTACCATCACAAAAATAGAAGACATTTTCTCTCATCAAATTTTCAGAAATACTTATCATAGAAGTAAGTGGGGCTTAATATTGTAGTTGCTTAAAAATGATCAATGTTAAAGGACATTATGAACTTTGCTAAAGCAGGATCAATATATCTACCCTAATATTTGCAAAGAACTTTCTATTTTGATCTGGGCATAATTATCAAGCTTAGTATGTGAAGTATACATTCATTGGAATCCTTATTGTAGCTTAGAAGGTTAACTAATTATTCTTCTTAAATCTATGTAGTCTTTGCCATAGTGTTCATTCATGTGAATAAATTTTGCGTGGCAGAAATCACACTAACATTGTGGATGCTATATTAATGATACATTTAATTTGTAGATCAAAAGAAAATTGAGAAAATGTATTCTAGAGGATGTTTAGCCCAATTCTCTAAAAATATCCGATAAAAAAATTTATGGGAGGAAGAGCCTAATTATATAAGCATACAAACTATTGATTCATTGATTACACATCAACTAGACTCTTTCTACCCAAATGGCCATTTGACAATTTAACTATGCAACTATATCCAAGTAAATGCATGCTTGTCCTCTTTCACTCATAGTAAGCACCTTATGCCAAACATTTGCCCTAACTATCAAAGATTTACTTATATTAGAAGATGGAAGTGCTCAAATTTTTTTTGCACTATTATTAGACTAAAATCCCAAGTATATTGAGAATGTGCAAAGCGCTAAAGAATCATGGACCAAGAATTTCAATATGCATCAGAACAATGAAAAGCTAATTCAATCAGTGATCAATAACGTGCATTCAAGAGGTTATGAATTTAATGTCTTTGATGATTCTGAAATCATTTAGCTTATGCATGTTATGCACGAACACACTATTAAAGCTTGTGCATGATCATGGAATATGAAAAAATTAGGAGATTTCCCTAAAGCATGCCTATAGACAACATTATCTTTCTTAAGAAAGGTCAAAGTTTCTAGAAACAATGCATATTTATAGAGTATGCATCTAGTTCAAAAAACACACATTGTTTTTGTAATAAGTTTAAAAGGAAATAGGGCATTTAGAAGTTGTAGGGCATAATCAAATAACCAAAAGTCACAATTGGAAAATTTCATTGTGCAATCTTATGAAACTTCATAGTGTCCTTTGTCAAAGGAGTGGATACAGTCCAAATGTACTTTAAACCAAGAAGTCAGACAAGAGAGTTTCATGCTTGTTGGTTATGTGCACTTTTTTCTAGTGGCTTCAACTAGTAAAAAAGTAGTTCTCAAAGATTGCTATTGTAAAGGTAGTGCTAAAATAGCAAGAGTTTTCAATTCGCATCATACACTTACTTTCGTGTCCCATATTTTTGGATGATGTGACAAATCCTTTAAGTTTATAGGTGGTAACTTTCACTTTGCACTTCTTCTGCTACTTGGATTACTTTAAGAGAACCAAGAAGAGTTCAATGTATTCTAATTGAAGGCACAAATACCTACCCTATGAAAATGGGTAAAGAACATGATTCTATGCTTTCAAATAACCTCACTAGCTTAGCTCATTAATTTACATAATACTTTTTGACAAATCCCTTTGTCTCAAAAGAACAACAATTTAAAGCTTACATGCTTTCTGATAACTTAACAAAATCTCTATCGATGCAACTTCCAAAGCTAAGTACCAAACAAATCTCTAGATTTCATTTTAATCATTAACTATGAAGGCCCTCTTCTCAATTTTCTATGTGAGCCACATGCTCACGAGCACTATTAAAAGAGGGCCATAGGCTTACAAACGTAAAAGGAGCAAGAAAAAAGATAGTTACATATGCTGTATGTTGAACTTTTTAATTTGGGAAACCAACTTCATATGTTATGACAAGAAATTGCATTCAAAGATGTGCTCCAAGCTCATAATAAATGTGTGAATAAGGTGCAAGTAACATGGGTAGAGGGAAGATCAACAACATAATCACACTTTTGTTTTCTCTTCATCACTTAATCATATTGTAAGAAACTCAATATTGTCTTGTTTCTACATCAATGATCTATTTTTGTAACCTTACTTAAGTATATTGGCTTTAGACTTTTTGCTTGGATTGTCTCACCGTAAAGGGACAACACAAATGCACATATGACGTCCTATACTTGTCTCTTTGCCTCAAATATTGATTATGAACTTTGGTCCCAATCAAACTTCACCATCACTATTTCCAAAAGATAAACAATACATGAAATAAACAATGGAAAAGGAATTAAAGTTTAGTAAAAAAACTCCACTTTTTGGGAAAAATACCAAACATACAATTATGACCACATTTTCCCAAAAACCTAAAATACACAACCAATAACATTTATTTGTTTATGGATTGATCTTTTAAAGATACACATCGTCCCTCAATCTCGTAACTATAAGCACTAGATGGAGTTTGTAAAGTCATGAATATCTAAAGGCACTTCCACTTTTCACTAACGTGGATCTATTAGCATGCATTTGTAGGTTTCATTTTTCCTTAACAGACAAACACATATTTGGATGGTGTAGCAAACGATATGAAATGCTACATAAAACATCATTAGGTGATAAACATGAAGAAGAACAAATGAAATAGACAATTAATCAAGTTAAAATTGAATGTAACTTAAAGAAATATGATTATATTAGTTTGTCCTTATGGATGCGTTATACAAAACATATTATATCCTTGCACAATAGAAGTGGCTTCCTTGCTAGATTGGCATGAAAAGTATTATGCCTTTGAAGTAAAATAATGGTGATAGTCAATTCACGCTATGTTTGAGAAACAAAATATATCTATTGCATATTTGAAATTCATAACTCATGAAATACAAGCATAATGTTCCACTTCTCAAAAGAGGAATTAAGAATGGTTGGTGGACTTGATGGCTATGGAGGACACGCACTCACACACATACATGTTCTCAAATACAATGTGCTTGCACACATACATGTTCTTAGATACAATATATAAATTCTAGTTGCCTTCAACATTAAACAACACTTAGCTCAAGAAAGATCATCATGGAAACCATTAGTTGCAATTTCACCATCTAGCACAAGCAAATTCTATAATCTCACATAGCCTGTTTTTGGTTTGTGGACATGCAAATATTATAAAAAAGATAAATAAGTAAATACAATCATTACACCAAAAGTAATTCTTGAAGGCATCACCTTTAATCTATCTTTCATAACTTCCTACAAAGCATCATGAAGATCCAATGAAGGGATCTCATTTTCTTAATCATAGCTATTTGCAAATCGACTATCTCTTTACACCTATCCATTGGAGATAGCATGTATTTCCTACTGTTGTGACTCTTCTAAATGAATTTTAGTGTAATTGCCCACATCACATTGATGAACCTAAGGGATTGATCATCCAATGCACCTTTGTCTCCAATTAGGGCCATCTTCATGGTGATGGCATCCTTCAAGTTAGCATCTTCCAACCACCTCTCAATCCTACTCCAAATTGGCTGGGCAACAATCCCAAAATAGATGTATTTCTACTTCTTTAGATTATTTATAGTGTGCAAATAATAGGGAGCTCAAATTTTTTTTTGTTAATATGCTTCTCAGTGGAAGCCTATACTCATCACTTTCCATAGGAAATTGTCGATTTTATTGGAGGTAGTTGCCCTCCAAGACCTTTAAATTCTTGACTTCCAAGTAGAAAATCTAGCTATGGGAAAATGTTTTTTCTACAAGCATCCCACCTTCATCTTCATGAATGCCTAGGGTAAGGGACTGTGGCATCCCTTCTCTTGTTACAATATCATAATTTCTTACCACCATCTACTTCAATCACCTTAGATGGATGCAGATTCTTAACTCAAAATGTGTTGGGTAGTCCCCTTTAATTCTTTGTGCTAATCTGAGATCCATTCTCTCTCCTTGGCATTTAAATTAAAGTGTTGCTAGATCTAGTCAACACTCTTCCATGCATGTGCTCTTTCATCCCAAATCTTGATCCACTATCTATCTCCTTTGTAGTATATAACATTTGACAATTTGGTTTCTTGCATTACAAGAGTGAAGGAAAGGTTGTATACAAAGGGAGAGAACTAGATATTTGTTGGAGGAGTGATGGGTCACCCTGATTATTTTAGCCACTAGGCCAATTTGCTATCTTGATTAGCTTTGTCTATGAATCTACTATGGATTGAACAACTTGTAGGCAATCTATTTGTTGGGTTATAGGCCAATAGCCAATAGCCTCGGGTGGGCACCCCTTGTATAGTACCTACTACATAGTTATATATAAGTGAAGATAACAGAGAATAGTGAGACAATTCATTATACACACAAAATTCACTTCTCTCTCTCTCTCTCTCTCTCTCTCTCTCTCTCTCTCTCTCTCTCTCTCTCTCTCTCTCTCTCTCTCTCTCTCTCTCTCTCTCTCTCTCTCTCTCTCTCTCTCTCTTTGTGATGTGCCTATTTAATGACCCTTGAGAACATCTAGTAGTCCATCAAGAGATATGCCAAAGTGACTCCATCCGAAACTCCCATGGAATAATCAAACTTTGTGGTCTAGGATTTATTGGGTCTACCTCGTAGAGGAAGATCCACTTCATTCCCATGTGGATCGACCTGCACAAGGTTTCTAAATGACTTCTAAGGTTATGTAACAAGTTTTTAGCATTGGTTTATGGGCACATGCTTATACAAGACAACCCCAATTGAAGTGGACATGGCTTGGTTCAAATAAAGTGAGAAAAGAGGGGGACCTAAACATGTTAATTGCTCTACGTGTAAGGTAAAGTCTTATCCTAGTCCCCCTAAAATGACACAAGGTCGGGATAATTGACGACACTCTTAATAAAGTTAGCATTCAACTCTTCCTCAAATTTCCCTAATCTGGCATCTCCTTGAGGAAAACCTCTTAGCTAATCACGATTTCCATACATAGGATGAATCCATGAAGTATTTTACCTCTTTCTTCCCATTCATGATGGGGTTTTCTTAGTTATTTAATTTCCTCCTACATTTAGTTTAACACATAAAAACAACTCTCTTAATTAGTCTATTAAGAATAGGGTTGTATGTAATTTCATCACAAACATGAAAATAGTCTTTTTATAAAATGAATCTTTGTTTCAAGTTGGATAGTCCTTGACTTATTTCATTAATTTAATAGTCCATATATATGACTCTTCCTAGAGGCGAGAATCACCAATCTGTTCTCAGCTAGAATTGGGGTTTTTGGAAGAATGGCTCATTAATGTCTCCTAGCTAACACCTAATCTCTATGGAGAGACCTCTCATTTCTAGCATTGATTCTAATATTTGAAGTACATAAAATAGCTCCTTGGTTAAGAGCTGCGTAGCTAAACTTAGAGGAGGTCTAGTGCACATCTAGATGTTCAACCAATGTTGATATAACCTTATTTTAGAAAACACAACAATTCAAGAATTACTTTCTAATGTAGCAAGATTTTACATGGGCTCCAAGTTCCACATAAATTGATCTCTTTTGTCAAAGTCTAGAGAGTGCATGGTAGAAGTTAACGTAGCCAAGAACAATTGAAAATGCTGCAAAGTCATCGTTTTGGAAAATCCATCACTAATTAGTGATAAGCCATTTTACACAAGGGATAATCAATTTAATCATAACTTATATAGGCTTGCAAATAGTTCTAAGTCTCATAACTATAGTATCCTCTCATTCACTTTGATACCTCATGTGACATGCCTATCTAACAACCCTTGATAGCACAATTTCGAAAGTCCATCAAAAGATATGCATAGGGGATTCTATCTATAACTCCATGGAATATTCAAACTTCTACCCTCACAAAGAAAGCTTTGCTCCATTCTCATGAGGATCAACATGTAGCAAGGTTCCTAAATGAATTCTTATGTCACATAACAAGTTTTAAGCATCAATTAAGAATAGTTGCTTACACGAGTTAACCCAAAGTGAAGTGGACCTATGTCGCACTTGGTTTAAAGAGAGTGATAATCAAGAGGGAGCTAAACACATTAACCCCTCTACTTGTAGGATGAAGTCTTTCTAGGCTCCCTAAAACAACACAAGGTCGCGATCAATGAGGACAAGACAGTTAGTTTCAGTATTTCCTAAAATTTCCCTAATATAGCATTTTCTTAAGGGAAACCTCTCATTTAATCAAGACCACTCTACTACAGGGTGAAATCTATCAAGGATTCACCCTCGTTCTTCTTATTTAAGATCCATTTAGCAATTTTGATACTTATTCAAGTGCCATTTTTAAAAAATCCTCAAAAGGTCTACATATAATATAATAAAACTACATAATCTTATTTTTAATTAAAACTACTTGATTTAGATGTTACACACTACTATATTCCATGTGCCTAAAACTTATATAATCTTATTTTTAATTAAAACTAGTTGATTTATATATTACACTTTACTATATTCCATGTGCTTAAATCCTTAAGACAAAATGCATGTTCCAAAGTAGACACTTAGCTCTCCATCTACCTTATTTAACGTACTTCTTTACAAATATTTTGACTAAAGTATATATCAAGCTTCAATATAGATTATGGGGCTCAAGGAAGTTAATTAGTCTAATGCCTCTCACAGGAATCACAAATTCAATTGGAACATGTTGACCACATTGTATAAAGAACTTAATTCCTTTAAATTTTTGCTCAAATTTTGGCTTGATCCTTATGCGACACAAACTAAAGAAGCTTGAAAATTAGCATTTTTATGGCTCATGTCAACTCTAAAAATAAGCAAATAAGGTTGCATGTTGTTGCATGAGGTGAGCCTCATGTAAGGTAGCCACTATATTAGATAATTAAGCATGCTTATTGGTAAATAAAAAATTCACTAGAGTTGCATGAAGCTCAATTTGAAAATTGAGCCTCATGTAAGGTGGTCATTATTTTTATTTTGTGGTCATCATAGTTCATCTTTCATATATAAGATGAAAAAACAAGCTAGTGAGTTATATGAGGCTCAATTTCACAATCGAGCCTCATGCAAGGTGATCACTTTGTTAGATCATTATGCATCATTATTGATCTTGATCTTTGACAAAAAAATGAGACAATAGAGTTGCATGAGGCACAATTTTCAAATTGAGCCTCATGTAAGGTGATGGATATATTGGGAAACATTCTAAAGAAGAGTGGGAAACTATTGCCTATAATTTTGTTATTGTAGGTGGTGATCTCAAGTGAAAGAAAGAGATCAAATCATTAGTGACTTGGTCACAATCAATAGTATCTCCTTTAAATTCTGAGCACTATACAATTTGGTTGAGGACATGCTCTAAGGACAACACCTTCTTATGGGAGATGAACTTCATTTGAGATGTGCTTGACTAGAAATCCAATCATAACAGCAATGTAGGCAAACAACACCCCCTTTTTTAGATGGGGAACTTCATTTGAGATGGGATCTAGGAGGATACGATTTGAGAGATCCAAGTAGACAATTACCACCATCAAGGTTTCATAAGAGGAGCAAGAGGTAGCCTATGATTCACTAAGTGTAGTATTACTCTCAAACAAGGCATAAGAGGGAGGAATGAATTAGATTTGAGAGGAATAGAGACAAATTAGAAGGGATGAGAATTAGACCCGGCCTATGATCCCACCTTTCCTTGAAGTCTACGATGGACTTCATGATGCACATAGTGAAGGGCAAGCTTCAACTCACAACAAGAAGAAGCTTTAGTCCTTGATTGTCTGAGTAGCACCATGGATCTAGTGATGTGCTTGTTGGCATAACTCTAACCATGGATATAATGAAGAAAGTGAGGTAAGCCCTTCAAATAGAAATACCTACAATATTGTTGTTGCAAAAGTTTTCTCAAATGTAAAAAATAAAGGCACAGTTTTGTGAGATTTGTAAGAAGTTTGCATGAGATTTTACTTGTGTTACCACTGTATATAAATAATTGTACAAGAGAGCGAGCAAATGCAAGAGAAGGAGGAGGACGAGGAGGACTCATCTTGGTAGAGGGTGATAGTGGCCAACAGAAAGGACTAAAGTTGTTATTGGTTTCCTTCTACAACTACCACTATAATGATGATGATTGCACTTAGTACCAACATAGACAGACTGACATCACTCTCGATGATCAGAGTTCAGGGTGAGGAGTGAGACATAATCACATCACAAGAATCAAACACATGATGAAATCAAAACTAAATCAACAATTATATTGCTAGAATTAGGGACAACACACTTGATAGGAACCAATTGGTTACAGTGCAGTTCTCTGGAGGAACAAAGATGGAACAACCAAGTGATACAAAGGACCAAGGTACTACTACTGCCAAACCCAATGACTAAAGATAGTACAAATAGAAGCTCTACTATGAGAGCACTCAAGATGCTAGTTAAGAAGATTGGGCGGTAGACAAAGGGTATGGCATACAAAAAGAGGACTTCATGTTGCTTAGCTTCTAGGGATATAAATAAACTGAAGCAACAACCCCTACCATGCTTCGCTCCCTCCTGCTATATAGATCATTGTTAGTGGTGGGGCCTTCTCCCTATCGATGTGCCTTGTTAGGCAGCGAGACATTCTCCATCCATGTGCCATGTTGGGTCTCATTACTCCTCCCTCCCATCAAGTCTTCAATGAACAACTAATGGCTACTATGATCAATGCCACTAGTACCTTTAACACTGGCATGCATAATGAACTTGGACCCACAATGTTACTCACCACTGACATCACCTTCATCCTCCATGCCGGGTGTGTCATCCTACTGAATTTGGTCTTGGTTTGAAAGTAGAGCGAGGGTAACTGAACTCTGTAGAATGGGTGGGAGTAGGGAGTGAGGTAGGCAAGGGCCAATGGCGATTGTAGGACTAGACAGTTGTGGCCTCAAGGGAGGGAGAGGGTGTTGAGGGCTAACGTGACTGTGTTTTTGGCCATTTTTGTTGGATTTTTAGTTGATTTTTATATGATTTGAATGATGATTGATTGGTTCAGAAGTGCTTGAGAGAGTTTTGGATAAGGTTGAATAGGTTTGAGAAGCTCATAATGTTTTTTAGTGGAGATATGATGTGCTGAAAGGTTGTATTGAGTGTTTAATAGGTTCTAATTGGTTTTGTTGAGCTTCTATTTTGTTTTGTTTTCTTTTTGTATGAGAGGTTGGAACGATTATTGATGGAATTTAAGAGTTTTTGGAAGCTTATTGAATGATTCTTGATGGTTTTGAATGGTTTTAGTTGAGCCAAGTGCTTTCTAATGACCTTCTATAGACCTTCTGTTGAGCTTCTATAGAGCCTCTATCTCTGTTCTGTTTTTGCTCTGTATGCCTTTGTAAGTGTTCTATTAGATGAATGTGTAGCTTGGGAAAGTTTTCTAATCTTATAAAGAGATGAATAAAATTTCAAAATAGCTCAAAGAAGAAGAAGAAGTAGTAGCTAAAGACTCAAGTGAAGACTAGAAGTGACAATGACATTGTTGAGTTGCGAAAGGACATTGTAGTGGCTCTGGTGACCCTTCATATCAAACATACCTCTTGGGAGGGATATCTACAACCAAATAGGGATTATGGATGGTTATTCTTGATTATTCCAATGTATATTGTGAGAGAGCATGTATGAGAGAAATAGAGAGTGAGAGAGAGCCAATTTTCCATGAAAAACAATGTATCTATGAGTGAGAGATCATGAGAGAGACTATGAAGACTATGAACCTATTGAAGATGAATATAATGTGATGATTTTCATTTAAAATGTAGCATTTCTTGGTGTTCTCTTATTCTTTTCGATGAAGAACATGAAGAATGTGTTGAAGTTTTTTTGTGATAAAGTCGTGGGAGAATTGTTATATGATGCTGCATGAAAATTTGAGAAGATTGGTATTGTTTTTCTTCTTGTGGTTGATTAAAACATGAAGAATATGCATGTTGATGATACAATATAGATTTTCTTATAGTAGATTTTCCATTTTTCTTCCCAAAACCCTACTACGAGTACTTCAAGAGGTGAAAATTTGAAGGACTATTTGTCCAATTCAGTTGTAAGCATCAAGAAGGAGTTGATCGATGTGATTATAGAATAGCTAGAGACGCTGAAGGTGAATATCACCAACATATCTAGTCCTGTAGGAGATGGAAGAGATGTGATGCAATCTAATGCATGGTACGGAAAGTGCCATTATGGCAGAATGTTTAGCTATTGAATGTACTCGAAAACCAACTATCCTTGGAGCCTTTTTTCTTCATACTATTTAAGGAAGATTCATACAGAGGATATCTACTCTCTGAAAGAGATGCATGAAAGAAGGAAGAAATATGAAGAAGCAAGATTCAACTTGTTGGAATCTAAGATAACTACCCAGGATATCAGACCAAAGCCTAGAGTTTTTGGTCCTAATTTTAGCCTAAGGAGGTTTCTCTCTTAGAGTCACAGTGGACGACAGTTTGGTGGTGGCTAGAGATCAGAGGTGGAGTTACAAATGTGGAGTAAAGAAAATTGTCAAAACCCTAGAAGGCCTAGTCTAGCTCCTGTGAAAGCTACCTGTGATACCCAATAGAAGACCCAAGAACCTGCTTCCAATTTGGTGGAATTGGAAGTTGCCACAATAACACTTGCCAAAAAAAGAACCCATAGTTCCAAAAGAGAATATTCGCTCTCTGCCAAAATAGTGAAGTTCAATCTTCCCATTGAGAAATAGAACAATACATAATAGAATGGTACAGTACATAGCCATCTAGCAAGATAGAAGGACATAGAGACAATACAAAGATAGGACCAAAGGTCCAAGTGATAGAGAATGTAGAAGTACCTTAAGTGATAGAAGTGTAAATGTTACCACTGTTGGAAGAAAGAGGAAAGATAAAAGTGGGTGTGTGGATTGAAGGATGTTTTTTAGCAGATGCATTGATTGATGGAGGTTCATCAGTGTTTGTTGGACATTGGTGGATGATTTCTATCTAGTCAAGTGTTGACTCAATTGGTAGATATTATCACATGGTTGAGCGGTAATTACATTGTAGCCTTATTTTGTATGTGACAATATAAATAAATTGATCATATGTTCTGTTAATGATTGATATGATCTCTCACTTTTTTCTTAACTCAAAAGCTTTGCTAACTTTTTGGTAATCATAAGTACACATTCTCTCTCTTCTCAATGGTTTTCTTAGCCTACAAATGTGAAAGAAATTGGATATAATTTAGGTTTGTGAATTCTCACTAAGGTAATAGCTAGATAATAGTTATCTTGTGATGATGAAATTGAAAAATGTGGGGAAAAATAAGAAAATATATTTCCTTTGTATTCACTTAT
The DNA here is from genome assembly GCF_053477565.2 of Lygodium microphyllum. Taxonomy (NCBI): domain Eukaryota; kingdom Viridiplantae; phylum Streptophyta; class Polypodiopsida; order Schizaeales; family Lygodiaceae; genus Lygodium; species Lygodium microphyllum. The sequence continues at coordinate 130,350,998 of NC_141140.1, read as the reverse complement.
AGTAATGTCTAGTTTGTCTATAATTTTTAACCCATCCTACCTTTTCTAATGAAATTGCTTGCAACCTTGTAATTTAATGGTTGGTAGAAGTGAGATGTAGTTTCATAAATGGTTTCTTTATCATGTAAGTCATGAGCTTTACCATTGCCAAGAAAGATCTACACTTGTAACTATGTCTTCCACACACATAGATTGACACATCAGCATCCATGTATGCTTGGAAAACAACTCACTCGTATCTACATATATACTTATTGCAATATATGCATGTGATAAACTCCACTTGAAAGGCTCTTATAGTGCTTTATGTTGATACAAACCATATCAAAGATTCATGGGATCTAGGCATGGTAAATATTCAATACAATGTGCTAGCAAGGATGGCAATAATAATACAAATCCAATGCCAAGTGCAATGTTTCTTTGTATTTAGTAGTATATATTGTCACATGCTTAATATTAATAAAACGTTGAAAGAATGGTATTGGTATGCTTTGAAGAAGAATACATCTATTTTTTTGTTGGATGTTAGTGATTTCTATTGAATCAAGTGTTGAATCAATTGGTAGATACTATCACATGATTGAGTGGTATTTTTATTACAATCTTATTTTGTATTAACATTTATTATAATTTAAAATAATTAATCATATATTCTACTATTGATTAATGATATGATCTCACTTTTTTCTTCTTAGTGCAAAAGATTTGTTTACTTTTTGGTAATCGTATAATAAGTACACATTCTCTCTCTTCTCAATGGCTCTCTTAGCCTACAAATGTGAAAAAAATTGGATATATATTCTCTCCTCACAATGGCTATATTAGCCTACAAATCACCTCATGTTCTAAAGTTTAAGGTAGAACTTTAGACACCATAATTAATGTAGTTATACATCTTTGACTTTAGTGATTCATACATTGTGCTTTCCACTTTGTGTTGGTGTCCCAAGGCTCACTTGGCACACAAAGACACAAGGCTTTTCTAGTGTCTACATCAAGCATGGTGTCTAGTATGTCCCATGTCCTCATGTCTTGGCATTGAAGGGAGACTGTAGATTAGTGTAGTCATCCATCTAACTTAAGTGGGTTGTATCTTGTGTTTTCTATTTTGTGTTAGGATCCTAGACTCCCTTGGCATAGAGAGACACAAGGCTTTCCTTATACCTTCACTACACATGGTGTTTGGTCCCACATCCACGTGGCTTGGCCCAAAAGGGACGCATAATTACTGTAGTTATGAATATTTGACTTAAGTAGTTCATAGCTTGTGCTTTCTACTATGTCTTGGTGTCCATGGGCTCACTTGGCACACAAAGACACATGGATTTTCCCATGCCTACACACTAAGCATGGTGTCTACATCCCATATTCTCATGGCTTGGCACAGAAGGAACACCATGGATTAGTGTAGTCATGCTTCTAACTTAAGTGGGTTTTAGCTTGTGCTTTCCACTTTATGTTAGTGTCCCTGGATCACTTGACACACAGAGACATAAGGATTTTCTTATACTTACACTAAGCATGCTATTTAGGTCCCATATCTATGTGACTTGGCACTAAAGGGACACCATAATTAGTGGACTTATGCATATTTGACTTAGTTGGTTCATAGCTTCTGCTTTTTACTTTGTGTTGGTGTCCCAAGCTTCTTGGCACACAGAAACACAAGGCGCCCCTTATACCTACACTAAGCATGGTGTCTAGGTTCTAGATCCTTGTAGCTTGGCATTGAGGGGACACCATGATTTGTGCGGTCATGTGTACTTGCACTATGCATGGTATCTGGATCCCACGTCCTTGTAGCTTAACAGCATTGAGGGGACACCATGATTAGTGTAGTCTAACCCAAGTGGTTTGTAGCTTGTACTTTTTTCCTTCTATCAATGTCTAGGCTTGCTTGGCATGTAAACACACAAGGCTTTCCTTATATCTGCACTAAGCATCATGTTTGGGTCCCATGTCCTCATGGCTTAGCACTAAGGGGGCACCTTTTTCCAAATTTCTTAGAGATTTTAATTTTTGGACACATTGGAAAAAATATTTATCATATTTACTTTGAATGTTTTTTGAAGGTTTAAAACAAAGCCACATAAGCATATCTAGGGAGTATTATGGCAACAAGAGAGATCATCATAGTTTTGAATGAGGATGTTGAACAAAACTCTATATTAAGATTTGTTTTCTTGAAGGTTGGAGGTACTTAAAAAGACTTGAGATAGGAAATCATTCTTGATGAGCTTATATCAACTAACTTTATATTTTTAGGAGGGTCTAGGATGCTCCCTATAGGAGTTTCTTAGGAGGACAGATGAGAGGTGCATGGTAAAGAAGTAATGATACAAGAGAGAGCTAGAGCCATTGGTACTTCCAAATGACAAATATTGAATCCAATGGATTATAGCAACAATCCTTACACTCAGCATTTGAAAGTATGGCATGGAAATAGGATCTCAAAGCATGGGCGGGTTGGCCCCAAGAGGGTGATTTGTGGAGGGGTGGCCAAGGGTGAGTGCATAATGGGTAGGTGGATTGATTCGTGGGGATGTGATAGTTATATCAATATATTTAAATGATAGGATTGATTTATAATAACATATTTAATACTAAAATTATAGTTATAATTAGTAAGCCTATGTTCTTATGCCAAAACTTGACTACCACTCATTTCTATTTATTTCTTAAATGAGTTAAGTTAAATGGAAAATATCTTGACATCATCATGACAATATTGTTTATATAGTGGGGGCTGTGCGAGTTACACAAGAGATCACTTGACTCATTATTGGTGTATTGTATCTTGTGCTTATATTGAATGGAATGAGCCTTGAAGTGAAAGTACAGAGCGGAAGTAAGAGCTATGGTGGAAGGAGCTAGAGCAAGAGAGAGAGAGACACACACAATGTGAGAGATCCAATAATCACAATGTGTGATCGGTCTTCCCTTTATTCAAATATCACTGAAATAATAAAGAATGAAGTGACAAGATGGGCACCTGCTACTTGCAGTGTATAGGTGTGCATGTATGTGGGTGCTATCAATGTAACTAATACACGAGTGGCTAGGCATAGGTGCCTTTATCTCCAACAACCTCCCACTTAGAGGCAAATGTGCCCCTAGTGAGGAGAGAACAAGAAAAAAGTAATAAAGTATAAATGTACATAAGTACAACAAGATGAGAAAATATATCATCTCATCCAATGTCTATCAACTTCCTAAGAAAAACAAAATGCTCTATTGAGAAACTTTTAGTGAGCAGATTTGTAGGATTTTGGTCATGGAGATCTTAACAAGCTCAATGGACTTATCCTAATAAATAATCTCTTGTGTAATTGGTAATGGACCTCAATGTGCTTCATTTTTGCATGGAAGAGTAGATTATTGACCAACTGAATGGCACTCACAGAATTTGAATGTAGTGTAGGGACCGCATCAATAATGCCAAGGTTTGCCACTAGATGGCCTAACCATAGAGCCTCCTTGTTGCAACTCTCAATGGGCTGCAACATACTTTGCCTCTATAATAGATAGGGCCATGCATTTCTACACCCTAGACATTCAAGAAATGACACCTCCAACAAAGGTGAAAACATAGCTAGAGATGAACTTCCTATTGTCTGCATGTCCTATATAATCACAGTCAATGTATTTGACAACTCTTGTATCTTGGCCACCATAACAAATGCACATACTTATTGTGCCCTTCAGGTACCTCATGATACCCTTGATAGCATCCCAATACCATTTGCTAAGTATAGCCACATAGTGTGCCACAACTCCCACTACAAATGCTATGCGAGGGTGAGTGGCTATTATGGCATACATCAAATTACCCACTACAGATGCATAAGGGATCTTGACCATCCTGGCATTCTATTAATCAGACGGCCTCACTAACCTTCATGTGAGAAGGTAAAGGACAACAGATAGGCTTAACATATTTTGGAGATAAAACGACTCAAGGGCCTTTTGGATGTACTCCTTCTGTGACAAGTAGAAAAGGTAAATGATAACCAATAGGCTTAACATCTTGGAGATAAAACTGCTCAAGGACCTTCTGGATGTACTCCTTCTGTGATAAGTAGAGAAGCCCCTTAGAGAGATTGGGCGTAATGCACATCCCAAGAATATGTGAGGCATATCCAATGTTGTTCATCTCAAAGCTCTTCTTGAGTCGACCTTTCAAAGTATCCAACCACCTCATCATGAGCACTCCCAGCAATCAACATATCATCCACATAGAGGATCAAAATTATAAGGCTACCATCATAAGCCTTTTTTTTGTATAAACATGGATCCATATCATTGTGGGAATATCCTTGTGAATACATAAATGCATTAAACTTGTGGTACCATTCCCTAGGTGCTTGGTACTTAAGGTCATAAAGATTCTTTCTCAATTTGCACACTAGGTGTTCACTGATGTGTTCTACAAATCCCTCAGGTTGCTCCATGTAAATCTCATCACGTAAGTCCCTATGAAGAAAAGTTGTCTTGATATCCATCTGATAAAGATGCAAGTCAAGCTGAGCAACCAAAGCTAGTACCAAGCGTAGGGTAGTCATCTTCACAACATGAGAAAATACTTCATCAAATTCCACACCATGTTCTTACTTGAAGCCCTTAGCAACCAATCTGACCTTGTGTCCCAGCTGAGGATGTCCAAGGGTATTTTTCAACTTGTACACCCACCACTTGCATGGCAAAGCATACTTGCTGCTAGGCAAAGGAACCAAATCTCACGCATGATTTTTTTTGAGTGAGTCATACTCTAACTGCATGGCCCTCTCCCAAGAGTGACTATCACCTCTACGCATGGCCTCATCATAGGTAAGAGGCTCGCTAGCATTTGTCACCATAACATAATCCATAGAGAGCTCAAACTGTGTAGGCTATCATTTATCTCTAGTAGATTGTCTCAAAACTTGACTGTGGGGCATGTACATTTTGTGGAGCATTAGAGACCTAGGCCATTAGGGCATCAGTTTGTTGCTATTGCAAGCTGTCTAGCTGGTTGCACAGTAACAAGAGGTTACTCCTGAAATATCACCTTGCATACCTTAATGAGATGCTCAGGATGCTTATGCATTTTCTCCTAATGGAAAACAACATCATGGTAGGTTGCTGATAATCTTTTGAGCCTACGGATCCCATAGGCAATAGCCCATCTCACCTACATCCCCATAACCAAGAAAGATGCATTTTTTAGACTTAGGATCTAGCTTATTGTACTTTTCCTTGGGTATATGGCAGAAAGCCTCACAACCAAAGACATGAAACAAATAAGCATATGAGGGAGGTTTTCTAAATCATATCTCCTCTATAATCTGATAGTCGAGAGTAGTACATGGGGACCGATTTATCAAGTGTATGGTAGTAGTGAGTGCCTCAGCCCAAAAATCTTGTGGTAAGCTTTCTTGGCTAAGCATGATGCGAACTCGCTCCTAAATTTTCCTATTCACATGCTCAGCCATACCACTCTAGGGTGGGGTGTACGGGGCAGTCAATTGACGCTCAATACCCCTCTCATCACAAAACTGCTCAAAGGCTTTAAAGACATGCTCACCCCCATTATTTGATCTTAGGGTTTTCAGCTTATACCTAGCCTAGTTCTCAACCACAAAGCAAACCAATGCTGAAATGTAGCCGAGACTCTCGATTTTTTCTTAATAAGACATGCTCAGACCTTATGCATATAGTCATCATGAAAGTAACGAAGTATTTTGCACCACCTACTAATGACTTGCAGGGCATGGGACCACATACATCGGAATGAACAAGAGCCAATGGCTAACCCATGTATGACATACAAGACTTTTTATGTATATTGCATTTCTGCTTGCCATATAAATAATGATCGCAAGACTCAAAGCACTTATAGTTAAGGGGCGGAAGATACTACAAATGAGTAAGCATTTTCATTCTTTTCAAGGGCATGCCCCCAATGCGACAATGCCAAAGAGATACATGGAAAATTGCATCCACTACCAAAATATGGTCAATTGACCCAGATATAAGCAAGAGATAGAGAGTATTGGACTAGGCACCATGTGCAATGACAAGATTCCCATGGGCAATCTACCATGAGGAATCACCAAAAGAAACTAAATGACCTGCATCATCCAAAGTACTAGCAGAGATAAGGCTCTTCGTGAGAGCTGGTACATGACATACATTATGAAGAGTAAATATGCAACCTAAACCAAATTGTAGTTGGACATCACCAATACCAACTATCTCCAATGCTAGGTCATTATCCAAATGGACAGATCTAGTCAAATTGTGATAGGAGTGAAACTACTCTCCATAAGGAGTCACATGGAAAGAAGCCCATGAATCTATCAACAACCAGTACTGAGTATACACCCTAATAAAGCATCAATTAGCTATAAAGCATCAAGAGAAGAAGTTGCAAGTATGCAATCATCATCAGAATTAGTGTACACAACATTAATCTCTTCAATCTTAACACTGGACTTATTAGGGACAATGCTGCGATCATCATTTTTGTATTGTGCTTTACCCTTTCCCTTTTCTTTGTGCTTGTTCTCATGCATTTTATGGCATTGTGGTTGAATATGACCTATGCTTTCATAGTAATGACAAGTCAATGAGGACTTATGATCATAGGACTTAATGCGAGATTGTCCATGTGACTGAGAGTGAGACTATTGAGAGTCTCTACCACAACAATCATTACTGCCCCTACCATTATTGCCTCTAACTGTCAAAGCATGAGAGGTATGGGAAGCATCAATATTCTTCTTGTTAACCTCTTTAGTCAAGAGTGCACCCTCTATTCTATAATTGTAACCCATCAATAGGTATGTTGACACACATAAAAGTACGAAATCTATCCCATGATTTAGGTAGTGTAACCAAGAGAAACAAGGGGAGAAGAGTGCCCTTGAATTCAATCCCCTGCAACAAGGACAAATGACTGATAATGGAATAAAACACATTTAAGTGGATTGATATAGAAGTGTCTTCCTTCATGTAAAGGTCCATGAGTTGCTTCAACCAATGCATTTGAGAGGTGGTACTTTGCTTATCATAGACATTGTGAATCTTTTCCCATAATTCCCATGTGGATTGCCCATTAGAGATAACATTATAGAATCCCTACTTAGAGAGAAATAATATGATGGTGGACTTACATAGGCCATCTAATTTAGCCCAATCATGTGCATTAATAAGTTTAGGCTTAACACCCTTATGTTTCAAGGACCTAACTTGCATTTTCTGCATTAAAACTTGCAAGATTTGGGCCTTTTAGTAGCTGTAGTGGTGCCATCCCATTAGTTAAGCCACCAGCCATAATGAAGGCAAATAAGTGCACAAATTGTCAAAATAGACTTATATAATTACTACAAATAGCCCTAAAACCACTGCTAGATCAAGCTAAAAACAAGGGATATTGACCAAGTAATAGATTGTCCACAAACTCAATGCAAAGAATTGTCAAATGAAGGTTATTGCTTGCATAAATATGCAGTAAATTGCAATTATAGCATGCTAAAAATGAAATACACCAATAAGAGATCAATGCAAAAGAGGGGCAATCATTGATATGAGACAAATTGCAAATGTGAGAGAATAGCCCCAAGTAGCAGTGAGTGAATATGCAACTAGCATTGAGAACTATCAAAGAATCAATATGTCATACTAAGACACATCCCATATGCATAATCATCATGCATAAAGTGGGTCTCATGGGTAACAAAAGAGACCAACTAAAGGTACAACACACTGAGCAATATAATGGAATCTCAGTACATAACTAACCAAGATGCATACGTCATCTCCAAATGTCAAGAAGTGGCTCCCATTATAATGAAATTCGAATGTTAGATGAGTAAACAAAGCTCAAACATCATGTGGAAGGTTGTGGGAGCTTTCGCTCAACCGTCAAGACCCACGGACCGCTTATTGTTTTAAGCGTTCCAAGCGAGCTCTAATGGCTATCTCTCACCTAGCAGACGCGCCGTCGATCCTATGAGTGTAGTGAGCTTACCTTAGTGCCGATACGAGTTGCCTCCTCTCTTCTACACACCGATAGCTCCACGATCCTAGATGCTAGCTCAAGCATCCTCAAGCCTCCTCCACCTCCAAGGTCCATCCTCCATAGCCGCGCACGCAAGAAGAGAGAAGGGAAGAGAAGAAGAAGAAGAGGAGATGGTGAAGAGCTTCACCCTCTTGATCCCTCACTCTCACACACACTCACTACCTCACACTCTCACACTCCCTCTCTCAAGAGCACACACAAGCAAGAAGGTGAGAAGGAGAGAAGAAGAAGAAGACTCCTTTTTGCCACACACCAAAGAATGATGTCTTACTCACTTTTTGAACTTTATATATACAAACCCTAAAATCCCATGGGCACCATCCCTTTTTTACATGACCGGCCATTGTGGCAAGGTCCTTTTTCCATTTTCCTCTTTTAGCCCCGAGCCTCTAGCCTATACTCGTCTAATATTTTACAATGGGCATAGGAGGGAGCTTGGCGCTCTTTTACAAAGATTTTTCGAGTTTTTTGAGGCACCTTTTCTTTTATGGTTGCTCTTTTTGCCCCGGTCCATCTTTAAGGGCCTCTTGCGTGTCTTCGCTCTTTTTCTTCATCTTCCTTTGCTTTTTCTCCATTTTTCGCCATCTTGGCTTTGCCATCTTGACTTGGGGTTAACATTACCCCCCTCCTAGACGGGTGCCAGTCCCATGGCACTTTTAGCGTGGGTGTTAGGTTAAGGGCCGCATGGAGACTCAGGGGTTTGTGGAAACTCAAGAACGATGGTCGTCGGAGCAGTGCAGTGGATTGTTTGGGTGAATGAGGGCCTCTGAAGTTGGTGGTTGGGCGGAAGTGGTATACTTGAAGAAGAAGGTGCAGTGCTCTACCTAGGGGGGTGGCTGTCGTCAGCGTGTTGGTGCGGTGTGCTCGTGCTAGTGAAATGGGAAAGTGGGTCTGGACCCGGGTGATGTCCCACACTTGAGGACCCCATTTGTGCCAAGGGGGAGTGGTGCTAGTGGCTTAGGGTGACAGGTCGAACCATAGGGGAGTGTTACTTCCCTAGGTGTGTCCTGCCATTGATGTGCCCTAAGCATGATGTGGGGGGATCAAAAAGGGCTAGGGTGTTAGGAGTGGAGCCAGCCGACCGAGGTCACTGGACACACCTAACTTAAGGACCCCTAGGTGCAGTGATCTTTTTTTTTTGCCACATTGCGGGATAGTATTACATGAGGAGCAGGACAACCAAGACTAGCTCTCATTGTCAGAATGAGGGGGGGAGGGCGGGCGGATGGATTTGCGTAAAAATTGATGGCTCTGCATGTACCCTTTCAAGTTCATGCGGACATGGAGAGAGGTGGTGGATAGGAAGGGGTGGTTGTACCTAGTGAATTGGCTGTCGCTCATATCCTCTAGGAGCGCTAGGCAAAATGAAGGTAGAAGGCTAGCCCATATCATTAAGCAGGTCATGGCGCAACTATCGATAGCGTTAGGATTCAAAAAGACGTGGAAGAGCCAAGTGAGGAAGAAACTTACACATACCCTTACGTCTCACATGACGACGAGGGCAACGCTATCCTCATGAACTATCGACCCGTGCTGGTGATGGCGTTAGGAAGAGGACGAGGTAGAGGCCTAGGAGGGCAGACACAGGATCCAATCATCTGTTGGACTTGTGGTCACCCCGGTCATGTCTCATCACGCTGCCTTGAAAGAGAGCAGCAAAACAGAGACAAGGCTGACCAAAGGTGCACAGAGTGCAGAATCACCCATCTCTTCGTAGATTGCCCAAAGCGAAAGCCATCTTCTAGCTCAGCCAATGTACCATCTGTCCCATTGGGGCTGTTTAGTGTCGAAAACCTCGATGGGGAGGCCACACCTATCCCATTACGGGTCATGACCCGAGCCCAAATGAAGCAGGCCGGCATCTCTCTGCCAGGACCTATCAAACTTGACGCAACCTCGATAGGGAAGAAAAGCCACAGGCGGAAAAAGAAGAGATCGGAAGATAAAGTCGCACTAAACCGAGAGTGCTACGACTCTGCCTGCTGGAAAGAAGGTTTTAGACGTAGAGGCAGAGACTTCAGCCCCTAAGACGGTCGAAAAGGGAAGCGATAAGGTATGGGAATACCGGCATCCAAAGCAACAGTTAGAGGCCATAGAAAAGGTGAAGGAATGGGTGAAGGAGGCTCAAGAGCATCTCAAGGATGCTGAGCCCATCATAGAGAACGAGATCGATGATCTCTCCAGTGTAAGCACGCCGATATCACCGCCTCAACCTAAGTCGGCAGAAGCAACCGCCCCACAAGCAGTGCCGCTAAGACCGAGCCTTGATGCTACAGAGCCGCAGATCCGTCACGGCCATTGGCCAGGACAATCCAGGTTAGGGGAGAGACGAGTATCCAATGATCTTCTGACCACGCTAGTGACTACCCCTGTAACACTTAGCCTGGGAGATCTGCTTAGGCAGCATCCTACCCTATGGCAAGATCTTAAGCAGTGGATCGAAGGGTCACGAGAGCAGGTCACGGCAGACCCTCAAGACCATGATGCAGAAACCCAAATACCAAGCTTGATGTTGCACTCTGTGCCTAAATCCTTGCACATCAATGCCTTCTGGGAAGGCTCTGAGATGCATGCAGTCTTACCGGTCCTAGCCCTAGGCGACACAACAAGAAAGGGAATCGTAGACACGGGAGCTGGGGTTAGTGTGCTTAGCCACGCAGTGCTTCAGACTTGGGGAAACCCGCCTGTCGAAACTACTAGTTTTAATGTCATACTAGAAAACTGTATGAGAGTAAAGCCATTCGGGGTACTTAAGAATTAGCAAGTGAAGATTGCAGGCGTCCAGTTCTCTGTTGACTTTATAGTCATGAAGGGAGTGGACTACGATATCCTATTAGGCCGACCCTGGATGCGCAACGCTAGAGTCATCGAAGATTGGGGTAACGGCTTGATCTTCCTTGGCAACAGAACAGATGCCGTAAGGATAGAGATGGATACTTGGAAGACCTCACTAGTTGACCTAGATGCCATCTCTGCTATGCTCAAGGGTAACACTTAGGTCAAGGAGTCCTATGGGCCCTTGACCAAGTATATCCCATGCCTAGAGGATGAGCGGGATTGGATGCACATTCTTGCTACAATCGACCTGCCATTCTCAGACCATGAGACGTATGAGCAAACCATGAAAACGATCGGCAAGCCTAGCAATACACTCTCCGTACCAATCTGCATGATGGTAGGAACCCTTCGGGGAAAGCCTAAGCCTGTCAACTTCCAAGTCCCAACTGACAAAAGGGAACTCCAGGAGATGTTGGAATACTTGACAGACAAGTTAGCTGGCAATTCAGTTGCAAACTTCAAACCACTACAGGATCTCTTAGGTGAATCCAAGTGGCAATGGACCAGAGTGCATGACTTAAACCTGGTGAGCACAACTTAGATTATCCAGTGAGCTTTGCTAGCAGACAACTCACTGAGACGGAAATGAACTACTCGACAATAGAAAGAGAGGGATTAGCCATGGTGTTCGCTGTGAAGAAATTCCAGCATTATCTATTGGCCACACCCTTCATCTTTTTCGTGGACCATCAGGCTCTGCTCTATCTAGTAAACAAACCTTGTGCTACAGGATGCATAGCTCGATGGCTCCTTCTGCTCTTGGAATTCGATTTCTCCGTGGTTGTGCGGAAAGGAAAACAGCACTACATGGCTGACCATATGTCACGCATTCCCATGGGAGAAGTCGCTGGACAAGGCATCATTGATAAACTACCCGACGCCCATCTATTCCACCTGTCCAGCGACGAGAGAGATTTATTTAAGGCTGATCTAACGCCATATTGGGCGGGTGACATAGTCCAAGTGCTTGAGCACGGACTACCTGAGCAACCAATAGAAAAAGCCTGACTTAGGTGCTTGATCCTTAAGATCCAACCCTATCAGCTAATTGCAGGCCAACTCTATAGGCTGGGGCAAGACGGATTGCTGCATAGATGCGTATGTGAGCATGAGATGCATGATGTGCTCTCGAAGGCATACATCGGCATTACGGGAGGACACTTTAGCGGAGACACGATAGCACGGAAGGTGCTGCAGTCTCAACTATGGTGGCCCACTCTTTTCTGCGATGCCACACAATTCCTCAAGCATTGTGATGAGTGCCAATGGACAAAAGTCTTGATTCGCAAGGATCAGATGGAGTTGACCCCAATTATTGCTCGACAACCCTTTGAAAAATGGAAAATCAACTTCATAGAACCCATTAGTCCTGCGGCGCAGTACTCACAAGCCAAGTACATCATTGTGGCCACGGATTACCTCACGAAATGGGCAGAGGCAAGAGCCACACGTAAAAACAACGCTAGGACGACTGCCAAGTTCTTATGGGAGCAAGTGATCTCGCGATTCGGCTGCCCCATCGAATTGGTCAGTGACCAAGGCACACACTTCATCAACGAAGTGATAGTGCATCTCCTGTCCACCTTTCTCATTATCCATCGCAAATCATCGCCATACTACCCTCAAGCGAACGGTCAGGCAGAATCCACGGATAAGATTCTCGTCAATGTCCTGACCAAAGTAGTATCAGCCTCACGTAGCAACTGGGACAACAAGCTTATGGCAGCTTTGTGGGCTTACCGTACAGCTTATAAAACGACTATCGGTCAAACCCCGTTCAGGCTGACCTATGGAACATAAGCAATCCTACCCTTAGAATTCTTTGTTCCTAGCGTGAGAATAGCCCTTCAAGAACGATGGGAAGGGAAGGAGACATGGACGCAATGCCTAGTCGAGCTTGAACGCTATCAGTCCTCTAGCCACCCATGCACTTATATGTGAGAAGGCCCATCGCAAGAGTTGGTTTGACAAGCATGTCAAGTAGCGCGACTTTGAACAGGGCGACTTAGTGCTCCTCTACTTCATTAAGGGACATAAATAGAAAATGAAATTTCGAGGCCTTGGACCCTTCAAAGTTCGTGCGATCAGCCGGTCGCAGAGGCAATGTCAAACTTGAAACCTTAGACGGTGAGGGAATAGGCTTCTTCAATGGCAGTCGTGTCAAGAAGTACTACCCTCCCACCCATCCTTTGCACGAGCCCCCGATGTTAGAACCGGCTGTCAAAGTACGAGTGGCCACAATCACTGAGATTGATGATGAGGATGAGGAAGCCGTAGAGCCCGCATACCTCCATATAATGGTCACAACAAAACAAACCTGCGCTTTCAACGCTTTGATCGATGAGGGAGCAGACTTCAATGTCCTAACTCATGATCCTTGGACCAAACTTGGCAGACCACCACTTCAGCCCACGAATGCTAAATTAAGCCCATATGGGGCCCATTCCTACGCACTCCTCGGTAAGTGCAAAGTAGCTATTTCTATCGAGTCTGAGACTGTCGCAATGATTTTTTATGTGTTGCCAAATGCTAAAGATGCAGGCGCACGGAGTCGCTGCTAGGACACACTTTCAAAAAGCAGACTCACTGCAATGTTGATTATGAGTCGCAACACATCCACCTCGCAATAGGCAATGTTCGCATTGTCACAGCTTTCAACAAGGGCTGCGCGACTTCATCACCATCCGCAAAGCCACTTATAGAATTCTCCATAACCAAATCTAAGGGGGGGTAGTGCGCAGCCGCCACCTCCCAGAATTCAGGAATCACAGCCTACAGTAGCAAAACATAAGGCTCAACAGCCTAGATTTCAATGGAAGCCTAAGCAGCCACAACCGCCGCCTAGGAGTCAATGCCCCTATTCTCATACGACCAAAAACTCTAAACCTAGGAGGCCAAGATGCAATCACAGAAAGCGCCACATGATCAAGCAAAGATGGGTCCCTAAAGCCCTCTTACGTGCACACGGCTACTACGAGGGAAATACCTGGCTGTGGATCCCTAAGGCCCACACGACCAAATGCACCATTCATACACCACCCTCAAGCTTGATCAAACCGCATTCCATAAACTCTCAAAACCACAAGCTGCAGTGCTCTCCTGAACCACAACCATCTGCCTCATCCACGACTAGGCCCAAGAGAGTCCCACAAGCCTATCGGCCCAAACCGCAGGCTCCGTTACAAGAGTCATCACCCGCCGAAGTCAACCCACCTCCCCTCTTCTTTGACCCTAACTCTATTGATAGCTGCACCATGGCTCGTCTTATGATGAGGGCTAGTCTCCTCCCCTCTTTTTGCCTAGCCCTCCTAGAAGATATGAATGACAGCCAATTCACTAGGTGTAATCACCCTTTCCTCTCCACCACGTCTGCATGAATCTGAAAGGATACATGCAAAGCTACCAATTTTTGAGCAAATCCATCCGACCCCCTTCCCCTCCTCATTCAGATGAAGACAATTAGGCCTGGCTGTCATTCCACAACTGCAAATTTTTTTAAAAAGAAAAAAAGAGAGGAAAAGAATAACATGAAAGGAAAAGCACACAAGCACTCACTTGCAGAAGCACTTAAACACCACATAGAGCACTATCACTGCACCTAGGGGTTCTCAAGTTAGGTATGCCTGGTGGCTTCGGTCGCCCGGCTTCGCTCCTAACCCCCTAGCCCTTTTTGCTTCCCCACTTCATGCTTAGGGCACATCAAGGGCAGGACATACCTAGGGAGTTAACACTCGCCTATGGTTAGACCTATCACCCTAAGCCACTTGCACCGCACCTCCCTTAACACAAATGGGGTCCTCAAGTGTGGGACATCACCCAGGCTTGCCTGCGGTTACCTACCTCCCCATTCCACTAGCACGAGCACACTGCACTAACACAGTAAGGTAGACACTCCCCTTAGGAAGAGCACTGCACCTTCCCCTTTCAGGCATCACACAAGCGGCAAACCACAACTTCGGTGGCCCCCGTCAACCACTCGCTATCCATCCGGCTTCCCCGACAAACATCAGCTTCCACACGCACCTGAATCTACATGTGGACCTTCCCTTTACACCATCATTGCCAAGTGCCTACCACTCTACAACAACACAAGAAGTGTCATGGGACTGGCACCCGTCTCGGAGGGGGGTAATGTTAACCCCAAGTCGAGATGGCGAAAAATGGCGGAAAATGAAGGAAAAAGCAAAAAAAGCATGGGAGAAGAGCAAAGACACGCAGGCGACCTCTAGAAGCTAAGCCAAGACCAAAGGCACAATTTTAAATGAAAGGCACCTCGAAAAACTTGGAAAACTCTTGTAAAAGAGCGCCAGGCTCCCTCCTGTGCCAATTGTAAAATATTAGACAGGCATAGGCTCTATAGAGGCGTAAGGCCAGAAGAGGGAAATGGAAAAAAAAACTTGCCACAATGGCCGGTCATGTAAAAAAGGGGATGGGTGTCCATGGGATTTTAGGGTTTGTATATAAAGTTCAAAAAGTGAATGGAAGCTCATTCTTTTTGGTGTGTGGCTAACAAGAGCTCTCTTCTTCTTCTCTTCTTCTCTTCTTCTTGCTTGTTGCTTGTGTGTGCTCTTGAGGGAGGGAGTGTGTGTGAGAGTGTGAGGGAGTGAGTGTGTGGGAGTGAGGGATCAAGAGGGTGAAGCTCTTCACCATCTCCTCTTCTCTTCTTCTCTTCTCTTCTCTTGCGCGCGCGGCTATGGAGGATGGAGCTTGGAGATGGAGGAGGCTTGAGGATGCTTGAGCTAGCATCAAGAATCGTGGAGCTACCGAGGTGTGCGAGGAAGGAGGCTACTCACATCGGCATCAAGGTAAGCTCACTACACTCGTAGGATCGATGGTGCATTGGCTAGGTGAGAGATAGCCATTAGAGCTCGCTTGAAACGCTTGAAGCAATAAGCAGTCTATGGGTCTTGGCGGTTGAGCGTGAGCTCCCACTACAGATTCCCTTCCTCGGCTAAAACTGGCAAGACTGCATGCATCTCGGAGCCTTCCCAAAAGTCATTGACATGCAAGGACTTAGGCGCAGTGTGCAGTGTCAAACTCGGTATTTGTGTTTCTACCTCATGGTCCCGAGGGTCTGTCGTGACTTGCTCTTATGTCCCTTCAACCCACTGCTTAAGGTCCTGCCATAGGGTGGGGTGCTACCTAAGCAGATCTCTCAGACTGAGTATGACTGAACCACGGCCCTGTAGCAGCGTCGAGGCTTGGCCTTAACGGCACCTCTTGTGGTGCATTTGCTTCTCTTGACTTGGGCTGTGGGAGTGAGGTTGGCGTACTTATGCTGGAGAGGTCATCGATCCCATCCTCCATGATGGGCTCATCATCCTTTAGGTGTTCTTGGGATTTCTTTACCCATTCCCTCACCTTCTCTATGGCCTCTAATTGTCGCTTTGGTTGCGGGTACTCCCCTACATTAGCGCTTCCCTTTTTGGCCGTCTTAGGGGCTGACATCTCTGCTTTTGCGTCGGAGACCTTCTTTCTAGTGGGCAGAGTTGTAACACTCTCAGCCTTTAGTGCGATTTTAGCTTTCGACTTCCTCTTCTGCCGTCTACAGCTCTTCTTCCCTATTGAGGCTGAATCTAGATTGCTAGGTCCTGGAAGAGAGATGCTAGCTTGCTTCGTTTGGGCACGGGCCATGACCTGCAACGGGATAGGCATGGCCTCCCCATCGTGGTTTTCGACACCGAACAACCCCAATGGAACAGACGGCTCATTGGCTGAACTAGGTGATGACTTCCTTCTTGGGCAATCGATGAAAAGATGAGTGATTCCGCACTCAACGCACCTTTTGTCGGCCTTATTGGCCTTATCTCTGTTTTGTTGCTCCCTCTCAGGGCAGCGCGACGAGTGTGGGAGCTCTTCAAGCTCTACCCCGAGACCTACGGACCACTTATTGCTCAAGTGTTTCGAACCGAGCAGCCATGGCTACCTCTCACATACCCATCGCGCAATGCCTACCTTATGGGTGTAGTGAGCTTACCTTGATGCTCGATCGAGTACCTTCCTCTCTCTTGCACCCCTGCAGCTCCACGATCCTTGAGGCAAGCTCAAGCAACCTCAATCCCTCTCCCATGAGCTTCATCCTCCATAGCCACATACGAGACAAGAGAAGAGAGGAGATGAGGAAACGATGAAGAGAGAAGATGGAGAGCTTCTTCTCCAAGATCCCTCACCCTCACACGATCACTACCTCACTCCCTCACACTCTCTCTAGATCCCTCTCTCAAGCACACGCAAGGAGGCAAGAAGCCAAGAAGCAAGAGGAGAAGAAGAAGACACTTTCTGCCACACACGAGAATGCTCTTCTCATTCATTTTTTAACTTTATATACATGCCCTAATTTCCATGGGAGGTCATCCCCCTTTTTTTTACATGGCCGGCCATTAGCCTAGGCCCCTTTTCTCATTGTCCGTCTATCCTCCTAGCTTCCTTTCCACCTCCTGTCTGCATTTACAAATTGCACGGGTGAGAGCCCGGCACTCTTTTACAATATTTCAGGGTACGCCTTTTCAATTTAAAATGCGCCTTTCCCCTTCGGCATTTGCCTGGATTTTTAAGGTTGCCCTTGCGCTTTTGGTCATTTTTCCTCTTCTTCCTTCAGTCGGGCTACCTTTTTTCCCGCCTTTGCCCTGGGTCTTTTCCGCTTTCTTTTGCTTTCTTCGTGTTGGGGTTAACATTACCCCCCTTCTAGACGAGTGCCAGTCCCATGGCACTATGGTGGGAAGTAGTGGGATAGATGATGCTATTGCTAGGTGTAACAGGTGGGTAGAGGACACTGAGGCTTGTGAATGAGAGGTGATGGGGTGTGATGACGATGACCAAGAGAGATTCCAGCGTGTTTTAGTCTTCCTGACGATTCTCGGCATCTTTCTCACTGTTATGGTGCCCTTATGGAGCCGGTCGTCATTTGAGTATCCGAAACGCTTGAAACAAGAAGCAATCCCTTAGGAGGATGGTATTGGAGGGATTTATTCTGGAGAAACCCCCCGAATGCTGTTTGCCTTGAAAAGCCGTGGCCTAGGCTGAAAACCCTTGTTTTTTGAGTTGAAAGTCTTCAGGCTTGTGGTGCTAATAAGCGATCCGTAGATCTTGAGGCAGTGGGCATGGATCATTGGATGGTGAGGTTCCAAGATCTATGCCAATGGCAGCCCATCAGTAGGCTGACGGTTGTCAACATGAAATCTGTTGAGCCATTGAAATCTTCGCAGCGAAGCTCCTGAAGTTGCAGTAATGGGGTCATGTCCGACTTCTGGAAAAATTCCTTGTCATTGGAGGATGTAGTAGATGATCGCCTTCAGCCAAGCAGCCCGTTCTTGAAACATGAACATAACCTGCAAGAAAAGTGGTGCACTTCCTAGGGGGCGTGTCTGTCGTGGCAGTGGAACTGGGAGATGGGTCTAACCTGGGCAAGCCCTTGGTAATGTCCCACACTTGAGGTCCCAGTTTGTGCAGCTTTTGAGGTGCGGTGTGAAACTCAGGGTGACAGGTTCGAAAGTCCTGCCCTTGATGTGCCCTAAGTGTGAAGTGGGGGAGGGGCTAGAGAGGGCTCTAGATGTAGTGAGTATGGTGCACCACAATAGTGAATGAAGACAGCAAGCACTTTCTTCTCTTTTTTTCTCTCTCTTTTTTTTTTTGGGTGAATGAGAGAGAGTACATTGGGAAATGTATGGGGCACCTATTTAGTCACGGGGTGGTTGCAGGCCTCGTGATAAAAATGCGCCACTTTGTAAGTATTCCTTAATACCGGGCCTAGCTCTTAGAGGAGTGGTGGACAAAAAGGGGTGATTACACCTTGCAAAACGGGTGTCACTCATATTTTCTAATAGCTCTAAGCAGAAAGCCGGGAGGAGAGTAGCGCGCATCATCAACCTCACCATGGCTCTACTATCTATTCCTAGGTTAAGATAAAAAAAGAGTGGAGGGAGATGGGCTTCCTCTGCTGCAGGTTTCTAGAGTAGCAGGAATTTGAGAAGTCAGAGGTAATTACAAGTGGTTAAGAATGCTGGATCGGGGCAGGAAGAGAAATCTACAAGGAAGCGATTTATGGAGGGAAGCAGATCTTCTACCCTAAATACTAAGCACTCCTCCGGGCTTCTAGCATTTACATTATAGATTCTCAGGAAGTCAAAATCCCCATGCAAATCTTTGTTGTAATCCACTCCATGCCTACAGGGGTAGGGCATGTAGATGGGATCATTGCTCTCTTCGGGGAGGGAGCTACAAAATGCGGTCCAGGCATCAAAATTGGTGTCCCAAATCCTCCTCTGCCATTTCGGCTGTGCCTCGTAGCCTTGGATGGATTTGGGAACCAGACCGACCTTGTCTTCCCAGTATTCTCATGGCTCTTGTCTCCACTTGGTTATTATCATGCTTCTCTCTTCCATCCATCTGTTTGCGAGTTCGTTAGCACCTTCACTTGAGGAAGGTGTTTCCCCAGGGGATCTTAGTTCCGTAGGTGAATCCGTCTTGAGCACTGGGATTACCCACTGTTGTGCCATTCCAGCTTGCTCGTAATCTACGGCTTCTATTCGTTCCAGCCAGGATCTGTCACACTCCATTAGTATGACTCCTTTTTCGTTTCGATTGAGCCCTTCTTTCCTAGGCCTTAAGTCTGCCCTGATTTGCTCTATCGCTTTTCCCTCCGTGTCATACTCTATCGTGTCTACCTCTTCTTCACTCTCTTCTCCCGCAGAGCGAGAGTCCTCATACTCCTCATTGTCTGGGTCCTGTTCTTGTGACTGCTCATCATCCCCTAAGCTTCCCTGTTCACTCTCCTTGTCGTCAGTAACTAAAGCCCAGTTATATAACAAGTTCAGGTCATGGACTTTGTTCCATTTCCATTCTGGTTTAGCTAAAAGGTCATGTAGAGGCTTTAAGTTAGCGGCCAAATTGCCGTTCAATTTATCAGTCAGATACTCTACGATCTCCTGAAGCTCTAGTTTGTTGTTGGGGATGCGAGACGAGGCCGGTTTGCCTGGGTTGAGCAAGCTTCCTACCATCATGCAAAGCGGCACAACTGGCTCCTCAGTTGGCACGGTGGCGGTTTTAACAGCCTGCTAATGTGGTCCTTCCTCATTCGAGAATGGTAGGTCAATGGTTGCCAGCACGTGCATCCAATCCCTCTCATCCTCAGGGCAAGGAATATATCTAGCTAGCGATCCATAGGGCTTGGTCGGTTGCATATTGCCTTTTAGCATGGCTAAGATGGCTGCCAGGTCAACAGAAGTCGTCGTCCAAGTGTCCATCTCTACCCTCACTGCACTAGTTCTGTTCCCTAGGAAAATCAATCCATTGCCCCAATCCTCTATGACTCGTGCATTCCTCATCCAAGGTCGGCCTAATAGTATGTCGTAATCCACTCCCTTCATGACAATGAAGTTTACCGAGAATTGCACACACCGACAATCTTTACCGGCCAATTCTTTAAGACCCCAAATGGTCTTACCTTCATTCCATTTGCTAGCGTGACATTGAATCTAGCGGTCTCTACGGGAGGGTTTCCCCATGCCTCTAGGACCGCATGGTTTAGCACACTAACACCGGCGCCTGTGTCTACAATTCCCTTCCGAGTCATGTCTCCTAAGGCTAGGACGGGCAAAACTGCGTGCATTTTAGTGCCCTCCCAAAAAGCATTGATGTGCAAAGACTTAGGATCTGCATGTAGAGTTAGACTTGGGATCCGTGTAACTGCATCGTGATCTTGCGGATCAGTGCCCACAAGTTCCGCGTGTCCCTCGATCGAGTCTTTTAACTCCTGCCACAAGGAGTGATTTTGCCTAAGCAGATCCTCTAGGCTTAGAGTTACTGGGGTGGACATCAAAGTTGTGAGGAGGCTATTGGACCCTTGTCTTCCTCTAAGGCTGGCAGTTCTAGGCCATGCATCTTGTCTGCCCTGGTAAGCTTCCCCCCGGCCTTGCTGCTGAGCCGCTTTTAATGGTGCAGGCATGTTCCCAGCCTGTGGTTTTGAGGGTGAGACTGGTGTGCTAACACTGGAGAAGTCGTCCATGGGGTCTTTCAATATGGGTTCGGCATCTTCAAGGTGCTTTTGGGCGTCCTTGACCCACTCCTTGACCTTGGCTATAGCTTCGAGTTGCCGTTTGGGATGGGGATATTCCCCTACCTTGGCACTCCCTAGCTCTGCTATCTTAGGAGCTGAGGTCTCTGCCTCTGCGTCTGTGACTCTCTTTCCCGTTACCAGCGTAGTCGTTTCCTCAGTTTTAAGGGTTATCTTTGCATCAGTCCTCTTTTTCCGTCTCCTCTGGATTTTCTTCCCTATTGAGGTTGCATCAAGGTTACTTGGCCCTGGTAAGGAGATGCATGCTTGTTTCGTTTGAGCTCGCGTCATAGCATGTAGTGGGATGGGCATATCCTCACTACCGAAAGTTTCAACTCCAAAGAGCCCCAAAGGCACCGATGGCATGTTGGTAGCACTCGTTGATGGCTTCCGCCTAGGACAATCAGGAAACAGATGTGTGATTCCACACTCTGTGCATCGGAGATCCGCTTTGTCCTTGTTAGCTTGTTCTCGCTCTGGGCAGTGTGATGAAATGTGGCTTGGGTGGCCATAAGTCCAGCATGTGACCGGATCCTGGCTTGGCCCTCCAAAGCCTCTGCCTCGTCCTCTTCCCAAGGCCATCACTGGTACTGGCCGATAGTCCATCAGGATTGGGTTGCCCTCCTCGTCGTAGGATACATAAGGATTGACATATGCCTCTTCCTCATTGGGCTCCTCCACAAAGTGAACAGGAGCATCGCTAGGTGGGTGAGTCACAAAAGGCCCTGGCGGCCTAGGTATGCCAGTTGGGTTCATCTCCAGCCTAGGCACAACAGGTCTTGGGTCAGTTGGTGCTGGAAGAGCTAACTGGGTTCCCCTGCCAAAGAAATTAGGTGGCCTATTGCCTAAGTATGGAGGGTTGTACTGTTGCGTATACGGGAGTCTCCTCGGCATTCTACAGTGCGCTGCATCATGTCCGAATCTACCGCAATTTGAGCACGGCCGAGATCTAGGATCTTGGCACTCCATTGGGAGGTGATTACCACCGTAGTACACACATTGTACATGCGATCTCATAGGCTTTCTAACGAGCTCTTGCAATCGCGCAATCTCCATTCTCATCTCTACCATCCCTTGGTCGTGGTCTACACTCTTTCCCTTGTCCTGCGCGCTAGCAGTTACTTTTTCCCCTAAGATGGCTGGTCTCTCAGGGTCTCTCTGGCTCACACTATCTCGGTTGGTAATCCTCATGCTACGTTCCCTGAGTTGATCATCTATGCGTATTGCCTCCTCGAAGACTCGAGCTAGCATGTCTCGTTGTAACGTGGAGTTACTGGCCAAAGCCTTGTAGAGCTCCTCGCTTCAAATCCCGTTCATGAACACTGTAGACACTGCCCTCTCGGTGGGTTGCTCATTGGCAGGGATTCTCTTATAGAGACTGCGCACCTGGGTAACGTAATCCCTAACGTCCTCCTTCTCCCTTTGACTGATATTCATCAACCTAACAATGAGGTTGTCCGAGTACCCTACCTCCGAAAACCTCTTGATGAAGAGGCCCTTAAGATGAGCGAAGTTTATACGTTCTGTGTCATCCAGACTAGAGTACTAGGTCCTCCCCTTGTCGCCTAAGCACAGGCCGAAAGCTTGAGCTCACTGCGCAGGGTCAGTAAGACCATTCGCCTCACATACTTGCTCGAACTGCTCCATGAAGCTGTACGGGTCACTGCTAGGTTCGTATCGAGCTAGTTGTTTCGCTACTATGGGGATTCTAGCTTGCCCTTTAGCTCCTTGCGTGACTCTCAATCATGACAGTAGTGCGGTGGCTAGGGCAGTAGCACTTTGCTCCACGGATGTATTGTCCATGAGTCGCTTTGCCACCAGTTCACTCAATGTCATGCCAGCCTTTGCTGCCCGTTCCCTCTCTACACTCGATCCAGACTTGGCTGCCCCAGCTAGGTCTAGTACTCGTCTAGCCTCGTACATATCCATGTCCTGCTGCAGCCTTCTAGCCCTCTGCTCATGGTTGTAGGCAATTATGCCTTCCAATGCTCTCTTGATAGCTCTTCTCTCTTCTTCGAGGTTAGCCACCACTTCCTCTACAGGTCTACTTTGGATCTAAGTCTTGGTGAGTAGATCGTAATCGTGTACTAGTTCTTCCTGGACCGAAGTTGGAAATTCTCCTAAATCTAATTGGTCTTCCCCTTGATTGCCTCTTGATCCCGACATTGTTTCTGCTTCCAGCTCCACGAGGTTGTCGATGAATCCAATCAGCTTCGGTAGCTTCCACTCCTCTATCTTGTTACTTCCCGTGTCTTTGTGTTTTCTCCAGGTACTACTAGTAGGGCGCTCAGGCACCTGTCTAAGTCTTGAGGTCTCCTCCTACTAGTGGGTTCCTTAATGTTATTAGATATCCAGATGTGTTCCTTGTTATTTGAAAGCAATGTTGATCCTTACTCACACGTTGTGCTTAGTGCTTTCGTGGTGCTTGGTGCAAAAACAAGGTTTCTCTTTTCTTGCTGTGCAGGTTTAGTGGAGCACAAAAGTGAAATGCCGATGCAAAAAGAGTTTAATGCAAACTCCACCTTCTTTCTACCCACGTTCTGAGCCTAATTTGAGTTTTCAACTCGGTTCCCGGCTATTCTATGGTCCTTTCGCACCCTGAGTTCGATAAATCTCTGAGGTTCTAATGGCCCAATTGGGTTTTGGGGGTGTTCAGGGTTGCGTCCTGGGGTCAGGTCTGTGGTCAGGTCGGCAAAAGATCCTTATCTTTGTGTTCTGGCAAGATGGTCCGATTCTGGGAATCGGACTAGGATGGTATGACTCTGAGAGTCGGACGGTTCGATTCTAGCAATTGGACCAGTATGGTCCGACTCTAACAATCGTCTGATTCTGAACTGGTCCAAGTCGGACAGGGGTGGGTCCTATTTCTTCGATCGGACGAGGTGTCTGATCGGACCGGCTGGTCCGAGTGGTTCGATCGGACAGGATGGTCCAATCGGACAGTTGAGTGTCCGACTATAAGGGGTAGTCCGAGTGCCACATGGCACGTCCGATCGGGCTGGTCCGATTCTGGTAATCGGACCAGACTGTTCCGACTCACTCTCAGTCGGACGGTCCGATTCTGGAAGTCGAACGGTCCGACTCCAGAACTCGGGTGTTGTTTTTGGTAGTCTTGACTACGGTTTTAATTCTCATTTGCATTTTAGTAGGTTGGTCCGACTGCGTCGGCGGCGGGCGCGATTCCGGTGCGTTTGAATCCTCCTTACTGTCTGCTGCACTCAATCATCACAAAACATCCCATAACTGATCAGAGCGCTACTAGAACTCATTGGACTCACCTGAAGTAGCACGAATCGAATACGCCTAGAATCGGGGTTGTGTTTCCTCGTCGTGTGAACCAGAAACTCTCTCTCTCTCTCTCTCTCACAAACAAAGCCAACTAAGAAAATGAGGTCTGTCCTGGCCTCCCAGGCCTCTTAAGGCTCTTTCCCAGCACTGCAACACCTTACATCCAGCTCCCTGTCCCTGTTTCACCCAGAAGCTTGAATCTGGTCCCTTGTTTTCCTGTTTCCAACAGCAGCCAGAACCTCTGTTTTCTTTGGTTTTACCCTAATCTAACCTCAATCTAGTGCAGCCAATATGAAAAACAGAAATGCAGAATAGTAGTCCTAATCTAATGCTTCCAACAAACCCAAATACTTACCTGTTCCTCAGATTAAAACCTCCTAAGTCTCCTAGTTATCTCGAGCACTGTTCAGGCTGCAAACCCTAGTTCCATGCTCGATCTGATGCGCGCGGCACTCAAAGCTCTAATCCATTGGTCCCGGCAATGGAACCAAAATGTGGGAGCTCTTCAAGCTCTACCGCGAGACCTACGGACCACTTATTGCTCAAGTGTTTCGAACCGAGCAACCATGGCTACCTCTCACATAGCCATCGCGCAATGCCTACCTTATGGGTGTAGTGAGCTTACCTTGATGCTCGATCGAGTACCTTCCTCTCTCTTGCACCCCTGCAGCTCCACGATCCTTGAGGCAAGCTCAAGCAACCTCAATCCCTCTCCCATGAGCTTCATCCTCCATAGCCACATACGAGACAAGAGAAGAGAGGAGATGAGGAAACGATGAAGAGAGAAGATGGAGAGCTTCTTCTCCAAGATCCCTCACCCTCACACGATCACTACCTCACTCCCTCACACTCTCTCTAGATCCCTCTCTCAAGCACATGCAAGGAGGCAAGAAGGCAAGAAGCAAGAGGAGAAGAAGAAGACGCTTTCTGCCACACACAAGAATGCTCTTCTCATTCATTTTTTAACTTTATATACATGCCCTAGTTTCCATGGGCGGTCATCCCCCTTTTTTTTACATGGCCGGGCCCATTTTCTCATTGTCTGTCTATCCTCCTAGCTTCCTTTCCACCGCCTGTTTGCATTTACAAATTGCACGGGTGAGAGCCCGGCGCTCTTTTACAATATTTCAGGGTGCGCCTTTTCCATTTTAAAATGTGCCTTTCCCCTTCAGCATTTGCCTTGGACTTTTAAGGTTGCCCTTGCGCTTTTGGTCATTTTTCCTCTTCTTCCTTCAGTCGGGCTACCTTTTTTCCCGCCTTTGCCCTGCGTCTTTTTCGCTTTCTTTTGCTTTCTTCATGTTGGGGTTAACAATGAGACATGACTTGGGTGGCCACAGGTCCAATAGGTAATTGGGTCATGTGCCTGCCCTCCTAGGCCCTTACCTCGTCCTCTTCGCAACGCCATCACCGGGACTGGTTGATAGTCCATGAGGACATCGTTGCCCTCATCGTCATGCAAAACATAAGGGCATATGTAAGCTTCCTCCTCGTTTGGTTCTTCCACATAGTGGACAGGAGCGTCGCTCAGTGGGTGGGTTATGTAAGGACCAGGCGGCCTAGGAATGCATGTAGGATTTATCTCCATCCTGGGAACAGCCGGCTTAATGTCGTTGGGCGCGGGAAGGGCCAATGGGGCTCCCCTTCCGAAGAATGGCTGCGGCCTGCTCACCAGGTAAGGCTAGCCATATGGTTGTGAGTATGGAAGCCTCCTTGACAGTCTACAATGCGCGATGTCATGACCGAACCTATCGCAATTAGCGCAAGGTTGTGACCTAGGGTCTTGACACTCGGCTGGCAAGTGGTTTCCGCCACAGTATACGCATTGGATGTGTGGATGCATTAGTCGTCTCAACATTTCTTGCAACTTGGCTAGTTCCATTCTAACATCAGCCAAGTCTTGATTTGTTTCGGTGGCTTTTTCCTTATCCTGGGCTGCTGGTGCTGCTCGCTCGCTCGAGGCTGACAGCCTCTCTGAGATTCGCGAAGTGGTATTTCCTCTACCATTGTCGAGTTGTCATGCTTCACCAAGCTATCGATTAGGTTCAGTAGGCTCGAAAGATCCACTTCGTCGGCGTCCCTTGCTTGGTCCTACCTCTGATCGTTGACGGTTTGTCTCTGTATTGGGTTTTTTCCTATTGGTGGGTTCCTTGAGTGGTTTATCTGGGTGAGTTCCTTCAGTTATTTAATACAGTCCTCAATTCATGGCCACTCAATGTGTCTTTCCTCGTGCACTTGTGCTCAATTAGGCTTTTTGTTTCCTTAAGTGTACTTCAAGTGCAAAAATTCAGGGTGAGTGCAGCAACCACTTCCTAGTCGTCTTACGCACTCTCGTGTTGTTTTGGGCTGAATAGGCTTGTGGGTCACTTCCTGGCCGTCTTGTTAGGGTTTAGGGTTTCCCTAAAATGTCGCCTTGTTCGTTTCTGGTCAGATCAGGCCTTACAGCTCAACGGGTCCTATCTGGGTCTCTAGGTCTCGCGACTGCCCACTCCTAGCTGCTAAGCAGCAACGCCCTCCTACTTTGCCTATTCCACGTGCCAGAATCAAGTTCTGAGTGCCCTACGGGCTTTCGACAGTCTGAGCTGCTGAGTCCTAGCCGGGTCAGGTCAATTTTCTAAAGATCTGGCAAAAATCTACACTCGGCCCAACTAGTCCGAATTACAGGGTCCGAATGGGTTACTCGGACGGGCCGAGGCGCATGGGCCGAGGGCCAAATCTGGGGACGTGGACAGGGTGGACTCGGACGGAGTCACTCGGAAGGGGTCACTCGGACGGGCCGAGCGATTGACTCGGACAAGGTTGTTCGGACGGGCCGAGGCAAGTGGGCCAAGGGCCGAGTTTGTTCACGGTCCGAATTATAGACTCGGACGGGCCGATTAGGGTTTTGGTCGGATGGGCTGAATTCGACACGTGGCCGAGGGCCGATTCTGGGACTCGGCCCAGGAGTGGTCACTCGGACCTGAGTTCGGTGCACGTAAACAGCGAAAAATCGATTTCGATCGTCTCTCGTGCTTCACTCAATCATACCAGGCATAACCTTCCAGATCTGACCTAGGGGAGCAAGAGAAGGGATTCATATACTTGGATGGAGTGATGGGCTTGTCATTGGTGCGATCGAATCGAATCGGCCAGTAGCTCTCTCTCTCTCTCTCTCTCTCTCTCTCTCTCTTTCACACTGAACTGTTGCAAATGAGTGTTTCCTTGGCCTTTTGGCTCTTATACCCCTTCTTGGGTATGGTGTTGACACCCCCAATCACTCACTTACCATTCTTAAGCATCGCAAGCGAGTTTTTTGCCCTTTTTGCATGATTTTTTGCCTTGTTTGCCCTGTTTTGTAACAGTAAACCCAACCCTTCTCCGATGCGATTTCCTAATCCTATCCTACTCTAAATGCAACGCGAATCGAAAGCAAAATACTGAACTGATTTCTCCATGTTTCCTAATCATCAAACAAACAAAATAACCCAAAATACTTACTTGTTTTGAAGATCAAAAACACCCAAACTTCCTACCTATCTCAAGCTCCGGTTCGGGGATGAATCCCTTATTTCGATGCTCGATACGAGGCGCGCAAGTACTCAAGCTTGAATCCGTGGTCCCGGCAACGGAACCAAAATGTGGGAGCTTTTGCTCAACTGCCAAGACCCATGGACCGCTTATTGTTTCAAGCGTTCCAAGAGAGCTCTAATGGCTATCTCTCACCTAGCCAACACGCTGTCGATCCTATGAGTGTAGTGAGCGTACCTTAGTGCCGATACGAGTTGCCTCCTCTCTTCTACACACCGGTAGCTCCATGATCCTAGATGCTAGCTCAAGCATCCTCAAGCCTCCTCCACCTCCAAGCTCCATCCTCCATAGCCGTACGTGCAAGAAGAGAGAAGGGAAGAGAAGAAGAAGAAGAGGAGATGGTGAAGAGCTTCACCCTCTTGATCCCTCACTCTCACACACACTCACTCCCTCACACTCTCACACTCCCTCTCTCAAGAGCACACACAAGCAAGAAGGTGAGAAGGAGAGAAGAAGAAGAAGACTCCTTTTTGCCACACACCAAAGAATTATCTCTTATTCACTTTTTGAACTTTATATATACAAACCCTAAAATCCCATGGGCACCCATCCCTTTTTTACATGACCGGCCATTGTGGCAAGGTCCTTTTTCCATTTTCCTCTTTTAGCCCCGTGCCTCTAGCCTACACCTGTCTAATATTTTACAATGGGGACAGGAGGGAGCCTGGTGCTCTTTTACAAAGATTTTTTGTGTTTTTTGAGGCGCCTTTTCTTTTATTGTTGCTCTTTTTGCCCCGGTCCATCTTTAGGGGCCGCTTGCGTGTCTTCGCTCTTTTTCTTCATCTTCCTTTGCTTTTTCTCCATTTTTTGCCATCTTGGCTTCGCCATCTTGACTTGGGGTTAACAAAGGCATCCATATATCCAAGATCCAATTAGCATACATCTGGGAGCATCCGACCCAAGTATCTTGCAAAGCTCTTACTGGAGCATCAAATAACCATACATAACAGTAAATGACAATCAATCGCAAGATTTAAAGCTCCAATATCAGCTCAAATGCAACTTGGAAGCATAACTAAGCATGTTCATAAACCATAAGCATCAGTATATCACCTGGAATAATTGGTAAGCACCCAAGAGCAATAGGTATGCGTCTTCACTTATCAAATATGCTTCAGCCCCAATTATTACAACAACAAGAACACTATCAAACTGAGTAAGAACAATGCTTAAATCAGTTCCAAAGTGAGCTCAAAGCATAGGCATATCATCCTTGAACATACTAGCATCATACATAGCCATTCAGGCATCAAACCTCCATACAAATGGGCATGCCACTGATTGTGGGACATTAAAGATAGGAGACTGCTCTATTATTACAACTTGTAAATTGTAATGGATATTCAATAGCTAAAGGACAGCACTCCATGGAGTGCTCATGTAGCAATGACCAATGTTGGGGAGTGTTGGAAAGGATTGCCCAAGTGCCAAAGCCCATGCGGGAGGTGGGATGAAGCTAGAGAAGGAGCAAGACAGCCAAGTGCAAATCACACTGGCTATTCTTGCTATTGTGGCTGCTCTTGCTAATGATGTTTAAGGATTGGGGAAGCTTGGTAGGTTCTTGGGGCAAGCCTTAGCTAATAGGAAGAAAACGGGGAGAAGGAAGGAGTAAGAGAGAGAGACACACACAATGTGGAAACTCCAATAGTCACAATGTGTGATTGACCTTCCCTTTATTCAAATGGCATTGAAAGAATAAAGAATAAACTGACAGTGATGGGGCCCCACCACACTTGTAGTGTATAGGTGTTTGGATATGCGGGTACTATCAGTGTAACTAATACATGGGCAGCTAGACAACGCAAACGCCTTTAACCCCAACACTTGTTTGTGGAAGAAGGCTCTATGACATCTTTGGAGTTTCATTGAAGCAAAAGGAAGCATAGAAGGGCAAAAGTTGGGGAGGAAGGATGAGGGATGGAAGTCAAAGATGAGTTTGCAACACAATCCTTGTATGTTGACAAAGCTCTCTTTCTCTCCTTCTTTTCAAACTGTGTGTGTGTGTGTGTGTGTGTGTGTGTATCTCAACTTTATAGCTCTATGTCTTTGTGATGAAGGGCCAAGGGGAGAGGATTTATTTATAATTTAGTTTCTTTCCTTGATTTACAATATGGGGAGGCATAGAGTCAACGACTGTAGGAGGGTGGGGATTCATGATTGGAGAAGAGGGTAGTATGATGGCCGTAGCTCATTCATAATCACATGGAGGGGAGGGAGGGGGCTGCTAGGGTGGATGAGGGGGTTCCTAAGGGGAGAGGGTTGTATGATGGCGATGGTCCCTCCACAATCACATGGTGGAGAGGAAGGGGGCTACTAGGGTCAACAAGGGGGTCAGTCTCCCCTAATGATGGTGCTAATGATAGGCCATCGGTCTCTTCCCCCTTATACTAATATAATTTTGTCATCATTATTATTAGTAGCAGACACTCATAGGCAGATCAAAATAATTCCAGCTTGTACTCGAGCTCTAGTAGTTGACCCTAGGGGAAAGTGTAACTACTGAAACAACCCTTTATTTGGGCATAAATAGAAATTTTTTTATTAGTGAAAGTTGCAACCACAATAAGATTTCAAGTGGAAACCAACGAGTCCTTTCCAAGATAGCAACCTTTCTTTTTCCATGTGGCAAATCATTTTAATTCATTCATCAATGACAATGTAATCTATTTTTCAATGGACACTAGAGTCCAATTCATAGAGTTAATTATTTTATTGTCTCGAGAAAACTCAAAGAACTTAGGGCTATCTTTATAAGTTAGAATTTCTCATAAATCTATCATTTTTTTCACCGCTAATTATATGTGCAAGCTTTCACTTTATGCTTTAAGAACTTCTAAGTCACTTTGATCATTAAATTCTTCATTCACATCTTAGGCTTTAATAAGATAAGTTCATGGTGATTACAATTTTTCTAGAGAAAAAGATTATTTTAAAAAAATTGGAATTACTATGAAGATCGAATATCCCTAGGTTTCCAAGGGTAGGAATATCTTTTATTCAATGAGAACGAAAAACTCCTAAGCAGTTCATGGTTGGAATGGAAGAATCTAAGCATTGAATTGTCGGTATATTTTTAATTTGTGATAATCGATTCTAATATAAATTTATAAATTTCATATCGAATGGTTCTTCATAAGGTAAAGTCTTACACAAAGAAACGAGAAGGAATTTCTAGGCATTATACACTTTAAATATTAATATGTCATTGCTATTTATGATCTCAATTTTTGTTAGAATAATGAAATATATATTTTAGAAATTTAAATCTATTTAAGATATTATAAAACCATAAATGAAATTTTTTTAATGTATCTAAAATTTCTTCAAACACATATAAAATTATATGAATATAAAAATATCTAACTAAACTTGAATAATATTATTTTAATAAAAGAATCTTGGAACTAAACTATTAAAAATGCAATCCTATCATTTTTCTAAAATTGCTACTTTTGTTTATAATAGAATGGCTAAAAATTCTATGGCATTTAGAACCTTATTTATGAAACTTCTCATGTAATATTTTTTTAAAACAAATATAGATGGCCCTACTTGGGTATTGAAATTGATGTTTTTGTTAATTGTCCCTGCGAGCATAGGAGTTGAAGAGGATGGACTAGCTATGTTGGATGGACCTCCTTCATGGTGGTCACGCCATATTGACGTGCTTGTGTGGAGACATCACGGATAAGGAGAATAAAGTTGGTTTAATAAATAAGGATTCGCCTTGGATGCATGGAGTTGGTCTAGATGCTCTTACTCTCTTTCACTCACTCACCAACTCACTGACATAGCTTCACCCTTGACTGCCACCTTTTTACAACTCACCTTGGCCCGCGTATTTATAGGTGTGAAGGAGAGGGGGGGGGGGATGCTGCCTATATCATCAGGGTTGTGAGGTATCAGGTGGTGGTATTAGTGTAGGCTTGGTTTTTTTAAGGTTTATTGTGTGTGTCATTTGGTAAAAATTTTAGACTTTTTTCTAAACATAAAATTGTCATTTGGCATATAATATCTAGATATTCATAGGTTAAGTGCCACTACGAGGTGATTTTTAAAAAGAGTTAATTTTCTTTTAATTTTCTATTAAAAAATTATAGATGTATGATGTGTCAACTAGAGGGAATAAAAGGTACAAAATATCCTAAAATTTTTAATCAAAAAATAAGGTAAAGAGGGAGAAGTACTTTGATTGTCAGTACTTTGTCTCTCCCTCCTATCATTTCCTTCCCTCCCTCTCTCTTCTTTGTCATCTCATCTCTCTCCCCTTCTCTTTTTGTGTATTATTTTCTTCTCCCTCTCACTCTCATTCTTTGTTATTGTTTTTGTTAAATAAAAGGGGGGGGGGGGGGGGCATTGTTGATGAAACAAGAGAGGGGAAACTAGATGGGAGAGAGGTGGGGGGAAGCCGCTATTGATGAGAGAAGAGAGGGAAAACCAAATGGGAGAGAGATGGGGGGTAAGCTAATTAATTAATTAATTATTATTAATAAGTAGGGTAATGAGAGGTTGGCGATAGCTTGTCATAGCTGTCGCCCCCCATTATCCACCTCCCTTTCCTTTAATAGAGCCGTTATAAGGTTTTTAAACATTTTTTGAAAAGGGGAGGGGGGGATTTTACAAGTCCTAGGGGAGGAGGATTCTTCACATGACGATCGGGGGAGGAAAAAATTACCCATGTGGAACAGAAGCTATATAAGAGAATTCATTCGTAGTTTGTACAATTGTTTGCGTGAGACCTAAAAATTTTTACTTTACACCTAAAAGAGGGGAAGAATTTGACAAGTTTGAGAATGACAATAATAGTATTTTTTTATTGCAAAGGTAGTGTAAAAAAAAAGGGTCCATTACAACTAGAGATGGATTGTCAATGATAGTGTTATGAGGGTAATTGTGTAGGCAAGACTTAACATGTGAAGAGATTAACAAGGATATGCAAAGCTACATGATGCTCTTCGATGATGCATTGGAGGCTATGATTGATAGGTTTTCTACCTTAATGTTGACAAAGTGTCCTTGAGACGACATATTGAGAGACCCCACATTTATGAGAGAAGATTTCTTTTAAAAAAAAGTAATAATGGGAATGTGCTTTAGGATCCGATTCACTTTTCTTGATTCTTAACTAATAGAACCTTGCTTCCATTGACTTAGGACATGGATGGTTTGGGTCATGTCATTCAAGCTTAGGGATTGAGATTACGGATTCTCAACCAATATTGGACTTTGTTGATAAATTGAATTGTGTGTTATACTTAAATATGCTCTTTACATTAATTTTTCTCTTGTTTGTGTGTAGTGCTGATTGTGTGTTATACTTAAATATGCTCTTTAAATTAAGCCACCCTATAGATTGTCTAAACATGAGCATGAAGAAGTGGCCAAGAAAATCAAGGAGCTTCTAAAGATAGGATTCATTGAGCTTAGTTCTTCACCATATGCTTCACAAGTCTTGTTAGTGAAGAAGAAGGATCCTTTAGGATGTGTATTGATTACTCATTGATTACAGGGATCTAAAAAATACCACATTGAAGACATGTATCTGATTCATAGAGTAGATGATTTGCTTTATGAGCTCAAGGGGGCTAAGTTCTTTACTAAGATTGACTTGAGATCAAGACATCCTTAGATATATATGCAAGAGGGTGATGAAGCTAAAACAACCTTTAGGAATGATCATGGGTTACACTATTTTTTGATGATGTCATTTGGACTTCCCAATGCTTTAGCTACCTTCCAAAGTTTGATGAATAAGATCTTGTAGTCTTTTCTCTTTCAATTTATCCTTGTTTTCTTTGACGACATATTAATTTACAACAAGACATTACATGATCATTTGTTACATATGAGAAAAGTTTTTGATGTATTGAGACATCACATACTCTTTACTAAGAAGAAAAAATGTTCTTTCATATAGATAAAGGTAAAGTACTTACGCCACATTGTTAGTGAGAAAGGATGCAAGCTGATCCTAAGGAGATGCATAGTCTTAGAGATTGGCCAACACCTACTACCACTACTACTTCACTCAGAGGATTTCTTAGTCTATTGTCATCCTATCATAGGTTTATTAAGTATTACGTGGATGTAGTAACTCCTTTGACTGACATGTTAAAGAAGGAAAACTTATTTTGGGATAAGCTTGCACATTATAGCTTCAACTAGTTAAAGGAACTTCTTACTTGTTTTCCTATTTTGATATGCCTAGATTGCTCTAGAGAGTTTCCTATACAATGTGATGCCAATGGATGTGGCATAGGGGTTGTATTGCTACAAGAGCTTAGAGTTATTGCCTTTAAGAGTCACAAGCTTACAAATAAGGAGATGGCTATGAATGTCTATGACCAAGAAATGTGGGATATTCTTCATGTGATAAAGAAGTGGCACTATTATTTGTATGGAAGCTGATTTAGAGTTTAGAGTGATCACAGGTCCTAAAGTACCTCTTTACTTAGTCAAATCTCACTCCTAAGAAGGGCAAGTGGGTAGCTACCTTGCAAAATTATGATTTTGACATCATTCATACAAGGGGTAAGGATAATATAGTAGCTGATTCTCTTTCCCTAGAATGTGGGCACGCAAGGTTTTAGCTATGATTGAGCTACATAGTGGCTGGGTTCAAGATTTAATGTCTATTCTAGGATATCTTCACCAAGTATGGAATGCCAATTGAATTGGTTAATGACCAAGGTACACACTTTATAAATAAGGTCATCAAATAGCTCACTTTATTCTTTCTTTTGTCCATGGTAAAAAGCCCTCTCCTTACTATCTGCAATCCAATAGTTTAGCATAATCCACCAACAAAGTTCTATGCAGAATTCTAACCAAATCGGTAGATCAACACTAGAAAGATTGGGATACCAAGCTTCCTGCTACACTTTGGGCTTTCTGGATATGCATGACTCCCTAAAAGCTAGCCTTTGGGTTGGAAGCCATTACACCACTGGAATTTGTAGCCCCCAACTTTTGACTCTGTCAGTATGGGACCGATTGATTTCGAAGGAATCCCTCCAATTCCATATGGAAGCCATTCCTCAACTTGAAGAAGACCATATATATAGCACCTACATCATCATATCCAAGGTCCAAGCATGGAAAAAACATCAAGGTAAGTTGCTGCCAAGGCATGTCAATGGCTTTCGACTATGACATTACTATATAGAAGGCTTCTAGTGCCCATTTCCCTTAATCCGGATCCCCCCATGTCTTCCATACAGGATCCCAAATTCTCATTTCCCCTAGTTGCCTTCAAATTGAGTTTAATCCCAAAGTACTAAGCCTTGCTGATGTGGCACTCATTTATGACCCATCATTTGAGAAGATGCCAAATGGCAGCATATTTTCTCACGAATCTCAATTGTCTCATATATGGTTATGGGTTGTTTTGCTAATGTGGTGCACAATGCATTGGGTGCAATCCCTGCGCATTAACTCACTAGCCTTTTATGGAAATTTTCATCTCTCACCACTCTTATTTGTCAACTTTCTCTTCTGATCATCACCTTTGTTTCTCTTTTTCCTCTCTCTATACCCTATGTGTATTCTTTATTGTGTGTATAGCGACAACAGACTTCCAACTATACACTTAGCAAGTGTACCCTCCTATGATAGATGCCATCAACAACACCCTCCCTTGGCTAGATACAATGGAGCTAACTCAATTTGTCACCCTCCTATGGGCCATCATCCCAGTCCATCCTGATACATTGTTGATCCTAGAACATCTCAACAAGAGCCACGCCATCCATATCCAAGGCTACAAGTACAACCTCTCCCCCCACTGCATGTAGGAGAAGTTGTCTCTTCTAGAACAAGGTGAGGTCGACCCATCGACCCTATCCACCCATCAGGAGATGGAGGCCATCTTTGATCCCATAACCAACAAGGAGTATTAGCTTAGCAACATCCTCACGCGGCATGAGTTAAGGCAGGAGGCCCTCAAGTTCTTAGTTGAGGCACTCTACCTGCAAGCAAAGGCCTTTAGCATATCAAAGAAGGTAGCCTCTTTGTTCTTCTCCCCTTCTTCTCTTATGGTTGCTTGGCCCATATTCTCATGGAGCACCTCTTTGTCGAGGCAGCACATTGCCCACAGGGCACCCACCATCAAGGCCATGAAGCTGAGGTGTGAGCAACACTTCACCCTTCTGTTTTCCCCTACTCTAGTTGATGAAACTGCCTGCCTCCTTACCTCCCTAGTAGTTGACACCCCCCAATCTCATCCAAAGAGGGAAATCACTACAAAGCCCATCCCCAACCTAGTCAAGGATCCCATGGAAGATGAGAAAGGACAAGGATTCAAAGATGAGGTCTCGGTTGCCATTGAAGACCAAGTTCTAAAATTAGAGGGACACTTGTACAATAACCC
Organism: Lygodium microphyllum; assembly: GCF_053477565.2. Taxonomy (NCBI): domain Eukaryota; kingdom Viridiplantae; phylum Streptophyta; class Polypodiopsida; order Schizaeales; family Lygodiaceae; genus Lygodium; species Lygodium microphyllum. Next base: position 130,314,824 of record NC_141140.1, on the reverse strand, counting down.
CGACAAGTAGGCCACTAACTAAGCATGTCCCCACTAGGAAACCCCACCCTCTCCCAAAAAGTCCACCTTAGTGCACCAGCCTATCCTCCAGCTTGCCCTTTTGAAGTAAAAGGGCCAAAAGCACCCACATGAAGATGAACCCCAATAGGAGACCAAACTCCTCAACCAAGCAATTAGAGACCCTACACCTTGGATTAGGAACCCGCATGAACTACCCAGACCCTCCCTGCTACCACACCTATGCCCCTTGTCCTCATCGTGTGAAAGCTCAATTGGAACATGGCTCTCCGAATAGTGAGCTACCTCAACAGCTTCCTAGCATGGCAGCAACACCAACAGTAGGAGCTCACCACACAGGTCAACCACTTAAAGCAGAGGAGAACACCACCCTCTCCGAGTAGGTTCACTGAAGAGACACCATTGTACACGACCATCTTGATGATGGTTGGAAGCATGCCAAAACACCTACCTTTGCCATGATGATGTTTGATAGAAAATCCCAATAGCAAGAGAGAGAGAATGTGTTTCTCCAAGCTTGAGTGACTAGAGCAAAGAACCTATATGGCATGACCCCACTTGCCCTGGAGATCATTGAGAAGCTCTAGTAGAATTATGAGCAGGAGTGGATTGACCATTGGGAGAATTTGAAATGTGAGATCCAAGCCACCATAATAGACTCCTGATCCAAACTCCCACCCCTACCCAACAAGCCAGATGAGCCAAACTTTGAGGCCTAGCCCAACCCACCCACCCACCATTGTGACCCCATCTCCTCTTCGATAGAGCAACGTGAGAGTGTCCCCACCGGCTCCGCCCCAACCAATCCACTCTACCTTGGACTCGGTGGCTAGATTCAAACTCGTCGCCTTGTCAAAGATCCAAAGCAATCACCCCTCAAATCTGCACCTATTGGCTGAATAGGGAATCTAGACTTGAAGCCTAGTGCCCCATGCCTACTAGAAAAGGAAAGGAGGTTGTCATTGAGGAACCCAACACCTTAAGCAATGAGAATGATTCACATAAGTCCTCAATCTTGGATTTTTTTAATTTCTCCACTAGCACAAGCTCCACAAATCTAAAGTGGCAAATAATGATCAAATATTGCCAATGCTAGAGCAACAAAATGCTAAGGTAGAAGAGCACATTCAAGTCCTATAGTAGGCTATCTTGGACTTGAACTGGGATTGGAAGATCGAATCTGACCTCCTTTGGAGACACACCCTAGAGGAATAGTGAGTCAAAGTAGCCCAATAGATGAGGAAGGATGGTATCCCTCAGCCCTTGCTCTAGACCCAACCAACTCTCACCCTCCACCAAAGTGCCATCGGAGTGCTCACCATTATCGTAATCTCTAGATTAAGCAAGAGACATGATCTGATAAGGGGGATAGATCCCAAAATCTTGATGGCTCAAGCCAACCTCAGGGAGGCGGAGATCCTAACCTTGATGATCCATTGTCTAAAAAACATTAATGGCCTAAGCCAAGGTCAAGGAGGTGGAGACACTAATGATCCGTTGTCTGAAAAACCCTCTGCCCACACCAACAACATAATGAAGATAGCCCCTAATGCTCAACTCCAAGCTCAATTGATAAAATCTAAAGCCCCCTTTCCCTCAAGTGATGTCATTGCATTCATGACCTCCTTAGTGCTTAGACCATACACAAGTAGGAGATAGATGAAGTGCAAGCCCGACTTGCCCAAGTGTTTTTCAAGAAGGACAAGCCCTAATAACCAATCCGACTTAGCACCATCTACCTTTGCAAAAGCTCATGGCCGAGCTTGCTCTTTGATAACACCTTGCAACCACCCTTGTGGACCTACATGAACCTTTGGCTCTAGTAGCACCACCTTCAGTATAACCCTTTGGAGCCCCAAGAGAGACACCAAGAAAAATAGGGAATCTACTATAAGAAAATCTATCTTGTATCATCAACAAGCACGTTCTTCATATTTTAATCAACCATAAGAAGAAAAGAAATATCAATCTTCTCAAATATTCACGCAACATCATATAACAATTCTTCCACGAATTTATCATAACAAAACTTCAATACATTCTTCATATTCTTCATCAAAATAAATAAGAGAACACTAAGAAACGATCCGCTTTAAATGAAAATCATCACAAAGTATTCATCTTCAATAGCTTCATAATCTTTATAGTCTCGCTCATGATCTCTCACTCATACATTCTCTCTCACAATAGTACATTGGAATAATCAAGAATAACCATCCATAATCCCACTTTGGTCATGGAAATCCCTTCCAAGAGGTATGTCTAACATGAAGGGTTACCAAAGCCACTACAGTGTCCTTTCACGACTCAACAGTGCCATTGTCACTTTAGTATTAACTTGAGTCTTTAGCTGCTACTTCTTTCACTTCTTTGAGCTATTTTGAACTTGTATTCATCTCTTCCTAAGATTAGAAAACTTTCCCAAGATACACATTCATCCAATAAAATGGTATACAGAGCAAAAATAGAACAGAAATAGAGGCTCTATAGAAGCTCAATAGAAGGTCTACAAAAGGTCATTAGAAAGCACTTAGCTCAACTAAAACCATTCAAAAACCTCAAGAATCATTCAATAAGCTTCCACTCTTAAACTCCATTGATCATCATTCCAACCTCTCATAAAAAAAGAAAACAAAACAAAACACAAGCTCAACAAAACCAATATTCAGATGTTGGGGGTAAAGGCATCTCTGCCTAACCGCCCATGTATTACTACACTGACAGTACCCGCCACTGCACATTACAAGTGGCAGGCACCCATCATTGTCACTTTATTTTTTATGCTTTTAGTGACAGTTTGAATAAAGGAAGGCCTAGTCAAACATTGTGACTATTGGAGTTCCCATTTCTCTCTCTCTCTCTTCTTGCTCTTGCTCTCCGCCATAGCTCACTTCCAAGAAAGCTTCGATCCTTCTCACCTTTCAACTAGTATCAGAGCTTGGCTTCCCGACTTCTCGAGCTTGGTTCATGGCATTCTCAGCTTCTATTCAAATACTTACAATAGTGGGTCTCCTTCCCGATAGCCATAATTGATCTTCCTGAGCTCCCATCACTCCCCGACTTCCCGAGCACCTTCCTGGCCTATTGCGGCACCCTCAGGGCATTGCTATAGAGGTATTTAAGTGTTATTTCATTGTTTTTATTCAGTTCTCAAGTTGCATCCAATCAGGACAACCATAGCTGCTCCCCCTTGCATTTGGGCACTTGAAGCTTATTGTGTGCCTCCTTGGGTACCCCTTGGAGCCTCTAATCATTGCCATTGAGGCCATGTGGATGTACAACAGTAAAAGAACACATCAGAAAATTTGCACCATTTTTTGATGATTCATGGACAGCATAACACAACAACACACCTACTCCTTAGTGATGGCTGTGTCATGCTACTTTGGGCTTGGCAATGCACTTGTCCCTAGCATATGTTGAAGCCTCCTTGATCATTGGCATTAGATTTTGGTTTGATCTCTACATTCCCAAGACTATTTACAACAGTCCCACAGTCATGTTATGCAAAAGTAACATTGTCTCTCATCACTGAACAGGTGCATTACAGTGTGATTGAGGAAGCACAGAGTGCTTGGCAGCTTTGGGATAAAATCAAGAATCTCTATGATAAAAAAAGTCCAACAAGTGAGATGTATTGGCTGAAGCAGCTTATGGACCTACGCATGAAGGAGAATATGATCATGTCTGCTCATTTGAGCCAGTTCCATGCTATTCTTAAGAACTTGACTTTGCAGGGTATTACCTTTAATGATGAGATTACTCCGTTGTTTTTACTTGGGACTGTGAGTGAGTCATGGGATGTGTTCCGCACTACCTTATGTATTTCTTCTACTATGTTGAACTTGCCTAATGTAGAGAGTGCTCTTCTGCAGGAAGAGATCAACTATAAGAACTTGGATGCCTCTCGTGTGTCGCATGCTTTGACTGTTAGAGGCAAAGATAGTAATGGAAAGAATGACCATGGGTATGGACATGGCAGAGACTCATAGAAGTCTAGGTCTAAGTCGTGTGGTAAGTCACGCGACAAGTCTCATGGGAGAAATGCTAATGTGATATGTCATCATTGCAACAAGAAGGGTCATACATGCCCACAGTGTCATGAGTTGCGCAATGAGAAGCACAAAGAGAAGGGGAAAGAAAAAGTACAGGAAAAGTCCTACGATCGCAGCATGGTGCCTGCAAAATCCAGTGTGAAAATCGAGGAAATAAATGTCATGCAGACTGATGACTCTGATAGGGAATACATACTTGTTGCAGCTAGTTCTTGGGATGCTACCTCGTTGACCGAGGTTCACTCTATGTATGCGCAGTGTTGGCTTTTGGACTCTGGTGCTTCATTCCATGGTACACCATGTCGTGAGTGGTTTCGCTCCTACCACATTTTCTCTGGTGTTCAATTCACTTGGGTGATAATAGGTCACTTGCTATTGTTGGCATTGGGGATGTACAGCTGCAATTCTCTATTGGCAATACTTTTTTGTTACAGGATGTACATCATGTATCTGCGCTTACAAGTAGTCTTATGTCTGCTGCAGGGCAGCTTGATGATGCCAGGTTTCATGTTTCATTTGGGGATTCTGCTTGGAAGATCACCCGTGTGGCAGACTTTTGCTTGCTAGAGGTGCCAAAGCTGGCAGTCTCTATCCTCTTGTAGTTGATGGGTCCTTTGTTGACCATGTTTTGTTAGTGGGTTTCATCCCACATGTATCTCTTTGGAACGATCGTTTGGGCCATATGTTCTTGAAGGGAATGAAAATGCTTTCCGGTTTGCAGTACTTACCACTCCTTGACTATGCATGTTTTGATTCATGTGAGCATTGTCTTTATGGCAGACAGACTAGAAATACACATAAGAAGTCTAGTAGGACACGCATGAGTGAGCCCTTGGCATTGGTACATTCGGATGTTTGTGGACCCCAGTCTATGGGTGGTGCAAAGTATTTTGTGACATTTATTGACAATTTTTCATGTAAAGTCTGGGCTTATCCCATTAAGCTTAAGTCAAATGTTTTGGTTGTATTTCAAAGATGGCTTGCATTGGTTGAGAACCAAACTGGGCATATGCTGAAATGCCTTAGGACTGACAATGGGGAAGAATGTGTGTCACGTGTCTTTGAGCAACTATGTGGCGAGAGGGGTATTAAGCGTTAGTTGACCGCCCCCTATACCCCACCCCAGAATGGTTTGGCTAAGCATATGAATAGAACTATCCAGGAGCGTGTATGTAGTATGCTTAGCCATATAGGCCTACCACAGAGCTTTTGGGCTGAGGCAGTCAGTACAACTGTGCATATCATAAATAGATCACCTTCTAGTGGTTTGGATTTCCAGGTTGCAGAGGAGGTATGGACTGAGAAACCTTTGTCTTATGCGCATCTATATGTCTTTGGATGTGAGGCATTCTGCCATGTGCCCAAGGACAAGCATATTAAGATAGATCCTAAGAGTGTCAAATGCATTTTCCTTAGCTATGGAGATGCAAGCGAGATGGGTTACTGCCTTTGGGATCTGCAAGTGTGAAAAGTCATCCGTAGCCATGATGTAGTCTTCCATGAAGATAAGATGCATAGGTAGCCTGAGAAGGTGGTAGAGATACGTAGGGTTATATTCCAGGAGGAGCCACATGCTCCTGCATAGCCAATTGGACATCCTACAATAGCACTTGGTACACATTGCCAGGGTGTTAGACAGGATGCTACACATGCAGTAGAGCCTGCATGAGACGATCTATTAGAGCTAGACGTCGACCTGATAGATTTGAGCCCTCGATGCATTATATTTTGGTTACAGATGCAGGAGAGCCTCTCACCTATGATGAGGCTATGCGCAGGGGTGATAGTCACTCTCCTAGGAGAGGGCTATGTAGTCTAAGATTGGCTCCCCGCATAAGAATATAACTTGGGATTTGGTTGCATTGCCTAAGGGCAAGAAGGCTCTGCCATACAAGTGGGTGTACAAGCTAAATAGTACACATGGACACCCCAAGCCGTCATATAAGGCTAGATTGATAACAAAGGGTTTTAAGCAGGAGCATGGTGCTGACTTTGATGAGGTCTTCTCTCCTGTGGTTAAGATGACCACCCTGCGCTTAGTCTTGGATTTGGTTGCACATCTTGACTTGGACTTGTACCAGATGGATGTCATGATGCCTTTCTTACATGGGGACTTGCATGATGAGATTTACATGGAGCAGCCTAAGGGCTTTGCAAAACTTGGTAGGGAGCACCTAGTGTGCAAGTTGAAGAAAAGTCTTTATGGCTTGAAGCAAGCACCTAGGGAGTGGTATCATAAGTTTGATGCCTTTATGCAGTCACAAGGCTACAACACGAGTGCTATGGATATGTGTCTTTACTCGAAGAAAGCCCGTGATGGCTCATTGCTTATTTTGGTACTTTATGTGGATGATATGCTAATAGTAGGGATAGCTCATGATGAGTTGAATGCTCTTAAATCTCAACTAAAGAATAGCTTGGAGATTAAGGATTTGGGATTGGTCTCTCACATTCTTGGTATGCGCATTAAGTGCGACAAGCATTAGGGACTTCTCTACCTCTCACAAAGAGAGTACATTCATAAAGTCCTTGAGAGTTTCCACATGCATGATGTGAAGCCTATTGGATATCCATTACCTTCTTATGTGAAGGTTTCACATGCCAATTGTCTACAGACAGATGAGCAGAGAGTCAAGATGGCCAAGATCCCTTATGCATCAGCCGTGGGTAGTTTGATGTATGCCATGATAGCCACTCGTCTAGATATTGCATTTGCAGTTGGTGTTACAGCACGCTATATGGCTACACCTGGCAAGAAGCATTGGGATGCTGTGAAGGGTATCATGAGATACTTGAAGGGCACAACAGATATGTGTATTTGCTATGGCGACCATGATACAGGAGTTGTGGGATACACAGACTCTAATTATGCAGGGCATGTAGATAGTAGGAAGTCCATATCCACAATCCCCACAACATAAGCCATCCCATGAGAGTAATAATAGTAGCACCCATGGGTGTAACTCTAGTGATTGAGGTTGTGTTGGTGGCGGTGAAAGCCCCTATCCACACTAGCATAGAGAGATCTATAGAAGCCCACTAGCATGGAGAGATACTAGTAGAAGTCCATTAGGATGAAGAGAGAGAGGCAAAATCCTAGCCAAACATGTATTACGAACTAAATGTGTTAGTTGAGATCCTCCTAATTGTGGCAAAAGAAATTCATGAGTTACTTGCATTCTATTGTGCACATAAACTCTATACATTGCTTTTTATGGTTCAAATAGTAGAACCTAGCTATAATTGAAGTGACAATTGTTGTAGAGTATGAGAAGTTCCTATTCACCTATGCTAGAGGTGCTGTCTCTTGGATGTCTAGGGTTCAGAAGTGCATGGCTCTATCTACCATTGAGGCTGAGTATGTTGTAGCCACCGAGGCCTACAAAGAGGCCATATGGTTAGGCCATTTGGTTCGTGACCTTGGGATTGATGTTACACCTACAGTGCATTCGAATTCTATGAGTGCTATTCAGCTAGCCAAGAATCTAGTCTTCCATGCGAAGATGAAACACATTGAGGTGAGGTATCACTTCATATGCGAGGTTGTGGAGGACAAGTCTATTGACCTTGTCAAGATCTCCACTGACGAAAATACTGTAGATCTTCTCACGAAAAGCCTTGTATAGGGGAAGCTACAAAAGTCGAGAACAAAGCCTCGTTGTGACAGTAGCATGGGATAAATAGAACCAACGATCATAAACCAAGCCCGAAAGCTTCTTATAAGTCTCCAAAAAAGAGTAACAAAGCTTCACATCCACTAGAGGGAATTTCAGAGCCACAAAGCGATGAAGACCAGCCTTGCAGATACAACCAGCATAAAGGAGAGAGTAATCATGGATTGGTAATGGTACATCCTGAATCACAAGCGCGGGTGTGGAAGAAGATGCCATTTAGACTACACTGGATCACCCACACACACACAAAAATTGGGAAAATGAGAAAGCTTTCCTACAAAACCCACACATAGATAACATGAAAAAATAACAACAAAAACAGACTGGACTAGACCAGACCTCCCCAAGCAATCCACATCCTATGAAAAATTCGAGGTGACTTATACACATATGCATTTGAAAGCTTCATGCCATGCAAACATACATACACCCAAAAACCTCGTAGACAAACGCTCAAAGGAATAAGAAATGCTATGTATACCATATCCCAAACACAATCCAAAACCAAGACTAAACCATAGACTCACATCATCAAAATAAATACAAACGGACAAGACTGATGTCTCTGACCAAGAAACCCCAATCCCAATAAGCATATGGCATATACCTATGGTGCAATGAATTGGGTGGGTGAAAACTACATGAATCATTTTTATTAGATGACCAATTAATCACATTTCATTAGTAAATTATCTCATTAATGCATGGTGAGTCGTATTCACATCCCAACCCCTACTTAGACTGATTTGACTAGACTAGACTACAGGTTTTCACAATTCCAATTCATTTTAAAAAAATTAGATGATCTGTGATGTAAAGCGTATGCATGCGTGACTTTGGAGGATTCATTATTATTTATAAATTAAATGTGTATATAGCACATGTGTGTGTGTGCTGTGGATGGATTTTAATTTACAAAATTATGTGGGTTATGGTGCTATGCATGCGTGCAATGGTGGGGTTCCTTTTATAAATGAATGGTTAGTTTCTTTTAATTAAAAATTTATGAGGTGCAATTTGTTTGTTTAGTGGGTGCAACGATCGATTGATTTTTAGTTACAATGATATGTGTGTTAATGTGCTTTTGAAGGAGGAAAAAAGAAGAAGAATGTGGCGGTGTGTGGATACCCACAAGATCTTATGCGCAAAATCCAACATCCAAACAAGCCATAGAACATAAAAATCCACGTACCAAATGAACATGTCCACTATCGATAAATGAAAGTTTTTTCTAATCCCAAAAACGCGATCAAATATGCCCAAGCGAATAGCCACAATCACTATAAGTTGCAGGCCTCATACCGACATTCAAAGCGACGAAAATGTTCATTAAAAAATTTGCCCCCGTCGTCGTAAAAAACATTGGTATTAGCAACACCATAGAACAATCGCTATTATCGTCGCTATATGCATCGTTACTTGTGTCATTAGTAGCATCGCGTATGCGATGTTGATGCAACGTTGATAACAACGCAGTTAATGACAATTTGCAACGCTAACTGTGACGCTAATAGCGACGCGTGCAATAAATTTGTGACGGTAATAGCGACAGTTATAAGGGGAAAAAAATTTGTGGCAGGGCAGCAATCTGCCTTGCCACAAATAGCACTATGTGCTTTATTTGGGCCATACAAAAGAGTTACAGTGAGGTGTACAATGCTCGTCTCCATAAAGGCAAAGTGTACATAAATCCATAAGAGTAATACATAAAGTAAATACAAGATCGCGTAATGATAGCGACGGTACAATCATGGTAAGATACAAAGGATGATAATAAGATAGTGCATAGAAAATGCCTACATAAATCACATGACCAAAAAAGAAGAGGATGTGTGCTCCATGGATCCAAGGGCGAGCTATAGATCCTTGCCATCCAAAAGCTCGTCCCGCTTGCAGAGCATCGAATGGACTCTGCAAAAAAAGAAACAATTACATATCAGTCTACCATACAATAATGCATTTTAATTAAAATTAGCAACTACGGACAAGAAAGATGAGTGACTTATTGGGCCACCGCGTCTATACAATCGGTCAGTCAATGCAATGAGACCATGTCTCTCTGCATATTGAGTCTCTAGGCCAGTGAGATCGCGGTTTGTAATGAAGTGATACAAAGAAAACAAAATACAATTGTTAGAAACACGATTATCAGTACAAGGGATATTGCAAAAAAATAAGCAAGCATAACAAAAGAAAAACTTACAAAGTCCTCTAGATAAGTCTTGTGGCCGCCACTCCCAAGATGATGGACCACTCCTACCTCCAGTCGTGTCCTCGTTGCCTCGCGCTTCTGTCTCCAATGTCCTAGAGAATCTGTAGCCTCCTCCCTGAGTCGACACCAGTCATCTGCGTCTAGCCACTCGGACTTTGAGGCCCCACTCTTAAGTGCCTTGCATGCGTCCAATCGTTTGTGTGACATGTATGCACGCATGCACTTCATCATCCAACCTGTGGAAAACCTATATGCTGCGACGGGTATCGAAAACTCCTTATGCAAGGATTCTACTATGTAGTCCTTGCTCCCCTTCGGTATGTTCTTCTAATGATTTAAGACGTTGTGCCAAAAAACTTGTTGGCACAATTCTCTTATACGATCCATCACCTTCCTCCCCTCATTATTCATGATGATGGCTCCTGTCCTAGCATCTACAAGTATCCATATCCCTCTGGGATATGCCTAAGATGTGTCCTCTCCCACCTGTGACCATGCTCCTAGGCATATCCAGGAGACTCCTGTACATCTGGTGTACCTACGGGGGTAGTATCTCTCGAAGTAGCACCCATAGGGGTGCCACCTACTGCAGATACCTGCAGATAGCTGAGCAAAATATGGAGTGATTGGAGTAGACATCCCCATAGGTGTGACAAATCCCATAGGTGATGCAGCACAACGAGACGGAGACACTGCGTCGGTACCTCCACAACAACCACTTGAGCCATGCTCTCTCGAAACTCTATGAGAGCGAGTAGCACCTATATCCCGAGCTGACCGCGGGCTCGCTACATCCACGTCTCCGCAACATCCCCTAGAACCACTCCCTCCGTCTGGCCCAAGTCTGGAGTGTCGACCTCGTCTACTAGAAACTGAAGCATCAGAGCGCACCAAAGTAGATTGAACAGAACAGCCTGATGGTGTTCGAGACAACTCTTGGTCTGCCATATCTCTAAATCGAGCCATCTGATCTGAAGACATATATGTGAAGATCTCCTGTAGCTCCTCATCGCTCATCCCCCAACTCATCGTGCGGATCCAAAAATCCACAAAGGTCACCTACACAGACAAAAATTGATGTTATATATTAATATAAATCAAGCAAAGCATGGTAATATAAATCTTTAAAAAATGATCTTACTTAAAACACATATATTATGTACCTTTATAAGCGATTCGTCAACGAATTGAGTAGGTGGATACTCCAAGTATGAAGTACCCTATGGTTCCATATCAATCTCCTAACATAACTCCGCATACACTAGAAGCTTGATAGATAGGTCACCACAAAAAGATGAGTCGGCCTCGTAAGAATTCTAGGACTCCTGTATTTCCATCATTGTTACTTGATTCTGGCTCCTCTACATGCTCCAAGCTTTCGGCGGCCTCTACCCCTTGCAATATCGACCCCTCTATTTGCATATTGTACTCATCTATGCTAGGAACATTTCTTTAAACATATACTCTTGCACTTCGGGGAGCTGAAGGTACAACATACCACCATCGAGGGTGTCAGGGGTTTGGATAGAAAATTACTTGTTCAAAATTACGTACAATAGAGATTTAACTTTTGTGACATGTACCATGTCGTAATAAAATTAAAAAAAATATGAGTTCATGCACCTATTTACAATGGACCGGAAATACAAACGTGTCACGCAAATACGTCCATCTTTTTTCGGAATCTATTTCGAGAAATCCAGATGGACCTCATCGAATTATTACCCCAACTCCTTCAAGTACCACTTTGAACCACTACACATCGAATAGGATCATGGAGAAGCTACGGTAATCCACCATGATAATACTTTGCAAGTTTGCAAAATACTCCATCTCATCTACAATGGTATTTGGATCTGTTGCTTGTCGTCGGCTCTCTTGCTCGAACTTTGCCATGATACCACAATCTGTTGTGGAGCGCATTTTGTCAATACGCTCCACGCGAAAATGCCGTCCGCGCGACCATGCCACACTGTATATTTCGTAATGTACATTGAAACAATCAATTAGTTGTCGCATATAAAATCTAGATACGACAAACCCTAAACACATTGTCACCTTTGGACTACATCCCCTCAAGAATTCCCACTCCTCAGTTGAGACCTCTGCCCCTTTGCGAGACGCTGCGCTCAAAGCTCCATGCAACCATCGCATTGACATAAACCGCAGCATCTCCTCCATGCCCTCGGGATATCGAATTAGTCGATGGCGCATACTACATCAAAATTAAGATTGTGCTTCTTCCCGATCTTTCCTGGCTTGCTCGTACCTAGCGAGCCACATCTCCATGGAGGCATGGTGCAACATATAAAAATGATTCACTTGCTCCTTTATTGCAACATCCATTCTTTTTTTCACCCCATTTCCAACCACCACATCTCTGTTCAATCTATCATCGTCCTTCAGCGACTATAGCATACTGTTGTCTAAATCCACCATTGAGCCACTATGAAATATGCACTAATGTCCCAGACACCAACCAACCTTTAGCCATGCTACCTTCTAGCTGAGCTCGTTGTTACACAAAGCCTTTCGGGGTTTTCATGAAGCGCTCCAAGAAGAACATCCATCACGTATGGACAGATCGAGCAATTTCCACTTCATCTACAAGATGCACCAAAAGGTGGGTTTGTATCGTGAGCATGCTAGTGGGCAAGTACTTCTCAAAGAGATAGACCGTCTCCACTGCTCCGCGCCTTGTGGATTCAATAGAGGATTTCTTGACCTCCTTCTATGAGATCCATTGCACTAAATTTGACAACCTGTAAATTTTTCTGTGTATTTCTGGAGTAAGGCATCCTACGATCGTGATTGATAGTACAAAATGCCACAAATGAAGAAGCATTACGAACAACGACTACACTCCAAATAGCAAAATACACAGGCCACTTACAATCCATTCATAGTACAAACCTAACATATCTTATGCCAATCATGGGATTTTAGCCTTGATAATTAGTCGTCTTTAGAAAATGCAGACTTGAGAGAACACACCATACCTGTTGGAGTGTGGATAGACTTGATAATTTTTTTCACAAGGCACTCTTCTTTAGTGGACAAAACCCAAGGAGCGCGAGGTAGCTGCAAGCGACCATCAGGACTCGACTGTGGGACCAAAGTGCCTCCATCTTGCCTAACTCCTTCAAGTCCATTCGTAGCCCTATAGTGTCTCTCTTTCCCATCATGTGGTCTCATAGTAAGCTGCCCACATTCTTGAAAATATGCATGGGATCCAACAAGTGGTTGATCTGTAAGTGGGTCCAATACGACAACTCGTAGAAAATTGAGAACCGTCACATTCTGTTTGGATGTGACTCTGTGTGGACCATTTTTTGCTTGTACCAGCTTTGGGCGTTCATTCATGATGGAGGTCATCCAAGAAAACCTTCCCTCAGTTCATGACCCTCCGGTAAGAAAGCGTCGTGTCCTTGATATACCATCTTCTTCATGCTTTGTGACCTTTAGGAATCTAACTATGGCCCACACAATGGACAAACATGATAACCCGAGGTAACTAGACCTGTCCAACACCTCTATCCAGTGAATACAAACTTGAACGAGCTATGATAGATATTACCAACAAGAACGGAAGCCTACTTACCTGAGTACTCCCCGAATCCCAGAAAGTCAGGCAATGGTCCACATGAGAATGGCTTGAATATTGGCAGACCGTCGACCATCACACTTGCTCATATCTTCCACGGTGACCCCCTCCTCCCACAAAATATTAAGCTCATCGACTAATGGACAAAGATACACGTCCATATTCTTGACTTTGTAGTGGTTGGGAACGACGGCTGGGAATGAGCAAGCTAAGGATGAGGTGTCCTTTCTTCATAGAAAGCCATGGAGGGATGTTGTAGTTAACAAGGGCCACCGCTGTAAGAAGTTGAGCGTAGACCGAATGAGTTCACGCCATCCATAGCAAGACCAAGTCGAAGATTTTTTGGCTCTCGGGCAAAGCCTGGAAAGGTAGAGCCAATGTGGCTCCATGCGCGTGAATCCACTGATATTCATTGGACTCCATCTGTGGATCTATTTTGCGCATGCCACGTTGCCAAGCTCGCCATGCCGGATGTACGAAACATGTGATGTATACAGTAAATAAGCGAAAAGTATCTAAGAACTTTTTAAGGGATGGTTTGGCCTTGCAAGTCCTGTCGATACCTGTGAGCACCACACTTTGGACATGTCTCCATAGTCTCGTATTCTCCTCGAAACAGTACGCAATCGTTGACACATGCATGGATGCTGTTGTAGTCCATGCCAATCTTTCGTAAAACCTGTCGCGCATCATCACGAGACTCAGGCATGGTATTTGCAAGTGGTAATATATGATACTTTAGTAACCTAAAAAAAGATCATAAAACACCTTGAAAAAGCATAAATTTTTTTTATGATGGTGCCGAAAAGAAATCAACGAAGCATACGTAGAAGATACCTCAACAACTTGGTCACATTCACATCGCTCCACCTGTATTTTGCTTGCACACTTAGGAGTGCAAGTGGTGTTTTGCAGGTGAGATACTCTACACCCATCATATAATGGTATGGATGCTTCCTCTCTAAGTGAATCAGATGTCTCGACATCCATGGGCATCAATGCATAGATCATTGCCTCCATCTCAGGCTCCAAAATTGTAGAAAATTTTGGAAGGCTGCATATCCCCTCTGGTATTGACGGTATAGATTAGGTAGTACCTACCAAGTGGTGGATTGGCTTAGGCACTCCATTCATCGCACGCCCACGAACTCTTCTAACTGGCTACAAAGGGTGCACTCATCCTTGGGATGAGACATTACCACCCTGTAATAAATTGTACGGCCACATCCAATGTTTTTGTATATGATATTCAATTAGTTTGTGAATAGAATGCATGATTGATATACACTTTTCTTACCATTTGCTCAAAATCTAAGATCGCTTAATCAATGATCTCTGATTGAAACTCGTTGAAGCATCATACGTATTCCATAGACAATCGACATTTTTGTCTAATTGCCAACTTACATTGAGAGCAAGGACCTCTTGAACATCACGGCCTTCATCGTTTTCCATTTGGTCTATGTTACGACAAACAATTTGTTTTTGTTATCATTCTTTTTTTTTCTTAAATTGTTTGAGAAGGGATTTCTTCTCTTGTAACTCAATAAAATTAACGTATGTAAAGTCTCCACCGTAAAAAATTTTACATTGACGGGAACAAACAGGTTTGCGAGAGAACTTGGGGCGACCAAACGCGACACGACGAATGTCGGGCAT
The DNA here is from genome assembly GCF_053477565.2 of Lygodium microphyllum. NCBI lineage: Eukaryota > Viridiplantae > Streptophyta > Polypodiopsida > Schizaeales > Lygodiaceae > Lygodium > Lygodium microphyllum. The sequence continues at coordinate 130,299,602 of NC_141140.1, read as the reverse complement.
GCATGTTGGGGCAAATACAGTTAAATATTAATAAAAAAATTAGATGATCGGAATGAGGGGGAGAAAAAAGGAAAGATGTTTGGGGGGATGAATAGCATAAGGCTATCCAAACAAAATGCCATTCCGATGAGAAAAGAGTGCGTTCATATGAAAAAAAATAAAAAAATCACGTAAAAATAAACTTACAAATATGCAAAAATAAATAACGGCAAATCCTTACATCAAAAAGAGGGGCTATAAAAAGGAAAAGTGTTCTAAGAAAGGAAAGATCAGTAGGATCTTCTCATCAAGACCTTTCGAGTGATATGTTAGACAATATAGCTTTGAGGTACAATGTATATAGCTATTCATGGGCTTGCCTTTCTTTAATAGGAGAATGATATGTCGTTCTTACAAGGCCTAAAAGTGAGTCTAAAATTTCCCTAATGATATGATGGTAATATATAATGGTGGGTATGAGAGAGTGAGTTTATGAATGAGTATGGACAAGAGCTACTACATGAGAGCTTGTGGACAAAAGCTTGTGACAAGAGCTAGTGATGAGAAGTTGTGGCCAGAGGGTATGATAGAGATTGTAATGAGAGCTTGTAACAATAGGTTATGACGAGAGGATGTAACAATGTCTTAGGATGAGAGCTTGTAATGAGAGATGAGAGCTAGTGGACGAGAGATGAGAGTCGACTGGAGGAGAGATGAGAGACAAGAGACAAGGTCAAATGAGAGATGAGAGTTGGTGGATGAGAGAGACATGAGAGAAGAGACTGGGGAGGTCAATTATAAATATATGTATCATGTGGTTTCAACATAATGGATTTTTAAATTACAAATTTTACACTTTTTTAATATATAGATGGATCCCATATAAAGGGGTTACTTACAGATTGAATAGAAAAGTGTTATGTTTTATTGAGAAAAATTTCATAAATAAGGATATTCGTAAATAGGCCTTGAACACACGTAATATAGAGGGTGTATATATATAGTGAATTACCTGGGGACGAGGGAGATGAGAGACAAGAGATGAGAAATGAGAGGTGGTGATGAGAGACAAGAACTAGTGGATGACCTGGGGGGGTCCACCTATAAGAAATTATTTATATAATGTGCATTCAAAGGATATTAAGAAATACCCTTTCTTTACATGCTACAAGGCCTTAAAATGACCCCTTTTACTTTACTAAACCTATAGTTTTTTTTTTCAAATTGTAATTTAAAAACCCCTTTTGTAAATATAACTTGTAAATTTTACTAAATATAATACCCTTTCTTTTGAACTCACATGGTATCTTACATATTCTATAAGGTAGACTTCTTGGGGTAGATGAGAGGTTGTGGACAAGAGGTGGTGATGAGAGACAAGAGCTTGTGGATGAGAGACAAGATATGAGAGCGAGAGCTAGTGATGAGAGACAAGAACTAGTGGATGAGAGGTTGGGACGAGATATGAGAGGTGAGAGCTAGTGGACATGAGGGTGTGATGAGAGATGAGAGCTTACAAACGAGAGGTTGAGATGAGAGATGAGTTGTTTTTTACATTTTGAGCTTTCTTAATTTCCTTTCTTCAATGCATACACAATAAATCACCCATATCAAAGCAAGATGCATCTATAATGTTGATCACAGATTATTCAAGTAATTGTGTTTTGCCTTTTGAGTCCCTTTTGCATTTTAGGGTCCCCAAAACTCTGAATTAGGGTTTGCACCCTCTTTTGGGCATTCTACCCAATTTTTGGACTCTACACCTATCACTCCTTGTAGTATTCATTTACTTTGACATAATTAAACCTAGCCTACACTGTTCTGAGCAACATTCATGTGTGCAATCCACACAACAATTGTGGATGCAACAAATATAACTATGGGAGATAATACAATGTGTACAAGAGTGAGCCTAGCTCTCACAAAATAATATAACCATATTAATGATATGCCTATGAAGTACCACAAGTAATGCAAATTTCCAATAATAATACATTGTAGCTCTTTAAAAAATCCATCAAAACTTGTACTTTGACTATCTTTGACTTTCCTTGACTTTGCCTTTGATTGTAGCCTTCCACATTTCCATTCCATGTTTCCTATTAACAAGGATTGGCCTATTTCCTTTGAAGTGGCATAAGATTCCAAAATTTAGATGGTTGGTATGCAAAAAACTATGATGCTATTGTCAAGAATGGCATTTGGTTATTGTTGTGACTTGCCTCCTAGTAAAAAGACCATTGGTGCTAAGTGGGTTTACAAGTTGAAACATAAGCCAAATGGTAGTGTTGATTGCTATAAGCTAGACTTATGGTGGTGGCATCTTTCTTATGGTGAAGAGAAGGTTGGCCATTGTAAAGAATTGTGAACTACAATGTTATTTTCTAGTTGGGGGTATTGAAGATATTAAAGGAGTTAGAATTGTGGACTACAAGCCTTCTTCCTCATCATCAATCAAACTACAAGTTCTCAAACTTAGTTCTTTCACATTTTCAATTTGCTCAAAATATACAAGCTACTTTCAAGAGACTTCGGAAACTATTGCTTACACTTTGAATCACACCATAGTTTCTTGTACATCAAACCATGTACCATTCACATGCTGGGAAGGTGATAATAATTGAGGTGGTTCCTTGAGACTTGTAATCTATTAATACCTCTTAGTGCTTTTTAATTTGTGTTATTAGTTGGTTTGTAGATAACATGACTACCTCTTCATTATGTTTTTGGTACGTATGTTTTTAAAAATTGGTATTCAAGTTATTATGTGACTTTTTATGTACCATATCATGTTCATCAATTTGTTATGGTTCAATTTAACTTGTATAATCTATCCTAATTTGAAAATTTTTGTATAAGCATAGAATTTGGTCTTCCTAGCTAGATTGATACAATTTATAAAACCTCATTTGTCCAATGTTTACTCTATGCATTGATCAATTCATGGTTAGCTATATTTCCTCTTCTTAATAACATTATGCTTGGGAGTACTTAAGATAATAAAGGAGCTAGAATTGTGGATGAGGAATGTCAAATTCATCATATACTATGAGAGAACATGTATAATACATTAGGGGAAAGGCAAAAACAAGTAGTATGCCACACTAAAATTTATTGTTAATGCTTGGAGTATCAATGCAATCAATATCTCATGAAAATTAGTTACCTTTAAAAGCCTCTAACTTGTGCAAAGACAAACATTGTTCTCTCTCTCTCTCTCTCTCTCTCTCTCTCTCTCTCTCTCTCTCTCTCTCTCTCTCCCTCCCTCCCTCCCTCCCTCCCTCCCTCCCTCCCTCCCTCCCTCCCTCCCTCCCTGCCTCCCTCCCTCCCTCCCTCCCTCCCTCTCTCTCTCTCTCTCTCTCTCTCTCTCTCTCTCTCTCTCTCTCTCTCTCTCTCTCTCTCTCTCTCTCTCTCTCTCTCTCTCTCTCTCTCTCTCTTTGTGATTTATTAAATAAATTCACCTCTCTTGCTCCGTTCATTGGCCTAGTCACAAGAGAAGTAACTCTACTAAATTAACACCCTGCATGATGGACATCAAAATTATAATTATCCTATACGCTCAAGATTCATTGGAATTATATTTGATCAACAATGGAATAGCCCATGATGGGTTGCAGATTTTGGTCGTGAGATGGAGTTTAATTCCATTCTAGTCAACTTTTCACACATCATCTAGCAATCTTATTATCTCAATACATGAGCTTAGGTCCATATAAAAGAAGAAGTGATGCAAATTTCCCTTTCAATCCTTTATAATGCATCTCTCAAAATGCTAGAAGAAATATAAAAAAGGTTGCATTTCATGGTGATATGATGCATTGAAAGAAAATTATTGAGTTTTTTTTTTAAGGGGGATGGTTATGGAGTGTGTGTGAAAGAAAGATTTTGTGTAACTCTAGGTATAAAGGCCCCTTAAATGGATTTACTATAAGGATGAGTTTGTGATTTGAGATATTCCTTATAGGATACATGATTATATTATTCATTATGTGTTGTTAACAATGTTTTAAATTAATTAATGGACCTACTTGTGAGGGATGATTTTCTAGAAAAATATAGGCTTGGTTTCCTTGTTCTTGGTTTATTCTCAAAGGTTCCCTAAGGAGGCATTATGCTCACCTATTTGATGAGGGTTATTCCCACCCCTAGGGAGGTCAATCATAAATATATACATGTATCATGTGGGTTCAACATAAGGGATTTTTTTAATACCATTTTTACAACTTTTTTACATATATAAGGGTCCCATATAAAGGGGTTACTTAAAAATTGAATAGAAAAGTGTTATGTTTTATTAAGGAAAATTTCACAAATACAGATATTCATAAATCGGCCTTGAACGCACGTGATATAGAGGATATATATATAGTGAATTACCCGGATTCCCACCTCCATGGTTTCACTATGGAATTGCCAGTAAAGTCAAGGAACCCAAAAAGGGCATTGTGTGATACATTGATCGAAGGTTGAGTCGTGGAAAGCCCACCACAAGGACAATGTTCACTCATATGGCATCTTGGGAGTTACGGAGGCACTCAACACTCTCACATTAGTCTTAGGATGGAGATAGACAGAAAGCTTTGTGGCTTGATGTCTACATATGTTGGAAGACCCAATTCTAGATATAAGTGGATTATGATATCCAAGTGTTTTAGATATGGGCCCTAGTGTAGGGACAAATGCTAGTGAGGCATTATATCTTTGAGAAGGTATATATTAACACATATTTGGATAGCTTTTTTCTAAAGGGCTAGTTGATATTGTTTCCATGTCCATGACTTAAGTTAGGTAAATGAACCACTACAAGATATAGACCTTATAGCGACGTTTAAAGCGACGAAAATACAAACAACAAAATTTGCCCCCGTCGTCGCAAAAAGCGTCGTTATTGACGACGCCATAGAATCGTCGCTATTTGCGTCGCTATATACGTCGCTATTGGCGTCGCTATATTCGTCGCATTTGCGACGCATATAGCGACGCCAATAGCGACGTATATAGCGACGGTTCAGGCAATTTGCGACGCTGATAGCGACGACAATAGCGACGCCTGCAGTAAATTTGCGACGCAAATAGCGACGGTAACAGAGAAAAAAAAAATTTGTGGCAGGGCAGCAAGCTGCCCTGCCACATATAGCACTGTGTGCTGTATGAGAGCCATACAAAATAGTTTCTGCACTGCTGCATACAAAGCGTTGGCAAACAAAAAGAATGTATACTGAAATCATAAAACTGATAGATTAAATAAATACATGATATCGCATAAAATGCGATTGGTACAATCATAAAACAATATCACTAATACATAGAAAATGTCTACATAGATCGGGCGACTAAAACCAAAAGTTATGTGAGCGCTAAGGATCCAAGGGCGAGCTACAAATCGTCGTCCCCCGAAAGCTCTTCCCGCTGTAAAGGAGCATCAAACGGATTCTGCAGAAAAAGAAACAACATATCAATCCACCATACAATAAAGCATTCAAATATCTCATGGTAACTACGGACATGAAAGATGAGAGACTTACTGGGCCGCCGCGTCTGTACAATCGGTCGATCAATGATCTGAGACCGTGCCTCTCTGCATATCGAGTCTCAAGGCCTTGCAGATCGCGATTTGTAATGGAGTGCTGCAAAGAAAACAAAATGCTAACTATTAGAAACATGATTGTCAGTACAAACCATATCTCAAAAAAACAAATAAGCAAAACAAAAGAGAAACTTACAAAGTCCTCCAAATATGTCCTGTGGCCGCCACTCCCAAGATGATGTACCGATCCGGCCTCGATTCGTGCCCTCGCCGCCTCCCGCTGCTGACTCCAACGTCCTCGCGAATTTGTAGCCTCCTCCCTCAGTCGGCGCCAGTCATCTGCATCTAACCACTCGGGCTTTGGAGCCCCACTCTTGATTGCCTTGCGTGCGTCGGATCGTCTATGTGACATGTATGCACGCATGCAATCCATCATCCAGCCCGTAGAGAATCTATCCACTGCGGCTGGCACCGGGAACTCCTCGTGCAAGGATGCTACTATGTACTCCTTGCTCCCCTCCGGTATGTTCCTCCAATGATCCAGGACGTTGTGCCGAAAAACTTGTTGGCACAACTCCCTCATGCGAGCCATCACCCTCCTCCCCTCATCATTCATGATGATAGCTCCTGACCTGCCATCCACTAGGTATCCATAATCCCTAGGAGTGTGCCTCGTATGGGCCCTCTCCCATCTCCGTCCACGCTCCTGGGCATATCCAGGAGACCCCTGAACATCCGGTGTACCGACGGGGGTACCCTCTCCCGGAGTGCCACTGAAAGGGGTGCCACTAGAGGGGGATCCACCAAAAGGAGTGCCACCAGAGGGGGTGCCACCAAAAGGAGTGCCACCAAAAGGCGTGACATCTGCCGACGGCTGCGCAAAAGCCGGAGTAACTGGAGTGGACGTCCCCACAGGTGTGACAAATCCTGGAGGTGACCGAGCTCCAGCTGAACGACGAGACGGAGACACCGCGTCCGTGTCTCCACAGCAGCACCCCCCTGATCCCCCTGCAGTCGCAGTCCCTCCCTCTGGCCCAAGTCGCGAGCGTCGAGATCGTCTGCTCGAAGCTGAAGCATCTGATCGCACTGAAGCTGATCTAGCAAAGCGCCCTGACGAAGAACGAGACAGCTCCTGATCTTCTATCTCTCTGAATCTCGCGAGCTGATCTGGAGACATACGTGCCATCATCTCCTGAAACTCCTCATCGCTCATCCCTCGACTCATCCTGAAAATATCGATACCTGCACAGATAAAAAATAATGTTAGAATAATCAATTTATACTATACAAAGCACATTAAGATAAATCATTTTTGAAAAATCCCTCTTAAAATTCATATCTTATCTACCTTTATGGAAGATCTAAACAACGAATTGAGTAATACAATTCTCCAAGAATGAAGTATTCTATGGTCCCATGTTAATCTCCTGACACAACTCTGCATACACTGGAAGGTCGATAGACATGTCACCACAAAAGAACGAGTCTGCCTCGTTCTCAAAAAATTCTACGACTTCTGTATTTCCATCATTGTTAGCCGATGCGGGCTCCAAGCTTGCGGTGGCCTCCACCCCTTGTAATTTCGATCCCTCTATTTGCATATATTCTTCATCTATGCCTGGAACATCGCTTTGATCGTATACTCTCGCACCTCGAGGAGTTGAAGGTATAACATACCACCATCGAGGTTGTCGGGGATTTGGATAGAAGATTACCTGTTCACAAACACTTACAAACCGTCTTCAAACCATTGTGACATAAAGCATGTCGTATTACAATTAGCAAGCAAATGACTAGTTGTACCTGTTCACAATGTGCCGGCAACACAAAGGTGTCGCGCAAATCCATCCATTTTTTTTCGGAATCTATTTCGAGAAATCCAGATGGACCTCGTCGAACCGTTGCGCCAGCTCCTCCAAGTACCACTTTGAACCACTGCACATCGAATATTATCATGGAGAAGCTACGGTAATCCACCGTAATAATACTTTGCAAATTCCCAAAATACTCCATCTCATCCACAACCGTGTTCGGATCCGTTGCTCGTCGCCGGCTCTCTTGCTCAAACCTTGCCATGACACCACAGTCCATTGTGGAGCGCATTTTGTCAATACGCTCCACCCGAAAATGCCGTCCGCGCGACCACGCTGCACTATATATTTTGTACTGCACATTGAAACACTCAAATTAGATGTAGCAAACAAATTCAGATACGACACATTCTAAACCCCTCATTACCTTTGGACTACATCCCCTCGAGAACTCCCACTCCTCCATTGAGACCTCTGCCCCTTCGTTGGATGCTGCGATCAAGGCTCCATGCAACCATCGTGTTGACATAAACCGCGGCATCTCCTCCATGCCTTCGGGATATCGAATCGGTCGGTGACGCGTACTGCGTCGGAATTCAGCTCGCGCTTCCTCTCGATCTTGCCTTGCAATCTGGTACTTGGCGAGCCACGTCTCCATGGAGGCATGGTGCAACATACAAAAGCGATTCACCTTCTCTTCCATTGAGGCATCCATTCTTTTTTCTACCCCATTTCCAACCACCACATCTCCAGTCAGCCTGTCATCGTCCTTGAGCGTCCATAGCATTTCATTGTCTGGTTCCACCGTTGGTAGCCATTGTGAGATATGCACTAACGCCTCTGACACCAACCAACCCTCCGCCATGCTACCTTCCGGACGAGCTCGTTGTCGCACAAAGCCTTTCAGGGTTTTCATGAAGCGCTCCAGGAAGAACATCCATCGCGTATGGACAGGTCCGGCAATCTCCACTTCGTCCACAAGATGCACAAGAAGGTGAACTTGTATCGTGAGCATGCTAGTGGGCAGGTATTTCTCAAAGAGACAGACCGTCTCAACTGCTCCCCGCCTTGCGGATTCAATAGAGGACGTCTTAATCTCTTTCTGTGAGATCCATTGCACCAAAGTCGACAGCTTGTAAATGGCCTTGCGAATTTCTGGAGTTAGGCATCCCGCGATCGCGATCGGTAGGACAAACTGCCACAAATGAGAAAGCATTAAGAATAATGGTCACTTTTCAAATTTCAAAATGTCCACGCTAATTAAAATCCATTCTGTTCACAAACCTGACATATCTTATGCCAATCATGGGATTTTAGCCCAGACATTTGGTCATCTTTAGAAAATGCGGACCTGAGAGAACGCATCATACCCGTCGGAGTGCGGATAGACTTGATTACTTGCTTCACAATGCGCTCTTCTTTGGTAGACAAAACCCAGGGAGCGCGAGGAAGCTGCACTCCCCCTTCAGCACTCGACTGCGGCCAAAGCGCCTCCATCTTACCTACCTCCTTTAAATCCATTCGTGACCCTATAGTGTCTCTCTTTCCTGTGATGTGGTCCCATAGCAAGCTGCCCACATTTTTGAAAATATGCATGGGATCCAACAAGTGGTTGACCTGTAAGTGGGTCCAATATGGCAACTCGTAGAAAACTGAGAACCGTCGCATTCCATTTGGATGTGATTCCGAGTTTACCATTTTCAGCTCGTACCAGCTTGCAGCGTTCATACGTGCTGGAGGTCGTCCAAGAAAACCTTCCCTGAGTTCATGATCCTCCGGCAAGAAAGTGGCGTGTCCTTGATATACCATCTTCTTCATGGTTCGTGACCTTCGGGAGTCTAACTGTGGCCCACACAATGGACATGCATGATAACCTGAGGTAACGAGACCTGCAAGGCGATCCACGACCTAGTGAATACTTGATTGAATGAAATAAAATATAGATATTACCGGCGTGAACAAAGGTCTGCTCACCTGAGCACTCTCCCAATCCCGGAAAGTCATGCATCGTCCACATGAGAATGGCTTGAATGTTGGCTGACCGCCGACCATCGCGCCTGCTCATATCTTGCACCGTGACCCCCTCCTCCCACAAAATCTTAAGCTCATCGACTAATGGACGAAGATACACGTCCATATTTTTTACTTTGTAGCGGCCCGGGACGAGCAAGCTAAGGATGAGATGTCCTTTCTTCGTAGAAAGCCATGGAGGAATGTTGTAGTTGACAAGCACTATAGGCCACACACTGTAAGAAGTCGAGCGCAGACCGAATGGGTTCACACCATCCATGGCGAGACCGAGCCGAAGATTCCTTGGCTCTCGCGCAAAGCCTGGGAAGGTAGAGTCAATGTGGCTCCATGCGCGCGAATCTGCTGATATTCGTTGCACTCCATCCGTAGACCTATTTTGCACATGCCACGTTGTCAAGCTTGCCATGGCAGACGTGCGAAACATGTGGTTTATGCGGGGGATGAGCGGAAAGTGTCTGAGGACTTTTTGAGGGATGGTCTGCCCTTGCAAGTCCTGTCGATACCTATGAGCACCACACTTTGGACATGTCTCCATAGTCTCGTATTCATCTCGAAACAATATGCAGTCGTTGATACATGCATGGATGTTATTGTAGTCCATGCCAAGCTTCCGTAAAACATGTCGTGCATCATCACGAGACTCAGGCATGGTGTTTGCAGGTGGCAATATATGATATTTCAATAACCTGAAAAAATCATAAAACACCTTGAAAAATCCATCCATATTTACAATAATACTGTTTTTAAAAAAAACAATGAAGTCTGTGTGCAAGGTACCTGAATAACTCAGTCACACTCGTATCGCTCCAACCGTATTTTGCTTGCACACTTAAGAGTGCAAGCAATGTCTTCAACCGAGATACTCGGCACCCATCATATAATGGTATGGATGCTTCCTCTCTAAGCGGGTCAGATGTCTCAACATCCATGGGAATCAATGCATCGATCATTGCCTCCATCTCAGGCTCCAAGATTGTAGGCAAGTCGGGAAGGTTGTCTGTCTCCTCTGGCATTGACGATATAGATGGGCCTTGCGAGTGGTCTATTGGCTCCTGCCATCCATCCATCGCACGTCCACGAACTCTTCTAATTGGCCGCAAAGGGTGCACTCCCCCTTGGGTCGAGACATCACCCCCCTGGACACAAAATTTGCCAACAAGACCCAATCTTATTGTGTATGGTTTTCAATTAGCTTGAGAGTACAATGCATGAAAAATGCTAACTTGAAATTACCGTTTGCTGAAAATCTGCAATCGCCTGATCAATGATCTCAGGTTGAAACTCGCCAAATCGTCATACGTGTTCTATAGACAATCGGCGTTTTCGTCTAATTGCCAACTTGCATTGAGAGCAAGGACATGGGACACGCTGATTAAGATACGACTCGCGGTCTTGAACAATAGGACCTTCTTCGTTTGCCATCTTATCTACATTACAGCAAACGAGGCTTAAATGGATAGCTTTATGGAGATGTACGTCAACTTGCAAGTTGACCATAAACCTTGCATTGTATATAGTAGTCGAGAGATTTTCCGATGTTATATCTCGGCCTTGTATCATGCTCAACGATTTGTTTGTCCCGGTAGATAATTTTTTGTTATATCTCGGCTTTGAGTATAAGTAATCCATTTTAAAATTAATGCGCGCCATCTATGAAATTTTACAACTATAGTAATAAAATTTATTTCAATCAATTCTACTCATAGTCATAAGACCTGAGAGAAATTATCCTATACTCAATTTAAGGGATCTCCACTTCTATAACAATAATTTTGGGTTAATTTTGATGAAGTACGTGGCCGTATGCAAAGCACATTGCATACCATTATCGATACGTATATTATCTTAAATTTCATTCCCTTCCCTCTCCCTCTCCCTCTCTTCCTCTCTTTCTCTCACCCTCTCCCTCACCCTCTCGTTCTCTTTCTCTCCCTCTCTCATTTCCTCCCTCCTCCTCCCTCTCCCTCTCCCTCCCTCTTTCTCCCTCTTTCTCCCTCTTTCTCCCTCTCCCTCTCCCTCGCTCCCTCGCTCCCTCTCCCTCCCCCTCCCTCTTTCTCTCCCTCTCTCATTTCCTTCCCCTCCCCCTCCCTCTCCCTCTCCCTCTCCATCTCCCTCTCTTTCTCTTTTTCTCCCTCTCCCTTTCTATCTCTCTTTCTCTCTCATTTCCTAAACAAGCAAAAAATAAAGTGATTTAAACATCCTCCAAGCAAAAGGGAGAGGGAGAGATACAATGCACTCTCCCTCTCTTTCTCTTTCTATCCCTCTCTCATTTCCTTCCCCTTCCTCTCCCTCTCACTCTCTTTCTCTCTCATTTCCTCTCCTAAACAAGCAAAAAATAAAGTGATTCAAACATTAAACAAGCAAAAGGGAGAGGGAGGGAGAGAGAGAATGCACTCTCCCTCCTTCTCCCTCTCTTTCTCTTTCTCTCCCTCTCCTATTTCCTCCCCCTCCCTCTCCCTCCCTCTCCCTCTCCCTCTATTTCTCTTTCTCTTTCTTTCTCTTTCTTTCTCTTTCCCTCTCCCTCTCCCTCTCTTTCTCTCTTACTCTCTCGTTTCCTCTCCTAAACAAGCAAAGAAGAGAGTAATTTAAACATTAAACAAGCAAAAGGGAGAGAGAGAGAGAGAGAATGCACTCTCACTCTCTTTCTCTCCCTCTCCCTCTCTTTCTCTCCCTCTCTCTCCCTCTCCCTCTCCTTCTCTTTCTTTTCCTCTCCTAAATAAACAAAAGAGAACGATTTAAACCTTCAACAAGTAAAAGAAAGAGAGAGGGAGACTCACCAATGAGATATGGCGAGCGTGGGCGGCTTCTCTTTGCAACGAGGGCTCCTCCTCTCCTTCACGAACAACGACGGTGGCGGTGGCGGTGGCGGCGGCGGCGGCGGCAGCAAGTCTCTTCCTCCTCTTCTCTCACAAAGCCTTGGCTCTCTCCCTCGCTCTCGCTCTCAAAAGGCGAAGAAAACAAAATGAAAACGGCGCTCTGGTTTCGGCCGCGCTTTTTTTCCCTGCGGCGTCGCTATTGGCGTCGCTATATGCGTCGCTATTTGCGTCGCAAATAGCGACGCATATAGCGACGCCAATAGCGACGCCAATAGCGACGCCGATAAACGCCGTCGCTAATCGGCGTCGCTATTGCCCCAGTCCCTTGTAGTGAACCTGTGCTAAAGAATTCATTAAGAAAGCTACTTTTATTTGTCCATAATAATTGTTAAGATCCCAATTAGATAACTTAACTTGATTTGGGTGTGTGCATGGAAAGTGGGTGAAGTGTGGGGGGTACTTTGTGACTTAGCAATGTTGTACCTATTGATAGCTGCTTGAGGTGAGCTTGAGTCCCTTTTGTAGAGTCACTCTTTGTTTGTTTTTTCTCTCTTTGTCACTTGGTATAGAGTGGCCCTTTGCTCTCTCATTTTTCTCTCTACCCATCTCAAGTATTGTGATGTCATCTCATCTTCCAGTCTCAAGCATCTCAATAAGTACCTCCTCATTTTTATAAAGGAAAATGTCTACTTCTTTTTCTCATCTTTGTTATGCGATTGCACAAATCTAAAGGTCTAAAGATAGATGCCATATCTCTATGCTATGTTAATATGTCGGTATGCTATGCAATAGGTATATTGATGGGTCTATTTATCCTTATAGACAAACATATCTCTTTGTTTATCTCTCTTTTTCTCTCTCTATTAAGGGCTTTATTTGACTCCCCCTCTCTCCATAATTATAAATAGCTTGAGCATCTAAAGGAAAATGTTTGTTTCTCTTCCTCAATTTTCTTCTATGTTGATGATCAATATGAAATTGCACAAATCTAAAAGTCTAAATATAGATTCCATATCTCTATGCTACGATGATATGTTGGTATGCTATGCAATAGGTATACCAGTGGGTCTATTCTCCCTATAGACACACATATCTCTTTGTTCATCTCTCTATTTTTCTCTCTCTGTTAAGGGATTTATTTGACTCCCCCTTTCTCTTATAATTATAAATAACATGAGCATCACATGCCTCTTTGCCTTTGTAATTTGTAAGCATTTGACTAATAATTATTCTTTGCCTTTCTAATTTAAATGAGCATTTGGATAATAATTATTCTTTGCCTTTCTAATTTAAATGAGCATTTGGATAATAATTATTCTCTATTAAAGATATGTGTTTTCATGGTTGTATGTGCTAGACCCTTAAAATGTAGGTTGGATTTGGACACTCCAAATTGGTAACCTTCCTCAATAACATGGTGCTCTCTCTCTCTCTCTCTCTCTCTCTCTCTCTCTCTCTCTCTCTCTCTCTCTCTCTCTCTCTCTCTCTCTCTCTCTCTCTCTCTCTCTCTCTCTCTCTCTCTCTCTCTCTCTCTCTCTCTCTCTCTCTCTCTCTCTCTCTCTCTCTCTCTCTCTCTTGGGTCAATTGATTAAGATGTAATTAATGAGTTATGGGGTAACAAGATTGTAGGGTCTATGGTTGGGCAATGATGACTGTGACACTAGATTGTTGTGAGGTAATACAAATATGTTTGTTTCATGATGTCTATGCAAGGCTATGCATCTTATATTATAAGACTATGCTTAGAGACCTTAGATTGAACAATTGTTGGGTTGTTAATTTCTCCTCCATGTGGTAGTCTTTCTCATTGTTTTATGCTTGAGGTGCAATAAGGTTTGTCTGATGAGCTCTTTCTTTTGCATGCCTATGATTATCTTGGTATTAATTTTAAATGTCTTGATACAAAATATTTTTTTTGCACTACTACATTTTCTTAAGACTTTAAGATATTGAATGTCAGTATGAAAATTGCTGCTATAGGTTGGACTATTACATATTTTTCAATTTTTTAGATAATGAATGCTAATATGAAAGTTATTGCTACAAGTTTGTTGATATGACTTTGTGTTATCTTGTCTTGGTTGAGATCAACGTCATTCAATGCCATGCTTTGAACCGAATCAATATCTCATCATATGCATTGAAGGTACTTGCTACCGGCATTGATTCTCATCACATGCATTGAAGGTACTTGCTACCGGCAGGTTGGGGTTGGTTTTCAATATGTTTAAAGTTGAGTTGGGTTTGATTTAAGTTGGTATGTTGGAACCATGTAGAAGCTTGCGCTTCAAAAACACCAAAGCCTTATAACAAGGAGAAAGCTTGGCAAGAAAGTGAACAAGGCTAAGGAGAGGATGGAAGTCTTTAGACTTGAGGACTAGAATGATGAGAGCATGGCATACTTCAAAGTCAAAGTTCCCACGACTTTGCAACTCTGGAATTTCTAGTTGATGGTTGTGGGCCCTAGGGACCTTCGCCACGTCAACTTTCCTCCTTGAAATTTGAATGGTCGCGACTCGCGAAAGGCACCAAACGAGTGGACCCAAATGCTTTCCTTTTGGCTTTTCGCCCGGCTCCACCCTCATCATCATTAACATGATTAATATCCTATAAAAGCTGCTGCCATTTTCGTCCAACAACAATCGCATCGCGCCAACGCCAAACACCAGCTGTTTAGCGCCAGGACCGACTGACTAATTTAATCAGCAAGCTAAATCTCTCATCGGACACCATCACATTATTTATCCTGCGAGGGAGGGTTGAGCGCTGATCATCAGACTTTGAGAATACGGCGATGGGTAGGAGCTTCGCGTGCTCGATCTGCCTGGAGAGACCCCCGACCTCGGCGGCTGCTGCAGGAGGTGCAGCACCGGCCGCCATGGTCACCCTGTGCGGCCACGTCTTCTGCAGCCCATGCATCCAGCGATGGATCACCATCACAGGCGGCAACATGCCATCATCATCATCATTGAGTGCCGCTCCAGTGGGAGACCGCTGCACGTGGCACTGCCCTGTGTGCAGAAACCCCGCCCCTCAACCACCTGAACTGCAGTTGATTCGCATCAGCTGCTGCTACGACAATACGGCCATGGCTGGCGTTATAGACAGGCACGACGTGATAGACCCCCTGCCTGCGGTTAAAGAAGGTAAAGAATTAGACACAGTGCGGGGCGGCGATGGCGATGGCGATCATGTCGATGAGAAGCTGGCGACTTTCTCATGTCGTGCTTGTCACAAGCAGGAGGCTTGTCAGCCCGTGCTTCTTCCCTCGTGCGGCCATGTCTACTGTTGGCCCTGCCTCTTCCGCCATGTTTACCAGCTGAACAACAACAACGTCAACATTAACACTCAAAGAAGCCCCAGTAGTACTGTCGTCGAGGTAACTCAATATGCAGGAGATAATAATTCAGGAGGAGCAGCACATGCAGCAGCTGCTCAGGATGATGATGATGATAAAAATGCTGCAACCGATGATGATCACTACAAGTGCCTGGCGTGCCGGGCTCCTTTTGATGCCCATTGCATACTTCCCATCTATGTTGATAACGATGACGACAACAACGACAACACAGGTCCTATTGATGACGCGGACCTGATCCCTCCACGGCCTCGTGCACCAGCAGTACGTCTGGCCGTTAACCCTGATCGACATCCTGGCCCATCGAACGATCACAGTGTGGCGTCGAGCAGCCCGTCTCCCTCGATGTTACTCAGCAGCTCTCAACGACACGATCACGACGGTGATTATGCTGCAGGTTCAATAGCTGCAGTACTGCCAGGCAGCTCCTTCAGTGCTATAATGTATGGTCGACCTATACGCCGTCAACCAATATACATTGACCGTCGTGTAACCACTACTCATGCGGCTCCTGCGCCTAATCCTCCTTCCTTCTGGGCCAGCACTACTGCAGCACATCAATATCCTGGTAGAATAATCGGGCGGCCGTATGCAGTAGCCATACTCCAGCCAGTACTCAGCTAGGGGGCGATGGCTGCCCGTGCAGGACGTCCTTAATGGCCTGAGAGAGGAGAAGAAGAAGAAGAAGAAGACGACGACGACGACGGCCTGTTTATATCATCACCCAAACCTTGGCCAGAGGGAAGTATAAGAAGAAGAATAAGAACCAGTCGATATGATCATCATCCACACCTACCCTAAATGTTCATGTACTAGTGAGCACTTCACGACCATGTGGAGTGCATGTGGTTTCTGACTTGGAAACAAGTTATAATTTTCCACACGGGTTTCTTTTCATAACCCAACAACAATTTCTTTTTAAAATTGCATGATAGCCCACAAACTAGAATAAACGTTCCATGGGCTTGTGCCAAGTTAACTTGCACTGACCGTACTTCAATCACTTTCATGACCATTCATGCCCATGATCTTTAAGCGTCCTTTGGCACGCCTCTTTGACAATTTTACTATGTTTAATCCCCACACATTGAAACAAGATGATGTAATCGCAAGGGCATGCCCGCCTTTTGAAATTAGTTATAAGGCTATTGTCAAAAATAAGGTTATATAACTCAATATGAGAATACATGGCCAATGCATAGCTCTTGTGTGATTGTAGTAGTTTTGATATTTGCCTATATGTGGTCCAATTAACAAGATGAGTGGCATGATATTGCTTCTTGTATCACTAGTCCTACATTGTGTCTAAAAATTGGTCCTAGTAATTGGTATGTTGCATTTGTTTGCTTGGCAATGCTTATGTCAAAATCTCCTATCACAATGACATAGGCAATGGAATCTTTCATTGTTAGTTTATTCTTAGGAGTACTTCTTCGATGCTTCTAATTATAAGTTAACCTTGACTTATTAGTGCATATCTATATGATTTAACAATAGTAAGAGTCATATGGTTGTATATGATCATGATGTGTAATGCTTTTGAACTATTGTGTATATCTTCTTGCACATTTGTGATGTGCTACACATTAGCATGGTGGTGTATTAATGTTAACCCATGTCCTTTTATACATGTGGTAGAACTTACATATCCACTCGCTTGACTTTGATGATTATTTATTATTTTTGTTTCTTGAACACACAATATTCCAGCTTGCATGATCACGTGGTTAGCGAGAGAGCTCTCTTCACTATTGGAAGCAACAAATATTCAAGGATACAATGAACAAATTATTCAATCTAAATGTATGATTTATTGCTTAATATTTGTCCAAGTTGCTTCTCAACATAGTCCATCTACTTCTCAATTGGCTTATTAGTCTGGTTTGAACACTATGTTTAGAAATACTTGATCCATGGTAAATGCTTGACCAAAATTTAACACTACGTTTATAAATGAAATAGAATTAAACTATCATCACGTAGGTTTTAAAATAGTATTGCTGAAGGTAAGTTTTCATTATTCCTATGTCCAAGTGTGGTCTTCTTGTATTCTTTTGATTGGTTTCCTCAATAATTGTATATGGTTTCTTACAATATATACTAGATGCTCCATATTTAGGCTACGCAAAAAGTGGCACCAAGCTGGTGCTTTGCACTGATGTTACTTTACAATGATGATTTAGACTAATGTGTTGATAACATTAATCTTGATATATTAAACTTCGTAACTATGTCAATGATTTAATTAGTATATTATTATATTTTCATAAAGCATATTTCTCTTAATCTACTTGAACCATGCTATCAAGCCCTTGTACTTCTTTGATGACTTTGAGTAATGTAATCCCAAGTATCACGAAATGTAGTAAGAAGAGTAGTGACTTGAATTGTAGTTGTTGGTAATGTTAATTCAGCTAGTCAGACATTATCATTGGCTTGCTTCCAAGCTTCTAGAAATATTTTTATAGTAGAATAGTTTTTCATGAATACTTTATTGAGTTGTTAATGCAAGAGGACATGGGAGACCACATTTTTTTAGTGGTATCATTGTTGCTAGAAGTCCTACATCACTTGGGCTATTGCATTTAATTTTTGGTTGTTTATAAAACAAGGTTTACTTAGTTATCTAACCAACTATAACTGCTGATCATCAAGTCTCTAAGTCTCTTTTCTTCCAAGTGGCTAGTTCATTAGCTATTCTAGTGCCTTGACTAGCTGTAGGTTGAATCATGGATTACTCAAGTTTGGTGACATCAAGACCCCGATTGACTATTTTTTCTAGGACGATCTTAAGATATAGACTCTATGTAAATAATTTGTTCCATTAAATATCTCAATATGAAAAAACTTCTAAAATGATGAACTTTTTGATGGTGCCATGGCCATGGCCCTTAGAGAAGTTTTGGATCAATCAACACAAGATTACTACAATAGCAACTTTAAAATATCACATTGCCATCCACTGTGGTTTGGAATGTTTACAATGCCATCATTGATAGCATGTGGGTGTTTATCTTACTTAATAAATTCATCAAACCGTAATACTATATATTATAGGCAAGAAGAGAAAGAGATAAATTGTGCACATCATTATAGATATTATATGTAGAATGATCATCATCTATATTGATTGAAATAGTTATAGTTACAAGACGCTAGCTTTTGATTGATTGTTTGACTAGTTTAGTGTTTTATTTTAAGATAACCTTTTTATTTCAATATTGTCCACCTCCACCTCTATAAGCTACCTCAGCCACCCCACCTACCATCGCTCACTCTTGACTACTTACTAAGGTTGTCAACCTACTCCCCCCCCCCCCCCCCCCATATGGCTCCAACCTCTCCAGCTTGCTTTCATGACTACCTCCCAAGCCTACTAGTCCACCTATCAATTCAATTCTCAACTATTCTACTTGCCACCTATCTTGCACTCTAGGTCGCTCATGCATGCTCTTGGCCATCTACACACACACACACACACACAGGACTATTGGTGGAAGATGCCTCTCGTCTGGTGCTAATACACATCGCCAAAAGGTTTGCAAGCTTGCTTATGTGCTTGCCCTAAACCACACACTAGCAAGTCAAAAGGTTTGCAAGCTTGCTAATGTGCTTTCCCTGAACCACACACCAATAGCCAACTAATGAAGATGTCTTTTTTATTACAAGTCCATGCAAATCCATCACCTTTGGACCAATGTTCATACTCAATAGTGCCTCATCATGGAACTAGAGCTTGCGAGAGGAAGAATGTCCAAGCAATCAAAAAGCGAGCTTTCATCCCTAAGTGCTAGAAAAAGGGTTGTGCTCTATTAGAATGAGAGGAAAATCACCTTAGTATGAGATGCTCTCATTATCAAAACTTGGTATGAGATGGTTTCCCCAGCCTAATTTGCATAAGTTTTCTTTCGTCCCATGCATCGTTCATCTTGATGTGAGTCTTAAGTTTGCATCCTTTACTGAAAGTACTCTCATTCTTCTAACACAAATTATGTTGACCAGATCCATCTCGACAAGTTTCTCTTGATTGGCAGCATCTTGTAGATAGAAAGAAAAGCATCCTAGACATATTATCAACAATTGGTAGACATACACACACATAGAGAGATAGGGGGCCCGAGAGTTTGCACATAGAGAGGAGGAGAAGAAAAAGAACAAAGACAAAGATAGGTTCATAGATTGAACGAGGATCAGAAAGCCACATATCAAGGGAAAAAGAGAGTAGAAAAAACGGGATCTCAAAGCATGGTGGGTAAGTTGGCCAACATGCTCATTTGCTCTTGCGGGTGCCTTCTTGATAGGAGCTTGGAACATGCCATGGTTGTGAGCATGAAGGATATTAGAAAGGTGGAGGGTAGAGTGAAGAGTAATGGGAAAAAATAAAAGGAGAGACTTGACTCATGCCCCTCTCTGTCTAGGCCAATGAATGTTCCAAGGTTTGGAATTTTCATATCTTTGTCTTAGGAATTCGAAATCGACTTTTCATCATTAAAAAATATAGTTCAAAATCGACTTTGAAAAATATACTGACAAACCTTTGAAATTTTAAACAAAATTTCCAAGACATCTCATGTTAAAGATAGGAGTATTGATGTGTCATATCCTTAGTACCTATGCTCTCTCGTGGACTCTAAATACATCAAAAGTGTTATCTTTATCTAGGCCTCCATTTCTTGCCATCTCTCTCTTTGGTTGCTAACCATTCTGCGTGGCATTGTCTAGCTATGTTGTTTTCATATCTTTGTTTTCTCACATCATATATTGCCCTACTTATAAATTCTGCTTGAGAGGTTTTGGACTTCTTTTCTTTTTCCTCGTATCGAATCTCTAATCTCCTATACCACCATTGTAATAATTGCATCATAGAATTGCAATCATTAATGCCACCTCCACGATTGAGAGCGGAATTTTGGCGCCGAGAGTTGCTTAAAAATAGCTAAAAATTATGAATATCAAGGAAAAAATATTCACCGTCAAAGGCGGCGGCTCGACCTAGGACGATTTTAAGCATCAAAGTGCTCTAAGGACGCCCGGGCAACACTTGTGGATTTTTAGTAATTTTTCCATGCGCCTGTGGCAGTCAATGGAGCTATCAGTCAGTGCGGGATGCCGAGACGAGCTCACAGAAATTTTCAGACTGCAATTTGGACACCGTATGCGCGAGAGGCAGTGAAAAGGCCAAAAGGCCGGGCAAAATTTTGGAGGGTGCCCAAAAATTGAGAAATGAGGGGGTGCCTTTGTGAAGGGGCACCCCCCTTCTAAAAAATCGTGATGGAGGGGGGGGCGGCGGCTGATCAGGCCGCCAAAAAAAACGGCGCCCCCCCTCCCCCCCAAAATCAAGATGAGAGCTTCAATGTAAGCCATGGATCCAACTGCAGCAAGGAACTACATTCGATATCCGCTCCGCATCGCTCCGGTCCACGCGAGGAATGGCAACCTGTAGAGGGAGAGAGAAAATCAGTCTTTCTCTCTCCTCCCTCTCTCTTCTCTAAGAGGGAGTTCATGTGGGAAGAAGAAGGAAGAAGAAAGAATGGTGGAGGCTTGTCCGGCATGGATCGGATTGCTTCCCGGGCTGGAAATGGTGATTTGTGATCGTGCTGAGCATGAAGTGCTGCTGATTTTCAGATTTGCAGCCATGGACATGAAACCCGAAACACGCAAATAAGCGGTAATTCAATTTTTTCAAAGGAAATTTGAGATTTCATGGCTTTTGATTGATAAAATGTTGTTCATGTGGGCTAAAAATTGTTTATGTTGCTGTTTTCCATGAGTACTTGTTGATCATAATCCGAAAATCAGAAAAATATGCATCTTGTGGCTCAAAATAATACATTAAAACACGTAAAATATGAAAAATCAAGGGAAAATGATGTTTTTGGGCATAAAAATGGGAAAATGAATAGGAACACCAACTAAATTTTTATTTTTGCTGCAAGAAGGAACTAAGGGCCACAGCCCATAACCTATTTTTAATTTTCAGTAATAAAATAATGCAAAAAATAAGGAAAAATACAAGGAAAATAGAGAAAAACCATAAAAAATAGGGGAAAAATGCATTTTGGGTGTGGAAAATTAATGAAAATTAAGAACAATGTTTGTGAATGTTTGTGGGGACTAAAGCATGAGGATTTTCCTCAGTTCAACCCCACCTTCTTGTTCTAGTGTGTTTTTCCCGCTTTTTACACATGAAATGATGGCAAAATGCCCTATAAATCTATACAACAATACAACATTTGATCGATGGGAGGGTAGAGTGGTCAAAATGTATCTAAATGTGGAGTCAAATGATGAAAAGATTGCTGCCTTTTGTTTGCATGCCATATAGGTCGGTGAATAATTATAAAATAAGAGCCTAGTAGCACGAGAGTTTCCTCGGTGCTAGGTATGTGCAGCGCCGCATGAGACCGGTAGTTGAAAATCATTGAAAGGATGTTTTCCACATGTGCACAATAATGATCTCATAACTGTTTGAGCACTTAGCATTCACAATATGCATAGATCATGGAAATATTTAAAGGTATCAGAAATCCTGGATGCACAGCAATTGCTTTCATTAGGGCCTTGACCCACGTTGAGTGAGAGACAGGACACCCTAAGCCATAGGCTAGTCGTGGGGTCTAAGGGAAAGAGAAGTAAGGACAACGGTACATTCCTGTATACGATTAAATGATACCTTGAGTGGATTTTGTGCGAAATGTTTATATGTTGAGCGACGCATCGAGGGGCCAATCCCCAAGGTGTAGGAGAGTCGCAGAGGGGTGGCGGCACTCAGCCGTTGGAGGACCCCCTATGTCTGTGCTTCGTGCCATTAGGCAATGTGTAAGGGACTCCCTCTGAGGAGTAGTGGGTGAGAGAAGAGTGGACTACAAACGACGTAATACAAACGCGAGACATTTAGGAAGGCAATGTATGTGTCATCAACGCTCCTGGATGCGAGGCCGTGGGGTTGTTGAGCACATGAGATAGAGGTCTGACTAGTGCATGAGCCAGTGCCGGCCCGTTCTAGGTTCCATCAGTGGTGCGTCTGCCGGGAGCCGCTTAAAAGTGGCGGTCCTCGAATCCTGGTTATCTAGGGACCAACTAGCAGTTTATGCCAAAGGATACTGTGATTGATCCGTTATTTATCGATAAGCATCGTCTAGTAGAAATCCAAAAGCAAGAGAGAGACGAAAGAGCTAGGCGACGTGCTGAAATTTTTAGGAGATATTCCCCTAAGCGTAGCGGTGCTGAACCCTTACGAGGGAGTGGATCTAGTGGTCTTGGGGCCACAAGCAGTAAGTTAGGAGAAGGTGGAAGCTCTAGTGCTCCCCTTTCTGCCATAAGCCAGTCTACATCAAGTGTGGGAGGTGTAACCCCACCGTCCCCTATTCCTAGTGCAAATCCAATTCTCATCATGGCGCAGCCTATTGCAATTCCAGCAGGAACGACGGATTTGCCGGCTCTAGGTTACCCGCTATCCATTTTTAATGGGCTAGTTGAGGAAGATGCGGAACTCCACATTAGGGAATTTCAAAAGCTAATGTTTAACTGTCGCATCCAAGAAGAAGGACATTTAATGATGTTTTTCAATATGACTCTCAAAGGAAGAGCCGCTATATGGTATCATGGTTTAGAAGCCGGAACCATATTGAATATTGATTCATTTTATGGAGCTTTTCGAAGGGAGTTTGCCCCTGAAAGGGGTGGACAATATTGGTTACGTGTACTCAACGTGACCCGCCAAGAACCACACGAGGATATTCGTGCTTATGCGAAGAAAATAAAAGAGGTTTTCCGTAAGTTGGACACCTCTATTCCTATCCCCGCAGCTGCCCAATTGCAATATTTCCTACATGATTTGGACTTTAATATCCAATTGCAGTTGAGTAGTGTCCCCTTGGGGGATATAGATACTGCCATTACGCGAGCACAAGAGGTGGAATCCCGACTACAAGCAGCCTATGCTTCTCGAGGCAATTCGAATATGGGTTTAGTATTGGGAAACAATATGGCAATGGTCAATGGCAGTAGTGGCCAAGGGATAGCGATGGCTAACCCTAATGGGAGAGGGAACATGATGCAGAATGTCCCTTTATTACCAGCTCCCCCTAGCATATCGATGCCTACGGGCAGTCAAATGGCTCCAAATGGTGGAGGCCAGGCGGTCAATTCTAATACTATGCCTGTGGCTCAACAACCAATGCCTAATCGAATGGTTAGGCCGATGGAACGACATGGTAATGACCAAGGCTATGAGTCGAGCGCTTCTAATGTTCTTGGCGAGGTTAAGGACATGATGAAGCATTATACCGACATGATTACGGAGCAGTATCGGCAAATAGCCGTTGATGTCAACTTCCTTTAAAAACAACAAAATTTGATAGGAAGTAGATACCCAGAGGAGGGTACACCTTCAAGGTTTAGTTGCAAATGGTGTGGTGGGCAGCACTATCCAAGAAATTGCCCAAATGTTAAGTGCGACATTTGTGGAAAATCCGGCCATTTAGCAGCTACTTGCTGGAGTAAGATCAGTTCCCTCCAGCGAGGTAGTCGGCACAGCCAGGGCCTGTTAATCATCGTGCACAAGGAAATGATTCCCAGCGAGAAGATGGGCCTAAACAAATACTTCAACGACCAAAGACTACAGTGGAGGAGCTACCTAGTGGTAGTGGGGTTAGTTTGATTGAGGCTGTATGCGTTAATGATGCTGAAACCTCTAATTTGCGAGCTGTTCTTACAAGAGGTCAAAAGGGTAGAGAAGTCGACAAGGATAAGCCTGTCGACGGAAACCCTAAACAAGGCAACAAAGGAACGCAAGTTTTGGATCCTGCCATGGAAGGGGGACCTTTGAAGCCCGTAGAGAGTAAAGCCAATAAGGAACCACCAAAGAAGAAGGTGAAAGTTAAGAAAGAGGCAATAAAGCCGGTTCAGCGACCTAAAGAGCGGATGGTTTGGCGTGAAAAGCGAGCTCTATCGAAATATCATGAATTCGATTTGGCGAGCTCTCTTTGTGAAGTCAAGCCGGATGTGAATCTTTTACAGCTTATTAAGCTTTCCCCAGGAGTACGCAAGGAATTTAGAAAGATCATGTGTACCGGGTATATCGTGGAACCTTTGGGTATTGCGCGAGTTGGTGATGATTGGTTCGAGCATGCTGAGAAGCATTGCCCAAGGGCATTGTCGACACGGGATCATCTGTTAACATCATGAGTTCTGAACTGATGGAAAGGTTGGGTCTTGCGATCCAGAAAGATACCTCCACAATTCTCAGAATGGCGGATGATAGTTTGAGACAGCCGGAAGGCTGCATTACTAAGGTCCATGTCACTGTTGCAAATGTAGAATGCCTGTTGGACTTTAGGGTGATTTGTTTTGCAGGCCGTCCAAGTTACCAAGTATTACTCGGACGACCTTGGATCTTGCAAGCGGACTGCCAAGTAGATATACCCACCGGTCGACTAATATTCAGCAGGGGTGCCCAGCGTGTGGTGGTTGATGCTTATCCTGAGTCCCCGCAGAGTGAGAGAGCTCCTCTATCTTCTATAGAATTGGAGACATTAGAAGATTTATCTGTCAGTGAGATATCATCGAGTGATGAGTCCAAAGAGGGATCCACCACGGAAGATATCTATCAGATTACTTTGAACGAGCCGATAGAGGGCCAAGATCGTATAAGAGATGCAGATGTTATCGAGCTAGACCTTGGTACGCTTGATGATTCACGGCCAATCAAATTAGGTTCTATGCTCAGCACAACAGAAAGGGAGGACTATGTGGCCCTGATCCAGGAATTCCGTGATATCTTTGCCTGGAGTTATGATGAGCTGAGAGGCATTCCTCCTAGTCTTGCTCTTCATACAATTCCGTTGAAAGAGGGCAGTCGTCCTGTACGGCAGAAAGTAAGGCGTATACCTTTCGAACTGAGGGACGGGCTGTTTGAAGAGTTACAGAAGCTTCGAAAAGCGGGTTTGATTTTTCCTGTGCAACACACGGAATGGTATTCGCCAGTTGTGATCAGAAAGAAGAAGAATAATCAAATTCGATTATGTGTAGACTTTAGAGAGCTGAATAAGCAGACAGTTAAGGACTACTACCCGTTGCCATTTATTGACCAGATTTTGGATCAATTAGCGGGTAGGGAGATATATTCGTTTATGGATTGCTTTGCAGGATACAACCAAATGAAAATTGCAGAAGAGGACAAGTTGAAAACGACTTTTATTACTGTATTTGGTAATTTTGCGTACCATGTGATGGCCTTTGGTTTATGCAATGCGCCTGGTTCGTGGCAACGAACAGCAGATAAGACATTCGGTGACATATCCCCTGAAGAGTTGAAGGTGTTTATTGATGACTTAGGGGCCGCCACCGTGAGAGGAAGGCAGTTGATCATTTTAAGAAAATGCTTTGAGCGCTGTAGACAATTTTGCATCGCCCTAAACCCACGGAAGTGTGTTTTTGGAGTACCTTATGGGCTATTGCTGGGTCATGTGGTCAGTTCGGTTGGAATTGCGACAGACCCCGAGAAGGTCAAAGTTATAGTTGCCACGGGTCCACCACGCACTCCGAAAGAAGTTCATAGCTTTCTGTCTTCGGTTGGTTATTACCGTAGATTCATCAACGCCTTGGCAGAAAGAACATTGCCGCTTACAAATTTATTGTCCTTTAGCTGTTCGTTTGTATGGGGTGACCCTTGTAAGGTAGCATTCGAGGATGTGAAACAGGAGCTAGCAAGAGCGCCCATTTTAAAAGCACCTAAAAGAGGTGAGGTGTTCTATATATTCTCAGCAGCCACCATGTATAGTATCAGCTGTTGTTTAGCCCAAATATGGGAAGAAAAGTGGTACCACTCGATTGCTTTTGCTAGCCGGAAGCTGGGGGTATCAGAAATCAATTATACCTACATGGAGAAGTTGTGTCTGGCGATGGTCTTTGGAACCAAGAAATTCAGGCATTATATTCTCTATGAGAAAGTCGTGCTTTATACGAAGGCGGAGGGGCTTCGATTATTGATGAATAAGCTACAGCCGCCTGATCGTCTAGCGAAGTGGTTAAGCACTTTGCAGGAATTTGATTATGAAATCAGGAGTAAGCCACCAAGGTTGCAAGGCATCGTGGAATGTCTAGTGGACTTTGGGGAGCCGAAAGAATCTATGGCTGAAGGTAGTGACATGGAGTTGTTATTTAAAATAGATACGACATCTATTCCCTCCTGGTACGCTGCAATAATGCATTATTTATCAACGGGAGAGGCGGGATCCGAATTATCTAAATCTGAGAGAAGGAAAATTAAGCAGCAAGCGTTAAAGTTTGCCTTGATCGCAGGTACATTATATCGGCAAGGGGTTGATGACATCTATCGCCGATGTGTGATGCCTGACAAGGTGCCATTCATTTTGGAAGAGTGCCATGATTCCGCTTGCAGTGGCCATTTTGCTGGACGGCTTACAGCACAAAAGGCTTTAAGAGCAGGTTATTGGTGGCCTGCCATATTCCAGGATGCGTTTGCGTATGTTAAGAGATGCAATATTTGCCAACGACATGATAGTCGAGAGAATAGGAAACGACCACTCACCCCTATTATGGCGATACTTCCATTTGAGAAGTGGGGAATAGACTTTGTGGGTCCTATTATTCCGTCGTCGACTACGCAAAAGAGGTACATCATTGTAGCAACTGACTACTTCACAAAGTGGTCAGAAGCACGTGCAACAAGGAAAGATGATGCTAAAGAAACTGCTAGTTTCCTTTTAGAGCAGATAATATACCGGTTTGGTCCGCCGAAAGAATTAGTGTCGGACCGCGGAACCCATTTCCTGAATAAGGTGATCAAAGGTTTGACAGAGATGTGGCAAATCAAGCATAACAAGACAACCCCATATAACCCGCAAGCCAATGGGCAAGTTGAAAGCACCAACAAGCAGCTTGTGGACATCCTGTCCAAAATTGTATCGGAAAAGAAACAGGATTGGGATAAAAAGTTATACGTGGCAGTGTGGGCCTATAATACGACCTTCAAATGAGCCATTGGCCATACCCCATTCAAGTTAGTATATGGGGAGGAGTGTGTCTTGCCTTTAGAGATTGAGCTGCCGACTATTCGGTTTGCCATCAATCATTCTTTGAGTGATGAAGACGCACTTTTTGAGCGCTTGACGACACTGGCACATTTAGATGAGCTTAAGCTACAGAGCTTATTGCACCAAGAAGTAGCGAAGCGCCGAATGAAGCAGCTACACGACCTCAAAGCCAAGAAATACACCTTTAAGAAAGGACAGGTCCTGAGACTATGCCCTGTTCTCCTTGGGTCACTACGCTCAGCTCCCTCCTTTTTACATGCCCAAGTATGTTGATAAAATAAAAACCCTAAAAGAAGAACTGTACTGAAAGAAAATACTCCTTGATCAGGCTATAGGAGTCCTCGCCTAGTAGGAGCTCCTAGTTGTGTTGTCCTTAGTTGGTAAGTAGTTCAGACTACCATTTAGGGCAACCTCTTTGACAGGGTTTTTAGTTTGGCTGTGTTGGAGCAGTTGGTCAGTCACTCGCTTCGGATCTTCTATTAGATGATGCTAGGCCTACTCCTTGTGGATGTCATGCCTTCGTTCTGTCCAGGGGTAGGGGGAGCATGGTGCTGAGTTTTATTATATATTTGTTTTGTATCAGCTTGATGCTTCTTTGGTTGTTTATGTGCAGATATGTTCGTCGATTCGACGGGCTGAGTCGCCCTATCCCGTGGTCGCCAATGAGAGCGGAATTTTGGTGCCGAGAGTTGCTTAAAAATAGCTAAAAATTATGAATATCAAGGGAAAAATATTCACTGTCAAAGGCGGCGGCTCGACCTAGGACGATTTTAAGCGTCAAAGTGCTCTAAGGACGCCCGGGCAACACTTGCGGATTTTTAGTAATTTTTACATGCGCCTGTGCCGGTCAGTGGAGCTATCAATCAGTGCGGGATGCCGAGACGAGCTCACAGAAATTTTCAGACTGCAATTTGGACACCGTATGCGCGAGAGGCAGTGAAAAGGCCAAAAGGCCGGGCAAAAATTTGGAGGGTGCCCAAAAATTGAGAAATGAGGGGGTGCCTTTGTGAAGGGGCACCCCCCTTCTAAAAAATCGTGATGGAGGGGGGGCGGCGGCTGATCAGGCCGCCGAAAAAACGGCGCCCCCCCCCCCCCAAAATCAAGATGAGAGCTTCAATGTAAGCCATGGATCCAACTGCAGCAAGGAACTACATTCGATCTCCGCTCCGCATCGCTCCGGTCCATGCGAGGAATGGCAGCCTGTAGAGGGAGAGAGAAAATCAGTCTTTCTCTCTCCTCCCTCTCTCTCCTCTAAGAGGGAGTTCATGTGGGAAGAAGAAGGAAGAAGAAAGAATGGTGGAGGCTTGTCCGGCATGGATCGGATTGCTTCCCGGGCTGGAAATGGTGATTTGTGATCGTGCTGAGCATGAAGTGCTGCTGATTTTCAGATTTGCAGCCATGGACATGAAACCCGAAACACGCAAATAAGCGGTAATTCAATTTTTTTCAAAGGAAATTTGAGATTTCATGGCTTTTGATTGATAAAATGTTGTTCATGTGGGCTAAAAATTGTTTATGTTGCTGTTTTCCATGAATACTTATTGATCATAATCAGAAAATCAAAAAAATATGCATCTTGTGGCTCAAAATAATACACTAAAACACGTAAAATATGGAAAATCAAGGGAAAATGATGTTTTTGGGCATAAAAATGGGAAAATGAATAGGAACACCAACTAAATTTTCATTTTTGCTGCAAGAAGGAACTAAGGGCCACAGCCCATAACCTATTTTGAATTTTCAGTAATAAAATAATGCAGAAAATAAGGGAAAATACAAGGAAAATAGAGAAAAACCATAAAAAATAGGGAAAAAATGCATTTTGGGTGCGGAAAATTAATGAAAATTAAGAACAATGTTTGTGAATGTTTGTGGGGACTGAAGCATGAGGATTTGCCTCAGTCCAACCCCACCTTGTTCTAGTGTGTTTTTTCCGCTTTTTACACATGAAATGATGGCAAAATGCCCTATAAATCTATACAACAATACAACATTTGATCGATGGGAGGGTAGAGTGGTCAAAATGTATCTAAATGTGGAGTCAAATGATGAAAAGATTGCTGCCTTTTGTTTGCATGCCATATAGGTCGGTGAATAATTATAAAATAAGAGCCTAGTAGCACGAGGGTTTCCTCGGTGCTAGGTATGTGCAGCGCCGCATGAGACCGGTAGTTGAAAATCATTGAAAGGATGTTTTCCACATGTGCACAATATTGATCTCATAACTGTTTGAGCACTTAACATTCACAATATGCATAGATCATGGAAATATTTAAAGGTATCAGAAATCCTGGATGCACAGCAATTGCTTTCATTAGGACCTTGACCCACATTGAGTGAGAGACAGGACACCCTAAGCCATAGGCTAGTCGTGAGGTCTAAGGGAAAGAGAAGTAAGGACAACGGTACATTCCTGTATACGATTAAATGGTACCTTGAGTGGATTTTGTGCGAAATGTTTATATGTTGAGCGACGCATCGAGGGGCCAATCCCCAAGGTGTAGGAGAGTCGCAGAGGGGTGGCGGCACTCAGCCGTTGGAGGACCCCCTATGTCTGTGCTTCGTGCCATTAGGCAATGTGTAAGGGACTCCCTCTGAGGAGTAGTGGGTGAGAGAAGAGTGGACTACAAACGACGTAATACAAACGCGAGACATTTAGGAAGGCAATGTATGTGTCATCAACGCTCCTGGCCGCGAGGCCGTGGGGTTGTTGAGCGCGTGAGATAGAGGTCCGGCTAGTGCACGAGCCAGTGCCGGCCCGTTCTAGGTTCCATCAACGATCAGTTTCCTTTTGAAAAGCACAGTGAGCTTGCCAATGAGATCGTTCCATACCATGAGTTGAGCATACTGCCAAACTTCCTTGATCTGCAAAGTATGGACCATGTGCTTCAAGTATATGCTGCACAAGAAGAGAGATTAGAAATACAAACTAATTCCACATGATGATATTTTCTTGTAATGGTGGCAATACTGACCATGTAGTGTGTTATGTTGTTTGTAGTCCATGCCTCCACCATGGACTTATGAAATTTAGAAGCTGTCTCTTTAAATGTATTGGCATCACCATCCCTAAACCTCGACTTTTGTAAAAGAGCTGCTAATCTATCTAGGTGTATCTACACTTCTGCCTTTGCAATCCTCGTTCGTCCCCCATTGCTCCAATCCGGAATAGCAAGGTGCAACTTTTTCCATGCTTCATATCTCTCTGGTTGTTTTACAAGTATATTTCCTTCCTCATCTCGAGGTGGAGATATAAACTTGCTAGCCTTGGGTTTACCAAAGCATGGTTACAAGGGATATTTCCACTCTTTCCTGGTCCTTTTTTATTTCTACTTGGCCCCCGTGCAATCCAACTTCAGAGAGGACTTGTTCTACCTTCTTGCATGTAGCATCAACTTCTGACATAGGGTGCATCTTGTATGCAAAGCATATATATTTATAAACTAACTTCTCAATTATTCTAACCAAACAATGCAATGTGCAAAAGTGAACCCTTGTTAATGGTATTTCCAAAATAGGGCGCCAGTTTGGATCCACTGGGACTAGCAATCCATTTCTCATAACTTTTTGATCATGTGTTGGAGCACCTTGTTGTCCTGCCTTGGCAAGCCATTCTTTCTTTCCATCTTTCCCTTTCTTCCTAGTTTGCATGTAGTATATGCATGGAAATTTTGCACTCATTGCATTTGATAAACCAAATATACACTTCAATGTTTTTAAATCACCTGCAATATGCCATTCAACTTGATAGTCCCCAAACCCCTCGATGTGTAAAATTGCTCCATTATTTTGATGCTGAATAACACTGGGTATATTAGTGAGGTTTTAAAAAACTTTAAGTACTTCATGGTCCTCCTTTGGTACTTCAAATTTTGCAAGCCACCATATTTCATTCTTTGATTGTACACTAAAGTATAAATGATAGTTTTCATTGATGTTGGGATCCAATTCTTGATTCATAAGTGTTATACTTACACGTTCAAGTTTTTTGCACTTAATAATCTCACTCTTATCAAGTTTGAGGACTTGCCTCTACATTCTTCCATAGACATATTGTAGAACTTGACCAATGTAGCAATCTGAATCCTGCATATATTTAATACAAATGTGTTGGATGCATTCAATACAAATGCAACTTCTTTGGAACCATACTTCAATATATGTGTGTTTTCTAGATGCGTTGGCTCACCAATTAGTTCTAAAACTTTCTCATTTAGTTGTTTTTTAGCCTTCTTCATGTGAAATGGTTTTGGAAAAGGCATTACTCGCTTAGTTTTGAAGACTTGCTTAAAACCCGTATCCAATTATTGATAGAGCATACTATATGACTCAAAACTCTTCCCACCTTGTCACATAATCCCTAAGCATCTATAGCAGTAAACAAGTTGCTCACATCCTTAAGATGTTCACTTGCGATACCATCTACAATGTCCCTGAATTTACGATTTTTCAATGCATTTTTGACCATATCCTTGCTTAGGATTTTGGCAATAGTATCATTCTCTGCATGAGAAAACATATTTCTCATTGTAGCATATTGAGCATAGATCCATCTATGATATTGTCCATGTCCTTTGCTTAATTGGTGAATTGGTTTAACTAATTGGATGCATCGACGTGCTTCTTTGGTTTTTAAAGTGGGCCCAATCTCCAAAGTTTTTGTGAGCTTCCTCTTTATGTTTCGATTCTCCTTCTCCAAGTCCATAACTTTAGACTGTAACTCCATATTCTGCACGTGTGCAGTATGCATAGCATCTTCAATTACAGACATTGCTTGTTGTAGGCTCTGCTTCTCCCTATCCTTCTCAACCAATAATCTATCATTTTCCATCAAAGACTGCATATTCCCTTCTA
Organism: Lygodium microphyllum; assembly: GCF_053477565.2. Lineage (NCBI taxonomy): Eukaryota > Viridiplantae > Streptophyta > Polypodiopsida > Schizaeales > Lygodiaceae > Lygodium > Lygodium microphyllum. Next base: position 130,267,167 of record NC_141140.1, on the reverse strand, counting down.
ATCTTGTCTACATATTTGTCAAGGCTTGATGAACCCCTGCTAATCCTTGTGTGGCAAGTCTGCATGTGTATCCATACAATCCTTCATTGCCAAACTTTACAAATCATGTAAGTCTTTCAAATTGTGATGGCCTTTGAGTGACTGGATTGGGTGGATAAATGCACCCATCAACCCAAAGGTCCACATTTTCTTCCCCTGCATTTCTTTCTTGCTGCATCCTGTATCTTATTACATCATCCCTTTCCATGTTTCTTTTGAACATTTGTGCATATTCATTCTCCAATTGAAAGTGAATATCTCCCTTTCTCTTAGTACGTCTTGCAACTACATCTTGTAAAGAAAAATATATTCCAATTTTAACTTGTATTAGCATTCAAATCACACAATTACACCCCTTTGATTCACTATATTTGTATTCTTTTTTACCTAGTTGGATCATGTCTCTTTCTCTTGATTTCAGACGTGATAGACCCTAATCAACCCCTAGTCTACCTATAATCTTAGCTTTTAATCTACCTCTAATTAGCATCCAATCTTATCTTCTGTTCTATTCTCTCTCTCTCTCTCTCTCTCTCTCTCTCTCTCTCTCTCTCTCTCTCTCTCTCTCTCTCTCTCTCTCTCTCTCTCAAATTTGATCAAATATAATTAAACACATTTATACAGAAGCTTGGCTAGTGGAGAACAATAGTATCATCTTATCTTCTAGCCTCATTTACTCTTTGTCACTCTATCACTTATTTTCTTAGTTCAACTCACACAATTCTCTCTCTTTCCCCCCTTCTCCCTCCCTCTCTCGCTCTCTCTCTCTCACCCCCTCTCTCTATCTCTATGAATTGACACTTAAGGATTAAACAACAACTATGAATAATAATAAAATCACAAGATTTAAAAAATAAAGATACCTCCATTATCACTTGATTTTTTGTAGTATAGAGTGTTGAAAAGGAATATATCTTATACCATAGTACTCAAGAGGGAGATTGCTTGTAGTAGGTTATAGAGAGTGTTGTAGATAGAGATTATTTGATTTTAGCAAATACTATCAAAACCACTCATGAGATTGCTAGCAGGGTAGAGAGTGTTGTAGATAGTACTGAGTGTTGCTTCAAAAGATTTCGTACGCAAGAAACCATATTGTAGAGGGAAGGAGAAGAGTACAAAAAATTCGGAACAAAAACTAGAGCTTTGAGAGGGAATGAAAAAATACCCAGAAATAGGCATATACTTGTCCAAAAAAAATATTGATGCCTATTTTTAGCTGTACTGGTAAATATTTGCGTGAATCCGATGTATATATCTTTTGCACACTCCATTCATAGTAATTCTGACACAGTGAGTCTGACACTGAACTCGTGTGATGCAGGACATTGTCTATATAGATGAATTTTCATCTAGACAAGGTGGCCGATTTGGTAGCCAAGGAAGGGTGCAAGACTTAACATTGAAGGAGTATATCATCCAACTTGTGAGTAACATTATTGTATTTTATAAGACATGCTCTCCGGATTTTGTTGAGAACTTCCTGAAGCTGAGGGCACTAATGAAGATTGGGCCCTTCAAGGCCATCCCAACGAACTCTAGCTTGGAGAAAGTAGTGTTGCTTCAATGTTCGAAGCTCCTCTACTTATTTTCTAGTACTAGGTCTGGGTCACTTTTTTTCATGGTGGCCCGTGGCATCATTGCTAGTATTCAAGACCCCAATGTCATTAGGCAAGAACTACTAGGGAAAAATGTGTTGTTGTCTATGATCAAGAATAGCTCTCTGACCATGGGGATTGTATATCGAATATGCCTAGGAGAGAGTAGATGTACTTATTGCCAAATGATATCTCATCACCAATGTATTGCACTTTGTAATCTTCTCTTGAAGTAATGAAAACTGATATTTGTTGGATTTGCATGAAATGTAGTTTGTCATACACGTCGTTTATTATTCTTTTTTACTTGAATGTTACGTTTATTTATCAGATTTATATACAACACGATTCCTATCCTAAATTTAATATGTAGTGCTTTATCGAGTTCGTACCCAACATGTATTCGTTTGAACGCATGTAACGATAGCTTAAAGATATATATAAAAATAATAATAAGTAAATAAACAAAAATAAGACATGCTAAAAAATCTGTATTCATATTCATAACATTTTACACGGGATCCATTACAACCAAGGTTTTACAAAATCTCTTTGGAAGCTATATTTCGTATATGTTTTAGTAGTACACCCCTATCATTATTTATCTCCACGAGGACTATCCTTCCATCTTCGAAAGAACCTCACTATCTGCAAATCCCTATCGGTGATGGTGACTCTCCTTGCATGTACTGCTGCATAGACTAAGTCTCCAAACAAGTCGATGAGGTAAGCTTTGGCAGCTTCCTGTAGTGCAAGGAGGGCTTGGGCAATCCAGCAATTGGGTTGTTGCAAGCATGATCCATCTACAAAGTGCCTCATGTTCTTCTTAATCAGTATGCCATTCATAATCTCTTGCACTTGTTTCTAGAATGTAACCTTTGGTATCAGGAGGTATGTGGTCTTCTAGTAATGGTAGATCTCACGAAGAGCCAATGTGCCTGGCCTCCATTGATGTTTGAGATGCTAGCGTGGTAGTGGTAGTAGTGGTGGTGGTGGTGGTGGTGGTGGAGTTGGGGGAGGTAGCCTATGCATGGGATTTTTAGGGGGTGTGCTGCTTGCTTGGTATATGCCATGTCTTCTAGGAGACAAAACTCAAAACTCAAAAGTGAAATGCGTAAAATGAGTTCAAACTTTAAACTTATAGCAAAAATTTTCAAAAACCCTTAAACTTGAATTAATGTATCCAGGCTTTGGAAAAATATGACCAGTGATCCAATTGACCTGAAATTTTACCTGTGAACTCCTCTACGACACATCAACTACACAAAAAAAATTTGCCTCATTAGAAGTCTCTAGGGGACACCTATCCGAAGGGTGGCGTCTGGGATCCTGAATCCCTAGATTCAGGACCCCAAACGGGAGCCTTCGGACAGGTGCCCCAGAGGCTTCTGATGGGAAAAAAATTTTAATATCCATGATTTTTTATTATGCTTCATGTGTGGGTGAAGTTTCACCAAATTTTGATTTATAAAATTGATGGTTCAAACATTTTTTGAAAATACATTAACTGGATTATACTTCATTAAATAACAGAAAAATTCACACCGAGAGTGCGCAACTACATATTAAATGTGTTGTCAACCAAACTATGTGAAATATTGAATACTTAAAAATTCACAAAAAATAAGCCATGGGTCAAGTAGAATATCACATATCAGATATAGTGTTGCCAAACTGATAAATACCGTAAAGATATAGTGCATCGGCCCATGTACAACTGATCATTGATGTGTGCATGATTGCACATTGAATTTATCCCCAAGAAAACTACTTTGAAAATTACAAACTTGAAAATACGCACAATGCAAATCATAGCAAAATGTAATATCAAATATCAGATTTGGCATTAGAAACCATGAAATACACGGTAGATAGTGCATCGCACCAAATACAACTAGAGCTAGGCAAAATTTAGCTCCATTTTGCAGGCCACTACTATCAAATACTTGAAGGTCTACTGGAAAGATAACCCAAAACTAAGCTCCTTACAATCTACAACCAAACCTAAGCTAAAAACATAAATCCAATTACAAGGTAGCTTCTCAAAGCATATTGTTGATATTAAGATTAAATTCATCCTTCTTGTTGCGGATCCTACAAAGAAGAACTATATCTATGGGCTTAAGAGTGACACATCGAGCATGAATGGCTAAAAGTTGACAATCACTCATTAGATCAATCAAGTAACTTTTGGCTACTTCTTGGAGAGCAAGCAAGGCTTGGCTTGACCACCGCCCCACATTCCTTGCGTGGTTCCTTGAAAAGAACTTGTGATGATGCCCTAACTGCAGATCTTGCAATATTTATTGCACCAACCTAGAGAATGGTGCCTTAGGAATAATCAAGTTGGCACTCTTCTAGAATTTCCTTATCTCACATAGCGCAGATCTGCCTGGTCTCTACATCTTCACTTCTTATGTGTTGGAGGACGTGTATTACCAGATGAAGCAGTAGTGGAAGCTGGAGCAACTAGAGCATGTGGACCACCATTTCTAGACAATGGCAAAGCATCATTATTGACCACACTAGGGCCACCATTGTTGGACACAATAGCATCACCATTATTAGCTGCAATAGTGCCACCATTTTTGGCCACCAGGGAACCTTTGTCACTTACAGTACGCTCACTAGATTCAGAAGAGTGTTGAGCTCTTGCTCTTGCAGACGCCTTCTTGATAGGAAGCTTGGAATGTGCCATGGTTGTGTTGATGAAGGATAGAAAGGTGGAGGGTAGAGTGAAGAGTAATGAAAAAAAATGAAAGGAGAGACTTGACTTAAGTACAAAACTTTTAAACTTATTGTGGTGTAAATGAAATTAAATTTATTGTTTCATTTCATTTCTCCACCCCATCCTTCCCTCTCTCTATCTCCTCTACCACCCCCCTCATGCCCCTCTATGTCTAGGCCAGTGAATGTTCCAAGGTTTGGAATTTTCATATCTCTATCTTAGGAATTCTAAATTGACTTTTCATCATTAAAAAACATAGTTCAAAACAGGCTTTGAAAAACATAGTGACAAACCTTCGAAATTTTAAACAAAATTTCCAAGACATCTCATGTTAAAGATAGGAGTATTGATGTGTCATATCCTTAGTACCTATGCGCTCTCGTGGACTCTAAATGCATCAAAAGTGTTATCTTTATCTAGGCCTCCATTTCTTTCCATCTCTGTCTTTGGTTCCTAACCATTCTGTGTGGCATTATCTAGTTGCGTTATTTTCATATCTTTGTTTTCTCACTTCATATATTGCCCTACTTATAAATTCTGCTTGAGAGGTTTTGGACTTATTTTCGTTTTCCTCATATCGTATCTCTAATCTCCTATACCACCATTGTAATAATTGCCTCATAGAATCGGAATCATTGATACCATCTCCATGATTAGTTGCCTTTTGAAAAGCACAACGAGCTTGCCAATGAGATCGTTCCATACCTTGAGTTAAGCATACTACCAAACTTCCTTGATTTGCAAAGTATGGACCATGTGCTTCAAGTATATGCTGCACAAGGTGAAAGATTAGAAATACAAACTAATTCAACATGATTATATTTTCTTGTAATGGTGGCAATACTGAACATGTAGTGTGTTATGTTGTTTGTAGTCCATGCCTCCACCATGGACTTATGAAATTTAGAAACTATCACTTTAAATGTATGGGCATCACCATCCCTAAACCTCGACTTTTGTAAAAGAGATGCTAATCTATCTAGGTGTATCCACACTTCTGCCTTTGCAATCCTCATTCGTCCCCCATTGCTCCAATCCAAAACAGCAAGGTGCAACTTTTTCCATGCTTCATATCTCTCTGGTTGTTTTACAAGTATATTGCCTTCCTCATTTCAAGGTGGAGATATAAACTTGCTAGCCTTGGGTCTACCAAAGCATGGTTTACAAGGGATATTTCCACTCTTTTCCGGTCCTTCTTTATTTCTACTTGGCCCCCATGCAATCCAACTTCGGAGAGGATTTGTTCTACCTTCTTGCATGTAGAATCAGCTTCTAACACAGGCTGCATCTTGTATGCAAAGCATATATATTCATATACTAGCTTCTCAATTATTCTAACCAAACAATGCAATGTGAAAAAGTGAACCATTTTTAAGGATATTTCCAAAATAGGGCGCTAGTTTGGATCCACTAGAACTAGCAATCCATTTCTCATAACTTTTTGATCACGTGTTGGAGCACCTTGTTGTCCTGCCTTGGCAAACCATTCTTTCTTTCCATCTTTCCCTTTCTTCCTATTTTGCATGCAGTATATGCACGGAAATTTTGCATTCCTTGCATTTGATAAACCAAACATACACTTCAATGTTTTTAAATCACCTGCAATATGCCATTCAACTTGATAGTCCCCAAACCCCTCGATGTGTAAAATTTCTCCATTATTTTTATGTTGAATAACACTAGGTATATTAGTGAGGTTTTAAAAAACTTTAAGTACTTCATGGTCCTCCTCTAGTACTTCAAATGTTGCAAGCCACCATATTTCATTCTTTGATTGTACACTAAAGTATAAATGATGATTTTCATTGATGTTGGGATCCGATGCTCAATTTATAGGTGTTATACTCACAGTTTCAAGCTTTTTCCCCTTAATAATCTCACTTTCATCAAGTTTGAGGACTTGCTTCTACATTCTTCCATAGACATATTATAGAACTTGACCATACCAATCCGATCCCTACATATATCCAATACCAAGTTGTTGGATGCATTCACTACAAATGCAACCTCTTTGGAACCAAGCATCAATATGTGTGTGTTTTTCAGATGCGTTGGCTCACCAATTAGTTCTAAAAATTTCTTATTTAGTTGTTTTTGAGCCTTCTTCATGTGAAATGGTTTTGGAAAAGGCATTACTCGCTTAGTTTTGAAGACTTGCTTAAAACCCGTATCCAATTATTGATAGAGCATACTATATGACTCAAAACTCATTCCCACCTTGTCACATAATCCCTGAGCATCTATAGCAGTAAACAAGCTGCTCACATCCTTAAGATGTTCACTTGCGATACCAACTACAATGTCCCTGAATTTACGATTTTTCAATGCATTTTTGACCATATCCTTGCTTAGGATTTTGGCAATAGTATCATTCTCTGCATGAGAAAACATATTTCTCATTGTAGCATATTGAGCATAGATCCATCCATGATATTGTCCATGTCCTTTGCTTAATTGGTGAATTGGTTTAACTAATTGGATGCATCGACGTGCTTCTTTGGTTTTTAAAGTGGGCCCAATCTCCAAAGTTTTTGTGAGCTTCCTCTTTATGTTTCGATTCTCCTTCTCCAAGTCCATAACTTTAGACTGTAACTCCATATTCTGCACGTGTGCAGTATGCATAGCATCTTCAATTACAGACATTGCTTGTTGTAGGCTCTGCTTCTCCCTATCCTTCTCAGCCAATAATCTATCCTTTTCCATCAAAGACTGCATATTCCCTTCTAATCTTGTCTACATATTTGTCAAGGCTTGATGAACCCCTGCTAATCCTTGTGTGGCAAGTCTGCATGTGTATCCATACAATCCTTCATTGACTTCACAAACAAACTTTACAAATCATGTAACTCCTTCAAATTGTGGTGGCCTTTGAGTGAATGGATCGGGTGGATAAATGCACCCATCAACCCAAAGGTCCACATTTTTTTTCCCTGCATTTCTTTCTTGCTGCATCCTGTATCTTATTGCACCACCCCTTTCCACGTTTCTTTTGAACATTGGTGCATATTCATTCTCCAATTGAAAGTGAATATCTCCCTTTCTCTTTGTACGTCCTGCACCTACATCTTGTAAAGAAAAATATATTCCAATTTTAACTTGAATTAGCATTCAAATCACACAATTACACCCCTTTGATTCACTATATCTGTGTTCTTTTTTACCTAGTAGGATCATGTCTCTTTCTCTTGATTTCAGTCGTGATAGACCCTAATCAACCCCTAATCTACCTATAATCTTAGCTTTTAATCTACCTCTAATTAGCATCCAATCTTATCTTCTATTCTATCCAAAATATTCTCTCTCTCTCTCTCTCTCTCTCTCTCTCTCTCTCTCTCTCTCTCTCTCTCTCTCTCTCTCTCTCTCTCTCTCTCTCTCTCTCTCTCTCTCTCTCTCTCTCTCTCTCTCTCTCTCTCTCTCTCTCTCTCTCTCTCTCTCAAATTTGATCAAAGATATTTAAACACATTTATACAGAAGCTTGGCTAGTGGAGAACAATAGCATCATCTTATCTTCTAGCCTAATTTACTCTCTATCACTCTATCACTTATTTTCTCAGTTCAACTCACACAATTCTCTCTCTTTTCCCCCTTCTCCCTCCCTCTCTCCCTCTCTCGCTCTCTCTCTCTCACCCCCTCTCTCTATCTCTATGAATTGACACTTAAGGATTAAACAACAACTATGAATAATAATAACATTGCAAAGATTTAAAGAATAAAGATACCTCCATTATCACTTGATTTCTTGTAGTATAGAGTGTTGAAGAGGAAGATATCTTATAGCATAGTACTCAAGAGGGAGATTGCTTGTAGCAGGGTAGAGAGTGTTGTAGATAGAGATTATTTGATTTCAGCAAATGCTATCAAAACCACTCTTGAGATTGCTTGTAGCAGGGTAGAGAGTATTGTAGATAGTACTGAGTGTTGCTTGAGAAGATTTCGTATGCAAGAAACCATATTCTGGAGAGAAGGAGAAGAGTACACAAAATTTGGGACAAAACTAGAGATTTGAGAGGGATTGAAAAAATGCCTAGAAATAGGCATATACTTGTTCAAAAAAGATTAATGCCTATTTCTAGTCGTACGGGTAAATTTTTGCATGAATCCGGTGTATATATCTTTTGCACACTCCATGCATAGTGAGTCTGACACAGTGAATCTAACACTCAACTCGTGTGATGTAGGACATTGTCTACATAGATGAATGTTCATCTAGTGAATCCCCAGATTCAGGACCCTACACGGGAGCCTTCGGACAGCTGTCCCCAAAGGCTTCTGATGGGGGATTTTTTTAATATATATGATTTTTTATTATGCTTCACATGTGGGTGAAGTTTCACCACATTTCAATTTATAAAATTGATGGTTCAATCATTTTTTGAAAATGTATTAACTAGATTATACTTCATTAAATAATAAGAAAACTCACCACCGAGTGTGCACAATTGCATATTAAATGTGTTGTCAACCAAACTACGTGAAATATTGAATACTTAGAAATTCACAAAAAATAAGTCATGGGTCAAATAGAATATCGCATATCGGATATAGTGTTTCCAAACCAATAAATACAGTAAAGATATAGTGCATTGGCCCATGTACAACTGATCATTGATGTGTGTGTGATTGCACATTGAATTTATCCCCAACGAAACTACTTTGAAAATTAGAAACTTGAAAATATGCACAATGCAAATCATGGCAAAATAGAATATCAAATATCGGATTTAGCATTACGAAACCATGAAATACACGGTAGATAGTGCATCACACCAAGTACACCTACAACTAGGCAAAATTTAGCTCCATTTTGGAGGCCACTACTATCAAATACTTGAAGGTCTACTGGAAAGATAACCCAAAACTAAGCTCTTTACAATCTACAACCAAGCTCGAGGGGGAGTGTTGAGATATCGAGCTCCACTCATGATATGCCAGGGTGATTGTTGTGCATTTATGTCACCGACTTGTCAGTTGTAGATGCGGTTGGTACACCATCCATGAATAATAGCTAGATGACAGCTATCCTTATCTACTCTAGTTCGTGGCTCAGTTAGTATGCCACCTTAGTTATTTGAGTTTGGTTTGAGACCCATATATAGGGTTCTTCTATTTCTTTGTATGAGAGTTCTTTTTGGCTTACACAACTAAGAAGAGGAAAATTGTTTTCAACCTCCACCCTTGTGTGTATTCCCCCATTGTGCAAGCAAGAAAGCTACAAGTGAGACTCCTTCCTTCTCTCCCACAATCTTGACATGGTATCAGAGCCTTGTTCGTGGTAAGGAGCTCAAGAAAGCAAGCCAAGCTCGCGGTGTTCTGGTAAGAGGAGCAGTGTTGCTTTTATTTTCTGTTTTGGGAGCAAGTCTCTGCAGGTAGCACAGCCGGAAAGTGCAGGAGTGCATTGTCTCAGATTGAGACGCCCTTCGCGGTGAAGCAAGAGGGCAGTATATGCTACGGGAGGTGCTTTAGCCCTTGGCGACCCTGTTTTTTTTATTTGAGGCCATTTCGGGGCCTGTTTTGGAGGCGGAAGTTTTCTGCACGCACTCAGGAAAAGGCCCAGTTTTATGCTGTGCAACCACTATTCTACAGGTCGGTGAAAAGTTACTGTAGAAATTGCATCGTATGCCTGTGCGCAGAGACATTGGGAGTTACAGAATCATCCTTGTGGCCTGTTGATGCAAAATCATCACTAGGAAGTGACTGTGTGGTCAAATACCACTTTCGTTAGTTTTGCAGATTTGCCCTTGTGAGACTGAAGCTGTGTTCTTTGCACTGACAGAATTTTTTGCAGTGTTCTGTAATGGCGTCTGATTCTCTCTCACAGATTGAACTGAAAAGCTTGACAAGAACAACTTCCAAGCATGGAAGTTTAGAATGACGAATTTCGTTATGGGAAAAGGATATTGGGAATTTGTTGCAGGAAATGAAGAAGAACCAGTTCTTCCTGATGTTCCCAATCAACAGCAAATGCAGGCATTTAAAGCATGGCATGAGAGAGCCAGGAAAGTTATGTATTGGCTGTCTATCAGCATTTCAGACTCTATGATTGTGCATATTCAGGATGCAAGTACGCCAAAGGAGGCATGGGATACTTTGTCAAAAATGTATAGCACAATTACGCAAGCCAAGAAAATGCAGCTCAAGCAAGAGTTGCATAATGTGCAAAGAGAAAATCTGAGCATCAATGACTACCACATGAAGGTGAAGAAGATTGCAGATGCACTTGCTTCCATTGGGTCATCAATGGAAGATGATGATTTAGTTTCTGTGACCTTGAATGGTCTAGGAAAGGATTATGCACAGTTCCGAACATCCATTTCCATCCGTGAAAGATTTCCTGATTTTGAGGAGTTGATTGCTCTTCTAATTTCTGAGGAGCAGAGAAATGGTGGTGTATCTTCTTCAGGAGGAACTTCAAAAGAAGCTGTCTTCTACTCAAATGCTGGAAGAAGTAGAGGCAGAGGTAGAGGAGGCCGATTTGGAGGCCGTGGTAGAAATCAGAATATGCAGCAAACTCAAGAAAACCAATCCTATGGAGGAGGACGTGGTAACTCTAGAGGTAGGGGGAGCCAAAGAGGTCGTGGTGGATGGCAAAGAGGCCAAAATGCAAACAGTAATGTTGAATGCTACTACTGTGGTAAAATGGGTCATATGGCTAAAGACTGCTATAAAAAGCAGAATGACATCATGAATGGAAAACTGCAACAAGGGAATTATGCATCTTCTAGTAGACAGGGTGATGATAGAAATGAGCATTTGTTTATGGTGCAGCACATGAACAATTCTGTGATAAGTGCAGAAGAAAGCAACGATGTGTGGTATGTTGACTCAGGTGCATCAAACCACATGACAGGTCATGCAGAATGGATGGAGGATGCAAGGAAAATGGAAAAACCAAGATTTGTGGAGACTGGTGATGATACTGCACATCCTATTGTGCATATTAGAAAAATTCCTTTGTCTATGCAGGATGGAAAAAAGAAAAACATGTCCGATGTATTTCATGTCTTGAATATCACCAAGAATCTGGTTTCTGTTGGTCAAATGGTTGAGCAGGGCTTGCAGGTCAGATTTAATCCTCATGGATGTTTTCTTGAGCATATAAAAAATAAAGGTCGCTTGATAGCAAAAGGAAAGAAGAAGGGCAGAATGTTTACGTTGGATGCAGACATGTCTGAATTGAGTGCAGCAATGTTTGCACATGGGACCGGTGTAGTTGCAGATATTGATATCTGGCATAAACGCATTGGTCATGTTAATGTACAGTGACTTAAATCAATGCAGGCCCAAAATATTGTTGCAGGATTGCCAAAATTCAAGGTTGCAGAAATGCATAAGGTATGTGAAGCCTGTCAGTTTGGAAAACAGGCAAGGAAACCATTTCCTAGACATGTTCAAGAGAGTAAGAAGCCATTGGAATTAATCCACTCTGATGTGTGGACTACTAAAGCTGCATCTCTTGGGGGCTGTCATTATTTTGTCACTTTTATTGATGACTATAGCAGAAAAGTTTGGGTGTATTTTATGAAAAAGAAAAGTGAAGTTTTTGGGCATTTCAAAACTCTTAAAGCTATGGTTGAAAAAGAAACAGGCCTGCAAATAAAATGCCTAAGGTCAGATGGAGGGGGAGAGTACCTCTCAAATGAGTTTGCAAGGTTCATGCAGGAGCATGGCATAAAGCAGCAATATTCATGCAGTCATACCCCACAACAAAATGGAATTGCAGAAAGGAAAAACAGGCATATTGGAGAGGTATCTCGTGCCATGCTCAATGAAAAAGACCTGCCAGATTTTTATTGGGCTGAGGCAGTTGCTACAGCAGTCTACATAATGAACAGGACTCCCATTGCAGCAATACATGGGATGACTCCAGAGGAGAGGTATACTGGTAGAAAACCATATATTTCTCATTTGAAAATTTTTGGTTTCATTGCCTATGTTCATGTGCCAGATGAGTTGAGATCCAAGTTGGATCCAAAAGCTGAGAAGTGCATCTTTATTGGTTACTCTCTGCAGCAGAAAGGGTATAGATGCTATAACCCTTCTACTCGTAAGTTTACAGTGAGCAGAGATGTTGTTTTTGATGAGATGAGTAGCTGGTATAAACCAGTAAATGTGATTGATGATGTAGATGCACAAAATAGTAATGCTGCACAGAATTCACAGCAACAGTCACAAAATATTAGTGGACCTGGAGTGTTCTCTAGCAGTGGTTCATATTCTTCGCCATGGACAGGCAGATTGAGATCAGGAGAATCTCCTCAAAACAATGCAGATAGTGGTATGCAGGTTTCACGAAAAGGAAAAGAGAAGGTAGATCAGCCCATGTTTGATGTGAATGCAGGTCACTCTTATGTGGATGGTGAATCCAGTGGCTCAGAACATAGCATTGATGATGAGTTGGGTATTCTTTCTATTGTTACACCTGGAGTAAGGAAGACCAGGGATGTTTTGAGAGCACCTGGAAGTGAGCCTACTTTGCGTAGGTCTACCAGAGCTAGGTATCCTGTGGATAGGCTGAAATATGATGGATTTACAGCCATCCACTATGCATATATGGTCAAAGTGATATAGAAACCAGAACCCACTTCTTTTGAGCAAGCCATGGGAAAAGAAAAATGGGAGAAAGCCATGGATGAAGAAATGGATGCCTTGGAAGCAAATGCAATTGGTTGTAAGTGGGTTTATAAGGTGAAGCACAATGCAGATGGTTCTGTGAACAGATACAAGGCAAGATTAGTAGTCAAGGGGTATGCACAAACATATGGCATTGATTATGAAGAAACATTCAGTCCGGTTGCAAGGATGGCAAACGTAAGAGCAGTCATTGCTATGGCTGCATCAAAGGGATAGTCTTTACATCAGATGGATGTAAAGAATGCCTTCTTGCATGGTGATTTGCAAGAAGAGGTCTATATGGAGCAGCCACCAGGTTATGTGCATGCTGTTCATCCTGAGTTTGTTTGCAGGTTGAAGAAAGCCTTGTATGGCTTGAAGCAAGCACCTAAAGCATGGTCTGACAAGATAGGACAGTATCTTGTCACTATTGGCTTTCAGATTTCCAAGGCAGATTTCTCACTTTATGTGAGAAAAACAGAGAAAGGTATTATGCTGCTTGTCATTTATGTTGATGATTTGATTATGACAGGTGACAGTGATGAAGATATCCTTCATGTGAAAATGCTATTGAAGCAAAAGTTTGAGATGAAGGATTTGGGAGAGCTGCGTTATTTCTTGGGCATTGAGGTGATTAGATCACCAAGTGGGATATAGCTCTTGCAGAGGCAGTATGGATTGGACATGCTGTCCAAATATGGGATGACAGGCTATAAGCCTATTTCAGTTCCTTTGGAGCAAAATGTGAAGCTGAGCGCAGATACAGATGAGCTTCTGGAAGACCCTACTATGTACAGACGCATAGTAGGAAGTTTGATTTATATGACTATTACCAGGTTAGATTTGAGCTATGCTGTTGGATTGGTAAGTCAGTTTATGCAGGCTCCAAGGAAATCGCATTTGGATGCGGCTAGATGCATACTCAGGTATGTGAAGTCCACATTGCAGTATGGACTATTTTATGAGACTGGGGTTCAGATACAGTTGCATGGATACACTGATGCTAATTGGGCTGGTAGTATTTCTGATAGACGATCTACCAGTGGGTATGTGTTCTCTTTTGGGAGTGCTGCAGTGACATGGAGCAGCAAGAAACAGCCTACAGTTGCCTTGTCGAGCAGCACAGAGGCTGAGTACAGGGGTGCAGCAATGGCTGCATGTGAGGTAGCTTGGTTGCATAAGCTACTTTATGATATGTATCAGTCTACAGATGGGCCAGTTGTCATTTATTGTGACAACATGAGTAGTATACACTTGGCAAATAACCCAGTCTATCATGCTAGAACAAAGCACATTGAGGTGCATTATCACTATGTGCGGGAGAGGGTTTTCTAGGTCTTATTGATCTAGTTTATGTCAGCACAGAGGATCAGGTAACTGACATATTCACAAAGGCATTGGGCACAGAGAAGCTGCGCAAGTTCAGAGACCTGCTTGGTGTGCAGGAATTGGGATTGAGCTCGAGGGGGAGTGTTGAGAGATCGAGCTCCACTCGTGATATGCCAGGGTGACCGTTGTGCGTTTATGTCACCGACTTGTCAGTTGCAGATGCGGTTGGTACACCGCCCATTAATAATAGCTAGATGATAGCTATCCTTATCTACTCTAGTTCATGGCCCAGTTAGTATGCCACCTTAGTTATTTGAGTTTGGTTTGAGACCCATATATAGGGTTCTTCTATTTCTTTGTATGAGAGTTTTTTTTGGCTTACACAACTAAGAAGAGGAAAACTGTTTTCAGCCTCCACCCTTGTGTGTATTCCCCCATTGTGCAAGCAAGAAAGCTACAAGTGAGACTCCTTCCTTCTCTCCCACAATCTTGACATGGCAAACCATCATTATTGACCACACTAGGGCCACCATTGTTAGACACAATAGCATCATCATTATTAGCTACAATAGGGGCACCATTGTCCATTACCAGGGAACCTTTGTCACTCACAGTATGCTCACTAGATTTGGAAAAGTGTTGAGCTCTTGCTCTTCCAGGTGCCTTCTTGATAGGAAGCTTGAAACGTGCCATGGTTGTGATGATGAAGGATAGAAAGGTGAAGGGTAGAGTGAAGAGTAATGGGAAAAAATGAAAGGAGAGACTTAACTTAAGTACGAAACTTTTAAACTTATTGTGGTGTAAATGAAATTAAAATTATCCTTTCATTTCATTTCTCCACCCCATCCTTCCCTCTCTCTCTCTTCTACCACCCCCCTCATGCCCCTCTCTATCTAGGCCAATGAATGTTTCAAGGTTTGGATGTTTCATATCTTTGTCTTAGGAATTCTAAATCAACTTTTCATCATTAAAAAACATAGTTCAAAATTGACTTTGAAAAACATAATGACAAACCTTCCAAATTTTAAACAAAATTTGCAAGACATCTCATGTTAAAGATAGGAGTATTGATGTGTCATATCCTTAGTACCTATGCTCTCTCGTGGATTCTAAATGCATCAAAAGTGTTATCTTTATCTACATCTCCATTTCTTTCCATCTCTCTCTTTGGTTGCTAACCATTCTGCGTGGCGTTGTCTAGCTGTGTTGTTTTCATATCTTTGTTTCCTCACTTTATATATTGCCCTACTTATAAATTCTTCTTGAGAGGTTTTTGGACTTCTTTTCTTTTTCCTCGTATCGTATCTCTGATCTCCTATACCACCATTGTAATAATTTCCTCATAGAATTGGAATCATTAATGCCACCTCCATGATGAGTTTCCTTTTAAAAAGCACAACGAGCTTGCCAATGAGATCATTCCATACCTTGAGTTGAGCATACTGCCAAACTTCCTTGATCTGCAAAGTGCTTCAAATATATGCTGCACAAGAAGAGAGAGTAGAAATACAAACTAATTCAACATGATGGTATTTTCTTGTAATGGTGGCAATACTAACCATGTAGTGTGTTATGATGTTTCTAGTCCATGCCTCCACCATGGACTTATGAAATTTAGAAACTGTCTCTTTAAATGTATTGGCATCACCATCCCTAAACCTTGACTTTTGTAAAAGAGCTACTAATCTATCTAGGTGTATCCACACTTCTACCTTTGTAATCCTCGTTCATCCCCCATTGCTCCAATCCGAAATAGCAAGGTGCAACTTTTTCCATGCTTCATATCTCTCTGGTTGTTTTACAAGTGTGGGAGCTTTCGCTCAACCGCCAAGACCCACGGACCGCTTATTGTTTCAAGCGTTCCAAGCCGAGCACTAATGGCTAACTCTCACATAGCTAACACACCATCCATATCTACGAGTGTAATGAGCTTACCTCCATGCCGATTGAGTTACCTCCTCTCTCGCGCACTCCGGTAGCTCCATGATCCAAGTGCAAGCTTCAAGCAAGCTCCATCCTCAAGCTCCATGCTCCAAGCTCCATCGCTGCAAGCAAGACAAGAGAAGAGAAGAGAAGAGAAGAAGAGAGGAGAAGATGGAGAGCTTCTCCTCCCCGGTCCCTCACCCTCATACACTCACTTCCTCACACTCTCACACTCCCTCTCTCAAGCACAAGCTTAAGCAAGCAAGAATAAGAAAAAGAAGAAGAAGAAGAGGAGAGCCACTTTTGGCCACACACAAGAATGAGCTTCTCATTCACTTTTCAACTTTATATACAAAACCTTAAATCTCTTTTGGGCGGTCATCCCCTTATCCCCTTTTTTACATGGTCGGCCGTGGCCTAGGCCCTTTTTCCCATTATCCTTCTATCTTCCTAGCTTCCTTTCCACCACCCATCTACATTTACAAATTGCACGGGTAAGAGCCCGGCGCTCCTTAAATTAAATCATGATGTGCTTGCGCTCTTTTACAAAAGTATTGACTTGCGCTTTTTCTTATGCGCCTTTCTCCCTTATTTAGGACTTTTCTGCTTATGCGTCTTTGTCTTCCGTTTCACTTTGCCTTGGCCTTTGTCTTCTACTTTAGCTTTTCCAAATTTTCCACCTCCGTTCATTTGAGGGTTAACATTATCCCCCTCCTAGACGAGTGCCAGTCCCATGGCACTCACCGTTGTAGGTAGCAGGCTTTAGCATGCACCGAAGACGTGGGTGGCAAGGACGTCTATGGTTGCCATGGAGGAGTGTTGGTAGTGGTGGGGAGGAAGGTTGTTGGGGGCATGTTTGTGGCCTAAGTGGCTAGTGGTAGGGCTATTGGAGTTGGTGGTAGGGCTGTTCTTTGTGGGGATTGCACTGATGGAGTACAAGTGGTGGTTTGTTGGGGATTCTACACATGAAGATTCTTGGCGGGCTTGCAGGATGATAAAGGAGGGAAATTCAGAGTTCAATGTCGATAAAGAGTGAACGACACCTTCGTTGGAGTCTTCAATACCTGCAATTGAAAACCTCTCATAGGTGGTCTCTCCCTAGGGGTAGTGCTAGTCTTCTCTATCGTGCACAAGACATAGTTCAATTAGTTTGGGAGACAGGTCGAACTCTAAGCAAGCTGAGAGTATTGTCCTACACTTAAGGACCCAAACTGTGTATATATTTTGGTACAGATATTATATGAGTGCTCGTTCATACTTAGATATTACGTAGTTTAGAAGAACGCGGGTGGTTTCTCGTAACAATGTGTGGAGAAAGCAAAGTTGTCAATGTTGAGAAGAAGTACACGTGAAGGTGTATGCGACATCCTTTGCGTTGTGACTGCACGGCATAACATAATTGAACACAGGGACACTGCACAGTCAGTAGCTGGTAGCTATTGGACTTGCATGATGAGGACATCGTACTTTTCATGGCCATTAGTGCGGTGCTTACCATAATTGATTGCAATGGTATTAAGGTAGAGTGCAAGAGGGAATCATGCAAATGGGTTAGGGTGACAAGTCTAACCATAGGCGAGGCAAGCTCCCTAGGTATGTCCTGCCCTTGATGTGCCCTGAACAATTGTGGGTGATGCTAAAGGGCTAGGGGACTAGGGAGGGAGCCAGCCGACGAAGGTCACTGGACGTACCTAATTTGAGGACCCCTAGGTGTTGTGCTGTGATCGTGGGTGCTTCGTATCTTTTTCTTCTCTTTTTTTTTCATTTTCTATTTTTTTTTTTCTTGTGCTTTTTTCTTTCTTTCTTTCTTTCTTTCTTTGTTTCTTTCTTTTTTTTTGGGACTTGCCTGAGTACAACCATTGCAATATGTTGAGGCTATCAGCCTTTCAATGGGTTGGGAAATGTCAAGCTTCGAAGGCTCAGGAAATGGATATTACAGTGATGATTGTGCCCTAGCCTCGTTGTTAGGGAAGCAGCCATTGAGAGGGAGATACACTTGAGATATCGCAACCCTCTTTGGAACGTGTGATGTTGGTACAATTGGGGTAACAGCTGCCATGAGTGCCCGGCGTAGAGTGTAACCCAAAAAGAGGAAGTGGTTAAGATCATGCTTTGGCCCATGCGACATGGGCACTCGCACGGGTGATCTTTGCATTCGGCAGCGTAGCTTTGTTGTGGCTCTTTGTGTGGTCGATGGACTTGCAATGACTTGGGCATTGAACACTTTCACACAAAGACTTGCATCATCCTACATCCACTTGTCACTTCATGAGAGTATATGCACGGCATATGCCGCAACTAGAATAAACCAGCGCAACGCAAGGAGGCATCACTTATCTGAATTTCATGGTGTTGGCTTAGATACTTATCACCTGCGCTTGATTAGCTTTTTCTTTTGCTAAAGATGTGAAATATATTAAATGCAGATATGAAAAGTTTGTACAATTGGAGAACATGTCAGTACTTAACGATTTAAGGACAAAAAGTCATGGCCATGTAGCATTTGATAAGCCTTTTATTCAAGATGGGGCTACTCTATTTGTATGAGGCGGGGTGAGTCTGGGTGATCGGGCAACTGAGGCTGTGCTGGTGAGGGACTCCTGTGAGGCTGGGCGAGGAAAATGTCGACTGGGACCTGAATGGTGTAGTCCCTGGCCGCAACTGTTTCCAGAATGCTTTTAAACAATGTGTCAAATTTCTGCTTGTCTCAAGCTGCCCTCTCCTCTTTTGAACACCTGGTGCCCGAGCGTCTGGTGGGGTCCTACACGATCAGTGTTGCCATGCCCCCTGTGCTTCCTTGAGCTTCCATTACCCTAGCCTAGGGATTTTTTGGCCTACGTCCGGGGCAGTGTTGCTTGGGGCCTCGTTTTTTTTTCTATACCTTTTAAGGGTAGGTACGTAGTGTTCTAGTGGGGGTGCTTGTGCTGCATGCTCCCTTCGACGGCGGATAGCATCCTTGCAAGCCAACTGCACTAGGTGCTCCATGTCGGTTACTGTAGGGGGACCTACAAAATGTGAATCAAGGACTAGGCCTTGAGGCAGGGTAAAACTATCCACATGGAAAGGATTATACAGTGGGTTATCAAACGCATATGATGAGGAGGAGAGAGGTGAGGCATGCAATGTTTGTTGTAGAGGGATGGCCCCCATGATGATGTTCATTTTGCCTCCATCCATTAGCAGATCTTAGCTTATGCTAAGTTGTGTGGACTGGTTGTCATGGAGTGGGGCAGGGCTCATCCTCGGAAGGATAGACCGGAAAGGGGAAAAGTGTACAGAAAGGGACGGTACCCTATCTACACCATCAGAGATGTTGGTCAGGGCTTCCTATGGTGGTAATGAGGGTTGCATGCCCTCCACCTGGAGGCGGAAATGGTCACACAACTTCTAAATGTGTGGTGAGAGGAGGACCTGAGGAGCTTAGCCTGTTGAACCCAACTCTTCTCCCTGCGCTTGACTATCATTGCTTGTGTCTGTTGACATTGTCTATACAGGGTCACAAAATTCATTGTTTATTTATGTACATATTTACGAATCCATTTCACTTCACGAGGATAAAAGCCAATTGTAGAACTCTGGATTGTACTGGAATGTGGTACATGCATCTAGTACTCGTGGCAGCTTACTCAATACCGATAGATATTTTGCAACATCGAGTAGCATGGAACCTTGTCCGAGTCTACTGGCAATATGTAACTCCTCCTCAGTGAGAACCTTATCAGACAGAGAGTTCTCTTGGATAGTTTCAGCTAAGTCTATACCCCGAATGGCAGTCAGCACTCAAAAGGAAGTTGGTGGCACATAATTTGGGTCTCTTTGAGACCGCTATTTGGCCAATCGCTCCTCTGAGACTGTCATAATCTAGGCTCCTAGTTTGGCCATTGCAACGCGGTTTTCACACCAACGTTGTTCAAATTGACTTTGACTCTCTGATTGTCGCTTTAGTTACTCTATCTCTAAGAGATTTGGTTTGGCAGAGCACATCATTGAATGTTACAGTTAAGCATAGTTTGTCAGCTTCCTCGTCAGAGATGAGTCACATGCGTTCATACAGGAGCCTGTTATAGTGCTCGTCAAGATGTTCTTGCTCTTCCCAAGATAAGGGAAATGGCAAGTATTCTTCAAGTTGCTCTTTAGGGAATGCGCCTATGTCTGCCAGGACATAGACACATGCAAACACTTTGAGCTTAGCATCCAACTCGGTTAAGCATTCTACGACACTTCTATGTTCAACGAGGGCTTGCTCGGTTGCTATCTCATGCAAGGTTCTAGGAGTTTGCCTAGGCTTTAGCATAGTTGGGGCCTCGGGCGCAAGATTGGTCAATGCTAGGATTTCTTATGCTCTTGGGGTTTCCATGTTTCTCCTGAGGCTTTGTTATTGCATCATGGTTCTCCTTGGACGTGACTGGTATAAATTTGTCACCCTGTTGTGACAGTGTTGTATCCATTCTTGATTGGTCAATGTGAGTTCTGTTGTCGGTGGATTGAGTGTTGCAAGCAACTGTTGATGGTAACGACTGCTTTGATTTTTCAGAGCACACAGATGTGTCTAAGGTTTCACCACTATTAGGAGAGACATCAATGGATTCATCGGTGGATGGACTCGATGCTTTATTCCTCAGCTCTCCAACACTCTTGGTCTCAATGCTCTTGGGATCCACGACCACCTATAAATGCTGTTGTTTTCATTGTTTTCTCCTCTTTTTCTTGGTCAGTGAAGGTGCATAACTTAACGATTTAGGACCTTGAACTAGGTCAGCCATTGATGTGCTTGATTGGGCCTCAACTTTCCCCTTCTCTGGTGTGTCCTCATGGGATGTAGCTGCACCCTGTTGGACAGCCTTGCTAGGTTGAGAGGGTACAACTATCTCTCTTTTTGGAGAGTCTAGCTCTTCAGTCAATTCCCTTCTGTTTAACTCCTCCAGCTTAGGCTTCAAGCACTTTGGAAGTGCTGGAGTTATCAAGGGTGCTAGTTGCGGCACCTCCTCCACAGGTGAACTACTAAGGACACGTTCCGCAAGGGGCGTTGTCATGGCCAAGGGCTGTGACTGCTGTGATCCTTGATTGGAAATAATAGCGGCTAGTCCAGTGGGCTGGCTACCCTTGGTGGTTTGCGGTGTCAAGTCCCTAGGACGATCAGAAGTGGTCGTGTCTTTTGTTGCCCTTTGAGCATTCACTTGTGTAGATCGAGTATCAGTTGAGCTAGCCACGGTGGATTACACAGGCATATCCTTAGGTTGAGAGCTAAGGGTGGTGTCGTGTCCTGCCTCTTGGACATTTGGAAGCTCTGATGTAGGTAGAGATTGGGATTGAGTAGCCGCACTTGATGACTATTGTGATTCCTGTGTCCATTTAGGGGAAGAGGGTGTAGGAGACTTGGGACTCCTAAGTGGCTTTGACACTAGCTGGGAGATTTGCTCGTGGCTGTTAGATGATTTTGCTATTTGCTTTGTTGAGCATTTAACCTTGCCATGAGCAATGTTGTGCCTATGATGCCTACTATCCTCTTAGGGAATCAAAGGCTCCTTGAGCACTAGTAGCTTTTGCGTATCTTCAACAATTACATCTGATATCTGCTTGTCAAGCACGCTAGGCTGAGGATCTACCCTCCAACTAGTCCCGTTTGGTTTCTTGATTTCGATCATGAGAGGCTCGATTACTCCACTGTTATTGACTCGAGACTTGGTTTTTTGTTTAGATCTCCTCCTACGCTTCTTTGCTCTTGATACGATCTGGCCTTCAGTCGACAAGGAGGTTTAGCAAGGGGTTTTGGCACCCAAATCCATCGATTACCTGCGTAATACCCTTGAGCATGTAGTCCATCGTGGCATTGTGCTGACCCTCCATCGATGCCTTCGTCTATAAGGCTTGGGCTTCTTTTGGGGTCTTCTACGATATTTGTAAGTCCAAAGCCCATCCTTGGCATTGTCTCTTGACCTTCTTGTTTCAGGCATGGCCTCACTCTCACAGAGAGAGAATATTTTGGATAGAATAGAAGATAAGATTGGATGCTAATTAGAGGTAGATTAAAAGCTAAGATTACAGGTAGATTAGGGTCTATCATGACTGAAATTAAGAGAAAGAGACATGATCCAACTAGGTAAAAAAGAACACAGATATAGTGAATCAAAGGGGTGTAATTGTGTGATTTGAATGCCAATTCAAGTTAAAATTAGAATATATTTTTCTTTACAAGATGTAGGTGCAGGACGTACAAAGAGAAAGGGAGATATTCACTTTCAATTGGAGAATGAATATGCACCAATGTTTAAAAGAAACGTGGAAAGGGGTGATGCAATAAGATACAGGATGCAGCAAGAAAGAAATGCAGGGAAAAAAAATGTGGACCTTTGGGTTGATGGGTGCATTTATCCACCCTATCCATTCACTCAGAGGCCACCACAATTTGAAGGAGTTACATGATTTGTAAAGTTTGTTTTTGAAGTCAATGAAGGATTGTATGGATACACATGCAGACTTGCCACACAAGGATTAGCAGGGGTTCATCAAGCCTTGACAAATATGTAGACAAGATTACAAGGGAATATGCAGTCTTTGATGGAAAAGAATAGATTATTGGCTGAGAAGGATAGGGAGAAGTAGAGCCTACAACAAGCAATGTCTGTAATTGAAGATGCTATCCATGCTACACACGTGTAGAATATGGAGTTACAGTCTAAAGTTATGGACTTGGAGAAGGAGAATCGAAACATAAAGGGCAAGCTTACAAAAACTTTGGAGATTGGGCCCACTTTAAAAACCAAAGAAGCATGTCGATGCATCCAATTAGTTAAACCAATTCACCAATTAAGCAAAGGACGTGGACAATATCATAGATGGATATATGCTACAATGAGAAATATATTTCCTCATGCAGAGAATGATATTATTGCCAAAGTCCTAAGCAAGGATATGGTAAAAAATACATTGAGAAATCGTAAATTCAGGGACATTGTAGATGGTGTCACAAGTGAACATCTTAAGGATGTGAGCAACTTGTTTACTGCTACAGATGCTCAGGGATTATGTGACAAGGTGGGAATGAGTTTTGAGTCATATAGTATGCTCTATCAACAATTGGATATAGGTTTTAAGAAAGTCTTCAAAACTAAGCGAGTAATGCCTCTACCAAAACCATTTCACATGAAGAAGGCTTGAAAACAACTAAATGAGAAAGTTTTAGAACTAACTGGTGAGCCAATGCCTTTGGAAAATACACACATATTGAAGTATGGTTCCAAAGAAGTTGCATTTGTACTGAATGCATCCAACAGATTTGTATTATATATATGCACAGTTCAGATTGCTATGGTCAAGTTCTACAATATGTCTATGGAAGAATGTAGAGGCAAGTCCTCAAACTTGATGAGAGTGAGATTATTAAGGGGAAAAAGCTTGAACCTATGAGTATAACACTTATGAATCGAGCATTGGATCCCAACATCAATGAAAACCATCATTTATACTTTAGTGTACAATCAAAGAATGAAATATGGTGGCTTGCAACATTTGAAGTACTAGAGGAGGACCATGAAGTACTTAAAGTTTTTTAAAACCTCACTAATATACCCAGTGTTATTCAACATCAAAATAATGGAGCAATTTTACACATCGAGGGGTTTGGGGACTATCAAGTTGAATGGCATATTGCAGGTGATTTAAAAACATTGAAGTGTATGTTTGGTTTATCAAATGTAAGGAATGCAAAATTTCCATGCATATACTGCATGCAAACCAGGAAGAAAGGGAAAGATGGAAAGAAAGAATGGTTTGCCAAGGCAGGACAACAAATTGGTCTAACACCTAATCAAAAAGTTATGAGAAATGGATTGCTAGTTCTAGTGGATCCAAACTGGTGCCCTATTTTGGAAATACCACTAAAAATGGTTTACTTTTGCACATTTCATTGTTTGGTTAGAATAATTGAGAAGTTAGTATATAAATATATATTCTTTGGATAGAAGATGCAGCCTCTGTCGAAAGCTGATGCTACATGTAAGAAGGTAGAATAAGTTCTCTCTGAAGTTGGATTACATGGGGGCCAAGTAGAAATAAAAAAATGACCAGGAAAGAGTGGAAATATCCCTTGTAAACCATGCTTTGGCGGACCTAAGGCTAGCAAATTTATATCTCCACCTCAAAATGAGGAAGGCAATATAGTTGTTGTTAATCCTCAAACGAATGAAGGTGGAAAATTCGAAAAAGCTAAAGCAGAAGACAAAGGCCAAGGCAAAGTGAAACAGAAGACAAAGATGCACAAGGATAAAAGTCCTAAATAAGGGAGAAAGGTGCACAAGTAAAAGCGCAAGTCAATACTTTTGTAAAAGAGCGCAAGCGCATCATGATTTAATTTAAGGAGCGCCGGGCTCTCACCCGCGTGCAATTTGTAAATGTAGATGGGCGGTGGAAAGGAAGCTAGGAAGATAGAAGGACAATGGGAAAAAGGGCCTAGGCCACGGTCGGCCATGTAAAAAAGGGGATAAGGGGATGACCATCCAAAAGGGATTTAGGGTTTTGTATATAAAGTTGAAAAGTGAATGAGAAGCTCATTCTTGTGTGTGGCCAAAAGTGGCTCTCCTCCTCTTCTTCTTCTTCTTCTTCTTGCTTACTTGAGCTTGTGTTTGAGAGAGGGAGTGTGAGAATGTGAGGGAGTGAGTGTGTGAGGGTGAGGGACCGGGGAGGAGAAGCTCTCCATCTTCTCCTCTCTCTTCTCTTGTCTTTCTCACGGTGATGGAGCTTGGAGCGTGGAGCTTGAGGATGGAGCTTGCTTGAAGCTTGCACTTGGATCGTGGAGCTACCGGAGTGCGCGAGAGAGGAGGTAACTCGATTGGCATGGAGGTAAGCTCATTACACCCGTAGATATGCATAGCGTGTCGGCAATGTGAGAGGTAGCCATTAGTGCTCGGCTTGGAACGCTTGAAACAATAAGCGGTCTGTGGGTCTTGGCAGTTGAGCGAAAGCTCCCACATTTTGGTTCCGTTTTCAGGACCAATGAATTAAAGCCTTGAGTGCTTGCACGCTTCGAATCGAGCATTGAAGTAGGGTTTTCCTCGAACCGGTGCTTGAGGTAGATAGGTAGGAAGCAAGGGAGTTTGAAGAGGTATTCGATCTCTTTAGCAAGTAGGTTTTTGTTGTTTTGGACTTGGGAAAGCATGATGGAGAAGTGTAGGTATTTTTCTTATAATGTTTTCTTGCATTTAGGAAGGATAGGAGCAAAACATTGGAGCAAACAGTAGGGTTTTCTGTTGCTGTATAACAGACTGATACAGGAAAATAGGGGCAAAGATTCAGATTTCTGGCTGGAAGAGTATGAGGGACTAACTTCTGAGGTCATAGCAGGCTGGGATGGGGCAATATGAAACCAAGAAAGACCACATCTGACATCCTGCCTTCTGAGAAGAGAGTGAGCTTGAGAGCCAGGGAGAGAGCGAGAGAGAGAGAGCTACGGGGAGAAAGTTGAAGTGCTAATCAATTCGAATGCCACATTGATTCCAGGTATACCTGGCAGTTTCTTCTATTGTTTGGCACCTATTTGGAAGGCACGGGACGATTCCATGGAGTAGGCGTTGACCTTGAGGCATCGTGCACAATCCGCGGACCGTCGTCCGTGCCGTCGAACCAGTCCGTCCGATTCCCAGAATCAAACCATTCAATTTCGGGTCGGATCGTTCGACTGCTAGAATCAGACCACCCTATCCGATCCGATTTCCAAAATCGGACCACTACGAGAATCGGACCCAGTCTCAAAGTCGGACACTCGGACCCTGAAAATCGGACACATTGAAAATCAAACTTCAAAATCGGACACTCGGACTTGGAAATCGGACACAAGGAATTGGACGGCTCAGAATCGGACGCTTGTCAAAATCGGACGTTCGATTCCAAAAATCGGACGTGATCAAAATCGGACCACTGGGCCGAACGGACCAACCCAAATTTGGACGTCCGATTCTGATAATCGGACTCCTGAAAATCGGACATCTGAGAATCAGACAGCAAACTGTCAAAAATTTACAGGTATCTAGAACACAAATTTTGACGCATCTAAACCCCGAAATTGACCCCAAAGGCTACGTAGAGCTAAAGGCACATCACAGATCCATCACTAGGCTGAAACTTAGAGCAAGTAGTTCAAAATTTGGCTATAAACGGTCCTCCAAATTGCACATGGTGTTTACCATAACGGCCCTGCGGGCCGGGGGGACTGCCCCTCCCCCCCCTTGGACCCCCGTAGAGGGGGCTCTCCCCCTCTGCACCTCCCCCAAGTAGGTTAGAGAGAAAACATGCATCGTGACAGGTCCTCCAAATTGGACCCTAGTGTAGTAATGGCTCTATGCGAGCATGGATTCTCACTTGCAAAAGAGCAACCAAAAGCCCATACCCAAACAGAGAGAAACAGAGACCCTAGAACATCAATGGGCCAATCTAGCCAACAAGGGCAAAAAGGCCATACGATAGATGCTCCTTGAATAGCACTGCATTGACGAGCCAAGACATCAGTGGAGAATCCAGATCTGATCGTGCAGTTGGGGACTCAAGGGCATTTGTCAGAAGGCTTAAACTTACAAGCCAAGACCCGGAAGACGAAGACATAGTATCACCTGCTTATCTTAGGGTCAAAATCACCGCGAAAAAAGAGCACACTATCGATGCTTTTTAGGCATTATTTAGTTAGCTCCTCTACCCTAGAGAAACAACAAACACTAGGGTTGTTTGAGCTTGAATATTCAAGTGCATCTATGTTTATAGACACATGTGTGTGTGTGTGTGTACATGCTTCACACATGGTGCTATGTATCATGGGTTGGACAACCCTCCAAGTGGGGGGTGGGGTGGTAGTGGTAACACATGGGTAGTAAAACATGCATGCTCTAAGAGCATGTGCAATCAAACACAAACGGATAAATGGCATGTGACAGGACGCGTTACTATGTTACTATCATTAAAAAATCACTATGTTTATAGATAATATTAATAGCAATACTAATTATATAAAATGATAAAACTAATATATAAATAACATTAATCTTGATAAATTATTATTACTATGGATATGTTATAATTAACTTGGATTAGTGCATTAACGTGTAGAAAAACAATCAAATATGTGCTAAATCTTAATTAATATTAATCACATTTATTTAGTTTACTATTGAATGAATGAAATAATATGTTAATTTTAAGTAGTAAATTAAATGAATTTTAATTATTCAACTCTCTCTCTCTCCCTCTCCCTCTCCCTCTCCCTCTCCCTCTCCCTCTCCCTCTCCCTCTCTCTCTCTCTCTCTCTCTCTCTCTCTCTCTCTCTCTCTCTCTCTCTCTCTCTCTCTCTCTCTCTCTCTCTCTCTCTCTCTCTCTCTCTCTCTCTCTCTCTCTCTCTCTCTCTCTCTCTCTCTCTCTCTCTCTCTCTCTCTCTCTCTCTCTCTCTCTCTCTCTCTCTCTCTCTCTCTCTCTCTCTCTCTCTCTCTCTCTCTCTCTCTCTCTCTCTCTCACATAGTAAGAAGCCACCTCACTAGTCACAACCATCCCATAGTCTGTTTATGGTTCTAAAATCATCATCTTCACACAACCTTTAGTCCTAAAGGCATGGTGCCAAATGGTTGTAAGTCTCTCGAATTGCATGGATATATAAATACATTTATTCGCAAACACACACACATGCACACACACCAAGGTATTTGCAAGCCCTTCAAAAAAATAGTAATGAAGAAGATATTGCATGTATTAATGAAGAAGATATTTACAAACCCTTTAAAAAATAACAATACCAGTGTGAGCTCATATCAGTTTTCAACTAAGCACTTCTATAAGAGTTTTTTAAAGTAAGATACGACTAAAATATTTATGCTTCAAGTGGATAAATATATACATTAGCACATTATGGATGGATAATAGAAAACTTATTTGCTTTTGTCAACTCATTGGCTATTGCTTGATAATCCCTTCTTTCTTGGGAAAATTCTTCAACAAAACATGAGCTTCACCAAAAATGAAGGCCAAAAGCAAAACACACCCTAGCAAATGCATCATCATTCCTATGTTTTCGAATAGTTATGAGGGTTAGGATACATGGGATACTCAAGATTTTCTCTCAAGGTTCATTGAAGTTTCCCTTATTTCCTAAGAGCATTTGCTTCCAACGAACAATATGGTGCATGTTATTTTTGTTCATGCCCTTCTTGGCATTCCTTCAAAATAGTTGTGACTCCATACAATTCCAAGCTAAGTATCCAACCAACATTGTATAAATTTCTACTTTTACATGAGCTCAAGTCTCCATCTAATGCATGCATGCCACGACCTTAATCAAGGTCTAGTCATGCATGCTTGAACCTTGATCGAGGTTCGTGGATGTGAACATGTGGACCTTGATGAAGGTGTATGGTCCATGAGATGACCTCAATTGAGGTCTATGGGCCATGACAATGATGGGTGAGGTAGATTTAACTAACATGGAAGGAATTTTCCACATCATCTATCCAATCTAGCTATCAAATTAGCTCAACAAGGTTTTTAAGCTCGCACTTATAGTTGTGACTCCATACAATTCCAAGCTAAGTATCCAACCAACATTGTATAAATTTCTACTTTTACATGAGCTCAAGTCTCCATCTAATGCATGCATGCCACGACCTCAATCAAGGTCTAGCCATGCATGCTTGAACCTTGATCGAGGTTCGTGGATGTGAATATGTGGACCTTGATGAAGGTCTATGGTCCATGACAGGACCTCAATTTAGGTCTATGGGCCATGACAATGATGGGTGAGGTAGATTTGACTAACATGGAAGGAATTTTACACATCATCTATCCAATCTAGCTATCAAATTAGCTCGATCAAGGTTTTTAAGCTAGCATTTATTATGGGTTGCGATGTGCTTTCCATGTACATTAATAAAGGTATATAAAGTGGCAATGGTGTGGATTAATGTGGTATCTAAATATCTGATCGAGGTAGTTGATGTGGCATGGCCAACTAGCATGATTGAGGTGTCATCTATGTCATCATTTGAGGTGGCATGGTCTCATACCACAATTGAAATCAGAATTATAAATACCCAAAGCTATAGATCTATGCCAAGTGTAGGGCTATGATCTAACTCTCATTTAGCACATAGTGTTACAATACTTGTTCTTAAGATGCTTTCAATTTTCCACTACAAAATCATGTAAGTTTTTTGAATTGACTTTTACATATACCTTGCAGAAACCACTTTGTTTCACTAGCATCATAAAGAACATATTGCTTATGTATCTCCCGATTCATGCATGTTCAACAAAACTAGCAAACACACTTGCAAACCTGGCAAAAAATGTTTTCAAACTAGTCGATCATCAGCAATATTGAACTACACTTCATTATAAATATGTGAAGGTACTAAATTGATGAATCACTTACGTATACATATTTGAACAATCCATCAATATAAGAAGTTAATTTTTATGTTCTGTGTTTAAACATCCAAAAGAGTACATATGTGTACATAAAATTGGAACTCACATATGTTTTTTCCTTCCATAAAAGTATTTAATCAAACATTATGTGATAGCTAACATTGGACAAAAGGAATTGATCTTACTTTTTAGAATGTTATAGCTATACTCTTAAGTTTATTAATCCACAAAGTAGGGCAACAAATCTCTAATATCTCAACTAGGGAGCATGTGTGAGATCACACTTATGAGCATTTATGCCCAATGTGATGCACTTAAGAAGGCACAAGGAGCATAAATGCAAATGCATAAGGAGCACAAACGCAATGTTGTTTACACATTGTCTACATTGGATGTCACTCTACTATTTGTTAGGATTTGAAGTGCATTAAAATGTGTTATTTTAAGGTAAAAATTTTGAATCCATCAAGTATAACTTTAAAAACACTATTTGGCCCTAGTAGGATGGGACTTAAAATTTTTGAAACATCAATTCCCCTTTGATCTAGCAATGTGGCTTATGGAACTCTAGTACATCTTTAAGATCCACGAAAGGATTCTTGATAAGGTTGCAAATAATGAGAAGTCTCATATCAAATGTAAAATACTTGGTCAAAAATGTCGTCCATCCCATGTTAGCTTATAGAAATGCTTGAACAAAAATAATTGTGTCAAGATAGTAAGTATGGCTCAAGCAGCATATCTTCAAAATCTGTAAATCACATTAGTTTACTAAGAGGGACAATCCATTTGATTAGAAAACATGCTTACACTTATATATAAGGGTTGGCGATTATACTTGAGAAAAAACCTATAAGCTTCTTGAGAAAGAGGGCTCATTATTACCTTAATATATCATGAAATTATAGCAAGTCTATCTAATATCCCTGAATATAAATGATAGTACCTTGTGCTACAAATTTATGCCCAATTGCTTATGATAAAAATTAAATATGAGGATTGAATTAGTTAATTCATCCTCATAGACGTCATCTTTGCATATTGCAACGTTGAGCTTACTAAATCCTCAAAGCAAGGAGAAATAAATTTTGTAAACCATAGGCAGCTTGGGAGAAGAATGAGACCCATCCAATGGAAAACCTTGAGCCTATGAAAAGAGACCCTCATCACCGTATCGTTTTTTCTTTTTTTTTAGTAGTTGTGGCTCATCTATTTTCAATATAACGATGATTCTCCTCTCAGTTTCTTTAGAGTTATGTCATGAGCACATACCATTTCAACCTACACCCTCCTAGGATCCACCCAGACATTGTTGAATTCATTATACTAAAACACCCTAATATCCTCTTTCTTTTCCTTTGAACAATGCATTAAATCTTTAATGTGCTTGTAGTCACCTATGAGCTTTGTGATTTCCAAGTTTTGCTTCAATCTCTCCTTTGCAAGCATGTAAGTTGTAAGAAAAACAAAAGTGCTTTGATGATATTGATGAAGATTCTTCACCACTACCTTGCTAATTGCTCTATACCCTTTTTTACTCCTTGCTATGTACCCTTTTCTACTAATTCAAGTATTGTCACATGAAAGGTGGAGTAGGAGTGGAAGCACAATGGGAAGCAAGAGAAAAGCAAGAGCTATGGAGGTTCAAGCAAGAGAGAGCAAGACAATATGTGGGAACTCCAATAGTCACAATGTATGGCATACCTTCCCTTATTCTATTATCATGTAAAGAATAAAGGATAAAATGATAGTGAAGGGTGACCGCCACCTGCAATGTACAAGTGTGCGAATAATAAGTACAAGTAATTGTAGATAGCTAGACACATGCAGCCTTTAACCCCCAACAACCTCCCACTTAAAGGTGAATGTGCTCGAGTGTGGAGAAAACAAGAAAAAAGTGAAAGGACAATGTGTACATATAAATATAATAAGATGAGAAATAGACATCATCTCATCTTGTGCCCATCATCTTCCTAAGGAAGGCATAATGTTCCACTAGGAGACTTTTAGTGAGCTAATTTGTAGGATTCTCGTCAGTTGATATTTTGACAACAAGATCTATCTACTTGCCCTCAACCACCAACAGGTATCTTTCCAAGAACGTTCAATGCAAGGTGAGCTTGACATAAAGCTAGAGGAGAAGATGAGGAAGAGATCTCATGACACCATGGGAACTCAACTACTTATTTAGAAGCCATCCAAGCTTGCTCTATCAATCATGTAGGTCAAATCACATGTCTATCTATAAAGACGAAAATAATAGCAAGGAAACATCAACATGATGAGCAAGAACAAGGTATGAGAACTTAAACATTTTCCTAACTAGGAAGGAACTAATAATGATGTTGAACATGCAAATATTCTTTAATGTATTCAATGCCAACATAACCTAAGATGGGAAATACAATACGAAGAAGAAACCCTCTCCACAATAAGGTCAAACCAATAATCAAAACATCGTGGGACATTGACCTTGTGCACACATATAAAGACTCCAAGGCTACATGGTGTTTAAACCCTTGATGGATAAGCATAGTGAAAAATAGAAAGTACAAAAGCACTCACCAAAACAATTGACCATTCATTTAAACCCAAAATTTCAAACTCTTCATGCCATTCAAATTCCAATGAGTGTAAATATAATCAAAGAGATCACTCTAATATTGGACACACAAATTAACATGAGCAAGGATGCTATCATACAAGCAAATGCTAAAAGACCAACATTTCTCCCAACATATGATCTCAAATTCAAAGACCTTGAAGGCCTTAGGAAGAAAGAGACAACAAACATCATAGAAGTTCTAAACAAGCATGCAATGGAGAATCCAAAAAAGTGATGGATGACAAGGTAACGTGGCATCATTCTAAAGCAAGTATACATGGACCACTTAACCTCAACAATGACATTATCTCATGCCAAGTGACACAAGAAAAGAACAATTAGGTGCACATACAATAAAATACCAACACATGTTGCACAACCAGATGCACAAAACATTAACAACAACACTTTGTCCCACATAAAGTAGGAGGACAAACCATAAATGCTACAAATCACACAAGGGAATAATATGTATAAGAAAAAGAGAACAATCGTCACTCAAATTAATGATTGCTAAGAAAAGGGGTGTATCAGCATAGGTATCACAAGTAGTTGCTCGGAAAGTCAAGCATCCCACACAACACCATCACCACTTAAAATGAGGAAAGATCCTGCCAAATCGAAGATAACTTTGAGTTCAAAGAGATATAAACATGTAATAGAACACAAAAGGCACATGCACCATAGAAAATTATATCAATGGATGTAAGACAACTCAGTCTACCGACATGTGCATGCCATCTAGTAAAAAGGGAAAAAATATATCCAATTTCTTCAACATTTATAAAATCATGCATGCACATACCATTACTACTCACAAATGTGATAAGTTCATAACTCTTCTATAAAAGCAATAAAGATAGGGCTCACCATGCAAGGCTAGTTTTTTATTTTGCTCTACCTTTACCATATGGGAATCCTTCCCTTCTTAAACAGGAAATAGTGATATATTAGGTAAACATGTTTAAAACATCATAATGCAACATTCAAGACAATACAACAAAAACCTACTTTTACCATATGGAAATCCTTTTGGGGAAATAGTGATATATTGGTCAATTGAAAACAAATGGGCCATCATATGGCTCTCTAATACCCTACTTATAATTCTTGTGAACCAAAGGGCAATTAGATTGAAATCAATTTTAGTTCATTGAGATTAAGGGTTTTAAGATACCTATTGTAGAAAGTTTTGCATTGTTGCTTGATGAATCAAATGTGTTCTTGAGAGTTCACTACCATGATGGGTTTGGATATGCTTACATGTGAATTGGGATTCCTTCAATTATTCCAAGTCTTTACTAGCTAAGGACCCTTATGATAAATAGGCTCATACAAGGATCCCTTTCTTATTGAACAACCTTGCATGTAATGCTAATAAAGATGCTTTAGGTATTATTATGTAATGACCCTGACACTCGACTCAATTCTCATAGGAATTTGTATTGCTTTTAATTTATTGTGATCCCTAGGTCTTGCATATTGCACGCTCTCCAATAGTTTGTGGTGGTGCATGATAATGCAAACCTTTTTGTTAGTTTGGGACATTATGATGCAAGGCTTTCATAATATTCACGTGTGAATTACTAATATCCTTGTTAAAGAAGGCCTAGTGTAGGTAAGCAAACTAGCCATATGATGGCCCATTTGTTTTCAATACGGAGTGAAATAGATGTCCCATATGAATATATTTTTAGTTTTCTTATTTATCTTATCACCATATATTCTGTATTTCAAAATTATTATTCGGATAAACGTTAGGATCTGCAAATTTAGCAAAAGGGTGGGAAAGCATGTTATTTTGTTGCACTTTTGTCCTTGCTAATAGTCTAGTTGGCACAAACAATTTTGTGCTAGTTAGCATTGTCCATGAACATGCTATTTTGTAACATGTTAACATGCTTTCATCCAAGAGAATATCAAATTCATGATTAGGTGAATAAATTCCAAGAACTAGGACTACTTAAGTCATTAGAAAATTGGCCTACTAATGTATCCTTAGCATTGGAGAGAAATAGTAGGGGGAGGGAGGGAGTATGTGCATCCTTGTTGGAGTGTGCCCCTTGGCCTCTTTACCCTAGTTGTGGGTACACTATGCTTCTTAGAACATATGAGGTTCATAAGTTTCTATTGGACCTAAAATATTGTCTTGATTTTAACTCGCCTAAATTTAATATCATTGGGTTTTGGAGGCTAATCAGAGCTATGCCACACTGCATTTGGATGTAAGTATTTAGAAATTTACATTTTCTATCTTCCCTACTAAGAATACTTCTACAGCTATTAAATAATAGCCCACTTAGTTGCCACAAAATAATAATCAAAACAAAAGAGGACAACCTTGTGATATGAACCAACTACAACATATTTATACATGCAAAGAATCCTAGGTGAAGATTCATCTAACCATCGTTGGTGAGGTAAGAAAAAGTTAAAAACCCTCATCTTTGTCTTGAGGGAAAGGTTGGATGGTAGTTGTGTTCCTTGGCCATGAAGAAGAGGATACATTGCACTTAGTGAACGATAGCTTTTGATCGAATTTTATTCCTTATAGAATGCATGTCACCAAATTAGGGTTTCGAGGAACTTTATGAAGGATGTAAAAATGAGAATCAAGGCACTTTATTGTAGACATGAGAAACATTAGAAGTAAGATTATGAGCATATGTTACTTCAATTTTTTGCATCTTTTAAAAGAGTTGCAAAATAAATGTGAAGATTCCTAAGCACTTCAAATTATTTGCTACACATTCACAAACTTAAATTATGCATCATTCTAACGTGGTTTACATCAACGCATCTCAAAATCAAGCAAAACTTAGAAACCCACAAAAAAGTTGGCTAAGTGGATTGAACTAGATCATTACCATAAACCATCATATCACCAACATGGCAATGGAATGACAAAATTTTGAGATCTCACAACATCATCATGTTTGTCATTGTAAAGCCACCACCTTAACATGTTAAAACTCCATTATGTTCCACAATATACTTGTACTATTCAAATGAGCCAATCACAAAAGGGTTTGTTCCCTCCTAAACCATGAACTCCCTCAACCCTTTTTAAATATGGAATACAGATCCAGGAGACCAAGAGCTACATCATTCCTATTCTTAAAGTTGGAGACATCTTAGAAACATGTTGATTGGTTTTGGGGCCTTTAACTATATGCTTCATTATCATTTGTTTAGAAAAGTGGAAAGATCATTGAAGGGCTTGTCAACCTTAACTTAAGCACTAGTGTACACACACCAAATTCTTTCATAGCTTATTGAGGTTAACAAATTTCTATGGCATATTTCAAGTTTTAAATCAAAATTTTAATATCTATGATATCTAATTAAAATCATGTTGCAAATAAATAGTCTTTTTAAGAGTAGACAAATCAAAATGTGAATATCTATGATATCGAATTAAGATCATGTTGCAAATAAATAGTCTTTTTAAGAGTAGATTTCAAGTATCTAAAGTTTAAAAAAAGAACATGAATTCACTTAGAACAATATTTTTCTCCCTATTCAAAAAACTAAAAGTTGAGTGATTGCAAGAAAACATTATATGTTTCTTGTAGTTTTGCATATCCAAATAATTGCACATGGGTCTAGACTTTGACATTGAAATCTGATAACTTCTTCATATCTCTTTATTGTTTCCATATCATATCTCATGACTTGATGCCCCAATTTAACCACAAGATGAAAGAACAAATAATTGCTATAATGAAGTGGTGAGCTTGAAAGCAACATCTCAATTAATCACTAGTTATTGATTAAAGCATTTTTTACCTTCATTGTCTAGTAAAGCCTAATGTAAATCAAATATTTGTAACTTCCCTTGTAAAGCAATCAAGACTTTCTAACTCACATATCGTATGTTGCATGGCAATCCAAATTAGTGTGCGAATGATGATACAAACACTAGGACTACTAGTAGATCTTGAAATTACAAGCATGATAGTAGGAAAAAGATATTCAACGGAAAGACATGCGAGTACATTCCGACATTTGTAGTCTCAAAGTGGTATAGAACCCAAGAGAGAATGAAATTAGAAGTTTTGAAAAGGATTGGTGAGGGGATATAACTAGATAGAAAAAGGAAAGTTATCAAAAACTTTTGAATCGTATGTTGATTTACAATGTCACACACCTAAACTCCTAATGGGTGTTGGATACCACCACCTTGCATGCATTCACTTCACAATCTAAATAAATATTGTTATCCCAGTATCAAATGTATCCAAGTGCCTAGCATAGCCATAGCATCACCATAATTTCCATTATCATGCATACAAATAACCTTGTCAAAAGCTCTCAGAATCCACATTTTCTAATGTATTGATGCACAATTCATGCTAAGAGGTGACAAACGGCTTTTATCCATTAGGCCAAGAAGGATTGAGAGTTCTATCCTTTAGAACTACCTCTTTTAAGATTCTTATCCATGCTACAAGGCTAGTATGTTGTTGACCATCTTCACTCTTTCTTGTTCAATCTTCAATAGCCTCTTCTTGCATTACATATTCCACTCTCAATGCCTCCAAATAAAAAATGCCCTTTCTAACACTCCCACCAATTAATCACAACATATTAACTTGCAAGGATAGATACAAAACTAGGAACTAAGAAGACTTCAAACTATACGAGAGCAAACACATGATTATATGCAAATTAAAAATACATTGTTACTTCTTCAAGATATTGGATAGACCCCTTTGATGCTTTAAACACAATATGGACTTAAAACATACAAGTTCAAAAACCTTGAACAAGGGTGTTGTTTCATTTAAAAATAATCAAACCAAACCTCTATTGGCCTTGTTTCAAACTTACCATTGCAACCAATCTATTTCTATTCAATTGTCATTCATTCATATGAGGCCTTCACAAATCATCTCATACACTAGTATAGATTTTCTAACATAGAAGTACACATATACTGTCCCATGGTAAGAGTTGGAAGTTGCACACCTTTGGATACAGTCCATATTAAAATATTGCTTCTATGTGGTTTGTTTGGGTACCACTCTTGGCTAGCCTTATTAGTCTCTCTACCCTTACAATCTTTAAGTAGGATCATTTGTTTTAAGGGTGCACATCTTTTTTATGAATCAAGTGTGGCTAACATGAACAGAGTTGAATAAGAGATATTATCTTGCTTTTTTTTGTTGCAGCCTCCTCTTTGGCTGCATATCCCCCTCTCGATTGAAAGCTAAAGCTACCTGTATTTCTTTCTGCCTGTGTAGCTAATCTTGTCCAATGTAAAAAAAATTATTGTCCTCTTCCAATTTTGGACATCAAACAAGCTTCCAATCCACCCATTGAAGCGCAAATCTTCATCAAGTTATTTCTTGTAGCTGTAAGTGCATACAATTGTTAGAAATAGCAGTGGTTCTAGAAGAGGGCAAGGAGGTATACAGGCATGCCATTTGTTACAAGAGGGATGGTTCTACATCCACGTGTAACCTTGAAATAAAGAGCAGAGTAGTGCGTCCATCTTTTCCATGCATTTAAGCTTGTAATAAGCCATCCAACTGCATGAAATCTTAGAACAAGAACTATGGGTATTTCTTGGCAACAGTAACTGCGGCATAGTGTTAATTATGCTCTGTAACACGCCTCCTTAAGGACAAGCAATAAGAGGTGGCCCTCGGCATATCTACCATCTTCTCCACCAGGGTATGTTTTAGGGGCTGGAGCCATGGATCAAAAAGGTGGGGGGAAAGGGCACCTCCAATTTTAACATTTAGGCATATTAAAAGCCATCCAACTGCATAAAACTTTTCAAATGAGAACTATTGGCAGTTCTTGGCAACTGTAACTGCAGCAGTGTTACGGTGCTGTCTATTTATTATTGGCATCATAACTTCATGGGCAGCATAGTGTCACTATACTACATTCAATTTTA
This sequence comes from Lygodium microphyllum, assembly GCF_053477565.2. Classification (NCBI taxonomy): domain Eukaryota; kingdom Viridiplantae; phylum Streptophyta; class Polypodiopsida; order Schizaeales; family Lygodiaceae; genus Lygodium; species Lygodium microphyllum. The sequence continues at coordinate 130,229,032 of NC_141140.1, read as the reverse complement.
AACCTATAAGCGGTGGTAGTTCTTGGCACCATAGCTAAGCCTACAATGGATACGTGTCCACCCGAGATTGTATTTAAGAACTACTGTTCTCTTCAAAAATCCATACAGCCAACTATTTAAGGTTTAAAATGTGATCCCAAAACTCCATGATCAATTGGTCTATTTGTGTGTGCTTGTACAGCCAACTATTTCAAGTTTAAAGTGCCCTAAAACCCCTCCTTTCTTTGGATGATGTTTAATTATGTTAGTCTAGTGTCCTCTCTTTTTCAACATTTGATATAACTTAGAGCAGGCCTTAATACTCTAGTTGGGCACAAAAATCAAAGTAGATTCATCGCCTGCACACAAGCTGATGTACATGGAGAACAGAAGCATTTGCTACAGTGGAGGTATTACCTCTTTGTTGGGCATTTAAAGCAAGAGTCCATACAGAATTTTCAAGAGGACTGAGCACTTCCACCTCACACTAAAAAATAAATATTGTTCTTGATTCCAATCTGTCTGCGTGCATGTGTGGTGAATTGGTGGCATGGTACACCAAAGCCACTGAGCAAAAGTGAGTCTACTGATAATGATTAATAGATTCATTGGACCAGATGACAAGTAGGTTGCATTATCTAGTAACACTAACAAAAGATCTCTCTCTTCTCATACAATACCCGATGAGGTAGAGGTAGTAGTCTTATAACATCATTGGCAGAGAAAATCCAAAACCCTTTGTTCCAAACCCATCTGATTTGGAGGAGAAAAACTGCCCATACAGCATCTTACCATGATAGCCATTCTGATTTCACTTGAATCACATGCTGGCCTGACAATTTTGACAAAACTGTGACATTTCATTGGTAAACTGTTCTACGAACCCACAGAAGTAACAACACAACTCCAACCACCACTGCAACAGGCGCCCACTTACGGATCAAAGCCTACATTCAAAACAGGAGACGTTGGTTGAGCACCTTTCGTCCAGACTAGAAGCTTAGACAACCATTTGATTCAGCAGAAAGGCTTCAATTATACAAGCACTTAGCCAAAAGTTTAATTCCGTTTTTACAGCATAAGAGAGTTACACAGGGTGGAGCTTAACATTAGACGACTAGGGCTCTCATTACCATGAATTTACAGTATTGATTATTTCAACTTCTCATTGACTTCCTTTTCCAAGTGTGATTTGTTAACAGACAGACAAGAGGCTTCTGCCCACCTCTGCCTACTTCCTCCTCTGTACATCTCAAAGGTCCTATCCATGAAATAGCCTTACCTCATAAAATTTTCTTTCTTCTGATGTCAGTAACCAACAAAAGAACACTTTATACACTGCTATTGTTTCCTGCCCCCCTCTTCCTGTCCAATCCGTCAATCCAAGCATGGGGATTTTGGCTTGTGTGCTCAGCTCTGCAGTATATTAATCATCAGTGCTGCCAAAATCTAGGCATCTGCCTTTATTTAATACACTGTTGATCAGCTACTTGCAGGTATAGGTGTGGATACAATGCAGTAGTTACTGGGCAAAGTTTTCCACTCTGCTTATCAAACACAGGTGCCCACTCCAAACTGTCTAAATCTCAAATACACTGCAAACCATAGATATGTAAAGCAGTTACTACTATCCATGCATATATTCGCAAGGTCAAATGCAGCTTTAGAGCACATAAAGGCTGATGTTACTCTGCCTGTTTAGAAGAAAGAGAGAAGGTAGGATGTCTGATAGATAAGCTATTGCAGCCTTTAGTACATCTGAAGGCCAGTTCAGGTAGCTGGTTTAATTGATTAAGATAACCGCTCTCGAGAGAATGATTACATATGACAACAATTATTCAAAATCGTGGCATTTTAACATAAAAATATAGAAAGCTAATAGGAATTTTTAACAAATAAAAATAACAGAGAAAGCACTGACCTGTCGACTAAGATCTTTGGCCTTTTCCGCATATATACGTGACTCTGATGTCAAACGGCTAGACATCTGACTAACATCTGCAATCAAATATCAACACATCCATCTCTCTCTCTCTCTCTCTCTCTCTCTCTCTCTCTCTCTCTCAATAAAGCGTAATTGTATTAATTACCAAAACAATCTCTCCAAACTACAGCATGACAAAAAGTACAAAGATACAGCACAACCAAAAGTACAATGGAACTAGCTAGGCCATAGAGGAGCCAAAGAAACTGCTATGTGCCAAGGAAGTAAATCTTGTGGACGGAGAAATCCACCAGCTCAATCATGTCAAGCTGCCAATGAAGGCAGCCTCTCAAGCAGGCTATATAACTTTGCACTCCCGAAGAAGAATCAAAAATGAATGCAATCCTCAGAGTCCATATATGCCAACAACCCCAGAAGTGTGAAAAGTGAGAGACCACTTTCATATCAGGCTGCACAAGATCTGCGAATTTCAGATGTCCAAAGACCCAATCCTTTGGAAGCATCCATAGCCCCACCACTCGCAACCAAATGGCTGACAGAAGCAACCTAACTTCTCCTCACCACTGGACAAGAAAGGAACCGATGGTGAGGGCTTTCCACACGTCTCACAAAAAATATAGCAGCCATTGGAAATCTGACCTTTGGAGAGTGCAGAAGCAATCTCTCTCTCTCTCTCTCTCTCTCTCTCTCTCTCTCTCGTGTGCACGATCAAGCTACCCTAGTGGTAAGCCACTTGTTTTATCAATCCACTAACCCTAGTTCAAAAACTCCATTTTTTATTCCTATAGTACATCACCATGCTGACGTAGGAATTGAACTTAAGATTATCTGGTAGCCATACATTCAACTTAACCAACCAAGTTACACCTGTTTGGTGTGTGTGTGTGTGTGCGTGTGCGTGTGCGTGTGTGTGTGTGTGTGTGTGTGTGTGTGTGTGTGTGTGTGTGTGTGTGTGTGTGTGCACGGGCACGCTGGTTGGTCTCTGTGTGTGTGCGCACATGCACGTGGACGCATGTACATGTTTGCATGGCTGCATGTGAACCGACAAACATATTGAATCTTTAACACTCATGCAATTTTCCAAATGAGCAGCCCTACATTATTGAAGTAGAGTTTCATATAGACTCATGGTCAATTTGCAACTTCGTATTGTGGCTCTAAAAGAAACTATGCTTCTCTTACCATGCACATTCTCTAAAGCCTACACCTTTGGCTAGAAACCAGGATGCTTTTAAGGCCAGCTCTCACTGAAAGTTCAAGTTGTCCTTGTTGATTGAAGATTGATATAGATGCTACAAAGCTTGCATTGGACAAGGAGAGATCACCATATAAAGATAGCTCCCTTAGACTTGAAAGCACTCATTAAGTAGTTGCCTTTGCTTTGTTTTTTGAGCATCTTGAATGTACATGGACATGACCCTTGTTAGTATGGACCTATGAAAATTTGAAGATTGCTGACTTCTAAGCAAAACCTACCCAAAGGAGTTGTGAAGCTAGAAGATTGTGATGGTAGCTTTTTTGTCATCATTATTTCTTAGTTGAATTGGAGAACTATTTTAAAAAAATACCGTTTTCATTCCTCAACAGATCTTTTAAAAACTTCAACTTGAAGCCCAAGTATTCCTAGCTGACATAGGATGTAAGGCTTCATACACAGCAGCCTACAAGGACGTGTGCTTGATATGATTTCTATCTAATTTGTCTGACTTTATGTTTCAAAGCCTCGTGTTGTCTGCAGCATGCTCACAAAAAGCATTACAGTCCAATATCATCCTTACCAAATCCAGAGCTAGTTTCTGGATTTCTCTACCTTCACCTCTTTCAAAAGCCATTGCTCCAACCAAGTTGATAAAGAAGCTCTACCCTTTCTACATATGATCCAATGATGGCAAAAAGGAAATAGCAATGACCATGAGGAAATCCTAAGAAGATTCAACCATGGTTGCTCTTATTCTTAGTGTAAACATAATTGAATTTTTTCCTCTTATTGCTGTACAAGAATAAACCCTTACTTGCTGCTCTGATTTATTTGGGGGTTTTAAGGTATACCCTGTGTCATAAAATTCATCCATCAAGCAATGAAGCATATAGAGAATGTTGCATTTTATAATATTGAGATGTTTTTATGCTCCAATGCCCTGAAAATGCTAGCCGTTTGGAATTTCGAATTAGTAAACTTTTGCCCGACAAACCAACTTTCTCTGCTATGTTCTCATTTGAGGGGCACTCTTTTATTTGGGCATCCCTTAAATCTGGACAATTCAATTAAAAAATCCATTAAAAAATAAGCAAATGAAGACAGTAATATTTTGTTTCTATCCTGTAATGCCTTGGGAATATTAACTGTTTGGAATTAGTAAAGTTTCCTCAACAAACCAACTTTCGTGGAAAATCTTATCCAATCAGCATTCCCTTGGACGTGAACAATTCCCTATGGCAAAAAGGCTCCATAGATAAATATCCTCCAAGGCAATGCCATGCCAATGAAATTCCACCAGCACTGAATGATGTCTTATTGTGTTTGCAGACAGGCATTCTGGTTTTTTTCCTTTTTATGTCTCTATCTAATGTTTTTTGTAGGTTTAGTGTTATAAGAAGTGATATTTTTGTCAATTATAAAGTCAATTGAAACAATTCAACAATGCTCTTATGAAGCACACAGTGATCTTCATTTCAAACCCATACATCTTTGCATGAAATTACTGTTCCAATAACGTGTAAACACTACCTAGATCTTGAACATCTGTTCAAGGGGACACAATTGTAGGCACACATGAGGTACACATATGAACATGGGCTAATGCCAACTAACTAACAGGCTCAGACCATTTAATGTGTGTGAAAGAGGGGCCAAAGCCAGGTAAGTTGATGATGTGGCAGGCATGCATTAGGTTACTATATAATTAAACAATATCCTACTAAAGCGATTGTGGCAAGGCTGGATGCTCCTCAATCCCACATTTTCACTCTTTTGTTCTCTGCTAAACCCTGATTCTGCACCAGACCAGCAAGCTGTCACAGCTCTTATATCCTTGGTATCAGAGCCATATCGCATTCAACACTAAAGGGAAGGGACCAAATAATACCCACAAATGCTGCAGAAGTTCTCACAACAGCATTTACTGGCTGTAATAGGCTATAGCTGCTGCAAAAGCAATTAATGCTGGTAACAGTAGCAACCTGATCAGGACAGCCATGTGGACTCTCAAACAGCAGCTACAACTGGATTAACGGCAAACATGGTTGTAATCAGCAAGATGCAATTGCATGTTTTCATGGAAACTTTGGATACCATGAAATTGCAGTCCACCACATTAGCTGAAATAGCAGAGAGGGAAAAGGGTAAAGAAAAAGAAATTCAGGACACTAGATCCACATTCTTCTCCGATGGCATTGGTGGTGGTCTACCGCATACCTAGGCTATGCCAATGGTTGCTGCCTTGCTTCCTTGGTGAGGAATCATGATCATGCAGCTGGATCAGTGATAATGCCGCTTCAAAGAGGATCACTAGGTTCTCTTTTGGCATGGCTAGTTCTGTTCCGATGGTGGATACATTGCTGCTACAGACCTATCATGAATATAATTATTGCTCTTACAGACTGCAACGACTTAAAAGACACTGTTATAACTGCATTTACTGCAGTAACCAGTCAAATGTTGCCTCAGGACACCAGCAAACAACTTTCTGAGGTGGTTCAGCAGCTGATTCAAGTAATTTCGGCCCCAAATACTGTCCATACAGCGGCGGCAAACTAAGTTAGAGACAAGGTTCCATCAAATCTCGGTTTGACTGGTCATTTCGAGCATGCAAAAGACCTGACAATGTGCTGAATTATTTACAGCAGCAGAAAACAAAATGGGGAAGTGTAAATTTGCACCAAATAAAAAGAATGAATGAATGAATGAAAACTTGGAGGAAAAAAAAGGGGGGGAAAAGGGAAGGAGATATACATGTTGAAAAGGAGCTATGGGTGATCCAAAACTCAAAATTAAAGAAGCTGAAGATAATTGGGAGGATCATGTAGCTAACCGTGAGCAACATGAATGTTTGACAGCTCAGGTAGTCACTGTAAGATGCAATTGCACGTTTTCATAGAAATTTTGGATACCATGAAATTGCAGTTGACCACATTAGCTGAAATAGCATAGAGGGGAAAGGGTAAAGAAAAAGAAATTCAGGATACTAGATCCACATTCTTCTCTAATGGCATTGGTGGTGGTCTACCAGGTACCTAGGCTATGCCAATGGGTTGCTGCCTTGCTTCCTTGGTGATGAATCATGATCATGCAGCTTGATCAGTGACAATGTCTCTTCAAAGAGGGTCACTAGGTTCTCTTTTGGCATGGCTAGTTCTATCCTGATGGTGGACACATTGCTGCTACATCAAGCTATGACTCCTAAGTCTGACTTGGATGCTTCATGTTCCCTGTCGCTGCTTCAAGTCATAGTGGCTTCCATGACAACTAGGAATGGATATGACTCCTACAATATGAGGGTAAGGTGCATGTCTGGCCCTTGGACAGTCATACCGATGACTTTCCTCCTCCAATGCATGCATTTGCACGGTGCAAGGAAGCTCTTGTCCTATAACAGTGAAGTGGCCCTCCTCATGTGTTCCCAGGCCACAAAGGGACAGTGAGAGAGTGGACATCAAGCATGCTCATGCTTGAGATAAAGTATATGACTTGATGGTTCCCTGAACGTGGCTTTCTACATGCATCATTTATCTGGCAGATTTCAAATCTTGGAGTTGGTTGCTTTCAAGTCCATGATGGGAGTGTCTAATAGAACGTTGCCTTTGCTCCTAGGTTCTCGCATGGGGGGGTTGAACACTGGGAATCCATGGTCATCATGTGCATCCACAAGACTGCATGACAAGCAAAGAGATTTCTACTTTCTATGACCAAGGTTCCAGTATGATCAACATTGACTTCAGTATCTTTGTACATGTCATTGGGCTGTGCATTTCAATGGCTGGGCTAGGTGCATTTTCCGGGCGGCAATTCGGTTGCCTAGGTGGAACATGTCTGCTGGGCAAAAGATTTCTGCATGTGGGAGGCACATTTTAGGCTGTCCGACCTACTTCAAGTTGGACTTTTATGTGCAACTTACCCCTGTTCATGGCATTATTGCTAATATATAGCCATCTAACTCCTCTCATTCTTGTATCGTCTTGTACATGGAGAGAGGGAGACATGTGGAGCACTATTGCCAGTCACATAGCAGGCTGTCTACCCTTGGTACTGTATTGTATGCTTTATGTGATAGAGAAATATTACCAGTCATATTGTGGGCTGTAACCGGCCTGTTCACTGGGAAGGGCGGTAGTGTACAACCAAAATAAATAAATGCTTTCACCCAATTTAACAGTCGCCCACTTTACCTGAACTTAAAGACACAGAATCAAGAAGACATACAGGAAGCTAGAATACCCTGTTGCAACACATACACCCTGTTGGCCCCTAAGTCAGGCGCCCCTTGCGGTATTTCTTTATTTTTAAAGAGAGAAAGTACAATGGGCTGTCTTTCACCTATTCTGAGTGAAATTTGGCAGCATAACAATACAATTACTGACCCAAAACAAGCTGACCAGGAGGGGAAACTCTGCCCAAGTCTGAAACTTCTGGTTGGAGTGCAGAATTGACCATTTCAGCTTGCTGTAGTTACTGGTTCAGACCTGTTTTGAAACCTATTTTCAATTCATACTGTTCCCTGTACTGTTCAGCCCACTGTAATTACTGGTTCAGACCTGTTCTGAAACCTGTTTTCAGCTCATATTGTTCCCTGCACTGTTCTACATCATCTGTGCCAAGTGCCCCTGATTCTGACATCAATTGGGCTCTGAAATACCCTCTAAACAGTCCAGAATCAGTTCTGGTTTAGTGCTGTTTCAGACACTTGCTTGGTGAGGTTACCACCCTCACCTGTCCCTGCTGGGAACTACAAACAACTGCTCCTGTTCCTGGAGAAAAGCGGCTCTTGCCTCATGCAAAAACAGCATATTCCACACAGCTATACCTGAATCAGCAGAAAAGCCCTCGACTCTGAAGCATATCCATACCGTCTGGGAGAGAGAGAGAGAGAGTAGGAAGCAAGCTCAACCCTCTGTGCATCATAGTCAAGGAAGGTAGGCCAGCTCTCAATCCTTCTTCATCAGCAAACTGTTCCTCCTCTCTCTCACAAATGAGCCCCCAAGCCTCAAAAAACTGCACGCCAGCCCTCTTTAAAGAGGTAAGTGCACCAATTTGTGCCAAATGGCAACACTGGAAGATATTTCCCGTTCTAACCTTCCAGTCTAAAATTCTCCATCCTAGGTGCGAAATTTGACCTCGGCACAGACCAGAGGATTAATCCTCATGCAAAAACGAAGATAATGACGCGAACAGATTCTGGGGTCCAAAAATAGTAACTCCCTAAACTTTAGGAGTTGCTTCCATTGCATCCCCACTAGTCTTCTGACCATCTTTGCAGACTATGGCTACATCTAAATTTGTAATGTAGCTCAACTGAAAGTGAATTTCCACTAATGACCCCACATGGACTAATCTCTTGAAGATTTGTCCATCTTCACTTTGAACTAGTCTCTTCCAAGCTAGTTCTTCAGCACACTTGTCCATATACACTTTCACAAGTCTCTTCCAGACTTGTCAATCTACACTGCCATCAGTCTCTTCCAGACTTGTACTGGACCTTAACTGTCCAGTCTTGACTCACTAGACATTCCTGTCTGTTTCACATACTGGCCATGCAACTCAGGCGTTTAGATTTCAAGAGGGATCCTTCCAAAAAGAAAAACCAAATAAAATATGTAATAAAGAAATCAACAAAAAGGTAATAGTTGTCACAGTCTTGTGACATACCTCCCTCTCGAAATCGCAAACGTCCTCGTTTGCATGAATGTTATACATGCTTCCAGCTAACCTAGTGAACTTACACTTGGCAGCACATGTACAACACATACATGCTATCAGTCAACATTGTGTACTGAACACACTGTTAACACATGTATGTTCTAACTGTGAAACATGGCAGACTATCATCATGTGACTCCACATCACTGTTTCCAGATATAGTGGCCAGTACACCACAATGATATCCCCATAGTGGCAGATTCTCATTTGATGACTCCACATCACCCTGACTAGAGATCTAGTGGCCGGTACATCAAAATGATATCCCCACTGAGTCAATTCACAGAATACATGCCCGATCGAGTAACCATTGTTACAACATGTATTCAATTCAATAGAAGTAAAAACTATATTCTTGCAAGCAATACTTACTTCTTTAGCACTGAGAAAACCATATGGACACAATAAGTGTTAACCTGTACAAAATCTATTTCTGTACATAATTTCTTTCTTGAGCAATTGTCACTTTGACAATCTATTTCAGCTTAGAGATACAAGGGGTCAAGGTAGGTTGCAAGCGAAATGCTTCAAGGTAAAGTTCCAACACATTAGGTGACTTTGCAAGTTCACCTTCATCCATCCACTTAGCATCTATAGCTGGATAGTTCTTGAACTTAACCAAATACCTTTTAGCAACCTTGCCTTTCACTTTCCTTTCCTTGTGTGCCAGTACCTGTTCTGGAACAAGAATTTCATCAAGTTCCTCAACTTCGGGCTGTTCCTCAACTGGCATATCTTCTGGCACATCACCCACATAGGGTCTAAGAAGACTTACATGGAAAGCATTATGGATCTTCCAATTGTCAGGCAATTTCAGCCTATAGCTGACATCACTAATCTTCTCTGTTACTTGAAAAGGCCCATAGTATCGCATACTAAGCTTAGTGAAAAGACTTTCCTTGCCTTTCCGCTTCTTTAAGAGTGCCTTTTCAAACCGCAACAGTACCCAATCACCAAGTGAAAATATCAATTCACGGGTGATGATCAACAGCTTTCTTTTGCTTTGCCTGAGTCCTTTCAAGGGCATGCTTAACTTTTTGATACATTTCACCCATACTCTGCACATACTGATCTGCCTGAAAGATCTTATCCTTTGTATGCAAAATGGGAGGAACCTTTTTACCACCTTCAACAATTTCAAAAGGGGCTTTGCCTGTTGACGAATGCACAGTATTATTGTATGCATACTCAACCAAAGGCAAATACTGCTCCCACTTTGACTTGTGTTCTGACACATAGCACTTAAGCAGATCCAAGACAGTAGAATTTGCCTCTTCTGACTGTCCATCAATCTGTGGATGAAATGATGATGAAAACTTAAGCATTGTGCCCATGTTCTCAAATATGCCTCTCCAGAATAGACTTGTCATCCGTGGATCACGGTCACTGACAATAGACTGTGGCATACCATGATACTTGAAGACATTGCACATAAACAAACGTGCCATCTGATCTAGTTTTATCTTCTTCCTGACAGGAATGAAATGAGCCTGTTTGCTAAACCTGCAAATAATAGTCCATATCCCATCATTTCCTGTCTGTGTCCTTGGAAGATCAAAGATAAAATCCATAGCTATGCTTTCCCATGGTTTATCTGGAATAGGCAATGGCTGTAAAAGCCCTAGTGCTTTTTGCCTGTCAAACTTGACCTTCTGGCAAATCAAACACTGCCGCACAAAAGCATCTACATCTCTTCTCAAAGTAGGCCAATAAAAGAATGTCTCTACTGCTTTGACTGTTGCATCAATACCACGATGCCCTGCATACGGTGGAGAATGACTCTCTGTCATAACTTTCCGTCTCAATGGCATAGTCACACATAGACTACCATGCATCAACATGAAACCATCCTTGAGAAAATAATGCTCATGATATTGTCCATTGATAAGCTGATCAAAGATCCTTGCAAAATCTTCATCATCAGCATACTGTTCCTTCATATCATCAAGCTCATGATGATAAGGAATTGACACAACTGAAATTTGTGGCTTCCTTGACAAAGCATCAGCCACAACATTCTTTTTGCCTTCCACATGCACAATCTGAAAATGGAACATTGACAAAAAGTTTGCCCGACGCATATGCTTTTCTGACAGCTTAGTCTGAGTTAAGAAATAACGCAATGTCTGATGATCTGTCTGGACAACAAAATCTGCCCCAAGTAGGTAGTGTTTCCAACAAGAAAGCGCATGAATCACAGCCAGCAATTCTTTCTCATAGACCTGCATAGTCTTCTCTGGCCCTCGCAAGATTCTGCTTTCATAAGCCACTACCCGGCCATCTTGCATTAACACTGCACCAATGCTATTGCCACAGGCATCACACTGGACAACAAATGACTTCCTAAGATCTGGCAGAATGATCACTGGACTAGAAGTCATCTTTTCTTTAAGAAGATTAAAAGCTAAAATCTCTTTCTGTGTCCACTGGAAAGGGATTCCTTTCTTCTGTAAAGCATGTAAAGGTGAAGCAATCTCTGCAAAATTGCAAATGAACCTCCTGTAATAAGAACACAAACCCAAGAAGCTTCTAACATCATGGACAGTCTTCAGATCTGGCCATGTTCTAATTGCTTCAACCTTAGCAGGATCCATTCGGACACCATCCTTTGACACTATGTGCCCCAGGAACTGGATTTCTTCCAAGAAGAACTCACTCTTCTTGCCATTGATAAGCAACCTATTACTGCAAAGCTCATCAAAGACTGCTTTCAAGTGTTCTCTATGCTCCTGTTCATTCTTTGAAAAGACAATCATGTCATCAAAGAATATACCAACAAACTGCCTGTATGGACGAAAAATCCTGTCCATCATTCGATTAAACGTAGCAGGAGCATTAGTAAGTCCAAATGGCATTACCAAGAACTCATAGAGACCAAACCTGGTCCTAAATGCAGTCTTATGCACATCCTCTTGCTTAATCCTGATCTGATGGTATCCACTCTTCAAATCTATCCTGCTGAAAATTGACGCTCCTTCCAAACGGTCAAGGATGTCGTCAAACCTTGGAATGGGGAACCTGTTCTTGATGGTATTCTTGTTCAACGCTCGATAAACTATGCACATGCGCCAAGAGCCATCCTTCTTTTGCACTAAGAGCACTGGTGAGCAAAAGGGAGATGAACTTGGCTGAATCAACCCTTTTTCTAAGAGCTCATTCACCTGGCTCAATATCTCTTTCTGTTGGGCTGCACTAACCCTATACGGAGGTCTATTTGGTGGGCTACTGCCTGGCACCAAATCTATTGCATGATCCTCAGACCTCTCTGGTGGCAACTATGATGGTAATGAGTCTGAAAAACAATCACTGAACTGAGACAAGAAAGCAGACCTGTCTCTATCTAACATAGAGAAATTTGACTCATCAATATCCTTGACATCACGTGCAAAAAACAAGTACGCAGAAAGATGATTCTTTATTATAGATATAATGGCAGAAGCCGATACAACAAGTACAAACTGTCCTTTAAGCTTCACATCAAGCACACGAGTCTTTCCCCTATGTTCCAAAGTCAGTGTCTTGTTAAAGGCATCCAACACATCATGCTTTCTGAACATCCATGGCTTTCCTTCAAGCATCAACATAAGACTGTACATGAAGACGTAGCTTTCCAAGAATGGGTGTCACAGACTCTGAGTGGCCAGGACATGCCAACCCTGCCTCTGCTGTGTAGCCCATCTCATCTGCTCTGATGCCCAAAGTGGAAGCCAACTCTGGTGAGATAAAGTTTGCCTTAGCTCCAAGATCAAAGAAAATAAGTACATGTTGATCCCTAACTTTACCCCAAGCTCTACAAAGCTCATTAGCATCCGAGTGAGGCTTGTCTCCCAGCATATCTAGCACTAAACCTGCTGAAGGTTTGGGCTTCTTTCCTTTCCTGTCCTCTTTATCATCATCAGCTGGTCTCTTATTCTTGTCCGGACAATTAGACGCAATATGACCAGTCTGCTCACAGATAAAGCACTTCCTCTCAGCCATTAAAGCCTTTCTCTCTTCAAGAGACTTGCGCACAAAAGGTTTCTTCTGGTTCTTTGACTGCTGTCCAAAGAACTTGGCTGGCTTCTTCTTGAACTGCCAAGATTTACCTGTGCTTTGAGAAATCTGAGAAACCTGTTTACCAAATGGCTTCTTTGCTGAAAATTTCTCAGGTTTGTCCTGTTTAATGCTGCCCCCAAAACCACTTGACTGTCCCAACAATAATGCATTTCCTGTGGTAGCATTCTCTATTAACTGAGTCAAAGTGGTGACCTTTGTCTTTGTACAATAATTCCGAAGTTCCTTGGGCAGCCCACAGCAATATTTCTCTATCTGCTCAGTCAATGGCACAACCCTGTAAGAAGTGACTGGAAGTAAAGCCTCCCAAAACTTCTTGTTATAGTCTTTCAGATCCTTGCATTTAGATGCATCCAAATTGTGCCAAGCTGACATAACATCAATCTCAAATTCATTGGTCAACCAAGCAGAAGCAAATACTTGCTTATAGTAAGTCCAAGTAGCAGGAGTCTGTCCTTGCATCAGCAGTGTACTCCACCACTGACTAGCATTGTCCTTAAGAAAAGCGGTAGCTTTCCGAACCTTAGAAGGCTCTGTAAAGTTTCCTCCTGCAAATGCGGCATCAAACTGCTGTAAGAAAGAGAGTGCCTTAGTCCTATCTTCAAATCCTCGAAAGATATCAAACTGTACGGCTGCACCACCTTCCTTGTATGGCTTTGGCTTCTCATGAGCCATCAAAGGATCCGTAGGATATGCCTGTAACATAGGAACACTAACAGGTGGCATAGGAGTTGCCAAACCATTGACTACAGGGCTTGTAGACACAATACTTGCTTGCTGGTTTTGATAACCAGCCATACCAAAAGTGCCTTGTGGCATGCCAAAACTGCCCTGAACTCCACTCCCTGAATTCAGGCTGCATGCCTATATTACCATACATGGGGTTTGGCATAAAACCCTGTGTACCCCCAAACACTGTTCCTGGTACATAAATCTGGTTTCCAGGCGCATAACCAGCCATACTCTGAAATACAGATCCACCTCCAAAGTACCCAGGATGTATAGAGGTCGGTGGAAAAACCTGTGGTAAAGCCTGAAAATTGTTTCCCTGTCCATTTAAACCAACATTTGGCTGCTGTAAAGTGGCAAGTTGAACTAGCAATGCCTGTGTAACTAGCGTTTCCGCCACCTATTCCTGGACAGTCGGAACCATTTTTGGAGTCTCCATTCACTCCGCAAGCTACCTTGGTGTTTCCACTGAATCTGCAATATGCTTACTCTTATCCTGGACCTCTATTGGATCCAAAATCTTTGCAGATTGCCCAACTTCCTGTGAAGGAAGGGGAGGCTGCAAAAATGCCAAAAACCTTGGATTCTGCATCACTTGAGTAAACATACTCACAGCAGCAACTAACTGAGTCTTGAAAATGTCTTCATCCATAGAAGAAGCCGTAAGAACTTGTGGCTCAACCATAACAAGAGGAGTAACAAACTGTGGAGGTCTAGAAGACTCTCCCACCTCATGAACAACAGGGATCTCCTGTGATGAAGACGCTTCCTCTCTGGTGTCTTCCTTTCTATCAGCCATAATGCACAATTCTGTGTCTTACACCCAAACAAACCCTGGCTCACTCTTTAGGGAAAAAGTGATTCGATCCCGGCAATGGAACCATGTAACCGGCCTGTTCACTGGGAAGGGCGGTAGTGTACAACCAAAATAAATAAATGCTTTCACCCAATTTAACAGTTGCCCACTTTACCCGAACTTAAAGACACAGAATCAAGAAGACATACAGGAAGCTAGAATGCTCCTGTTGCAACACATACACCCTGTTGGCCCCTAAGTCAGGCGCCCCTTGCGGTATTTCTTTATTTTTAAAGAGAGAGTACAATGGGCTGTCTTTCACCTATTCTGAGTGAAATTTGGCAGCATAACAATACAATTACTGACCCAAAACAAGCTGACCAGGAGGGGAAACTCTGCCCAAGTCTGAAACTTCTGGTTGGAGTGCAGAATTGACCATTTCAGCTTGCTGTAGTTACTGGTTCAGACCTGTTTTGAAACCTATTTTCAACTCATATTGTTCCCTGTACTGTTCAGCCCACTGTAATTGCTGGTTCAGACCTGTTCTGAAACCTGTTTTCAGCTCATATTGTTCCCTGCACTGTTCTGCATCATCTCTGCCAAGTGCCCCTTGATTCTGACATCAATTGGGCTCTGAAATACCCTCTGAACAGTCCAGAATCAGTTCTGGTTTAGTGCTGTTTCAGACACTTGCTTGGTGAGGCTACCACCCTCACCTGTCCCTGCTGGGAACTGCAAACAACTGCTCCTGTTCCTGGAGAAAAGCGTCTCTTGCCTCATGCAAAAACAGCATATTCCACACAGCTATACCTGAATCAGCAGAAAAGCCCTGGACTCTGAAGCATATCCATACCGTCTGGGAGAGAGAGAGAGTAGGAAGCAAGCTCAACCCTCTGTGCATCATAGTCAAGGAAGGTAGGCCAGCTCTCAATCCTTCTTCATCAGCAAACTGTTCCTCCTCTCTCTCACAAATGAGCCCCCAAGCCTCAAAAAACTGCACGCCAGCCCTCTTTAAAGAGGTAAGTGCACCAATTTGTGCCAAATGGCAACACTGGAAGATATTTCCCGTTCTAACCTTCCAGTCTAAAATTCTCCATCCTAGGTGCGAAATTTGACCTCGGCACAGACCAGAGGATTAATCCTCATGCAAAAACGAAGATAATGACGCGAACAGATTCTGGGGTCCAAAAATAGTAACTCCCTAAACTTTAGGAGTTGCTTCCATTGCATCCCCACTAGTCTTCTGACCATCTTTGCAGACTATGGCTACATCTAAATTTGTAATGTAGCTCAACTGAAAGTGAATTTCCACTAATGACCCCACATGGACTAATCTCTTGAAGATTTGTCCATCTTCACTTTGAACTAGTCTCTTCCAGGCTAGTTCTTCAGCACACTTGTCCATATACACTTTCACAAGTCTCTTCCAGACTTGTCAATCTACACTGCCATCAGTCTCTTCCAGACTTGTACTGGACCTTAACTGTCCAGTCTTGACTCACTAGACATTCCTATC
The DNA here is from genome assembly GCF_053477565.2 of Lygodium microphyllum. NCBI lineage: Eukaryota > Viridiplantae > Streptophyta > Polypodiopsida > Schizaeales > Lygodiaceae > Lygodium > Lygodium microphyllum. The sequence continues at coordinate 130,213,101 of NC_141140.1, read as the reverse complement.
TGTTTCACATACTGGCCATGCAACTCAGGCGTTTAGATTTCAAGAGGGATCCTTCCAAAAAGAAAAACCAAATAAAATATGTAATAAAGAAATCAACAAAAAGGTAATAGTTGTCACAGTCTTGTGACAGTGGGCTGTCTGCCCTTGATATTGTACTGTGTGCTTTATGTGATAGACTCACTGCCCATTCATAATCTCCTTTGAGTTCTCTATTTTCTACTTTCACTATTCATTATTCAGTGTTGGTGTGTTTGTGTGTTTGTGTTTTATGCTTCCCCTTCCATTACACGCACACACAAAAATACATTAAGCTTACTATAGAATTTTTCAATAAATCATAAAGACATCATGCCAAGGCAAGCTCAATCACAATTTTTCACTCCTCTCTCTCTCTCTCCTAAACCCTAATTCTATATCAAACCAGCAAGCTGTCAAAGGTCTTCTATTAAGGAGTTAATAATCTCCAAACTAAGTTCCCTGACAAATATAGTTACTAAGAAACTTGCTCCATCCAAAGTATATTCCTTGTAAATATCTTTACTATACTCTTGCAGAAAAAGCACTGATCATCTTCTGAGCTTATCACTTTTCAACCAAAGAGTCCTCCCAAACAAAATTAAACTAGAAAGTTGAGCAAAAGGGAAGTTTTAGTCATTACTTTAAGCATTCACTATTGTTGGTGATCACTATTTAGGGTTGGGCTATCTCTAGACATAATAAATTTGTTGATAACTTAAGTAAAGTTCTAAATTGCCAACACTAACACCTGATATTTGTGACATTGTAAATCATCCATCAATCTCTGGGTACTTATTCATCAAGGTCCTTGGCATCACTGTTTACAAACGTATGAAAATCATCATCTTGCACTTATTGGGCTAAATTTTACGTGGTTGACAATCTTCACTATTGCAGTAAGATTAGTTCAAGGATGTACATCCCTGATCCAAATAGAATAAGTAACATCTTGAGGCTCATTCTCAAGAATTTGTTAAATACTTCAATACCTCATGTGTTTAGTCGGACCACTTTCCATTCTTCTCCTCAAGCACTCACTCAATTTTAATTTCTACTTATATGTACCAACCTTCAGGTCCGCTTTTGCACTTGTATTGTGGCTCAGACTATGGAGATCTTAGACATGAGGGCAATTGTCCTTGGTGTGGATGGGAGGCTTGATTGTTACACTTCTCCTCTCGGTGGCTGTAGGCTGTAGACCCTAGGGTTTAAGGTTGTCATTACAATCTGTCATTGCCTCTTTGCTACGCCAACCTTGGCAACAATCACATACATAGTGTTACAAATGTGCAAGAGTTCCCTTTTCTTCTTTTGTTTAAGGGTGCACCTTTGACTTGCTACATTCTTCACTAGCCCCTCGTCTACACACTTTTCCAAACTAGCGAAACCTTCCAATTGTGTGATGTGCCACTTGCTTGCGTTTGCCAACTATTCCATGATCTCATCCTTTCTACTGAACATGCATGGAATGAGAATGAGTGAATGAGAATTTGAATAATGCAATCAAGGGGGCCTGTAAAACCAGCCTTCCTTCTCGAATATGGTGGTAAATAACCTAATTAAGCACTTGATTATAGCAATTAAATTCACAAAACCAAAATGCACACTTTACCATACAATCTTGGACATTGGACAGCCTGTTAGCCCCAAAACTAGCGCCCCTTGCGGTCTTTCTTTAACTTTATTACAAATGGATGGACTACCACTGAGATCCTATGACCTCCTCCACTAATCCAAGTGCCTCTCGCTGTCAAAACTAACCAGCAAACCTCTAAACCGATTTGCCCCTTGGGAATTGGCCTTCACCTTGCTCCTTGAAAGACAAATTCAACCCCAAATTTGATTTTTGGCTAGTTGGCCTCTATAATCTCAGTAAAAGTCCTCAATTCAGCTACTGAAATTCAAGTCCAAGACCGCCCTCATTTTTTAGCACACATCCCAAGGCAACTATCAAAACCCTAATTTTGGGTGTAAATTAGGATTTACAACAAAGATTGATTGAAATCTCTTTCTCTAATGGCTCAAAATACTGGAAAATGCTGAGATAACTCGAAAGATGGTTGGGGGATAAGAGAGAATGCTGTAGAGAGAGAAATTTCAAAGTGTCATCGCAAAAAATGCTGAAAATTTATTGTTGCCTTGCTCAAACAGCCATGGAAGCTGTCACCTACAGCTCAAGACTACCAGAACGATTGTCGCCCCCTCCTGTATGATGTCATCTGCACCAAAAGGACCTTGGGCTGCTATCACTTACTCCTAGAGGGCTCCAAACTTCTGTCACATGCTGTAGCACTAATTCCTACTGGCTGCAAATCACATCAATAGTCTCTCCTTGCTCTCTAACAGCCTTCTTCTATCTCAAAATGGCTTAAATAGACTTCCACCAACCCCTAAAAACGTTTTTCCTGCTTGCATGGGCAAGTTTGTATTAATTTTCAGAATATTAATTCTGAAATTTTATTTAATAATTATCCTAGTACTCAAAAAATTAATTTCACTAGTGAATAATTAAATTGGCTAGGCCAATTTGTCTTCTAAGTATCCTTGGGCGGTTATTATCCCTTAGACCAATATTAATTAATTAATTAATATCTAGTCTCTAATGTCACCAGTGACATTACTAGCCAATAAATTCGTCTAGGCTCAAATTTGACACCATGTACCACCTAGTACTTGTCAAATATTACTTATTGCAACTTTTGCCTTTGGCACCCACCGTATCCTCTGGGTCCTTGGCTTGCTGTCACCATGAAACAACTACCATGTGCATCACATGTTCTAAACAACCTTGTATATTTGATTAATAACTTAATTAAATGTTATCGGCAAGATTAAAGCATCTCAAAATTTCACATCCCCGTGACAAACCTTCACCTTGAAAACCTTGCAATCGTCCTCAATTGCACTACATTGTGCCAAAGGAAAAGCATAATGCACTGAAAGTTCCATAAGGCATCATAGTCACAATATTAACCATTGTTGTCCAACCATGTCACATGCCCCAAACCTTGTTGAAAATTTTCAATCAGCATAAACATGATATAAATCTGAAATATAGTCCAAAACTATTGCTAGAAACCCATTGGATGCATCCATAACTCACGTTTCTCAACTGTTCTGACTTCAGCAAGTAAAGCATATTCTCAGCATAAACCATGGCTGAACCTATCAATGGCATTTACTAATGTACTATTGTCCATGGAACCAATTGTAAACCATTCAAAACTGAGCATAATTTGATCATAAATTGATCGTTTGCTAATTTAAGAACAAATCACAAACTACTATAAATGTGATACCAAACTCATTGCAAAAATTGATCAATAAATTAATGCAAAAACTAATGCAAAACTGATCCCAAAAGTGACCATAAATGGTTCTCAAACTGATCAAAAACTAAGTTGAAACTAATCAAAATTTAATCTCAAAATTGAGTCAAAAGCTTATGCTAAACTGATCTCAAATTGATGCAAAAGTATAGTCTCAAAGCGGCGGTAACAATCATACTTATCTGTATACATCTCATAGTGACTAGTACAATGAATAACCCAATAGCAAACATGTTGTCAGCACAGTACCTTGGATGCATGATGAATACATCCGAGATCCACCGTATACAAGAGTTGTGGAGAGTTGTCCACAACTAGAGGAGTGGGAGTGCTACCTTCCCTTGAGCATCAAGTAATACCCCGGACCCTACTCTACTAAATCTAATTGAGCTTGAACTGAAGTCGAGTGTAATTGAAACGCATCTAGGTGAAGCTACAACAATTGAGGATGGTCTGCCAAGTCATCCACTTAGCATCTATTGGTGAAACAATGGTGAAGCTTCACCAGAAAGCATATGGAAACTTTACCTCTAACTTTACTTGCCTCGAAACCAACACTTGGTTGTAGGCCTTTCTTCTCCTTAAGCATTGTGATGCTTTATACTTTCACATTGCTGCAATTCCAACCTAACTAATAAGCAACATTGCATTCACTTGACCAACCCCTCATGTGTATCTAGCATGCTAGGAGCATCAGATGCATTAGGAAACATTCTTATTTGCATATTTTGAACCATTGCAATGTAGCTGTGCATGGGAATTTGTATACTACCAGCCATACCAAGATACATTTTCCTATAGATTACATGCATTACTAGCTACATTTTTCCTCATGACCGACACTATACACAGCATTTACATGACCAGCATTGATACCATGAGTCCCAAACATAGTGGGCTATATATATGAGTTGCCAAACTTGCCACTTTGTGCCCCAACATCATGCCAGCAATGCTATACATGGGGTTATCTATATTACCAATCATACTTGGATACATTGGATCTTGCGTATCACACATTGATTGCTACATATCATAAGGAGTTGTGTCATGCATCCTCGTATGCAGTCCCTGACCCACCATAGCATGGAAACTAGTGCCACCACTAAAGTAACCTAGCTACCCCATAATTGCATGCATGCCCTGTTATCCAAAAGGCATTGGATTGGCACTTCCAAATTGGCCTTGCATATGCATCAATTGCCCCACTAGCATCATTTGCCTATGCTCGCTACCCACATTTAGAACAACATGCTGTTGTATTGGCTCTTCCTTCAGTGCATCTTGCTATCCCAAAGCTCTCAAAGACAATTTTTCTTCTTGCCTTTACTACCCTCCTTTAAGAGATTCAAAAAGTGCATGAACTAAGGATGATTTGCCAATTACACAAACATTTATCTTTAAAATGGTCATCAATTTCCTCTCATTCTTGCTGGTCATCAGCTTCTGCAAGCCTAGAAGGACCCACATTTTGGCCTAAACCAACATTATCAGCTTGTTGTCCAAGAGCACGCATTGCATTTTCCCCAACACTTTGTGAATTTTCAAATTGAGAGGCATCATCCCTCCTTGAAACCATCTCACTATCTAGAGACATTATTGCTATAATGCTCAACTAAATACAATTTTAGCACTAGGGCAAAGCTTCTAACCTTCAATCACATGCCTCAAGACCACCAATTCACGGAGATTGATAGTATTCCGACGATGAAACCTTGAACCCAGCCTTCCTTCTCGGATAGGGTGGTAAATAACCTAATTAATCACTTGATTATAGCAATTAACAAATTCACAAAAACGAAATGCATACTTTACCATACAATCTTGGACATTGAACAACCTGTTGGTCCCAAAACTAGTGCCCCTTGCGAGAATTCTTTAATTTTTATTACAAATGGATGAAGTATAGCTGAGATCCTATGACCTCCTCCGCTAATCCAAGTGTCTCTTCTTGTCAAAACTAACCAGCAAGCCTCCAAACCAATTTGTCCCTTGAGGATTGGCCTTCGGTCTACTCCTTGAAAGACACATTCAGCCCCAAATCTAATTTTGTTTGGTTGGCCTCTAGAATCTCTCTAAAAGTCCTCAATTCAACTGCTAGAATTCCAGTCCAAGGCCGCCCTCATTTCTGAACACACATCCCGAGACAGCTATCAAAACCCTAATTTCTACTGGAAATAGAAATCAGGGTTTACAATAGAGATTGACTGAAATCTCTTCCTCTAATGGCTCAAAATGCTAAAAAATACTCAAATAAATTGAGAGATGGCTGGGGGATAAGAGAGAATGCAATAGAGAGAGAAATTTCAGAGTGTCATCGCAAGAAATGCTGAAAAACTGTTCATGCCCTATCCAAACAACCATGGAAGCTATCATCTACAGCTCAAGACCACCAGAAAGACTGTTGCCCCCTCCTGTATGCTGTCATCTACACCCAAAGGACCTTGGGCTGCTATTACTTGCTCCTAGAGGGCTCCAAACTTCTGTCGCATGTTGTAAAACTAATCCCTGCTGGCTGTAAATCACATCACCAGTCTCTCCTTGCTCTCTAATAGCCTTTTTCTCTCTCACAATGGCTTGAATAGGCTTCCACCAGCCCCTAAAAACGTTTTCTCTCCTTGCATGGGCAAGTTTTGCCAAGTTGCAACCTTCAGATCCCATTTTCTTGCGTTATCCACCTTATAAAAATAATTTCAAAATATTAATTCTAAAAATTAATTTAATAATTATTCTAATGCTCAAAAAATTAATTTCACTAGCGAATAATTAAATTGGCTTCGTGTATCGTAACTTTTCTGATACACTCATCTTGGGATTCTCTCACTCTCTCTCTTAACACTGCTCTTGCTCCATTTTTGTCTAGAATTTCACTGTGCACTCGTCATAATATTTTGAAGAGACAAGTGTAGGGTCATCACAATATTTTGAAGAGACAAGTATCGAGTGTCCCTACACTTGTCATTTTCAACAAACACTTGTCATTTATAGCCTCTACCTTTCACTTTTAAGCACCCAAGCCCCACATCTATATATTGGAGGTCTCTCTTCATTTGAAACAAACTCTCATGCTAAAATTTCAATCACATGCTTTGTAATCTCCTATCTATCTCTCATCCAAGAAACACTTTTTACATAGCTTGATCTAATCCAAGCACTAAAGAAGAAGATCAACTTGCTGCCCAGAGTGAAACCCTAATTTTCAGAATTGCAGCAAATCAGCCCTTTTGTATATGGTTTAGGCACTTGGTACCCGTGGTTTTGTTTCAATAAATTTCTGAAAAGGGGGAGGGACCAAATCCCCTCTCAATGTGGTATCAACTCTCTCTCTTTTTTTTTCGTAAAAGGTAATTGTATTAATTACGAAAAAAAATACAAGATTACTTGATTACAAGATAGTTGATGACACTAAGCCATCAGGTGAAGAAGTTCTCTCGCTCTCTCTCTCTCTCTTTCTGATTACAAGAGGCACGAGGGCCCTAGGCCAACGTGTGGGAAATCCCCGTAGTAATGCACTAAAAAGTTACACCAATCATGGCAACGACCCAGAGGCAATTGCCATATGCCAAGGAAGCAAATCCTCCCGAGGGAGCAAGTCTGAGTGTCGGATGAGATCTAGCTGCCAATGCAAGAGGCCTTTAAGCGTGGCAATATGACGCGGTACGTTAGAGGCCGAATCAAAGAGAAAAGCATTGCGCGTGGTCCAAATGTGCCAGCATCCCCAGAATCTGAAAAAGTGAAATAAGATCTTCATATGCAACTGTGGCGGTGTGGGATACTTTGGGCGCACAAAAACCCAGTCGAAAGGAGTTAGTGAGGACCCCACCACAGTGCGCCAAATGTGCGACAAGAGTGACCAGATATTCTTGGCAAGCGGGCAAGAAAGAAAACGATGTCGGACCGATTCCGCCGTTGTGGTACAGAAGAAACAAGTGCCATTCGAGATGCGACGCTTGGCAAGGGCCGAGGCAAGAGGAAGACCACCAATCATTACCCGCCAAAGAAAGACCTTGCATTTGAAAGGTGCCTTATTCAGCCAGCCCTCCATCAGCGTTGTCTGCCACCATGTCAGCGATTTCCGCAGTCCCCAAACAGTATTAGCTTTGTCACCCAGCCATTGGTGATCCTGAATGAGAAGATGATACACCTGATTAGTAGAGGCCTTTTCCAGACTCAACCGGCCTGCAAGGTCCCAGTCCTGCCAAGGGCGATCCACAGCCAGGGCAGGAAAGGGTTGCCTACCCTGAAGTTCCGACGAAAGCTTTCCCCATAAATCACGGTATCCGCGCCGGATCTTGAAAAGTCGTCTAGCAGTCTGAAACAATACAAGGACATTGCGAGTGGCAAGGGTAGCATCCGCAACCGACGTCACACCTAAACGGGCCATGCGGTTAAATCTCAGTCTGAGCTGATGTTTATCTTCCCATGAAAGTAGTCGCGATACTGCCAACAATTCCAGCTGAAAGGAGTTAGTCTGCAAGCGGTCCCCTACCGGGTGCCAACGGGCCTTTTGGAGCACCACTTTCCAAGAGCCGACCAAGTGCAGTAACAAAGCGGAAGAGGGGCTGGAAAAACGGGAGTCTGCATTAAGGACATGCCACCAGGAGGCCCAAAGCCGGGTGTTACCATGGCGGAGCCCGCTGTCCTCAAGAAAATAACGGGCTATGATGGTCCACGGGTGATGATCCACACACATGGCACGAAAAAGAGACCAACGGAGAGCTAGCATATGATTTTCTGCATCCAAAAGAGCTCCACCACCCATGCGCTTAGGGGTACATGTATGTGAACAGGAAATCCATGAAATGCCTGCCTTCAGTGAATCCTTCTTCCATAGCATAAAACGGATGGGATGAGTGAGAGCCTTCAAAGTAGTAGACGTCCATGGCAACAATGGCAGGAAATACGTTAGCATTGGGAGCATAATTGACTGAGCCACTTTGAGGCGGACATGGAAGGGCCACGCTTGCGATTTCCAATACATAAACTTCGCCGCCAGTTTTTGTGAAATCCACTCCAGCAGGTCCTTTGGCCGTACATCCACCCCCAATGGGTATCCAAGATGCCTGACAATAGAGCCACGGGAAACCACCTGGCCTTGCCAGCCTAATGACTGTAAATCGGGCTCCGTGCAACTGAGAATGGCTGACTTAAAGGCATTGATACGAAGCCCAGAGGCCTGACCAAAAAGCGTCCAAACATCTAATGCCTTGCGAATGTTGTCCCTGTCCGCCTGCAAAATCATAAAGGTGTCATCAGCCAAAGATTGGCTAATGAAGTGCTGGCCCAAAGGAAGAGACGACCCTGCCAGCTGAGCAGAATCTGCCATGGAGGATAACATTGAAAGGACCGGGTGAGTCGCCAGGGCAAAGAAAAGAGGACTCAAAGGACAACCCTGTCTGACTGAGCGTGCAAGGACAAAGGGCTCTGTAACCCCACCATTGAGCATAACTCTGGATGAAGCCGCAGCACTAATGGTGTAGATCAATCAGGACATCCGGGTACCAAAGCCCATAGCAGACATGAGATCTGCAATGAAAGAACAGTCCACATAATCAAACGCCTTTTCCAAGTCCAATTGAATCAATACCACTTCCTGACCGGAGTGTCGCGCATAGTCAATAGCCATTTGCACATTTAAGATATTATGCAGAATGTTGCGGCCCTTAATGAAACCATATTGGAGAGGATGCACAATAGTGGGAAGGTGCTTGTGAAGCCGATTCGCCAGCACTTTGGAGTAGATTTTATACATGGAGCCCATCAAAGAGATTGGTCTCCAGTGTTGCAGCTTTGACGGCGAAGGGACCTTTGGAATCAGTTTGATAAGGCCTTCTTTCCATGAGGAGGGCATGACCCCTATTTCCCAAACCTGCTGAAACATGACCACCAATGGCTTCACCAACTGCGTGGCCGAGCTCTGAAAGAATTCATTAGTGAGACCATCCCAGCCAGGACTTTTATCCGTCGGCAGGTGCAACAAAACATCCATAACCTCCTCCTCGCAAATATCCGCCTCCAAAGTGGCTTGCATATCCAACGGAACCTGCTGGCGGACCAGATGATAGAAGACCGAGCGGGCATACGTAACCTGGCTAGAAGGCAAGGGAGAAGAACCAAGAAGTTCCATAAAATAATTTCTGCACATATTGACAATGGTCTGCGGATCAGTGACCATGCGACCCTCCGAATCCTGGAGTCTGGTAATATTGTCGCGAGCCGGAGACGCATGCAAGGCACGAAAGAACTTATGAGACTGGCAGGCACTATCTTGCAATGTGTCAGTCAAGTTATGCAGCTTGGCCTGCTAATAAAATTTCAACTGAAATACTTGAAGAAGATGGGCCAAACGCCTCTCCAATGACAGCAGAAAATCATCATCCGGGGAATCCAGGAGCAAGGAACGGACCAAAGCCAGTAACTCCTCTGCTGCAGATCGACGACGGCGACAAAGCGAGGCATGATGGATCCCATACTGCCGAGCAACCCGCTGTACATTAGAGAGCAAGCGTGCAAATGAAGGCAAGCCCTCAGAGGCGAAGTCCAATAAGAACCTCTCAATCAATTGCTGTATATAGCCCTGAAAAATTGAATGCTTCAAATAAGAGGAGTTGAAACGTAAAGGGAGCCTGTCCAGCAACTGCATAAAAGGTGCAATAGATTGTGCCCGCATCTCCAGCTGGAGGGGGAAATGATCCGACAACGCATACTGCTGCAAGACCTTCATTTCCAGCATCTCGGGAAGAAAATTGTCCCCCTGCATGATATACATTCTGTCCAGCCGCGACCAAGTAGTTGCATATTGTGCGGAATGAAAAGTAAACCCTGAAGAAGAAGGGTGAAGCCACGACCAAAGATCCTGCTTAAGTACGTGCAAAGCAAAGGAATTCCACACCCGGCTTTCCGGCGCATCCATGACCGAATGCCCTGAAGTGGACTGAGAAGAGTGAACACACATATTGAAATCTCCCATCAAAAACCCCCTTCGGCCAAGGGACATGGAGGCCTGCAAAGTGGACCAAAGATCCCGTCGGGATGCGGGATCATTCAGAGCATAGAGGCCCAATAACCATAAAATCTCTCCTTCAAATAAGACTTCGATAACCAGAAAGCGGCCCTGCACATCATTTTTAATAAGGACAGGCTGATATTTCTCATGGACAATCATCAGCACGCCTGAATAGTGCGTAGCATGGGTGCCTGCATAAAACAGACGGAATCCATGACAATCCACAACTTTTCCTGCTTCACCGTGACTTTTGTGCTCAACTGCACACAATACATCCCACTGGTTCTCATGCAAGACGGTCCACATGGCATGTTGCTTATGGCGAGAGCAAATGCCTCGCACATTCCACGTGGCTATCTTCATATATCTTCAAAAAAGGAAGTCAGGAACGAGGCGCGTGTTGCCTCGATTTCACCTTTTCCGCGAGAGCATCCAAGACGCCCTCATCTAGAAAATCAGCCAGTACTGCAAACGAATTCTGGCGACCTGCTTTAGAGGTAGAAGGGAAATCCACTGCCTTGGGAGTGGGGCGGGGATAACGCCGATCCTAGGGCGTAATCACATTACCTTTGATATCAAACGCCAGCTTAGCAGGAGGGCCTTTGGGGCCGTCGGTATAGACTTTCCTTGGCGACCGATTACGGGGGGCAGACGGGGCCGTAGTACGCGCAGCCTGCTGTGAAGTGACCATTTCTTTTCTGCGCGTATACGTGCGCACGGAATCCTGGGCAGCAGTAGGCCCAGGATCCGCCAGGCCTGCATCCAACTTTTTACCTTTTTTTGGACGTGCCTCAATCCAGTCAGTGTGACGGGAATCCAAACCCAAGACCTGTTGTTTGCCTTTATCCATGACATGAGGTGACTGAAGGGCTTCCTGGGGCGGGGCATCAAGCACCATGTCATCCTTGGGCAACACCACCTGCGCATCCTCCGAAGACGGTTGCCTTTCAGGGCATTCAGCCATGAAATGCCCCAATTTACCACATGAAAAGCAGTGTCCCGCAAAGTTGCCCCATTTCAAGCGAAAATGCAGAGGATGCATGCCTGAACAATTGAGGCGAAGCCACGCGGGCCTTTTCCTGGCCGTGTCCCATAACATGCATAAACGGTTGCGGTTCATTGCCCTGAGGCTTGGGGGAACCAGCACTGTTCCCACAACCGCCATCGCATCCTTCAACATTGGCCAATAGACCGCCGGACAATTTTCCACTTCCACCCACACCGGGCATTCTCGTTGAAGCAGACGCTGGAAGTCGGCCATGGGGCGCCATGGTACCACATGGACCAAGCGGCGATCAAAGAATAGTGGCAACTTGGACAGGAGCTCAGCTCGATGCGTTTCCGATTTCAACAGCACCTCATAAAAGCCACGAGGTCCAAGGAAGATCTCCTCAACACACTCCTCTTGCAATAAATGGTGCATCCACTGGCGAATATGCGACAGCACTGGGATCCTGCCAGTGAAGAAAAGTATAACTGCACGATCATAAAATACCGAGAAGGATCACAAGACTGATTTGGGGTCCACCGTGGCTTCCAGCACATCATCCGTTCCCGCTTCAGAAAAAGATTCATTATTATGCTGGACATAATCGCCAAGCAGAGTATTGGCAAAGTCTAGCAAATGCTCCCAGTCAATTTCTTGCGAATCCACAGGATCAGAGGCCACTTGCGCATAGGAATGTTCCTGAGGACCCATTGGCTCATCAGAAGTATGCTTGGAGCGTTTGCCAGCAGGCGGCAGTTCAGCACCCGGCAGTTCAGAACCCGGAGGCAGCTCCTCCGTGCATGGCACCATATCCTCTGGCTCCTCTGCATCGGAATCAGGGCCAAGGGCTGCCACCGTCCGGTCGAGAAAATCCATATCCAGGCCAGCCATAGTGCTGTCTTCTCGCTCGCGCTCTCTCTCTCTCTTTCTTTTCTGTACAGCAGCGCTGTCCAAGGGCGGATTCCACAAGCACAGCCGATGAAACTTGAACTTTACCTGTCAGCCTCAGTCGTGGCCTGTCCCAAGAACGCGTGTGGCAGGGCGGAACCCTAACAGTGCAGGGGCCTGAGGGTGGAACACAGGGCTGGCAATCGACGGCAGAGTGGGATAGTCGAGGGCGCAGGGCAGGGGCCTCGCCAGCAGAAACCCTAACACGCAGGGCGAACGGGCGAAACGCAGGTGCAGAGCCCCCAGCTCAGGCGGGCGAAAGCAGGGCGAGGGACGGAGTCGATGGGCCTACAAGCAGCAGGGTGGGGGGCTCAGCCGCAGGCGACGGGCCTGCGGGCAACGACGGCGTCAGAGGCAGGCGACGGGCTTCAGAGGCCGTCGACGGGCCTGTGGGCGACGGCAGCTTCAGAGACAGGCGACGGGCCTGCGGGCGACGGCCAGACGGCGGCTGCAAACGGCTACGAGCAGGCGTTGACGACGGGGCACCAAGCGATGGCGACGCTGCAGGCGACCTGCATGTCCTCGCTCTTCTCTCCCGCCATCTCTCTCTCTCGCGCTCTCTTCTCTTCTCCAAACTCTCTCTTTTTTTTCGTAAATCCAAACTCTCTCTCTCTCTCTCTCTCTCTCTCTCTCTCTCTCTCTCTCTCTCTCTCTCTCTCTCTCTCTCTCTCTCTCTCTCTCTCTCTCTCTCTCTCTCTCTCTCTCTCTCTCTCTCTCTCTCTCTCTCTCTCTCTCTCGCTCGCGCTCTCTTCTCTTTTCCAAACTCTCTCTTTTTTTTTTCGTAAATCCAAACTCTCTCTCTCTCTCTCTCTCTCTCTCTCTCTCTCTCTCTCTCTCTCTCTCTCTCATTTTCATGGTGATAATTGATAAGTTGGTTAAGTTCGAAGTTTTCTCATTCTCACATTCTTCCCCACACTTACAGTACAAGACCATCAAGAGGCTACAATCGGCTACAAGAGACCCTAGAGAAGCAATCAACAGCATTTCTGGTGCCAACTAAGACTTGCTATAGCAGTTTCATCTTGGTGACAGCATTTAATGCACCATCAAACAACTGGCAACAGCATTTAATGCACCATCAAACAACAGCTGACAGCATTTTTGGTTGATTAGAGTAAGCAACAATTATTTTTAGGGGTTTTCCTATGTGGAATTCTCTCACCTTCTCCATGTCAGAGTGAAGCAGTACAGAAGCATATGACCAAGACAAAGAGTGAACAAAGATAGAAGAGAGAGAGAGGAAGAGACAGTGAAATGCAGAAAATCTGCAGTGAAGAATGTTGTGTAAGGATGCAGATATATACACCGGGTGCAGAGAGAATGTCTGCATATGTCTCCACCTTGAACACCTCACATTCCAAGAACCCCAAGGGTAGTCTCCACAGTCTGCAGCCTAAAAACCGAGAGCACAACTGTGAAAGAGTGTGGAAACCCAAGCCAATAAATAGGCCACGAAGAATGCACCAGAATAAGGCAGGTCTGCAGCCTACTAGACAAAACTGTCCGACCAGCTGCAATCCGCAACCTGCTGCAGCTGTCCGACCTGCCCTTGCCACGTGTCCTGCTGACGTCAACTGCCTGCACTCTTGCCATGTAGACTGCTGAAAACTACACCTGCTTGTCTAGGGAATGTCAATCTCTAATACCCCCTCTCAGATCCTGGACACGACAGAAGGCTAAGGGATCTAGAGTGTTGTTGAAGTAAAGCCTGAGGAAGCACCTTTGTAAACAAGTCTACAAGATTGTCCTCTGTCTTGCAATAGACCAAGGCAATAGTCTCATCCAAAATCTTCTCCCGAATGAAATGGTACTGGATCTCTATATGCTTCGTCCGAGCATGAAACACAGGGTTCTTGGCCAAGGCAATGCAACTCTCATTGTTGCACTGAAGAACAATAGAACCTCTTTGCGGGTAGCCAAGCTCCTCCAAGAGCCAGCGAAGCCAAACTGTCTCACATGCCAAGCTCCTCCAAGAGCCAGCGAAGCCAAACTGTCTCACATGTAGTAGAAGACGCCGCCCGATTCTCTGCCTCAATTAGGGCAACCGTGGGTTGCTTATTGCTGCTCCATGAAACAACACCAATACCCAAGGTAAAGCAATAACCTATCCTAGACCTCTGATGATCCACATCGCCAGCCCAATCGGAATCACTCCATCCTGTAAGGGCCAAATCAATAGCACGTGTACCTATTGCATAATAGCTCCCAAGTTCACAAAACCCCCATAGGAACCACAAAATCCTCTAAGCAACTTGCCAAAGCACCATCTTGGGTTTACTCATGAACTCAACCAGCACACCTACAGCATAACATAAGTCAACACGAGTATTGAGAAGCCAGATCAAGGAGCCAATCAACTGCCTATAACGAGTAGCATCGCCAAAGAAGAATCGGAATGAGTTGTAGCCTCCCAATTCAAGTCCATAAGAGTTGTAAGAGACTTGCATCCCTCCATCTCACACGTAGTCAAGAGTTCTTGTACATACCACTGTTGGGAAATAAAGATCCCCCTCACAGTCTAATAGATCCCATGACCAAGAAAAAAATGAAGAAATCCCATATCTATCATCTCAAACTTCTCATGAAGGGTTGCCTTCGTTTGCTTGTCCATCTGAGTATGGTCACTTGTCACAATCAAGTCGTCCACATAAAGGACAAACAATACACAACCTCCACCTAAGGTATGAACATAAAGCTAGGGATCAGCTTTGAAATACCAATACCCCAAGTTCTCACGGAGGATCAAGTCAATATTCTCATTCCAAGCATGGGGAGCCTATTTAAGGCCACAGAGAGCCTTCCGCAACCTGTACACCTTACCATCACAAGAACTAAAGCCTCAAGGCTGCTCAACATAGATCTCCTCCTTCAACTCCCCATCTAAGAAGACAGACTTTACATCCAACTGATACACCGGCCATTTCCTATGGCTAGCCAAAGTAAGAACTACGCGAATAGTAGTCATCCGAGCGGTAAGTTCAAAAGTATCATGGAAATCAATGCCTGGGCGCAGTGCAAAACCTTTAGCAACAAGGCGAGCCTTGTGCTTGTCTTGTTGAGGTAAAATACGCTTTTCAAATGATTAGCATTCCTAAACAGCTCCAAAACACACTTAATTAATGAAAACCCCTCAAAAGGAGAGCACTCCAAGAGAGTTTCAGTGGTCCCCCAAAAACCCTAATTCTTTGGGGCACCCTTCAACATCTATAAATAGGCACGCTGCCCCCATTCAACAAGAGATCCCTTTTTGCAGCTTTCTCACTCTTTTGTGCAAATTTCAGCCATCAATCAACCTCCACGTGGCTGTCCAGCCTTCATGACTACTGCCACCTCTCCATCAGCCCTTGCAGTGCCTTGGCACCTTCCTCCAACCCGTCGCCCACTCTTTGGCACCATCTTCCAAGCTACGTTTGGCATCCACCTGTCATTGTCAACATCTCCACCATCTCCCAATACCTCCGTTTGACCCATATCAGCCAAGTGTTAGTCTTCACACCCTCCAGTTGCCTGCCTTTGGGCTCCCTCTACTTTGCGACAATGTGGTTGCTTTCCTCTCCATCAGGTGACATCCTTTAGCTTGTGTTTGCACCCTCCTGGAGCCGCCTAGCATCATCTCTCTCTTCTGCAACTATCGTCTCAGTCTTCTCAGCCTCCTAGCATCAACGTTTTGCAGATTTCTCACTCCACACTCTGATTGGTGGTCCCAGACTTGGGATCTGTCTCTGATGGGCATTACTCTCTGACACTTAGCTCTGTTGTTAAGTATCTATACACTCTTACGTTCATTTACAGTATTCATTCACTTCAAATTTATGTTCTTCTCTACCTTCTTCTATTTGTGATTGAGTTTCTTTGTTTGAGTTTTGAGTTTTGCGTTTAGGGTTTGAGTTTTGCTTTCTATGTCTGTGTCTGTCTCTTTGTGTTTTTGTCGTGGCCGTACACTCTGCAGTTTTCTTCACATGTCCAACGTGCCATCACTGTGGTACTTAGTCTTCAAGACCCATTTGACTCCAATGATCTTCTTATGAGGAGGCTTAGACACAAGGTACCAAGTGTCATTCCTCTCAATCGACTCCAGCTCCTGCTCCTGCTCCTGCTCCACTCTCCGCCAATGATCATGTTGTAAAGCCTCCTTCACAGAGGTGGACTCTCGATCCTGCATGACGCAAGTCATCAAACAATAGCTAGTGTACACAAGCTCAAAGTGGTGGGCCTGGTTCCTTCGAGAACTCTACGGGCCATCCTATGGCTGCCACTCCTCAGGGACCCCCTCAATCCCTGCATCACGAAGAGTGTCATGAGCTCAACAAGGAGAAGGCTGGATCTCGGCTCATTGCACTCCATCTATTGAAGTTTCTAAAAGGTCCACCGACTCTTGGGGTGCAATCAGTGAGGTCGATGGGGCTGAGAACTAAGCTCCTCATCCAAAGAAGAGTCCTCAAGAGGCACACGCTCCAGAGGAACAATCGCAAGCATCCAACTATCACCAGGATCTCCAAGGACACGGTGTTCAACAACCCCCTCTAAGGCTGGAACTTCCATAAACCAAACATCACAACTCGTGTAGATCCCCCGCTTAACGGGATCATACAATTGGTAGCCTTGAGACAATTGGTAGCCTTGAGATTGCGAGCTATAGCCCACAAACACCTATCTTTTGAAAGCCGCTTCAAAATTGTCACACTGTGTTTTAGGGATGTGAACATAGGCATCACACCCAAAAACCCTAAAATAAGAATCATCTGGCTCGGACCCAAAGTACGTCTCATAAGGGGTCATACCAGCAATAGCGGAAGTAGGGGATCAATTAAGAATGTGAACTACAGTAGCCACAGCCTCAGCCAAAGACACTGAGGTGTCTGGCGATGCTCCATCATGGTACATGCCATCTCAATCACACTGCAATTCTTCCACTCCAATATGCTATACTCCTAAGGGGTGTTTGTATTGGCAAAACTCCTGGTGAATACCACAATCTACACAAAAACAAGCAAGCTCATCAAAAACAAATTCTCCGCCCTTATCTGATCGTAAGGACTTCAGTTTCCAACCTGATCAATTCTCCTTAAAGAGCAACCAATCTGTAAAATGAGAGAAAGCCTCCGACTTCAACTTCAAGAAATAAGCCCCCTGTGTCATCTTCTTGTTATCATCCACAATTAGCATGAAATACAAGATCCCTCTAAGGGACTCCATCCTCATCGGTCCACAAAGATCAGTAGAAACTGAAGTGAGTGATGCGCTGCGGAGATGCAATGTCCGGCGATGAAATGTCAGGTAAAGAGCAAAACACGTGAGCAACAGCAGCGAGTGAGAGCGAGAGATGCAAGATGTTCTTGGGTACAATTGGAGTGTGTACCACTTTAGGTTTTTAGATAGATATATATGAAAGTACAAGTGTGCTAAGGGTGCGTTCACACCCGTGCACATATAAAAGGCACGATGGCCCTTTATTCCCAACAACCTCCCACCTAAAGGCAATGTGCCTTAAGAGGAGAAAAGAATCAGCTAAGTCTAAGTATGTACAAAGCTGAAATACATATATCTATCCAACTCCCATCATCTGTCGGCAATGAGCAAACCGCTCTGCTGGAAGACCCTTCGTGAGAAGATCTGCAGGATTATCATCTGTATGCACTTTGACAAGCTCAATGCTCTTGCTGTCAAGTACATCTCTGATGAAGTGATACTTCACCTGTATGTGCTTCGTCTTTGCATGAAAGACGGGATTCCGTGCTAGCATGATAGCACTCTGACTATCACAATGAAGAACGGGTAACTCTGTAATGCCAAGATCTCCCACCAGACGTGAAAGCCATAAAGCCTCCTTGCATGCCTCAGTAGCAGCCACATACTCTGCCTCTGTAGTAGACAATGCAACACACTTCTGTAGCCCAGAGATCCAAGAGACTGCTCCTCCTGTGAAGGTAAACACATACCCAGAAGTGGACTTTCTACAGTCCGCATGACCAGCATAGTCTGCATCCGTAAAGCCAACGACAGATGCCTTCTGCTT
The DNA here is from genome assembly GCF_053477565.2 of Lygodium microphyllum. Taxonomy (NCBI): domain Eukaryota; kingdom Viridiplantae; phylum Streptophyta; class Polypodiopsida; order Schizaeales; family Lygodiaceae; genus Lygodium; species Lygodium microphyllum. The sequence continues at coordinate 130,194,796 of NC_141140.1, read as the reverse complement.
TCCAAAGCAGATGCACAAATCACTTGTGCCTTTGAGGTATCTCATAATACCTTTCACTGCTTTCCAATGCTTTTTGCCAGGGTTTGCCATATATCTGCTAACCACTCCCACTGCAAAGGCAATGTCAGGACGTGTAGCAACCATAGCATACATCAAGCTGCCAACAGCTGAAGCATATGGAATCTTGGCCATTTCAGCCTTCTCATCATCAGATGTAGGGCTGTCCTCTGCACTGAGTTTCACATATGGAGGCAATGGAACACCAATTGGTTTCCCCCCCTCCATATTGAAACGCTGCAAAACCTTAGAGACATACTCCTGTTGAGATAGAAAGAGTAATCCTTTGGACCTATCTCTGAGTATTCGCATGCCAAGAATGTGATTTGCATCACCAAGATCCTTCATGTCAAAGCTGCCATGAAGACTTTGCTTCAACGAATCCAAGGCATGAGTATCCCTGCCAGCAATCAGCATGTCATCAACATACAGAACCAAGATAATTAGGCTGCCATCTGCGGCCTTCTTGGTGTACAAGCAGTGATCCACTTGACTTCTTTGAAAACCTTGAGACTGCATAAATGTATCAAACTTATGATACCATTCTCTTGGTGCTTGCTTCAGCCCATACAAACTCCGTTTGAGCTTACATACCATCTTCTCTTTGCCTTTAGCCACAAACCCTTCAGGCTGCTGCATATATATGTCTTCATGCAGATCACCATGTAAAAATGCAGTCTTTACATCCATCTGTATGAGCTCCATATCTTCAGCTGCAATCAAGCCCAAAATGGTTCTCAATGTAGTCATTTTGACTACAGGAGAGAAGATCTCATCAAAATCAACTCCATGTTCCTGCTTGTACCCCTTAGCAACCAATCTGGCTTTGTACTTTGGCGAGGAACCAAAAGTGACCTTCATCTTATAAACCCATTTGCATGGAAGCGTTTTCTGCCCTTTAGGCAACTGCACCAAGTCCCAAGTGCCGTTTTTCTCAAGAGATTCCATCTCTGACAGCATGGCTTTATACCATTTCTTGCTGTCCTGTCTGTCCATTGCTTCCTTGAAGCATGACGGCTCACCACAGTCAGTGATCATGACATAATCAGCCACATTATTTGCACCAGGAACGAATCTGTCGGGCTGTCTAGTAGCCCTAGACGATCTCCTAACCCAATGATCATTGTTTGCTGGCTGTTTAGCCTGCATATTATCATTTACAGCTTGCTGTCCTGGCATTTCAGCCTGCAAATCAACATTAACAGCTTGCTGTCCTGGCATTTCAGCCTGCAAATCAACATTAACAGCTTGCTGTCCTGGCTGTTCCTGCACATTTAGTGGCTCATCATTATGGGCAATGGCTGGCTGATCATTTCCAGCATCATTTTCTGCATTCGCAGGTTCATTTACAGCAGGTATTTGCTGCTGTACAGCGGGCACATTTTGCTGTCCAAAAGGTACTTCTTCCCGGAATACAACCCTACGAACCTCCTCAGTCTTTTCGGGCTGTTTATGCATGCGACCTTCCCGGAAGATAACATCATTGCTGCGCACTGTTTTCCTTTTCACGGGATCCCACAATCTATACCCCATTTCACCCTCGTCACCATATCCTAGGAATATGCATTTACAGGACTTTGGCTCAAGTTTGCTGCGGTCTTCCTTACGAATGTGCACAAAAGCCTCGCAGCCAAACACTCGTAAATGAGCATAAGAAGGTGGCTTGCCCGACCACGCTTCCTGAGGGACTCCCCCCCCCCAAAGACCTGTTTGGTGACCGATTGATCAAGTGAACGGCTGTCATAACAGCCTCTGCCCAAAAACCATGGGGTAATGCAGCATGAGACAGCATAGTACGGACTTTATCCTGTATAGTCCTGTTCATACGCTCTGCAACTCCATTCTGGGGTGGATTATGAGGGGCAGTGAGCTCCCTTTTTATCCCTTTGCTGTCACAAAATGCCTGAAAGGCCTTGGATACATATTCCCCACCATTGTCAGAGCGAAGACACTTCAGTGTCTTATCAGTCTGATTTTCAACCAATGCCAAGAAGTTTTTAAACTTGTCAAGTACTTCATCCTTGCTACAAATGGGGTAAACCCATACCTTCCGTGTAGCATCATCGACAAAGGGGTGACAAAGTACTTCTTCCCCCCAAAGACAATCCTGGCGTCTGACATACATCTGGATGTACTAACTCTAGAGGTGAAGATTTCAAAGAAAGAGATTTCTTATGAGATGTCTGCGCATGCTTACCATAGACACAATGATCACAATGCTCAAAATCAGCATAACGGAGACAAGGCAAGTAACCCAAACGAGAAAGAACTTTCATTCTTGTTTGACTCATGTGTCCTAACCGGCCATGCCACAAAGAAACACTTGGCTGCTCGGTTACTGCGACAACATGGTCACGCACACTAGATACATGAAGAGGATACAGAGTATCACTCTTTGAACCCCTGGCAATGACTCTAGATCCTGTACTGATCTTCCATTTTCCATCGCCAAATGTGGTATGATAACCATCATCATCTAGCTGCCCAGTACTGATTAAGCTCTTCTTGAGCTCAGGTACATGACGAACATTCTGAAGAGTAAAGACAGAACCATGCTGAAACTGAAGCTGCACACTGCCAATGCCTGCAATATCACATGCTGAGTTGTCCCCGAGATGGACAACACCATGTCAACCGCCTGTATAATCGGAAAACCAATCTCTGTAAGGGGTGACATGAAAGGAGGCACCCGAATCTAAAATCCAGGTATGCATGTCATCAGCCGAATCGGCAACCAATGCATGGGCATCAAAACATGAAGACACGAAGAGTACATCGTTCCCACTGTCACTGTCCTGAGTGACTACATTCACCTCTTCGATCTTGACGCTGCTCTTCTTGAGCTGGCTCTCTTTCTTCTCTTCCTTGCTATCCTCTGTCTTCTTGCCTTTCCCTTTCTCTTTCTTCCACTTGTAACAGTCACGTTTGAAGTGACCCTTCTTGCCACAGTGGTGGCATTCCACATTCTTGCCGCGAGACATGCTGCGACCCTTGCCATCAGATTTTCCCTTCTGCTGTGATCTGCCCCTGGTATGCAAGGCACTAGACGACTTACTTGATGCATTATTTTGCCTATTCATCTCTTCCATAAGCAAAGAGCTTTCCACGTCAGAATACATAAGCATAGCATTCGAGTTACTCAAGGCAGTCCTGAATGTATCCCAACTCTCTGGTAGAGTGCAAAGCAGAAAGGTAGCTTTAAACTCGTCATCAATGACAAACTTCAAAGCAACCAGCTGGCTGAAAATTGAGTTGAATTCACTCAAATGATTTGACATAGCAGTTCCTTCTTTCATCCGCAAATCCATAAGCTTTTTTAGCCAATACACCTTACTAGCTGCACTCTTCTGAGCATACAATTCCTCCAGTCTAGTCCAAATGGCATAGGCAGTGTCCAAACCCTCTATGTTAAACAGCAGAGCATCAGAGACAGATAGCTCAATGGTCGAGAGTGCAAGCTCGTTCAACTCATCCCAGTCATCTTGTTCCACATCTGCGGGCTTTACCCCTTTGGCCTTGATCGGCTTAGCCTGCTTCTTCTGCAACAGGATATTGTAGCATTGCTTTTGCCACACTGCAAAATTATGTGCACCCTCAAGTTTCTTGATGTGCATAAGATGGCTGCTATCGCTGCTGCCAGCCATGATTTTCAGTCCAAAATTTGACCACAAATTCAGCAAATGCAGGCCCAAACTGTCAAACAAGTGACCAAGGTACAAACAAGTACCAACCAGCAATAAGTACCAGTTAAAAGCAGAAATTTCAGATCTGCAAATCAATTTTCAGAAGCACCAAATGTTGTGCTACAGCACTCCACAACTGATGACAGCTGTTCCAAGGACAAATACATCACATTACATGAGAAGTCCCAAATTTTAGCTGCAATTTCTGCTGTACATGCACCCACGGGCATAAAATTTGACCCGCACGGTCAAAAGCCCCAAAGTTTTGTGCTCAAAACATCAACCTTTTGAAGTGAGTGATGCGCTGCGGAGATGCAATGTCCGGCGATGAAATGTCAGGTAAAGAGCAAAACACGTGAGCAACAGCAGCGAGTGAGAGCGAGAGATGCAAGATGTTCTTGGGTACAATTGGAGTGTGTACCACTTTAGGTTTTTAGATAGATATATATGAAAGTACAAGTGTGCTAAGGGTGCGTTCACACCCGTGCACATATAAAAGGCACGATGGCCCTTTATTCCCAACAGAAACAAGCTCCAAGGGTGTTGAAGACCGCCTCAAAGCCTTGTTGGAAATAGTGTCACAAGTTTGCTTCCCACAGATGTAGGATACACAAGGCTGCTAGCTCACCACAATATCCGGCAAACCTCGAACAAGCTGTCCCTTAGACGCCTTCCAAAGGTAATCATAGTTGAGGTGGCCAAACCAACATGCCAAAGCTTGGATTGAGTTTGAGAGGTAAGAACAAGAGAAGTCGAGGCAGAAAAAAACCGCAACTTATAGACTCCATTCTCCTCATATCCTGGAGAAAAAACTTGTCTCAAGCCACGATCAAGAATCCAAAAAGAATCCAGATCAAATTCGACCAAAAGGCTGAGGTCACAAATCTTGTGCACTGAAAGTAGATGGTATCCCAAGGCCGACACATAAAGCACCTCGGATGTATGGGCACTGCCTTGCCCATCTGGAATAAGGTGCATGTTATCCCGTCCCTAAATAGGAATAAACAAACTATCACCAATGAGAATCTGATCATTTGAAGGCTGCAAATGAGCAACACCTATTGAAGAAGGGGTCATGTGCCGTGAGGCACCATTGTCAACAATCCACTTCCAAGTGTATGGGTTGTCAATGTAGCATCAGAGGCCTTCAAGGTCGAGTCCTCAACCACCTCTAAGTAGAGGAAAGTAGTCGATGAGGAAGCAGCCACCGCTTCGGAATCCTTCGAAGATTTCTCCTTCTTCTCCTTGTCGGGGCAATCGTTCCTCTAGTGACTTGTCTTGCTACAGATGTGACAAGTGGACTCCTTTTTCTTGTCCTTCTTGGATTTGTCCTCCTCCTCCTCCTTTTGGTCCTTCCCCTTCTTCTGAGAGGAATGACCAACCAAGGCCTCAGATTTAGAAGCATTGGTCCCTTTCAATTGCAACTCTTGATCCAAGACCATAAGAACCAACTTCTCTCACCAAGGAGTCTTAGACCACCCTAAAGTAATCAAGGCGGAGTAAAAACCACTGAAATGGGGCAGTAACTGTGAAAGAAGAGTTATCACCATATCTTCAGAAGTAATCACCTTCCTTGCATTTTGTACATGCATTTGAAGCTACCTCAGCTTGTTAATATGCTCCCGCATAGAAGATAACTTGTTGATACTCATTGTCCTCATCTGCACTTCCAAAGAAACGCGTTTCATGACGGTCATATGATTGTACATCTAATCAAGCTATAGCCATATCTCTTGAGCAACTATTGAATGCTCAATATGATATAGAATAGTTGTAGTGCATGAGAGAGAAAAACGAGCGAATGCGAGCATTGAGTTTGTCCCAATGGGGCTGAGCCTTTGCCAACTCCAACTTATCATCATTAGAAGAGAGTCTGGACTCATCTTGCAAAGAAGAACGATGAAAAGCCTCCGTAACAAGCTCCGCCAAATCATAGGACTCCAACATAGCAAGTATCATAACCTGTTAAATACGGTAGTTCTCACCATCGAGCTCTTGATTCAATGAAAGAGCCGGTAAGACGGACACCTTCCAGTCCACGATCGCCTAAAACTATGTCTCGGCCTCAAAAGACATCTTCACCTACAATGTCTACACAAAACACAAAAAGCAGTCCCCTGTGACTGTGTGAATGCAACCTACTAGAGCTCTCCACTGCTCATCCCGCTCCTTCACCACCCACACGAGGCAATGAAAAGGTAAAATCTACACTTGAGGGCCCAAACCCAACCTTCCTCCTTCTCTAGGAGCAAAAACTAACAACAACTTCAGCAAATCTTCTCCTTTCTCGCACCCCCATGCTTGCCTCGGCCTTGTTCTGATACACAGCCCTCCTGCTCGCCCTTGAACGCTGAAAACACAACCTTGTGTCGCACTGAAATCTCCTCTTTAAGTAGGTCCTCCCTCGGTCAGTCCTTCAATGCTTTGATACCATGTCAGAGTGAAGCAGTGCAGAAGCATATGACCAAGACAAAGAGTGAACAGAGAGAGAAGAGAGAGAGAAAGAGACAATGAAACGCAGAAAATATGCAATGAAGAATGTTGTATAAGGATGCAAATATATACACGGGTGCAAAGAGAATGTTTGCATATGTCTCCACCTCAAAGATCTCACACTCTGAGAACCCCGAGGGCAATCTCCACGATCTATAGCCTGAAAACTAAGAGAACAATTGTGAAAGATTGCGGAAACTAGGGCCAATAAATAGGCCACTAAGAATGCACCAGAATAATGCAAATCAACCTGCTGCAGTCCAACCTGCTGCAGCTGTCCGACCTACCCCTGCCACGCATCTTGCTGATGTCAACTGGCTACACTCCTGGCACGTGGACTACTTGCTGTACCTGCTGAAAACTACACTTGCCTGTCTAGGGAATGTCGATCTCTAACACTCTAGCCCACCATTTTCTGATTATCTCAGCAAATCTCATCCATTTGAAGGAGTTATCAGCCAAATTTAGTGGACAGCTATGGAATTTCTACTGTAAATCCTAATTTACAGTAGAAGTTAAGGTTTAACAGCCACATTGGGACCCGTGCCAGCAACTAGGGCATAGGACACTGAAGTCAACAACTGGACTTCAAGGAATCGCTAGTGATTTCAGATGCCAGCCCATCCTATTTGATTTGGGGCACCATTGGCCAATCAAGGATCCAATTCGTACAAGTCTTAGGTGAAGACCAAGGGGCAAATTGCCCAAAAGGCTTGCTAATCATTTATGACGACGAGTGACTTTTGGATCAACGGAGGAGATTAAGAAATCTCAGTTGTACTCCATCCAATTGCAATACAAAATAAAGAAATACTGCAAGGGGAGACAGTTTTGGGGCCAACATGGTGTCCATTGTCCAATATTAAAGTGGTAACATTTGCATTTTCAGTTTATGTGAATTTTGTGCTTGCTGTAATTATTGTTAAATCAGGTCATAACCACCCTCTCCGAGGAGGGGGGCTGGTTACATTTAGTCATGCTCGTATATTATGTGTTTTCTCAATGCAAACCCTAGCATTGCTTCACATCCATGTGCACTGCCTTGTGTACGTATACTAATGACTACATCAATTGGTATCTACAATTAGATTGTCAAACACCAAGTCAAAAGTGAGCATCTGTTAGGTTGAAAGTAGTTATCTCATTTAGAAATAAATCCCTTAAGTTTTATCCTTACTCCAAAACAAATTGATACACTTGCACAATATAGAAAGACCAGATTTATCTTTCAGCCAGATCGTTTTTTATTTTTTCACTTAAAAGCTTTTACTCTTTGATAGTCTCAAGTTCGATTCTTTAGGTCTCAAGTTTGATTCTTTTTTGAGGAGCTCTTTCTCATACTAAGCAATCTATACCAAAGTGACTAGTCCAATATGGATGCTTGAGATCCCATAACAAGTAAATGTGTCTACCCTCTCATAAATGATATAATCAAAAGATACATGTAGGGAGGTGTCTAACCATCAAAGACCAAACAATACACCAAGATAATAATAATCTATCATTGCCATGTTCTCTCCCAAGGCAATGATGATGAGTCCTTACTTTTTTATAGCTCATCTCCTATTCAGTTAAGCGAGTAAACCAGTTTCTTTAGGTGATTTGATGTCATCTCATCTTCCTCCAGCTTATCACCTTTGTAAAACTCACATGATTCAGAATTATCAATATGTTGACAACAGAGTGCAACAATACAAAAGTCAATTAAAAGCAAAAACATTCACAAGAACCATCGAGAGAAAGAAAGATGACAATAATAAAAATCCGAATGCAAATAAGATTTGCCAACTTGTAAGAAAGAAAGATGACAATAATAAAAATCCGAATGCAAATAAAATTTGCCAACTTGTAAGTATCCTTTGCTAGTGTGTAGACTGAATAGTTCATCTTTGGTGCTATGAAGCTACATCAGTAAGCTATTGCACTTTCTTTAAAGATGGCTACTGGATCATTTTCTCCCCTTTTTTTCTGCACTTGTATTACTAAAGAAAACTAGAGACTTCGGGTTAATTTTTTTTTGAATCACTTTCTTTCGTGTAAATATGACTTTTCTTCCAACACATTTTTTTAGGGCTTCGGATTGAATTGACCAAGATTTGGCATGAAAAGTCAAGGGGTTGATTCCCAATCCTCTGAAGGGTGAATATATTAATTCGCTTACTTTACTAGGCCAAGCTCATACAGATATTTGAATGACAAAACAAATGCCGTTTACAACATAAGCCTAAAAGCCAAGGTAAAAGTGTCAATTGCTCTAGATTGTAGATTGTTTTTACATAACGTTGCGATCATATCCCATTGATGATCAAGGGATTGCCTTTCATAGCAATAGAAAGTTCATAACTGATAAGTGCAAACTAAAAGATGGATTGAACCGAACTTTAAGGGCAAAATTTGTTCACTCTCCCCAACCAAAGGTCTTTTAGATATGATCCCAAGAATGCCTATAATCTAAACAAAAGCTTTATTAGCTTCTGCCATCTTATGAATTTCTTCCCTCTTTCATACCATAGAGATTTTAATCATTATGATTTTGTATTATGCTACCACAAATATACTAATATATTATGTCCTAGTCAATGTCTTAAGTTCCAAGAAAAAACTTTGAGAGTCATATGTCTTCAAAGGATGATTTATAATTCCTAAACTAAACGGGAATTGATTTTTGTAAAAGCTATGATCAAATGTTCGTGCTATCATGAAAAAGCATACCCTCCTGGACCTTCATTAGTGAATAGATGTAAGCTTTGCTACTAGATAATAAATTATAGTGAATCTAATCTTTTTACCTCGCCTGACATCTTCCATGTGACCCATTGGTATTAAGCAATGTCTTCGAACTGTCCCACCACATCTCCTAGTAATTTCTAGTATATATGGTAGAAAAAGGCACTTTTCACACATCCAAGTCAAAAACGGATGGAACAAAAATGAACCCATTATAGCTTTATGCTATGTACAAAAGATTCTTAACCTTACTATTTGCAATGTGATCTATAAGAGTGACAGCCATGTCCTCTGAGGAGATCACCTTTTTTGTGTAAGAATCTGCATCTTCAATTACTGGAGTTTGTTTGCATGATCCTTTGTAGACTCAAACTTGTTTCGATCCAAGGTCCACATATGCACCTCCACAAACACCCTCTTCATAGGTGTAATCTTGCTATATAGCTGCCCCAAGTGCAGCCATACCTGCATATCTGCAGCACACTCATCAATGCTTCACATGAGCAATACTTTCCAGCGCACAAGAGAGAGAAATGAACGAGCAAATGCAAGCTTCAACTTCTCACAATGTTCTTGGGCCTTCTCCACTTGTGCTTGCTCAGATTGAGAAAGAGTAGGAGAATATTTGATTGCTGAATGGTCAATGGCTTCAATCACGAGCGGGCCTCAACGTTAAGATTGACTTCCCACAAAAACTTGTGTCATCTTAGACCTTAGAATGAGAAAATCACTTCTCTCCTCACTTCCAGAGGATCACGTCTCTTGTCTTTCTTAGTGAGAGAATTACCTCTCTCGTTTTTCTTAGTGAAAGAATTACTTCTCTTCCTAATTAATTAAGAGAGAAAAGACCTTAGACCTTGACTTGTAAGGGAGAGGATGACCACAAATGAATGCAATGCTCATTACACACAAGCAAACGTTCCCAGGCGTCCTCGGAAGCACACATAAATACATATACACAATGCTAATGCACTTCCTCTTCTTAGAACTCAATCCATCTTCATTTATGTGTAACTTCTAGGACAGGGACCTTACCATCCATGATGGCCTAAAATCCATGCTGCCTCAGACGACATACTATTCCCACGTTGAATAGTCTTGTATGTGTTTAGTAGTTCACCTTTGGCTCCACAAACACAACCTGCTAGGACTTTGTCACACAAACCTTGAGGTAACTACCATCAAAGGCAACAAAAACTCAAAATCTACTCCAAAAGGCTATGATGCAGCCTTTTCAGCACTTCTACCGTTATTCCTATATACAAAAACAGTAAACAAGCCTCTATTCACACACGCCTCCACTCACTCTGGCCTTATGTTGATGTGCAGCCTTCCACCTTACAAATGCCATTACCTCAACAAGCCAACAATGTGAAAGGAGAAGTTGAATGCTTGAAATGTTTCCACTTGAACAACTCCCAAAACCCCCATCGTCTAGAGCCAAATCAAGTCAACCAATCTCTTGTATAGCACAAATGAGCATCATAGCACTCAACCAAATCTCCATGTCAATGTTAAAATGAAGAATCTGATAATAATGTAGTCACAAGAAGAAAAGATGATGTACATTGGATACCAAGTTAAGTTAGCTGTTGTTACCTATGGTATGGATGTTGCCACCAAATAAGTGGAAAATCCCAACACACATTTATATCAGCAAATATAATTCCCTCTTTCAATTGAAATATGCATGGAGAAACCACTATTTCACAAGATAAAGGAGGACACCACAAGCCATGTCGAGCCATTAAAGTTAGGGTTTGCACTAATCTAAAACTACTCTCCACTAATCCTTGTTTTACTCTCCTTTTAAAAATATAATAATAATATTTCAAATGATTAGATTATCACATTTGTACTCTTAAAAAGGTAAAGTAAATCTGATGGAAGGTACTCACCTATTGACTCACTACATGGAATTGATTTCTAAATGAAATAACTGCTTCAAATCTCTATTTGGGACAAATGCCTCCTAAAAAGTAATAGAGGTGTGCGAATGTAAGCTCACAAAGTCCTATGTTTCTAATAGACAATCACTACCCTTGTTTCTATTGTAGCTAACATTGTTTTTCTTAGCCACTAGCACATCTTGAAGTAGTAAAAAAATGTTCCATCCAAATCGATTTACCCACTTCACACAATTTGGTTGGTTACGTGGGAACAACATGAACTATTATTGTCTACGCTCTTTCTTTTGTACACAAAGGAATGGCTATAAACTCCTCCATGGATAAATTTTCTTTTTATCCCTATTTTTACATAAAATGTCTGGTAGGAACCCATTGGGATTGCCTTGTTGACATGCTAGCCTTGTAAACCAAGGACTCAACAACACATTGAGAACCTTTCATACTGGGGGTGGGATTTTTGATCCCATATGTTCTTGTCACTTGTCCATATGATTTTATTTAATAAAATATTAAAGTATTGGAATTGTTGTATTCGGTAGTGATACTGCCGGGATATTCAATGAACCCATTAAAATACAAAAACATAAGTCAGCTGGACAAACTACCAAACCCTTTACTTTTCTTTCTTGCTTCATTTTGGAATTGATAGGAGAAAACAAACAATTCGTTTCTATAATACAAATTAATCAAAGTGGCCTTCCATGTATGCACAAAGATCTTATCTCTACGTTCACTCTCTCTCAGTCTTGGTCCCACACTTCCACATCGCTGCACTCTGACATGGTATCAGAGCAGTGAAGACTAACTGATTGAGTGAAGACCCTACCTTAAGAGGAGATTTCAACGCGACACAAGGCTGCATTTCCAGCATTCGAGGGCGAGTGGGAGGGCTGCGCATCGGAACAAGGCTGAAGCAAGCATGAGCGCACGGGAAAGGAGTCCAGTTAGTGAATTTGCTGCTATTTGTTACTATTTGAAGAGGAGGAAGGCTGCGTTTACGGCCTTCAATTGCAGATTTTACCTTTTCATCGCCTCCGACGGCTGAAGACGGTTTGGGAAGCAGAGGAAAGAGCCCTAGCAGGCTGCGTCTTCACAATCAGAGGGGGCTGCTTTTGCATTTGTGCAGGCAGTGCAAGTGAAAATGTCTACAGAGACCAACTTGGAGTTCCAGGCAATCATGGACCGGAAGATGCCTGTGTTACCGGCTCTTCCATCATATCAAAAGCTCGATGGTGACAATTACCGCATCTGGCCCATGATAATGTTGGCCATCCTAGAGTCTTATGAGTTGGCGGAGCTTGTGATGGAGGAGATCAACCGGCCCTCAGTGAGAGATGAGTCCAAACTCTCTTCAAATGCTCGTGCGGAGTTGACCAAGGCCCAGTCTCATTGGGACAAACTGAATGCCAAGATTCGTTCTTTTCTTTTTTTGTCTTGTACTACAACTATGATAGCTCACATCGAGCACTTGATGGTGGCTCGAGAGATATGGTTGGAGCTCGACCAAATGTACCACCGGATGACCCTGATAAAGAGGGTTTCTTTGGAGCTGCAGATGCGGACTTTGTCCGTGAACAAGCCTTCTTCGCTGCGGGAGCACATCAACAAGCTGAGACAACTTCACATGCAAATTCAAAATGCGGGAAAGCGAATTTCCTTCGAAGACATGGCGATCACTTTACTATCCCAGTTGCCGCCATGATTCGGTGCCTTTTACTCTGCCCTTATTGCTTCAGGATGGGAGTCGACTCTTCGTTGGGAAGAGTTAGTTCCTATGGTCTTGGACCAAGAGGAACAGTTGAAGGGACAGAATGCTTCCAAATTGGCGGCATTGACAGGTCAAGCCTCTCAAAAGAAAGGGAAGGACCAAAAGAAGGAGGAGGAGGACAACAAACCAAAGAAGGACAAGAAGAAGGAATCAACATGCCATATTTGTGGTAAGACTGGTCATTGGAAGAAGGATTGCCCTGACAAGGACAAGGACACCAAGAAGAAGGACCCCAAGGATTTTGGGGCGGTGGCTACACCCTCGTCAACTGCTTTTCTACACTTAGCGGTCATTGAGGACCCTACACTGAAGACTTCTGATGTTGCGATGACAACTCCCCAAGCTCGAGAGTGGATTGTGGACGGTGGTACCTCACGGCACACGACTCCTTCAACAGTTGGTGCTGCCCATTTGCGACCCTCGTGTGGACAGATTCTCATTGGAGACAGCTCTTCTGTGTCTATTGTTGCACAGGATGAGATGCAGCTAATTCTAGATGGACATGGTGGTACCCACACTTCTGAGCTATTGCATGTACAAGGTTTAGGGTATCATTTACTTTCGGTACATAAGATTTGTTCTCTTGGCCTTTTGGTGGAGTTTGATAATGATGCTGTTCGAATCCTTGATCGTAGATCGAGGAAGGTTCTCTCATCAGGGTATGAGAAGAACGGCATGTTCATGCTCGGTTTGGCCACCTGAACTATGATTATCTTCGGAGGGCGTCACGAGGATAGCTTGTTCAAGGGTTGCCAGACATAGTGGTGAGCCTGCAGCCTTGCGTCTCCTGCATTTGTGGGAAGCAACATAGAGATGAGATTCCCAGCAAAGCTTCGCGGCAGTCTACTTCACCAATGGAGCTTCTATCTACGGATCTTTGTGGCCCGATAAGGAATGAGTCTCTGAAGGGGAGCTTGCACTTCATGTTGATCGTAGATGACTACAACAGGATGACATGGGCCTACTTCTTTACGTTGAAGTCGGATGCCTTCTCCCACTTCAAGGATTGGCTTCTCTTTTAGGAGAACCAATCTAGCCAAAGATTGAAGGCCTTACAATCAGACAAGGATGGTGAATTTGTTTCTAATGAGCTTGCTCGTTTTTGTGCAAATAGAGGCATTCACCAAGAGTTTGCTAACACCAACACTCCTCAAGAAAATGGCATCCTTGAACGGAAAAACTGCAGTGTGATCGAGATGGCACGCACCATGATGGAGCACCAACAGACACCTCGGTTTCTATGGGCCAAGGCTGTGGCTACAACAATCCACATCCTAAATCAATCCCCCACTTCGGCCGTTGATGAGGCTTACTTTGGGACTAAGCCTGATGTTTCTTATTTCAAGGTATTTGGGTGTGACGCATATGTGCACATTCCCAAGACTTAGTGCGACAAATTCGAAGTGGCTTCCTGATGACAGGTGTTCGTCGTTGGCTACAGCTCCCAGTCCCAAGGATATCACCTGTATGATCCCGTGAAGCAGGATGTCTACACGAGCCGAGATGTGCGGTTCGTGGAAGGTCCGGCCACAGCAGGGGGTGAGAAGCACCCCGTACTTGGAGATCCAGGGAAGAGTTGGGCTCTCGAGACAGTTCCTTTGGAGCTAGAGCCTCTTGATGAAGATTTTGCTTCATATACACAGTCTTCTCTTCCACCGGCCACCCCAGTGGAGCTTCCGCCGATGGATGTACCGAAGTCCTCAACAGATGAAGAGTGACGAGGAGAGATCCGGCCTCCTCCTCGTTGGGCTCGTGACACACTCCGAGATTCAAGGATCGGAGATGATTGGTATCAAGTGGGTCTTCAAGACCAAGTACCTTAGCGATGGTTCTTTGGACAAGCATAAGGCCCGCCTTGTTGCTAAAGGTTTTGCTTAGCACCCATGCATTGACTTCCATGATACTTTTGCCCCCACTGCTCGTATGGCGACTATTCAAGTTGCCCTTGCCTTGGCTGGCCATAGGAGATGGCTTGTCTACCAATTGGATGTAAAGTCGGCCTTCCTCAATGGTGACTTGAAGGAGGAGATCTATGTGGAGCAGCCTCCTGACTTTGGATCCTCGGATGGGTAAGTATACAGGTTGAAGAAGGCTTTGTATGGCCTCAAGCAAGCTCCACGTGCATGGAACAAGAAGATTAACTCATTCCTTCAGTCACAGTTGGGATATCGGCGCTCCAAGGCCGATCCACAGCTTTATGTCTACACTTCCGAGGCTGATCGTGTGTTGTTTGTGTTGTGTGTTGATGATTTGATTCTTACAGGTGACCATGCATAGCAGGTCCAAGCGACAAAGACAACTTTACATCAGCAATTCGAGATAACGGACTTGGGGCTTCTTCATTTCTTCTTGGTTTAGGAGATTTATCAGTCTCAGAGGGGGATTTTCGTCTCCTAGCATAGATACATTCAGGAGCTCTTGGTGACTTTTGAGATGGAGAATTGTAGGACCATTCCTACTCCTATGGATCCAAACTAGAAAGCCACTTCACACTCAGATTCTCCCTTGACAAATGCTTCCCACTACCGTCACTTGATTGGATCATTGATTTGGCTCCTCAACACTCGTGTTAATCTTTGTTTTGCTGTAGGTCTCTTGGCATGGTTCATGAGTGAACCAAACAGGTGCATTTGCAGGCTGCCCAGAGGATTCTTCGATATTTGAGGGGGACTTCTGACTTAGGGATTTCTTATCCAACAGGTACAAGAGCTTCAGATCTTGTTCTTGCAAGTTGGAGTGACTCAGATTGGGCTGGCGATGTGGACCACCGGCGGTCTACTATAGGCTATTGTTTTACCTTGGGTGCAGGTGTTATCTCATTGAGTAGGAAGAAGCAGCCCACGGTAGCCCTTTCTTCTACTCAAGCGGAGTATCGGGCCGCGTCTTCCACCACATGTGAGGTTGTGTGGCTTCGGAGATTGTTGGAGGAGCTTGGCTACCCCCAGCCTTGTCCTATTGTTCTGCGGTGCAACAATGAGAGTTGCATTGCCTTGGTACGGAATCCTGTATTCCATGCTCAGACGAAGCACATTGAGATCCAATGCCACTTCATTAGGGAGAAGCTTCTGGATGGGACCATTGATGTGGAGTACTGCAAGACAGAGGATAATCTTGCAAATTTGTTTACGAAGGCGCTTCCCCAAGCTCTTCTTCGGAGACATGCCAGATCCCTTAGCCTTATGACTCGTCCAGGATCTGAGAGGGGTTGTTAAAGATCATCCCCTAGACATAGGCATTTTCCTCTTTCAGGCAGTGTGCAAAGCAGTTCAGGGTCAGTTTGTGTACCACGTCAGCAGCAAGGTGCCACATCATCATTTCTACCAGGTTAGCAGTCACACGTGTGGTGGGAGATGCTGTCGCAAATGCCACATGGCAGAGGACTATGTAGTTGGACAGAGACTGAGGAGTCGGACAGTTTTTTTTGGCATTTTTATGCAGTCAGCTGCATTTAATGCAGCCGACCTGATGCTGGACACTATTTTTTCCTTGGCTATATATAGCCAGTCTTTTGGCACACTCTCATTCATTCATAGGCACTCTCAGCAATTTGTGGAGATCACATGGTGATAAGGCCTTGCTGTCCTTGAGGTGTGCGTGTGTGGTGACATCATAGAGGAGGAGATACGTAGACATACGCACTGCTCCCATGTACAAATCTGCATCGCTTTGTATTCAGCATACTTCCTACAACAGATCTTCTTGTTCTACTGTCTCTTTCTCTCTCTCTCTTCTCTCTGTGTTCACTCTCTCTCAGTCTTGGTCCCACGCTTCCGCATCGCTGCACTCTTACAGTTTCTTGATGGGCCAAGGCCCCCTTATAGCTTGTCTTAACCAACTTAAATAGGCCAAGGCATCAGGATTATGACTTAGGTGTATTCTTGGAACTTAAGTCACAAGCCTTCTCGAACTTTCAAGATTGGCTAATCTTCGAAAAGAATCGGTCTAGGCAAAAGCTGAAGTCACTCAAAGCTAAGAAGATGAGGGATTCATCTCCAATGAGATGGCTCACTTCTGTGTGGAGTGCAAAAGTCAGAACTCAACAAGAGATTGCAAACACCAAGACTCCAAAAGAGAACAATATCTTGGAGCGAAAGAATAGGACCCTAGTCGAGATGGTGAGGAATGTGTTGGAGCATCAGAAGGTGGGCAGAGACTATAGCCACAACTGTCCATATTCTTAACAGCTCACCCACGTCAGTTGTTCCAAGCATGACCTATTTGAGGCATACTTTGGTGCAAAGCCTAATGTTTCTTATTTCAAGGTCTTGGGATGTGACGTGTATGTCTACATCTTGAGAAAGGAGCATGATAAAATGGACCTGAAGTCTATTGAACAGGATTCTTAATAAAATGGTTCTAAAGTCCACTAGACAAGATTCATGGGCAGCGGGCTGGAAATCCCAATTAGTGGAAAATTGCATCTATGCTCCAAAGTCCTAAGATGTCTACACCAACAAAGATATCCAGTTTATAGAGTTTCCAATTGCAAAGGGGAGCGAGTATCCAAGTGACAGATCTAGCAAGGCCAGTGCACGTGCTTGGTGGAGCCATCAGAGTTGGCTCCCAAGGAGGACCAGTCACCATACCTATGGTCACCATTCACACAATGCTTACCATATGAGATGGCCAATCTACAAGTTGAATGTCGGCGAGGTTGGGACATCGAAGGTCCAACTCCAATATGAATTTGTATGTCCACACCTTAGCTAGTAGACACGTCGTGTTTGTGCCATAGTCACATGGAACGAGAAACGAGAACAATGACTAAAGTAACACATTGTAGGAGGAAGCGTGCCTACACATAGGTTGACACTTCTTGAAAGTATTCCCATCCTGATAACCAATAGCCAGCTAAGAAATTGGCACAAACATACATGTTGGCCAGCCACGAATCAATCTGGCATAAAATAACATGATGCACACTAATATAGACTCTATCCCATGATATGTACATTGCTTACATCCTCTCTCAAATCATGGGTAATTAATATAATAAAATATACAATGATAAGGACTCACCAAATCATGGGTGATCAATACAATCAAATATACAATGATAAGGACGCGTCATAGTACATCCGACAATGACATTTTGATAGAACCATGGATACCCAAGAAGTGGGTGATCAAGCCACCACCAAGATGCCTCGAAAAGACACTAATATTGATGTCGATTGTACCAAACCATGACCATAGAAAGTAGTCAAAGCAACACTCCATGCCTATCAAGAATGCCTTGTAGGAGCATATGTGACCATGGATTCCCCCTCTTTCGACCAAACCACCAAAGTGAAGAAGCTTTTATAGGGGAGGCTACTATTTGGATATGGTAATACTTGGTAAGGTTTTTCAACTTTAAAGGGGGGTGATAGGTTGATGAAGAAGCAAGAACAGGTATCTCCGAAAGGAATACAAGGAATTCGCAAGATTGCGGAAGGAGAAGGTGAAGGAGAAGACACAGAAAAAGGGTAAGGACTCATTCCACCAATCATCGTCGTCGTCGTTTTTCGAATCGACTCCAATTCACATTCTCCGACCAAGATGAAGGCCAAGGCTACGAAGAGCTCCTCTTTTGCAATAAAGTCAAAGGCCGTTAAGGTCACCTCTTCCACCTTCTAGCCCTAGTGGTGCTATCATCCCTCACAACTCTAGTGCCATAGGAGAGTGAGGATGGTGGTGCTAGGGCATCCTAGCCTCATTGATATGTAGGTGCAAAGCTATCTTGCAAGAGGTAATTGCTGGAAGGACTTCTTTCGAGATGCATCTAAGAAGAGAAGAATAGGCACAAACATCATGTATCTCCCAAGTTAGCACTACTTTCCCATTGTTGTCTCACAACATTGCAGAAGCAGAAGGCGAAGGAGAAGGAGAACGAGAAGGAGAAGGAGAAGGCGAAGGGTAAGGGTAAGGACTTGTTCCACCAATCATCATCATCATCATTGTTCGACTTGACTCCAATTTGCGTCCTCCTACCAAGATGAAAGCCAAGGTCACGAAGAGCTCCTCTACGATGAAGTCAAAGGCCGTTAAGGTCGCCTCTTCCATCTTCTAGCCCTAGTTATGCTATCATCCCTCACAATTCTAGTGCCAAAGGAGTGTGAGGATGGTGGTGCTAGGGCATCCTAGCCTCGTTAATATGCAGGTGCAAAGCCATCTTGCAAGAGGAAATTGTCGGAAGAACTTCTTTCGAGATCCATCTAAGAAGAGAAGAATAGGCACAAACGTCATCCATCTCCCAAATAAGCACTACTTCCCCATTCTTGTCTCACACTCAATTTTCTAGAATAGAAGATGGCATCCAAGGATGCAAGATGACTCCTAAAGCTTTTGCACAAACCAGGCTTTCATCACAGCATTCCATGTGAGAGAGTCATGTCCCTTAAGCTCATCACTAGTAGAGCAACATGTATGAACATTGGGAGGGGAGATGCAAGGAAGATAAAGTAAAGAAAGGGTTTAGAGAGAGAGGTATGTGCCAAGACTCAGCCCCAAACCACGAGGTCAATGCAAGCAATACAGTTCAAAACACAAAATCAGGCTGAAAATGCAAACTTGCGGAAAGCATAGACTGCCAAAGAGCAGGTCTGCAAAATAAAAAGGTTGAAAATGGCTGCACAGACAGCAACCCATCCGCTGGGTTGGCAAAATTGGCTGTAAAAGAGGGGCAAAACAGAAATAGATATCTGAAAACACAGTCTGTAACCTACAAAATGGCCAACACAACCGGTAAAAAGCAGCTGTATGCAGGTCGCCTAGAGCTGAGAGCTGCTGCCCTGATCAGGAACAGTCACGTGAAGCAACAAGATAAGGAGTAGAAGCAAAGCACAAGCTGAAATGAGCAGTTATTGCATGGTCAGACCTGAAAAACAGCAGTAAACAGCACCAGAACCTAGAGAATAGGCTCTCATACCCATGTCAGAATAATGGGCAGCAATGGAAGCAAAGAGACACTACTATAATAGACTGCACGAACACAAAGAACAAAGAAGAACACTGCAAAAGAACACGAGACATATACAAAGGCACAAGAACAGTACAAATTCTCAGGCATTGAGTCACCACCAGCAGTGTTCACAATCTCCCTCTTTCCGCCGAGATGTGATCATGTTGAAGGATGAGTATCTAATGGATGACTAAAGTAACACACTGGAGGAGGAAGCCTGCCTACAAATAGGCTGAAAGTATGCCCATCATGATGAACAGTAGACCAGCCAAGACACTGGCAGAAAAATACCAATCAGCCAGCCACAAATCACATCTGGCATAAACTGATAAAATGTACACTAATAGACTCTAGCCCATGAGGTGTACAATGAGGTGTACACTCTGCTAACATCAGCCAGGCCAGATGAACTGCCACAGGATAGTCCAGGCCGACTATATCCTGTCAGCAGATTTGATTGACCAACCAATCTCTCCCCCCTTTATTGCCTATTTAGGCACTGCTCGCCAAATGTGGTCATCGTGACAGCATCTGATTTCTTTCATAGTTGAGAGGTGAGGCACAGGCTGAGTGCATACATGGGCAATCTCTTGCATCTTCTCTGCCCGATCTATTCACTGTTCAGCTTCTTCTTTTCTGAGTTCTCTCCATCTATTTCACTCTCACTTTCTCTCTGCATTCACCTTTCACAATCAATCCACGCACCCACTTCCACAACACTGCACTCTGACAAGCTGCTTGGGGTGGCGGGGAGGTTTGTGGGGTTGGTGTGTGCTGTGTGCTGTTGAGGGTGTGGTAATTTACATCAGCTGGTGGCAGGTGCATTGGCTTTGGAGCCGATCGTATTCTTCTTTTTCTTCTTCTATAGCAATAGCATTAACCCTTCACAAGTACAAATCTTGATGCTCTCACACCAATATTGGGTATAGGAGCCTAAAATTGGAACAGCAGCTATGGCAAATGGAGCTCCATCACACACACACACACACACACAGTTGCAAGTACGAGGCTAATAGATCAATGTGATATGTGATATGAGAGTACAAAGAATAGGGCATAACTATATAGGCCAAGGTGCATCTAAACCTTCAACCCTTATCAAATCTTGGGTGGTTAGAAGGTGTTCACACCGAACACGCTCTCTTACACACAATCATGTGTGTTCACACACGGAGGCAACAAAAAATAGCAATTAGAAAAGCCAAATTAGGGAGAGTTGCTTGTAAACTCAATTCGTTATCTAAAGGTGTGATGTTGTAGGTAACTATACAGTGACTCGAGTCAATCAACTGGACACACTTCTCGGCATAATTTTTCTAAATTCTAATTCTAGAAGGCCAAAAGTTGGATTTCAGCTGTAAATAGACAAGTTCCTCAATTTTTCTGCCTGCAAAAGGGCCATATTGGAAATGCCAATTTAGGCCTGAGAAGTCTAGCATCAGCCAGTCGAAGCTAATTTCTGGCTAAAAATTTATCATTTCTTACGTCCTCTTTTTATCCCCGTTCAGTTTGTGCTCTTCTATCCAAAGATTCTGCTCCTGCTACTTGTCTCACCATTCTTATTTCTTCTTGAAACAGTATGAAAGAATCCAGAAGCATCAAACAGCCCGTTATACAACATTCAGCTCAAACTAAGAAAGCTCCGCTAAGGAAATGAAAAACAAAAAAAACAGCTATGGAACTTTCCATATCTTTTGAAACAGCTGCAAGGATTGATGATTGGCTATTAAGTGAAAACTACTAGATTATTGGAGAATTTGATGCAAAATTGTTGAAACTATTAAGTTGAACTCCTCTGACGAAATTAAACTTGAAGATCTACCAAAAATGGATGAGATGAATGGACTACTAACACTCAAAAAACACAAAAGTAAAAGTAACTTGCTGCCATACACCTTGTGAAGTCACTCTAGTATGTAGACAAAGGAGTATTGCAGCTCTATCTATGGACAACTGCTGATTCTTAACATTACTGCTTACAAGACACTGCCACCCACAGTCTGCTAATGCAAAACTGACTGCAGTAAAATGAACCCAATAGGATGGTAAGAAACTTACGATCTAATTTCTCACCCACTCCTAGAACTTCCTGGATGTTTCGTGTCATAATTTGTTGCACTTCATATAAATCATCATTCAGTTTTGCAAGGTTTCTCTGTGTTCTTGTGTCCAAGTAAAGCTTTCTGGTCTTCTGAATAACAGTATCTGCACCACGTCAATCCTTAGACACAAATCTCTTTCCTCTCTATAAATGGAAAGCTCTTGCAAAAGTAGACAAGATCTTACCAAACTTGATAAATGCATATGGTCTTGCAGCCGTGTCAATTTGAGATCTGTTCACCTTTTCAAACTCTCTCTTCAAATCCTCGAGATATTGGAATGCCAATTTCTTAGGATAAGAGCGCTCACACATAGTCAGGTAGCACACACCACCCTCAATTATATAGCTAGACAGCATGTTAAGGACAAATTTCCCACTACTTAGCATGCATAATTATTTACAACAATTCAGCATCTTGGCACATTCATAAGTTCATTTACGATGCAGCAACAGTCATAATGTACTTCACTCACGGTTGGACAGTCATCGCATGCCTCTCAGAACTGCTCTCAAATGCCCAAGGATACTGAAAA
Organism: Lygodium microphyllum; assembly: GCF_053477565.2. NCBI lineage: Eukaryota > Viridiplantae > Streptophyta > Polypodiopsida > Schizaeales > Lygodiaceae > Lygodium > Lygodium microphyllum. Next base: position 130,172,581 of record NC_141140.1, on the reverse strand, counting down.
ACATTTGGCCCAGTTTCAATGGACATGCGCGATGGTTCCTGCTGGCCCTGCGATAGCTTCTTAAACAGACTCTTGGCTTGCTGCTTGTAATACTCCAGATCTTTCTCCCCTCTACCATCGTCTAGACCCTCTGCTAATGGCAATCCATCAGTAACACGCGCTATCATTGTAAGCTTCACCATTGCGACCTTTGGTTGCTCGCAGGATTTTGATTTGGAATGCCTGCAGAATCCGAATGCTGGAAACGCAGATCTCCAAAATGCTTAGGAATAATGTGATGTACAGGCGATCAATTGACTTCTTGTGGTTCTTCCTGTACAATCAGCTTAAAATTCCCACTGCAGACCTGTTCGAAGAAGTTTTCAATGTCGGATAACGGGCCTTTATATGTCAGATGCCTTCAAGATAGCTACAAAATGTCGGGCATCTGCACGATAGATACAAACTTGTTACCCGGAACCGTTATGCTTGGTTAGGGTTTCTGTAATGCGATGTCTGATTGCTGATCGAACAGATGATCCGAGCTATTTGAACAGAAAACGCAGAGAAGCTTCTACGAGAGAAGAGGCGCGAGAGCGCACAAGCAGAGGGGGAGAGAGAGAGAGAGAGAGAGAGAGAGAGAGAGAGAGAGAGAGAGAGAACATACAAGGAATCCTTTGATTTTGTCTAACGTCTGATAATGATGATGATGCAGAAGAAGAACAGCCGTTCTCCTTTACCACCATCGATGGCTCTCTGCAGTAAAGATCAACACGTATACTCACAGGAATTACCATATTCCAGAAATTTTTTGTCTACCTCTTTTGTGGTATTTCTTCGTTTTTCTCGTTTTTTCTTATTTGACTATTTTCATATTTAATTTTTGTTGAATAAAGCAAACTAGGCGCTCTGTGCCTAAGGGTCGGTTCAGACACGTCCCGACACCCGCTTTGTGCAGGTGCGTTTGGCGGACGTGTCAATACAAGATTTGTCTTCAAAAAGGAAGGCGGATAATAAAACCATCCACCGCTCATAAGCCGGACAAAAAGAAGTCAAATGGACATGTTCTCAACTGCACAGTGCAGCTATTGAACCTACCCCATGTAGGGAGAAGCGGGTTACCCTTTCCAAGTGGCCAAGAAAGATTAGTTGAAAATGGCTTGCAAAAAAATTTATCAATTTTTTGACCGCCTGTTTGTGAACACGAGGTGTGCGGACATGGATTTTGATGGTATGTCCATCCGCCCTACTATGAACCCACCCTAAGCTGCACAAAACATGGCTGCTTCGAACACTGGTCGCACAACACATGCGATAAGGCGCACTAGGATGGAGTGCACAGAGGGTGTGGGTAGCTAGACATGTAGTGAGCAAACACATGTGGAGGCCAACGGCTAGGTGCAAGCACGGTTGGGTGGCGATGGGTGGTCAGCTAATCGGGCCAAGCATGGGTCGGTTGTGACAAAAGCCCGCATTTTGCTAATATGTAGCCCCCCTCAAAACTTTTTATTAAGAGGTTTAAAGGTGCACTACTGCATGCCACGTGGCATCCCACTCCAAACCTCTAATAATGTATATTAATTATAATTATGACGATTGCCACCACTATAATTGCAACCACCTCCTGGCTTGTTATGCACAAAGGGAGAGAGAGAGACGCCATGCCTCTCCTCCACCTATTGATGTCATTGTCGACACTGCCTCCTCCACCTCCTGTGTGTTGGTCTATTGCTGCCTTGCCACAAATTGCCAATCATCCACCCTCCTATTGGACATCACCTTGCTAGTGTCGATTGGGGAGAGAGAGAGAGAGAGAGAGAGAGAGAGAGAGAGAGATGCCATGTCTCTCCTCCTTCACCTCCTCCATGCTGGTTTGTTGTTTCTGCCTTGCAACTGTCTCGCCAAACTAACCTCATGTTTGCTATACCCTCATGATAGTCTCTCTCTATGTCTCTCTCTTCCCTCCTTTTTCTATCTCCTCATTTCCCTTCTCTCTCTCTCTCTCTCTCTCTCTCTCTCTCTCTCTCTCTCATTTTTTAATTTTTTCTCTCTTCTCACCCTCTCTCTCTCTCTCTCTCTTCTTGCCTCACCTCCCCCTCTCTCTCTCATCAACATTTTTTATTTCCTCTCCCTCTCTTCTCACCTCTCTCTCTTCACTTGTTGTGCCTCTACCCAACCATGCCACCTTGCTTCTCTATGCCTACTCTCTCTCTCTCTCTCTCTCTCTCTCTCTCTCTCTCTCTCTCTCTCTCTCTCTCTCTCTCTCTCTCTCTCTCTCTCTCTCTCTCTCTCTGCTTGATGTGCCTCTACCCGACTTGGCTACCCCCCCCCCGCTTCCCTATGCCCACTTGTAATATCCCCACGGGCCATAGAAACCCCCCCTTATTAATTAAAATTAGTTCAAATTTTTTTATCCCTCCCCCTGTCGTCGCCGAATAGGTGGCGGGGGGAGGAAACAGGCAATGATGATGGGGAGGAAAGAAGTGATTATCATAAGGAAGAAGAAAACGACGCCAAGAAAGAAGGGGCTGATAATGATGAGGGAGAAGGAGACGAAGTTGAAGTTGACTTGGAAGAAGTTGAAGAAGACGACGTCAACAATGAAGTAGGAAACGATAATGACGAGGACGACACTAATAATGATGGGGAGGAGGGGCACATATGTGCCACCTCCCTCCCCTCCCCATTATCCCTTCCGCCAACTCAATATTGGCATGATTGCGGCCAAACTCTATCGCCCAAATGGATAATAGGGGCCCTATCATGCCCTCCCAATAATACCCTCCTTCCCCCTCCCCCCCATGGCAAAAGGAAGAAGACATGGCTAGGATGTTGCACAGAGATGGAAGGGGGAGGCCTAAACGACACGCTGAAGGAGAGAGAGGGAGAGAGAGAGAGAGAGAGAGAACCTTTTAAGAAGATTTTCCTTTCCCCCCTCCTTAGAGGGTGACCACACGTGTTTTTTCCTTTTCCTTCTTCCCCAAGTCAGTTCCCTACCCCGCGAGTCGATTTCCCCTAATTGCCCCCCTCTTCTTGAGCCAAAGGTTGCTGAAGTCCCTAAAAGGGTTGCACCTAGAAGAGAGGAAGATCGGGAATGGCCCCCAAGCAAAGAATGTCGAATGCAAGAGGAAATCCTATAATTTGCAAAAAAGCCTTGAGCGAGAACATCACTACCAGTCCAGCTGCAGTACCAATCGTAAGTCATGTATTTTCAAATTAATATATGCTTGCTTTGATTCCCGCATGAGATACGTTATGCCCCGTACTATGCCACACTAGAATAGGTCATTGGAAATGACAAATTCCATCTCAAATATTCGAAGATGAAGTTTGTGAAGTGCTTGTATCAAGGGAAGTTAATTGCACCTAGTTGCTATGTAACAAGTCCATACATAGCATAAGCATCATATAGGATTCTCAAGTATCAAATGTCAATAAGTCTTCAATTAGTCTTTACTTAGGGCAATATTATTTAAGGTTCACAAATGCACATAGACGGTACATGCATGGGAGAGATTATATGAAACATACATCAATGGTATGCAAGTCCTTGCCTTAGACGAAAGGAAGATAAAGTCAAGATAAAATTATGCATAGTAGGGAAAGGCTAAAAGATAAATGTCACTTCGAGAGGAGGTATAAATGCTCTTGCTAGATTGACTATCTCACATTGAAATGATAGAACTGACAGTTGTATGAGACCTTAACATATGCCTTAATCGAAGAAAGGAAGTGTTAAGAAACATTTTGCATGGTATCGCTCTTAGATCCCAGAGGGGAGAGCGAATTTGTGGATGGAAATGTTATTGCGACTATTATTGCAATGTTTGGAAAAGAATACCATTGTTTTTTGTTGGTTGATGGAACAACATCCCAAATGCTTTTACAATGTCGTTTGGATAATTATTCCAAGTACTTGTGTTTGATAGTAAATTCATGGCAGGGGTCTGTGATGACAAGTTGCCATGGGAATAAATGAATGTTTTTTGAAAGATAGTATTAGGGCTGAATGCCTTGTTTGTGCTTGATTCTTAAGGGATTTAATTAAGGAAAGGTTCTTTGCACGGGTGGATCATCTCCAAGATCGCATCATGGATTAATCCGAGAAGGGCACTGCTCGATTCACGGACCAAAGGTCGAGTGGTGAAAAGGTCAACCACAGAAATGGTGTTTTACTCCTAGGTAACTTGTGGGTCAGGTGGAGCACTGGACACCCCTTGCTCGTCCAGAACGAAGTTGGAGACTACCATGGCCCCAACATCTGTAACGTTGGAAGATCCTATTCTAGATAATGGATGGAAATTATGGTACCATGTGATTTGGACCAAGTACTTCTATAGGGCAGAAGGGATATATAATTTCTCTTGTATGGGCAGGAGACAAAGATTAACTTGAAGATTAGTTAAGGAGCTTGTTTGATATTGGTTGTCAAAAGGATTGCTTGCACTGTTTTTGTGTCTTTGCTGTAAATTATGCCAACGAACCATGTTCCCTAAAAGGCTTAATTAAGGAAGCCGATTTTAAATATGACACATAAATGTGATAAGACCTAATTAATGCCTATTGAGGGAAGCGTGTGGACGGAACCCCTGATGGGTCTCAGGGTGGTCCTAGATAACTGGGAGGCTTCTCACAAGATTTTATTGATGACCGACCTTAGCAATTGTTAGGTTAGAACCCCGATTCATGCTGTTTTAGGGGACCAGAATGGGACTATGCCCTGTGGGTAGAGCGGTTGTATTGCGAGCAACAGATGCGTGGTTTTGCGCGTAGCGAATGGAAGAAGCTCCCTCTTTCTCTCTTTTACTCATAAATTTGCATACGACTCATGAGAAATTAAAAATAGACTAAAAGAGAGGGTAAAGTAAGATGAAGAGACACAAGATTGGGTACAATCTCCCCCTCGACATGAAGTGGGCAGCTCCCTTCATGCCGTATTTATAATAATATTATAAAATCTTCTTTGCCCAAGATTTAGGCCCTTTACAATCACTCTTTGCATAAAGAGTTTGAGTGTACTGGAAAAGAGATAGAGTATTTTGAATTAATGGATGCTAGCAGTTGTGCATCCCACAACTCTCTAGAACCATTAATATTTTATTGGACATATCTTCTAAAAATCTATTTTGCTAATAAATATTTATATAGAGGCTATACGCACGCTTTATAAGAAATAGCAGTGTGTCTAATACAATAATCCAATAATTTCCAAATAAATTCTTGAGGAAATAATCTTTAAAATGCTTGCACGTGGCGCGCCTTTCCAATTCACCTTGCTCTACACATCAGCTCTACCAAAAATTCAGAAAATCATGTTAGAATAATAACCAACTGAATAATTGCAACTAGCCACATAAATAAATTAATTTGGAATTCCATACAATAATTAATTTACGAAGATGTTAATACTCGTGTGGATAAAATGGTATCACCCACGTTCACACTTGCATCGACGCCCGGAAAGGATAGGCATCCCCATTGACCTTCCGCTTAAGACAATTCTTAGGAATGTGCTCCGCATTGACGGAGAACCATTTAAGGCGCTCATCCTGCCAACGTACACACAAAGGAGAACCATTTAAGGTGCTCATCCCTTTACATAGGTGCCACCTAACAACATACCCCCGGGGTGGGATAACAATTGTCCTCAATTGCTATTGGCTGGATGTGGAGATAATAAATTGGAAAAAGGTCACAAATCACGAGTATGCATCCATTGAGCTTCCTTAACAGGGTAATTGTGGAATTTGAGAAGATAACAAGGATAAGTATTTTCCATTGTCAAAATAAGCTTCAAACTAACTTAATCATGATAGAATTTTGCGACCATCTTTAAGACCATCAAAAGAATTAAATTTGAATGTACGCTTGCTTATCTTGGACTCCTTTTGACTAGCGTGGACATCCAAAGTAGCGTTGATGGCACGAACTAGGTTGTCGTCGTCGATAGAAATTTCAGTGGTAGGACGCTTGAGGGACTTCAGTTCTTGCTCCAGTTGTACGCAGTTTTGACGCTCTTCTTCAAGTTGCATGGATATTAAACCCATACGTTGCTCCAGGGTTGGCTCCGGAAGTAGTGATGCAGAGTCGAAATTGGTAGTGTCTGATGGCCCTTCGTGTGACATGATTGCTTGATGGAGAAATCCGGAGATTTAGGACGCCTTGCTTGTCATTGAAGAATTTTGGCATGTAAGACCAAAATTTTAAGCGGCCTTTGGACAAGAAATTATGGATGGAAGTAGGCAAGAAAGGCGGGAAATTTTTATGGGAATTTTGTGAAATTTATGAAGTTGGAAAGAACTGCGCGAGAACTGCCTCTATGGAGGAGATAGTCAGCTGTGACTTGTGAAGATTTGCAGAGTCTATGTATGACACGGAGTAAGAGAAGATGAAGTTGATTATGTAAGTGATAAAAGAGGTAATGTAACTTGCTTAATAAGGCTTTAAGCCTTTTAAAAAAAACTTGACGATTTAGGACAAAAGGACATCGTGAATGTTGCCGTGACAGCAAAAAACGGCCCCCCCAACGAAATCAAGATTAAGCTTAAGCTCTTGATTAAGCTTAAGCAAATCTTTTAATTAGGCTTTAATTAAGCTTGCTAATCACCTTGAAGCTCAAATACTTCACGAAACATGGCGCCATGATGTGGGAGTGGGTCTTCTTCAATGTCTGAGAAAATAACAGAATTTCTTGACTATGATAGAGGGGTTGGGGGTTTTGAAGGCCTGGGAATCCAGCTGTCTAGTCGGTTCACGATGAGACGGACTGTAGAGCCCGTTTGCAGCAGAGGGCTCGCCTTCATGCCAGAGGGTAGGCGATTGGAAGCCCAAGAGGTAGGTTGGGCTCTGATACCACTGTTGCGAGCAACGGATGCGTGGTTTGCGCATAGCAAATGGAAGAAGCTCCCTCTTTCTCTCTTTTACTCATAAAATTGCATACGATTCATGAAAAAATAAAAATAGACTAAAAGAGAGGGTAAAGTAAGATGAAGCGTCCCAAGATTGGGTACAATCTCCCCCCGACATGAAGTGGGGAGCTCCCTTCATGCCGTATTTATAATAATATTATAAAATCTTCTTTGCCCAAGATTTAGACCCTTTACAATCACTCTTTGCATAAAGAGTTTGAGTGTACTGGAAAAGAGATAGAGTATTCTGAATTCATGGATGCTAGCAGTTGTGCATCCCACAACTCTCTAGAACCATTAATATTTTATTGGACATATCTTCTAAAAATATATTTTGCTAATAAATATTTAGGTAGGGGCTATGCACACGCTTTATAAGAAAGTGGTGCGTCTAATACAATAATCCAATAATTGTCAAATAAATTCTTGAGGAAATAATCTTTAAAATGCTTGCGCATGCGCGCCTTTCCAATTCACCTTGCTCTACACATCAACTGCCAAAAATTCAAAAAATCATGTTAGAATAATAACCAATTGAATAATTACAGCTAGCCACATAAATCAATTAATTTGGAATTCCATACAATAATTAATTCACGAAGATGTTAATACTCGTGTGGATAAAATGGTATCACCCACGTTCACACTTGCATCGACGCCCGGAAAGGATAGGCGTCCCTATCGACCTTCCGCCTAAGACAATTCTTAGGAATGTGCCCCGCATTGACGGAGAACCATTTAAGGTGCTCATCCCGCCAACGTACACACAAAGAAGAACCATTTAAGGCACTCATCCCTTTGTGTAGGTGCCACCTTGCAACAGGTTGAGCGGCACGTCCCTCTCGTTTCCCATTCTCTTTGAACCAAGTGCGGCATGGGTTTGCTTCGGCTTGGGTATCTTTGCGTAAAGTAGGACATCCAGGACCTAATGCTAAAATGTTGTCAGCAGACCTCGGCCACTAGGGATCCAAGTTTCAGGTTGATCCTAGTGGGTTTGGCCATGAACATTCCATTGCAAGGCAGACTTAACCCACAGGTCTTAAGTCCCATTAATGCTTGTCCTCCCCCCAGTTTCTTCCGACATGAGGACATCTCGAGTTCTTTAAGGGGGAGAGGATGTAATATCCGCATGGACCATAGAAAACCCCCCCTTAATAATTAAAATTAGTTCATTTTTTTTATCCCTCCCTCCCCTATTGTCGTTGAATAGGTAGCGAGGGGAGAAAGCAAACGATGATGACAGGAGGGAAAGAAGTGATGATGATGAGGAAGAAGGAGATGACACCAAGAAAGAAGGAGTTGATCATGACAAGGGAGAAGGAGACGAAGTGGAAGCTGGCGTGGAAGAAGTTGAAGAAGACGATGTCGACAATGAAGTAGGAAATAATGATGACGAGGATGACACTAATAATGATGGGGAGGAGGGGCACACGTGTGCCACCTCCCTCCCCTCCCCACTATTCCTTCCGCCAACTCAATATTGGCATGACGGCAGCCCAACTTTGTCGCCCAAACGGATGATTGGGATCCTATCATGCTACCCCCAATAATATCCTCCTTCCCACTATAAATCCCCCCCTCCCCCCGTGGCAAATAGGAGAAGGCACGGCTAGGAGGCTGCACGGAGAGGGAAGGGGGAGCCTAACGACACGCTGAGGGACATACATACATACATACATACATACATACATACATACATACATACATACATACATACATATATATATATATATATATATATATATATATATATATATATATATATATATAGAGAGAGAGAGAGAGAGAGAGAGAGAGAGAACCTTCTAAGAAGATTCTCCTTTTCCCCTCCTTAGAGGGTGGCCACACACGTTTTTTTCCTGTTCCTTCTTCCCCAAGTTGATTCCCTACCCCGCGAGCCAATTTTCCCTATTTGCCCCCCTCTTCTTGAACCAAAACTGAAGTCCCTACAGGGGTTGCACCTAGAAGAGAGGAAGATCGGGAATGCCCCCCAAGCAAAGAATGTCGAATGCAGGCAGAAATCCCATAATCCGCAATGCAGCCTCAAGTGAGGACATCACTGCCAATCCAACTACGGTACCAATCATAATTTATGTATTTCCAAATTAATAGGTGCTTACTTTGATTCCCGCATGAGATACATTAGGCCCCGTACTATACCACACTAAAATAGGTAATTGAAAATGACAAATTCCGTCGCAAATATTCGAAGATGAAGTTTGTGAAGTGCTTATATCAAGGGAAGTTAATTGCACCTAGTTGCTATGCGACAAGTCCATACATAGCATAAGCATCATATAGGATTCTAAAGTATTAAGCATTGATAAGTCTTCGATTAGTCTTTACCTAGGACAATATTGTTTAAGGTTCGCAAATGCACATATACAATACATGCATGGGAGAGATTATATGAAACATACATCAATGGTATGCAATTCCTTGCCTTAGAAGAAAGGAAGATAAAATCAATATAAAATTTTGCATAGTAGGGAAAGGCTAAAAGATAAATGTCACTTCGAGAGGAGGTATAAATGCTCGTGCGAGATTGACTATCTAGCATTGAAATGATATAACTTACAGTTGTAGGAGACCTTAACATGTGCCTTAGCCGAGGGAAGGAAGTGTTAAGAAACATTTTGCATGGTATCGCTCTTAGATCCCGAGGGGGAGAGAGAATTTGTGGATGGAAATGTTATCGCGACTATTCTTGCAATATTTGGAAAAGAATATCATTGTTTTTTGTTGGTTGATCGAACAACATCCCAAATGCTTTTACATTCAACTAATTGTTGGAATGTTTGGATAACTATTCCAAGTGCTTATGTTTGATGGTAAATTCATGGCAGGGGTCTGTGATGACAAGTTGCCATGGGAATAAAGAAATGTTTTCTGAATGATGGTATTAGGTTTGAATGCATTGTTTGTGCTTGATCCTTAAGGGATTTAATTAAGGAAAGGTTCTTTGCACGGGTGGATCATCTCCAAGATCGCACCTGGATTAACCTGAGAAGGGCACTACTCGATTCAGGAGGGCCGAAGGTCGAGTGGTGAAAGGCCAACCACGAAAATGGTATTTCACTCCTAGGCAGCTTATGGGTCATGTGGAGCTTTGGACATCCCTCGCCCGCCGTCTGGAACGGAGTTGGAGACTACCATGGCCCCAACGTCTGTGGCATTAGAAGATCCTATTCTAGATAATGGATGGAAATTATGGTGCCATGTGATTTGGACTAGGTAATTCTGCATGGTAGAAGGGATATATAATTTATCCAAGAGACAAATATTAACTTAAAGATAAGTTAAGGAGCTTGTTTGAACTTGGTTGTTAAAAGGACTACTTGTACTGTTTTTGTGTCTGTGCTGTAAATTACGGGAACAAACCCTGTTCCCTAAAAGGCTTAATTAAGGAAGGTGATTTTAAATATCACACATAAATGTAATAGGACCTAATTAAATAACTACATAACGCCTATTGAGGAAAGTGGGTGGACGGAACCCCCAACGGGTCTTTGTCCTACGGGCAGAGTCATCCTAGAGAACTGGGAGGCTTCTCGCAAGATTTTACCGACGAACGACCTTAGCAATTGTTAGGTTAGAACCCCGATTCATGTTGTTTTAGGGGAGCGGAATGGGACTATGCCCTATGGGTAGAGAGGTTGAGCGGCGCATACCTCTCGTTCCCCATTCTCTTTGAATCAAGTGCGGCATGGGTCAGCTTCGGCTTGGGTATCTCTGTGTAAAGTAGGATATCTCGGACTTGATGCTAGAATACCTATCAGGAGACCTTGAACACTAGGGACACAAGTTTCATGTCGATCCTAGTGGGTTTAGTCGCAAACATTCCGTTACGAGGTGGACTCGAGAAACCCTAGGCGACAAACCTCGAAACGTTCCATGGGAGTGTTGGGCAGCATTGTTTAGATTCATCTCTTGATGAGCTGCTAAAAACATGCCTAGATGGCCGCTAGGCAGGCACGTTACACCACCCAATGTAGTAGCCACCTCTTGATTGGCCTAGTGTAAGCTAGTAGTCGTTGCCACTATAGTCACAAACACCTCCATACCTAGCTTGGCCTACATATAGAGAGAGAGAGGGAGGGAGGGAGGGAGAAATACCATGCCTCACCTCTTCCTACTAAAAACGTGATCGGCACTGCCTGCTTCACCTCCTGCATGTTGGTCTACTACTGCCTCACCACATATTGCTATTGTCGATTATCCTCTTATTCGCCACAACCTTGTTATTGTCAATCGCCTAAAAGAGAGAGAGAGAGAGAGTGAGAGTGAGAGAGAGAGTGACGCCATGCCTCTTTTTCTCCACCTCTTGCGTGTTGGTTTTCTACTGCCTCGCCATTGTCTTGCCACAAACTTGCTACTATTAATTGCACAGACACAGAGAGAGAGAGAGAGAGAGAGAGAGAGAGAGAGAGAGAGAGAGAGAGAGAGAGAGAGAGAGAGAGAGAGAGAGAGAGAGAGAGAGAGAGAGAGAGTGTGTGTGTGTGTGTGTGTGTGTGTGTGTGTGTGTGAATTTTGTTTAGAGGTTTGGGTGTGGAAAGCAGCTCAGGAAGATTTTGGTGCTTTGGTTATTACTGAAGCTGCAGCCAAAATAATATTATAGTATAGATTATGGATTATGGATTATGGATGGATAAATATATATACTATAGATAGTTTATGTATTTAGTATTTTTGCTTACTATAATAAAAAATCAGTTTATATTAAATATATATGATAAATTTATTTTTATCAATTAAATATTACTAGCACTTTGTGCTAGACCCATGCAACTACTGGTGTTAGGGTGATTGTAAAGCAAGGGTGTGCAACCTCCCCTCTCTACCCCCTCTAAGAGTCTCTCAAACACACACACACACACTCTCTCTCTCCATCCCCCCTCCCCTCTTTCTCTCACATGTAAAACATAATGTTTAGTTTATGACATTAATTTATTTGGAAAATGTTGTATACCAATTACACATTTCCATCCCTTCTTAATTTCATATGCCTATCATTCTATACATTCAAGCCTGACCTCCATAACATTAGTTGAACTTCAAAACTAAGTGGTGCCTAAGAAAATAACATCAATATATTTAGTTAATCAGGTAATTGTTAGAAATAGCAAGGTTTAATTAACTACTTACATTCCATCATAACTAGATAAACAACTATTTTGCCATGATATTTTAAGGACTTATTTACAAACCAATGCTTTGTTGTGCATATATAAAGATGTTGCTAGTATGTCTACGATAAGTATGCTTAACTCATTGCTCCTACACCTTGGACTCTTATAGGCACAAGTGTTTAGGGTGCTTGTTTACTACCATTGTGCACCCAACAACCCAAACCCCCCCTCCCCCTCCCCCAAGAAAAATAACAGGACTATGCCACATGTTTATAAAAATAGCATATACTTATTATTAACCTGAAAATATGGACATGTAAAACAACAATACTATAATAATAATAATGACAATGCTAACACAAAAAACCTAGAGATCCTATTGCAAGATAGATAAAAATACCCTTGATTTGAAACATTTTGTATTGTTATGTGTGTGTGCGTGCGTGCGCACACGCACATCTCCAATTATAGCTAAGATGAATTGCAAAAGTTATGGTTTGGTCTTTTAATTTGTGTAATAGAATGTGGACACACAATGCATTAATATGCATGTACACAAATAGGTAAAAGAATGACAATCATAGCCTTAGTTTGCTTTATTTTCAAGATCCTTTATGAATTTAACTATTTAACAAAGATTATATATTGGATTCTATGTTAATGTTTAAGGCTTGAAGTTATGGTCTTCAAAAATGTGGCATGCATGTATAACACACTTATATTCATAAATATTACCAATACTTTACCCAAATTTGCACACAATCTACAACAAATAAAATGAGAACATTGAGCACAAAAAGTAAAGAATGCTAGGCTGGGTACAACATGATGCATAATCATAGTATAACCACATTTAACAAACTTAGCATGTAGAGCATACAATGCTGGAAATGGTACCACGTGATGAATCCTCACAATGTATCAATATATAACACATATTAGTTCACATATATTGTAAGAAGTTGGAAAGACATATATTTTAGAGAGAGATTATCGATAATATCTTATCACACTGACATAGGTATAAAAGGTGTAAGACATGTCATTTTTTGATACTTTTGCATTAATACAATTATTGTCTCTCTCACCTTCTTGTTCACAGCTCTCGTGGTTCTCTCTCTTATTTCCCATCTTTGTAGTATTTCTCTTTCCTTGTCACTCATTCTCTCTCCTACTTTCTCTCTCTTCTATTCTCATTTCTCTCACACTCTTCTTGACAAGTGGTATCAAAGCATTGGTCTTTAATCCATTTGGTTCATGCTTTCCTTAGATTTCCTTCTCTCCTATTTTCTCTCTTCTATTATCCTTTCTCTCACCTCTCAACCCTCTTCTTGACAAGTGGTATCAAAGCATTGGTCTTTAATCCATTTGGTTCAAGCTTTCCTTCTTAGACTAGTTACATTCTAATTTCTCAAGGACGACATGTTAGCTTGGAAGTGGATAGGTGCAGAGACTATAAGGAGACTAAGAATAGCCTAGTTAGAGCTAAATGAAGTACATAAAGACAAAGTTGGAGGCATTGTGGACAAAATGGCAGGTCATGGCCAAGTAATATACCATTTTGGATGCAAAATAGTAAAAGAAAGGGAAAATAGAATTAGGTAGTGTAAGACAAAGTGCAATTACTTTTCAAATATGCTTTCTCTTTCCGCTTTCTTTCAAGCTTTTGGGAGAAGCTTCCATGGAGAACAACAAGAAATCACTCTTCATGAGCAATGTGAGCATGATCTCTCTCTTTGATCAAGGGGCAAATAATCTATACATCATGCTTGATAAATAGAGCATACTTGTGACTAGCATTAATCAAGCTTTGAGCTAGGAATAATCAATGCATTTTATGCTAAAAATAGAAGGGGCAAACTCCATCTCTAGCATGCATTGAGCTATTTCTTATTAATCAAGGGCAAAATTGGCTATCTTTGAAGGGAAGGGCAACCTCTCTTTTTAACCTTTTGAGCCTTTCCTTCAACATCATTAAAACCTAGCAATGGTAGAATAAGGCAAAAACTTCTATGGTGAAGAATCTTGACAAATTTTAAGGGATTATTCATCTTCTTGTTCTTGAGGTTCTCTATTTGGTTATGGATCATCAATAGCATCAAGATTGAGCCATTTCTTCTTCACTTTATTCTCCTTCCAATGATCATAGATAGCAAGATATTGATGAAGTTCTTTTAAAGCCTTCAATAATCCTTAAGAAAGCTTGCATCCAAGGCTAAATGACATTGCTCAAGGAAATGTTGAATTGGGAGATTGAAGAAATTAGAAGAATCTTAGCATATCAAGCTTCTTGGAGTGCATAATGAAGCTACATGTTGGGGTTTTTGGTTAGGAAGCTTGAATCTTTGGTATTCAAGCATTCAAGAGGACTCAAGACATCTCTTCTTCAAGGATTTAAGGATCTTCAGGGAAATATGGGTTGAATTCAATAGGCTCATGAAAGCATGAAGCTCGTAGACTGATTTGGGGCAATTTCTTCAACCAATGGACTGAAGCTTGATTCTAATTGAATAAATCATATTCTTCAAGTCAATAAGAGGTATTTTATTTTCTTAATCCCTAAAAATCTCTGTACATCCACTTGTTCAAGCTTTTCCACTTGTTGATGGGAGATTCATAGTCAATTAAGCCTTTAAATTGATCAATAGATAATAGATTAGTGCTTCTCTTCATTAATCATAGCCTATGAATTGGATTTTAGTATTCTTTTCAATCCAATCTCATCATGATTCATTTTCAATGTCTTGATGCATAACCTTGATTTGATTTGTGATTCTCTTGTACCCAATATTGTAAAGGATAAGTATTGCAATCAATGAGTCATTGAATTACATTAGTAAGATCCTCAGCTAACCTTAATTTCTTGATTCCATTTTCATCAATCAAATCTTCACATATCATTGAAGGCTCAAATAATTATTTCATTTTATTTATTTCATTCAAGTTTACTTAAAATAGAATACTCATGCCATGAAAAATTTCCCTCGAGGAAAAAGGTGGATACCAAAGGAGATAGTGGGACAATAGAGAAGTGACCCTCCCTTACTATTAAAGATCCCAAAGAGATGCAACCAACCAACCTGAAAATGACATTTTCCTACCTTCTGAGGATTGGGAGCCCATGTAGGGAGCCTGTCATGATGTTTTATCCCTCACACCAGTATTTTTAGTGGAGACATTGAAGACCCAAAGATTGTAGTTGAAGACCATTGATCAATGCGGAATTGCATATTGATTATAGGTTATTTCAATCTACTTCAACCTTTATTAGCAAGATGCACATACATGCAAGAGTAACATGACACTTGGACATTGATTGGGGTTGATATTTTGCCATTTGCAAGTGCTACATGTTATTCCAAGCTTTTTACAAGTTTTTTTACAAAGTATTTCATCAAATAGAAAATTAGGATACTTTTTTACTTGGTTATAAGTATTGCAAAGTAATTTAGAATTTATCCAAGGTCTATACTAGGTATTACAAGTCAAATCCAGTTCGTACAAGTCATATCTAGGGTACTACAAGGTTTAGAACCTTAGTTTAGACCTAAGGAGGGTGGAAAGGCCAAAACAATGTTTTTACAACCCTAGTACTATATTAAAATAATATTTTTAAAATATTTTATTCTAATTTTGAAGTCAAGTCCTTTAGCTCTTCCTAAAGAGCTATTTGTTGGCTTTGTTTTGAGTCAAAAAGGTATTGATTTTGATATCATAATGAAAAGTTATAGCCATTTTAGTAACGAGTAGTCTACTTGGACTACACCCTAACAGTGAGAACAAATGGTTAAAAACAAACAAAAGAACAAGGCTAATGATAATATTTAGTACAAAATCAAGGAAGCACATGAGGCAATACCTGAGACATATCATGCTGAAGAAGAATCTCAAGAATATAGCGCATATAACACTCTTTGTAACCATGAAACTAGGCACTCTATCAGACACATGGAGTTAGTCTCTAAATTGGATCAAGTGGTTGAGCAAGTGGTTCTATCCAACATTCAAACCAAAGAAGTTGTGGAGCAAAGAGCCCACTCTACTAAGGATTCATTGGAGAAGTTTGCCTCTTCCACTAAAGAGTTTTTGGACAAGCTTAGTGCTTAAATCTCTATGCTTATAGTAGCACAAATGGCAAACAAAGAGAGTAGAGACAAACAATCCTTTCAGCCATTGAATAATAACCCTTTGAAAGGTGAGAAGGATCGAAGCTTGCATGGGAGAGCTATGGTAGGAGAGTAAGAGCAAGAGAGAGAGAGACTCACAATGTGGGAACTCCAACAGTCATAATATGTGACCGGGCCTTCCTTTATTCAAACTGTCACTAAAAGAATAAAGAATAAAGTGATGGTGACAGGCACCCGCCACCTGCAATGTGCAATGGCAGGTACTGTCAGTGTAGTAATACATGGGCAGCTAGGTAGAGGCGCCTTTACCCCCAACAACCTCCCACTTAAAGGTGAATTTGCCCCAGTGAGGAGTGAAAAGAAAAAGAAAAGACCGTACAATGGTACAATAGGATGAGGAGAAACGTCATCTCATCCAACGCCCATCAATCTCCTGAGGAAGGCAAAGTGCTCAATAATGAGGCTTTTTGTGAGTAGATCTGTAGGATTTTCATTAGTGGAGATCTTGACAAGGTCAACAAACTTGTCCTCCACGACCCACGTATGAAGTGATACCCCACCTCAATGTGTTTCGTCTTCGCATGGAAGACCGGATTCTTAGCTAGCTGAATAGCACTCATAGAATCCGAATGCAGCATAGGTATAGAATCAATCCCAAGGTCATGAACCAAACGGCCCAACCGTATGGCCTCCTTGCAAGCCTTAGTGGCTGCAACATACTCGGCTTCAGTGGTAGAGAGAGTCGTACACTTCTGAACCCTGGACATCCAAGAGATAGCACCTCCAGCATATGTGAATACATAGCCAGAAGTAGACTTCTTACTATCTGCATGTCCTGCATAATCAGAGTTTGTGTATCCCACAACTCTTGTATCCTGGCTGCCATAGTAAATACACATATCTGCTGTGCCCTTTAGGTATCTCATGATACCCTTCACGGCATCCCAATGTTTATTGCCAGGTGTAGCCATATAGCGTGCCACAACACCAACTTCAAAGGCAATATCTGGACGAGTGGCTATCATGGCATACATCAAACTACCCACGACTGATGCATAAGGGAACTTGACCATCTCAGCCCTCAGCTCATCTGTCTGTGGACAATTGGCCTGTGAAACCTTCACATAAGAAGGTAATGGATAACCAATAGGCTTCACGTCCTGTATGCAGAAATGCTCAAGGACTTTATGAATGTACTCCCTCTGTGAGAGGTAGAGTAGTCCCTGATGCCTATTGCGCTTAATGCGCATACCAAGAATTTGAGAGGCCTGTCCCAAATCCTTCACCTCAAAGCTCTTCTTCAGCTGAGATTTAAGAGCATCAAGCTCATCATGAGCTTTTCCTGCTATCAACATATCATCCACATAAAGTACCAAAATAAGCAATGAGCCATCACTAGCTTTCTTTGTGTAAAGACATGGATCCATAGCACTCATGCTGTAGTCTTGTGACTGCATAAAGGCAACAAACTTATGATACCACTCCCTAGGTGCATGCTTCAAGCCATAGAAACATTTTTTCAACTTGCACACTAGGTGCTCCCTACTAGGTTCTGCAAAGTCCTTAGGCTGCTCCATGTATATCTCATCATGCAAATCCCCATGCAAGAATGCAATCTTGACATCCATTTGATACATGTCCAAGTCAAGTTGCGTGACTAAGGCCAAAACCAAGCATAGAATGGTCATCTTGACCACATGGGAAAAGACTTCATCAAAGTCAACTGCATGCTCATGTTTAAAACCCTTAGCAATAAGTCTTGTCTTATAAGCCGGCTTGGGGTGCCCAGGGGTACTTTTCAGCTTGTACACCCATTTGCACGACAAAGCCTTCTTGCTGTTAGGCAATGCAACCAAATCCCAAGTTATATTCTTATTTGTCCATCTTAGACTACATAGCCCTCTCCCAGGAGTGACTGTCACCCCTGCACATAGCCTTATCATAGGTGAGAGGCTCTCCTACATCTGTAACCAAGATATAATGCATCAAGGGCTCAAATCGATCAGGTGGACGTCTAGCTCTAGTAGATTGTCTCACTGTAGGCTGTGCTGCATGTCTAGCATCTTGTCCAACACCCTGGCCATGTGTATCAACTCTTGTCGCAGGCTGTCCAACTGGCTGTGCAAGAGCATGGGGCTCCTCCTGGAATATAACCCTGCGTATCTCTACCACCTTCTCATGCTACTTATGCATCTTGTGTCCATGGAAGACTACATCTGTCTGTGGATGACTTTCCACGCCTACGGATCCCAGAGGTGGTAACCCATACACCTGCATCTCCATAGCCAAGGAAAATGCATTTGATACTCTTAGGATCCAACTTGATTCGCTTGTTATTGGGCACATGGCAGAATGCCTCACATCCAAAGGCATGGATATTCGCATAAGATGGATGTTTCCCAGTCCATACCTCCTCTGTAACTGGAAATCCAAACCATTGGAAGGTGATCTATTGATGACATACACAGCTATATTGAGTGCCTCAGCCCAGAATCTCTATGGTAGACCTGCATGGCTAAGCATACTGCGTACTTGCTCCTAGATGGTTCTATTCATCCGGTCAGCCAAACCATTCTGGGGTGGGGTATTGGGGGCGGTCAACTAACGCTTAATACCTCTCTCGTCAATAATTGCTCAAAGGCACGTGACACATATTCTCCCCCATTGTCACTCTTAAGGCATTTCACAGCCTATGCCTAGTCTGATTCTCAACCAATGCAAGCCATCTCTGAAAGACATCCAAGACATCTGACTTAAGCTTAACGGGGTAAGCCCGGACTTTACACGAAAAATTATCAATGAACGTTACAAAATACTTTGCACTACCCATAGACGAACAGGGCATGGGTCCACAGACATCCGAATGTACCAATGCCAAGGGTTCACTCATGTGTGTTCTACCAGACTTCTTATGTGTATTCCTAGTCTGTCTGCCCCATAAAGACAATGCTCACATGAATCAAAACATGTATAGTCAAGGGGCTGTAAGTACTGCAAACTAGAAAGCATTTTCATTCCCTTCAAGGACATATGGCCCAAACTAGCATGCCAAAGAGATACATGTGGGATGGAACTCACTGACAAACCATGGTCAACAGAGGACCCATCAACTACAAGAGGATAGAGGCTGCCAGCCTTGGCACCTCTAGCAGTTTGCCACAAGTGATCTTCCAAGCAGAATCCCCAAATGAAACATGAAATCCAGCATCATCAAGCTGCCTTCTTGCAGACATAAGACTGCGTGTAAGTGCAAGTACATGACTACATCTTGTAACAGAAAAGTACTGCCATCAGAGAATTGTAGCCGTACATCCCCAATGCCAACAATAGCAAGTGACATGTCATCACCCAAGTGAACTGAACCAGAGACAATGCGGTAGGAGTGAAACCATTCACGGCATGGTGTAACATCAAATGAAGTACCAGAATCCAAAAGCGAGCATTGTGCACACATAGAGTGAACCTCGGTCAACGACGTAGCATCACAAGAACTAGCTGCAAGTATGTATTCCCCATCGGATTCATCAGTCTGCATGACATTTATCTCATTGATTTTCACACTAGATTTCGTAGGTACCATGCTGTGATCAGAGGACTTTTCATGTACTTTGTCTTTCCCCTTCTCTTTGCGCTTCTCATTGCGCAACTCATGACACTATGGGCGTATATGACCCTTCTTTTTGCAATGATGACATGCCACATTAGCATTTCTCCCACGAGACTTGCTACGTGACTTACCATGTGACTTAGACCTAGACTTCTGCGAGTCTCTGACATGTCCATACCCATGGTCATTGTTTTCATTACCATCTCTACCGCTAACATTCAAAGCATGTGACACACGAGAGGCATCTAAGTTCTTACGGTTGATCTCTTCCTACCTCTTCCTACAGAAGAGCACTCTCTACATCATGCAAGTTCAAAATAGTAGTAGGAGCACATAAGGCAATGCGGAATACATCCCATGAATCACTCAGAGTCCTAAGCAAAAACAATGGAGTAACCTCATCATTAAAGGTAATGCCCTGCGAAGTCAAGTTCTTAAGAATAGCATGGAACTGGCTCAATTGAGCAAACATTTTTATATTCTCCTTCATGCGTAAGTCCATAAGCTATTTCAACCAATACATTTGACTTGCTGGACTTTTCTTGTCATGGAGATTCTTAATTTTATCCCAAAGCTGCCAAGCACTATGTGCTTCCTCAACCACATTGTAATGCACATGTTTAGTGAGAGACAAGATGAGGGTGGACTTGCATAACTCATCAAGCTCATCCCATTCATCATCAGTCATAGTTTCAAGTTGCTCGCCATGCATCCTTAGTAGCTTGATCTGAGATTTCTGCACCAATACTTGCCAAACTTGGCTCTTTCAATAGGCATAATTTGTACCATCAAGCTTAGTGATGTTGAAGATAACACTGTTAGTGGAAGAAAATGCCATACTGTAGTCCAAAACGGTGCAGATAATTCAAAATTGCTTGTTGTTTTCTGCGGCGGTAAATAGCCAAAATACCATCAAAACCAAGGCAAAATGACCACGAACTAATAGCTAATGATGCTGCCCACCAAGTACCATTAAAAGTACATAAAATTAGGATGATTTAACATGAAAATTCCATGCATAACTGATTGCTGTAATAAATTATAGCCAGGCATAATGAGAGCAAGATGTAGGCAAAATGAATGCACCAAGTTAACCAATGACTGTCAAAGCATAACCAACATCAAGCAGGCATAAATCAGCATGTGATAGCCATACAGATATCAAGCAAACACCCAAGCATGTCAAATGAATCCCTCGATAAGCCGGCACACCCCATGTATAATAGGGCAAAGCGTACACAACACTAGCAAGACCTAACACAAATGGGTGTATGCTTAGAGAGTGCAAAGCCCAAATCAGCCCAACTACGTCTGTGAGGACCACGACATATCAACCATGCAACATCCAAGTGAAGATCCCAATCTCAAGTATCTGAATGCTCAAGTAGCATAAACTGCATGCTCAATGTTTGTCAAGCGTATCAAGACACTCTCATTGGCACAAAAGCCATAAATATCAAGCAAAGAAGCTCAACAAGGGCATATGATAGCACCAATGCTAGAAGATCCAAGATCCAGCATATCAATAAGACCTCATGAGCATATAGGCCATGTAGCATTTGTACATAGCATCCATAGACATTAAGTACATCCAAATTGTAACTTTGGCAAGCCGAGAAACAGCCAAAGTAAGCTCCGGGCAATCAAATGTCAAGCCAAAGCAAGGCTCAGTAGCATCCAACTCCAAACAATGTAACAGGCATGTAGTAGTGGCATAGGCCAAGCATGTCAAGACCGGTCAGACATAAGCAAAGTACATGCCATAAGTACATCAGAGATGAAGATCCAAATGCTATGCAAAGCAAGCTCAAGCTCAACCAATGATTCGAGAGCAAATCCAAGCTCTATGTGGATCCCCGAAAGTCACTACATCAATGTCTATATCCAAGACATAGCCCGAATCCAATAGGCATATCCAAACATAAGCAAAAGAGCTTCACCCCTGAATATTCCAGTAGCAAATAAATGTCCAAAACTAAGCAAACAGTGGCTCAATCCAAGCTCAAAACCATAAACAAACCATAGGCATACTTCCCCATATGTATAGGCACCAACCGGGCATAATCGAGCATCAAAGGACTATATAGCATGAGCATAAAGTGTAATGATAGAGGGCTGCCCTATTTTGGGCTTCCTATGGACTGTGTAAAATAGTCAATAATTGAGTAAATTCAGCCCCAAAAGCATCTCACATCATAGGTATACATTCCCCTAGCATTCAGGGCGCATTCGGGACCACACCAAGCAACTAATGTCAATGCCAACCAAGCATAAACATAAAGTGTTGATGTAACACTTTTTGTGGCTGCTAGTGGATTGTGGAAAATAGTCCTAGACTGAGGTAAATCCGTCTAGAAATCAATGCCAATGATAACCACCAATGTCGAGCATCAAGGGGGTGTTCCAACTGCCAAATGAAGTGTTTTCAAGCTGCTAATGAGTGCCAAGGGAGGGCTGAAGTAAAAAATGAATTTTTTGCAGGTCTTCAAGTTGGCCCAAATTGATCTGGGGCCTATGGAAGGCTGGGCAAGGTCAAGGCAAGGTTGGTGGAGTAGTCAAGGACCCCCATGAGCTCCCTCTTGAAGGGTAAATTCACCGGTAGAGAGTAGGCATCACAAGAAGCAAGAGGACATGGCTGCCCTGCTTCCCAAAACCTGTGGATTGAAGTAAAATAACAAAAGAGAGCTCCAATACTTATGAAGGAATGCCTTGAGGATATCCAAATGGTCTAGGTAGATACTTGAGAAGCTGGGGAGTGGCGGGAGCTCGGGAGAGTTGGCTATGGCTACCGGGAAGGAGACCCAATGAGTGTAGGTAATCAATAGGAAGCTGAAGATGCCATGAACCAAGCTCGAGTAGTCATGAATCCATGCTCTGATACTAGTTGAAAGGTGAGAAGGATCGAAGCTTGCATGGGAGAGTTATGGCGGGAGAGCAAGAGCAAGAGAGAGAGAGAGACTCACAATGTGGGAACTCCAACAGTCACAATGTGTGACCGGGCCTTCCTTTATTCAAATTGTCACTAAAAGAATAAAGAATAAAGTGACGATGACAGGCGCTTACCACCTGCAGTGTGTAGTGGTGGGTACTATCAATGTGGTAATACATGGGCGGCTAGGCAGAGGCGCCTTTTCCCCCAACACCCTTAGCCGGATATCATTGAAAAGAAGGATATATAACATACTACTTATGAGATTGGGAATACCTTTTGAGTATTCATGGGTCTAATCCTCCTCCAAGAGCTAGAATTCAACCACCTATTTCTCTTGATAGATTCCAAATCAATTATCATAGAAGTGCATCTAATCTTTCAACCCCCATTGGCAATTATATGGATGCATATCCCCAAGCATCTAACGGACAGCAAGACTTTATTAAGATGGAAGTTTGTGATAAAATTGTGTTGACCAAATGTAGTAGCCATCCATCATCATCCACTGATTTGATGACCAAAAGATTCACTTTGCTATACTTTACCTTGAGGGATTTGCTTGTACATGGTGGAGATACATAAAGAGGAAAAATCAATACGTTGACAATTGGGAGGATTTCAAAGCTAAGATGGCTCAAGTATTCATCTCTCGCATTGAGAAAAAAAAGTTGGCAAGAAGATGGTATCAATTGGACCAAAGAAGCCTATCAATTATAGAGTATACCACTCTGTTTTATGAATCTTACCATGTATGTAGAGAGTGCGAGTGATGATATAAAGTTGCATAAATATATCTATGGTCTAGAGCATGATTTGTCAACTGATGTTATGGCGTCGAAACCCACCACACTATTCTAAGCTATTGAGCTAGCATAGAGATATGCTTGCAAGTATAGAAAGGATATTTCCATGCATGCTTCTTTTGGACAACAAAGGGCTATTGATAAACATGGAAACCTTGGTGGCAATTATGGTGGGAGCAGTACTTCATTTGGCAACCCCAAAGTCCCTACATACCCTACTTTTAATGCTTCAAGGAAATAAAGTACTTCAAAACCAACAATCAGCCACCACCATAAAGTTGAGCCTAAACAAGGTGATAGTAGACCTAGAAATAATTATGCAAACAATGGCAAGTTTATACCTATGGATGTTTTAAGAGAGCACACAGAGAAGGTTCTATGCTTCAAATGTGTTGAAAAGTATACAACCGATCATACATCTAAGTGCACTTACAAGGATGCCAAAGCTAAAAATTACAATATGATAGTACTTGAGGATGTGAATGAGGAAGTTATTGAAGAACTGACAGTGAGTGCACAAGCTAATTTCGAAGAGCATGATGAGAATATTGAGCCAAATCAGTCTTATGAGCTTGTTGATGGATTTTCATTTAACCCAAGTGGGCATGTTCCCTTTGACCTTGGTGGGAGAGATTTATCTATTGTTGCCACTACATTTTGTTCCATTTCCATGGATGCTTGGAGAGATTCTAAGAGTCCTAATACACTCCGTATGAAGTACCTTTCATGGGAAGGATGTGTTTATCTTGATAGATAGTGGCAATATGCATAGTTTTGTGAATAAGTCAATTGTGAAGAGGTTACATTGTTTTCCCATTGATTTACATTAGCCCATAAGAGTTTAGGTAGTCAATGACGAAGAGAAAATGAGCACCCAAATGTATCCATAAGCTCTCATATAGTTGGCTGAAAATTATGAAGCAAAGATGAACCTGATTACTTTGGAAATGGGATCCATAGATGTTGTACTTGGGTGCAAATGGTTGATGACCTTAGGGAATATTGCTATGGATTTATCACAGTTGTACGTGGAGTTTGCTATTGATGGGAGCTTACCTACTACCAAAAAAGGATGAAATAGCATCTACGTGGTGGTGAATAGACTCACCAAGGTAGCCCATTTTATTCCTACCCTAGACATAGTTTACTGCTTCAGTGATTGGAGACTTACCTTTGCCATTTTATGATGTGTAGCATATGTGGGATTCATGGTTGCATTTGGCTAAGTTTGCTTATAATAACTCCATTCGTGCTAGTATTGGAGTTTTACCCTTTGAGGCTATGTATGGTTATAATGTGCCCTTACCCATTGCCATTTTTAGTGAGAAGATCAACCTTCATGGAAAATAATAATTAGAAAGAATGTAACCCCTTCTTCTTCAGTAATGTAAGATGAATCTTAGAAAGACCCAATATCAAATGATGATGTATGCTGATGATAAGAAGAGGCAACCCTTAGAGTTCCAAGAAGGAGAGTTAGTTTCGCTAAAAGTACCCAAGTCTCATTGCTCTACATTGAAGGATGGATTGAGTAATAAACTTGCTCACAAGTTTTATGGACCCTACAAGATCTTAAATTGTATTAGAGACTAGAACTTCCCTCTTTCACTAAGATTCATAATGTGTTTCATATCAGTAGCTCAAACTCTATTACGGTACTTAGGTGGAAATAGTTGATGAACTGCCTCCAATGGATAAAGAAGGTCTTATTCAATACATCCCATCATAATCCAATGTGAGAAGAAGCTTTGCTATTGTGTTATCACTAAGTATTTTATCAAATGGAGGAGTTTTCCACAAGACAAAGCTTCTTGGAGGCTAGATCCTATATTGGATGAGTTTCCTTACTTACGAGATGCATTAGTAGTGGGACTGAGACACAATTAGTAGTGGAGCCAATCATGGTGCAGACAGGGCCTAAATAGTAGTAATCTTTAGTTTAAAAAAAAAAGGCACCTACATAGTGCCAAAGCACTCTTCAATAGCTACATTTTGACATGTGGCACACTTTATTTGGACATTTCTATATGAAGTTATAGTAGCTTTTGTTCAGTATGGCTTGTTCTTCTAGCAAGTTGTCTATTCATTACAAATACCATTTCTTAAAGATCTAAAGGCTCAAATTTCTTTTTGAAGCCATCCAAATTATGTATATGGTAGAGGCTTTCCTTTATGGCTTCATTTTAGTCAAAAAATTTCATTTTCTTCATTCATCATCGTGATTTTGACTCCAATTACCACCATAAGGACCATTCATAGATCTAAGGGATACACAAGAATGCAATCAAGACTTTAGATATGTGCCTCGAGTGTTGCAATAGGACAAAGAAGCCATTACCATGTTTGAAACATAAACTTAGGTGCTTCAATAGAACAATGTAGTGGAGGCCATTACAATGTTCAAAACCTTTATGTTACACAAGGTCCCAAGTGCAATTCGTGCTTAATGTTGATATTGTGGAACTTAATGTGGCTCCTTCATGGGTGAGAGGGCTTGAGGAAGAGTGAGAATGGAGTGGTCACTTTCTCACATGAGCTTCTCATAGAGGTGGACTCTAATGAAGATTTTTGATCATGCACATGTTGAGGGGTTGAATGGGTGGCCATCGAAGTCTAGTGGTGAGGGCTTGAGGAAGAGTGAGAATGGAGGGGTCACTTTCTCACATGAGCTCCTCATAGAGGTGGACTCTAATGAAGATTTTTGATCATGCACATGTTGAGGGGTTGAATGGGTGTCCATCGAAGTCTAGTGGTGGGGTAAAGCCATGGATGCTTGCTTGTTGGCTTTCATAAGGGGACAGAGAGAGAGAGAGAGAGAGAGAGAGAGAGAGAGAGAGAGGGAGAGAGAGGGAGAGAGAGGGAGAGAGAGGGAGAGAGAGAGAGAGAGAGAGAGAGAGAGAGAGAGAGAGAGAGAGAGAGAGAGAGAGAGCTCATGATCATCTTCTTCCGAAGGCCCGCAAGGATTTAGTATGCCATCAATATTCAACTTAATATATCCCCTTGTGCTCAATAATCAGCCACATGGCATCAACCCAATTGGCACCTCCACCTCAAGTGCAACCATAGTCCACCCCAACTTGTTGCTTCCACCATGTCTAGCTACCCCAATGACTTGCCTTCTTAGATATCATCCATAGCATCCCGCTTGCTCCCCAATTTGATTGCTTCCATCGCTCCTTCATTATTGTGTAGACCACCTTTGCAATATCTTGCATCCTCCCAAGAGCATCACACATATCAATCTTCCAACTCGAACCCTATCTAGTCTCTTGTAGCTCAGTCTAGTTGATTGTAGCTACTGTGGATGATCATAAGTCTCAACTTATCGACTCGGCTAGCTCCACATTATCGTCTAGTTCCTCTAATCTAGAACTCAGACCCCCCACAAAACTATTGCAACTTCATTGTAGGTATGGTAGCTCTTGTTAGATATTGGCAGTTGGACTTTGGATCAGATCATCATGACACTAGTGTTGATTGTTAAGCATAGCTACCACACATCCACCTCTCAATCAATTGCATAACTTCTAATTACAATGGTTGTCAATATCTCAACCTAGCCCTACATACGCAATATTGACATGTGCTTCACAACTGCACATGTTGACCTCCTCTTTGATAATGCAGTGATGGATGGGCTACAACCCCCCCTTGCCTACAGACAGGCCTACAGTATGTAAAGTCTAGTATGCTATGCATGGGGATGAGGGAGTAGCTACCCTATGTCGAAGTGTTTCCCGTGCCGTGGTATTATGCCCAACCACTACTACTACTAGTACTCGCCTTCTCGAACACACCAAAGGTGCACCTTTAACAAAACCTCTCTCTCTCTCTCTCTCTCTCTCTCTCTCTCTCTCTCTCTCTACTACCACCACCACCACTACCACCACCACTACTACTACTCGCCTTTCCGAAGCATCGAACATACCCAAGGTGCACCTTTAACAAAACATCTCTCTCTCTCTCTCTCTCTCTTTACTGGTAAAAAAAAAACAAGAAAATAAGAAATTAAAGAACAACTACTACTAGCACTACCACTATCACTACTACCACTGCAAACAAGAAAAGAAAAAATTAAAGAACTACTACTACTACTACTACTACTACTACTACTACTACTACTACTACTACTACTACTACTACTACTACTACTACTACTACTACTACTACTACTACTACTACTACTACTACTACTACTACTACTACTACTACTACTACTACTACTACTACTACTACTACTACTACTACTACTACTACTACTACTACTACTACTACTACTACTACTACTACTACTACTACTACTACTACTACTACTACTACTACTACTACTATAAACAAGAAAAGAATAAATTAAAAAACAAGATCTTATCCTCTCTGTTTTTTATCCATTCATTCTCCTCTCTCCCTCTCTCCAAAAAGTCACCCCTTCTTGGTGGACAACCTAGGGCAACTAGCATGGAGGAGAGATGCTAATCATCGCCAGATAGGGCTAGTTGGAGCAATGGAATTGGTGCCACCTACCCAACACATCCTCCTACTTGTGATTTCCATAGCAAATATGTGATCATCCTAAAAGAAAGTGAAAATTTTCCCTTAAAGAAAGAAAACATTGAGTTTACTTTAAGGAGAGAGAGGAGTGAGACATGTGACCATCCTTCAATGCAATATGTCCATGCCTAGCTCATGGAGCAACTCCTCCACCCTTAAACCCCCCATCTTTAAAAATATTAAGTATTTTAAAAAGACAAAAGATAAATTTAGGATTATCAATGGATTGCCATGTATATAAGTTATAGCCATCTAGGATAGGTGGTGGCCTTGGGAAATTCTACAATAAGAGAAAATATAAATGATTTTTATTTATATAAATAAATAAAACTTAATATAATTAAATGTTAAGGTATATTATAAAGCAAATCCTTATTATGAAAATTTTTATTATATAAATATTTAAAAATAAATTTAATATCGATATTATGATAAATAATAAAACAAAAATATTATTATGTAAATATTTAAAAATAAATTTAGTATTAATATTTTGAGAAATGATAAAATATTAGAATTTAATTAATAATCAATTTAATACTAAAATTTCTTAATTTTAAAACGATTTAGTGTTAATTACAAAATAATTTTCAATATTGAATATTTTCAAAATTAAAGCTAATTAGAAAAATTTAATGATTAAGCTAAGTAAAGTTGATATTGAAGGTAGTCAAAACTTTGTAATATATTATAGTTGATAAAAATATTTATTGTAAAATATATTTGCTTAAATGTTAATGTGAGTATTATGACATTTAGGAATAAAATGTTTTATTGTTAACGCTAGAACATTTTAATAATAAATGTATTCTAGTATTAATGTTTTTAAATATTAAAATATTTTAACTTTTGTAAATATATTACGACATAAATTTTAATAATATTAATGATTAAAGAATTTTATATTCAAAACATCACTTTTATAAAAACACTTATTGAAATATTATTATAAAATATTTAACAAATGTATCGATAAAACATTTTGACACTTATATATTGTGTTATTACATTTATATTTAATATTTTAATCCCAATAAATGCTATTTGTCTTCTCCCCACATATGCTCTCTCTCTTACTTTGGGGCTACTCCATCCACATGCCGGCTTTACCAATGATACACTTATGGAGCTTGTAGGCCATGGGATCTAAGGTCTTGGGTGCAGGGATGGGGGGTAGGTTAGGGTTCTGTGTAGGGGGTGTGAGACCCTCGAACACATTGGGCCTTTAGTGACGTTTTTAGTGATGTAATTAGTCTAGTATGAAAAAAAATCCCACATTGTCACTAAAAGGGTCACTATTTGTGTCATTATATTACCACACAAATAGCGACGGTTATAGTGTCGTTATTAGCATTGCTTATAGTGATGATAGGAGGGAAAAAAAAAGGTTGACAACCACATCTTACCATTAAATTCAAAGAGTCTACATTAGTTAGCGAATTGCAAATGCTTGAATGAAAACAAATACTTATCGATTGAAATTCAAAAAATGTACATATGTCCATTATCAATAGCATGTACGATTATAAATCTCACTTAATATAAGCTGTATATAATGAATATAATCATCGTCATTATCATAAGTAATCGTGGCACAAAAAGAAACAAAGGTGTAGGCCATACGGCCTTACATAGAGGAGGGGGCAAGATAGAGTATAAATTAAAAAAGATAGGGTTGCTCCAAGTTTCTTGCGATCCAAGAGCTTATCTTGATACAGTGGCTCCTTCAAAGGGTTTTGCAACATAACCAAATATTAATCCAAAGTTAGATGCGACATAATGAGAACTATAAATTTGCTACACTTTCAAGAGAGACATGAAATACCAGACCACCACACGTACATAGAGCATGCTGATGAGGGCATCCAAACCATACTTTTCTCCATATATTTTTTTCAACCTAGTGGGATCGAGACTTGTGATGGAATGCTACACAAAAGAACATAAAATAGCATTGCTGGAATCATGTTAGTATTACAAGCAACACACAAACCAATAAAGATTTAATAACAAACCTAGATAGTTTACAAAATCCTCCAAGTAGCCATTGCTGCCAAGATGATGCACAACTCCTACCTTCAGTCATGTTGTCATCACCTCCCAATGTTGTCACCATCTTTATGGAGAGGAAGTGACAGCCCCCTTAAGACCTCTCAAGTCCTCCCTATCTAGCTATTTAGGCTCCTGCTTGTCATTCCTTACTACCTTGCATGTATCAGACCACCTATGGGACATATATGAGTGCATTTACTCTATCATCCACCCTGTGGAGAATTGATTAGTGGGAGATGGTACAAAGAACTCCTGATGCAAGGTCGCTATCACATACTCCTTGCTACTCTTTAATGCACGCTTCCATTTATCTAGGAGATCTTGCCAAAAAACCTACTGGCACAACTCATGCATACATATAATGAGTGTCTTTCCCTCATTGTTCATGATAATAGCATCAATGGCCCTATCTACTAAGTACACGTAGATTGGTGGGCAAACTCTAGCATTAGTCCTCTTCCACCTAGGAGAATGCTGCCCAATGAATCCAAGAGAACCCTATATATCAGGATCACCTGTAGGAGTGGTACATACAGATGGCTAAGAAAATGTAGGTGTCACAGGGAGATAGTAGCTATTGGTGTTGCCAATGTGGGTTGAGCTACTCTCCCCAACATCTCGATAAGAGAGAGGAGTACAAAGAGGCCTCGAAATTGTAGCATCCACATCTCCATAGGACCCTTAGAGCCACCCACAACAAGGTGAGGAGTGCCCATAAGACGAGGACTACCAATACAATGAGGCATCACAACATCCACATCTCCATAGCAACCACCACAGGAGTGACCAACTCCACCAGTCAAGTGAGTCATACCCGAGCCAGCCTTTGTAGCTAGCCTAGAGCATTGACTACAATCGCTGGAGACCAACACGCCAAAGCATGCTATGATAGAACATGACAATGTTGAGACAAATCAACATCTGCTTTGTCTCTAAAATGGGTCATTTGACCAAGAGACATTGTGCGAAAATCTACTCAAGCTCCTTATCTGTACACTACTAGCTCATGATGCCCTTGCATTCGTGTGATGAGATGTAGAAACCAAGAGATATATTAATTAATCCAATATGGGGTGAAAGAGAACAAAAGTATATATATATATATATATATATATATATATATATATATATATATATATATATATATATATATATATATATATATATATATATATATATATATAGATATAAACTTGCACAAAATATAAAAACATGTAATGAAGTACCATATAAGTGAGATGCCAACAATTGTAACAACAAGCTCTCATACTCACAACCTCATCTACAACTCCATAACTTTATCTTGCCATAGCTTGACATGCATTGGAAGATCTATGTAGAGGTCTCTACAGGAAGAAGAGTCTACTTCATTCTCAAAGAATTTTTGCATGCTTGTCTCCTCTTGAAACTAGCATTTCTTCTCAAATAAGGTGGTAAATAACTTGATCAAGCACTAATTGCAACAATAATAAAATTCATCTAAAGTGAAAACGTAACATTACAACTTAATCTTGGACAATGGATAGCCTATTGGCCCCAAAATTGGCACCTCTTGAAGCATTTCTTTATCTTATAATGGAAATCCATATGGAAAACACTAAGATTCCTTGAATCTCCTTTACTTTCCAGTTGCCTCTTACTATCACAACTGAGCAACAAGTCTTCAAACCAATTTGCCCCTTGGTTTGCTAGGGGAGTTAACCTTCACCATGCTCCTTGGGTAACAAATTTAGCTCCAAATCACTGTTGGGCTAAATGGCCTCTTGAAACTTAAAATTTTTCCCCAATATTAGTGATTGAAATTCGAATTGCTAGGTCTTTAAATCTCAGCATACTTCAAATCCCAATATTAGTGATTGAAATTCAAGTTTCTAGGTCTTTAAATCTCAGCATACTTCTCAAGGTGCTATTGAAACCCTGATTTCTGCTGCAAATTGGGGTTTATAGTAGAAATTTTTCAAAATCTCCACGTCTGATGACTGGAAGTACTAGACTTTATTGAGAGAAGATGAGAAATGTGAGAGTCCAATTTAGAGGCACACTCTGAAGGATTTTAGATCATTATTGGTAGATCCATAATGCATTTTTAGTGAAAATTGAAGATTTAAAGCTTGAAAGTGGCTGTTCATGCAAAGTGTTTAAGACACAAGGCATTTTAAAGTCAGAGGCATAGTGAAGTGCTAAGTCAAGTCTATATGGAGTATAGGGAGTGTAGCCATTAGTTGCTCATCATTTTTGCACATTTGAGATGCCATTTCATACTTTAAGACCTTAATTTATGTGGGAATACAAAAGAGGGACATGATTTTGGCCAAAAAAGGCCCCAAGTCATGAGGGCATGCCCAATTTGAAGGGACACTTGTGGCAAGGTTCAAAGGGGCACGTTTTTTAAATGTGTCTTCTTGTTATTAAGAGAGAAAGAAAGGAAAAAAACATGTATGATCTCCTCCTCCCGAATTCTCATTATCTAGCACTTTTGATCATATATTCCAAGCTTACTCTCATTTCTCTTCACCATGATACCATTTATGTGGACTATTTTGAAGAAATGAGAAATCAAAAAATTTAGTCTTTCTCTCTCCTCCCTTCTCATATACATAATGTCAAGTCTTATGAGAAAAGGGGGAAGAGATGGAAGCAATGTGATAAAGGATGATTTGAGGTAGTGTTGAAGCATTGTGGAGTCCTATCAAGTGCGTTAGTGGCCATAAGAGGCATCAACGACGTTGGTATGCACATGAGGCGACAAGCATGTCATGGCATATAAGTAGTTTTTTGATAAGTTCATTAAAATTTATAGTAAATGGAATGGGATTGAGAAATTGTTTTAGAGGGAGGAAAAGGGATATGAATACTTAATTTTAACACTTTACATTTGCTATTTTATGTTTCCTTGAATTTCTATTAAATGAATGGCTAAAAATTAAAATGCACACATTGATAGGTTAAGAGGGTTATAAGTGAGTGAAGAGTGGAACTTGTGTTACGTTTGTGCAAAAAGATGAGGACTAATGAGCTTGAGTCAGTATGCTCATTCTACAGGCTGTGGCATTCAGTCGAGGAGGAGCCAATATTATGTACATGTGGTGTGCTAGACACCTTATGTTGGGCACTCTTGCTTGGAGTTTGGGGGAAGCAATTAGATATGTGGACTACATAATGTAACAATTAAGAGTTTAGACATGTCTTCTAGCTTATAGTCATTTGCTCATGGCTACAGGGCTATGGGGGTTGGCTGTGTGAGGTTTGACAATGAGCTTTGAGTGAGAGAGTTGTTGTTGGACCCATTTTAGGTCTTGATAGGTAGTGCATTTGCTGGGAGTCCTTTAGGATTCCCAATAAGACCTAAAACTTAGTTTGTATACCTCTTCACTCAAAAGCGGAGAGGGAATTATTTAGGCAAGAACGAGAAATAAGACTAGAAATATCTTGTATCCAATGAGAGGAGTATAAAGAGTGATTGAGGAAATGTGCGAAAGACTTTCACAAGTACTCCCTTGATTTCTCTAGTCCTACATCCATTAAAGTCAAGGGTCTTACAACGCCTTGTAGTAAGAGCAATCCCAACGTGCACACGAGTGGAAGTCTACCTTTAATACCTAAAGCCGAGTAGTCTACCCCTTCGAGGACTAGTTGAAATGGCGGGTTAACTCTACCCCTTAGTGGTGCCACCAATAATATTGTACTCGTCCTTTCCTAAGACTATCCTTACACCTGCAATTGTTGGTGCTAAGCCTGTTCTTGTACCCATATGGATGGCATAGCCACCATCCTCAATACCCCCTCAAGTAATTCAAATTCTAGCTAGTATAGTGGCTCTACCCACTTTAGGGTATTTGTTGCCTATCTTCAGTGGAAGTATGAATGAAGATGTAGAGTTACATATCAAAGACTTCCAAAAACTTAAGGTTAATTGTAAAGTTAATGATGAAGCTCATCACTTGATGTTCTTCAGCCTGATTTTGAAAGGAAATGTGGTGCAATTGTATTACCGACTCTTGACAAATTTGATTGCCGATATGCAAGGGTTTTATACTACATTCCATAAGGAGTTCTATTATGAAAAGAAGAGCCAATATTGGCTACATGTCCTGAATGAGACTCAATAGAAATTCAATGAGAGTGTGAAAGCTTACACCTAGAAGCTACACATAGTTTTCTATTGTTTGGATAACACCATTCCATTATCCCCTATGTCAATGCTCTCATGAGCACACTACCAAGACCCATGGACCGCTTATTGCTTCAAGCATTTCAAGCTAAGATATGGTTACCTCTCTCTCACATAGCAGCACGCACTCTCTCACACACAAGTGTAGTGAGCTTACCTTTGAATTTGATTGAGTTGCCTCCTCCCATGAATCTATCGGTAGCTCCACAATCCAAGATGTGCTTTCAAGAAAGCTCCATCTCTAAGCTCCAAGCTGAAGCTCCATAGCCATGCGCATGAGAAAAGAGAAGAGAAGAAGGAGAAGATGAAGTGAGGAGAAGATGAAGTGAGGAGAAGAAGAGCTTCTCCATGGTCTCTCACTCTCTCTCACACACACTCTCCCTCTCTTACACTCCCTCTCTCCCTCTCTCATACACACAAGAATGAAGCAAGAAGCAAGAAATAAGAAGAGAGTAAGTTTTGGCCACATACCAAGAATGAGTTTCTTCATTCACTTTTTGACTTTTATACATGCTTGTTGATGTCGAAGATGGATTGGTGGTTGAAGAAGGCCTCCACAATTGTTGGCTTGCCGCATTGCTACACAATGTACCTGAAAAGAAGAATGATTGCACTTCCTAGGGGGCGTGCCTATCTTATTGTGTAGTGCACCGTGCAAGTGATGGTAGAACTGGGAGATGGGTCGCAGGCCTAAGGTGTTGTCCCACACTTGAGGACCCAGTTTGTATAAAGGGAGGTGTTGTGTGTGACTTAGGGAGACAATCTATTAAAATATCCTACCCTTGATGTGCCCTAAGTTGTGAAGTGGAAGAGGGGCAAGGGTGGTCCCTAAGTGCAGTGGTTGTGACACTCATAGTACTAGTACAAATGGAGGGATTTTATTTTATTTTTATTTTCTTTTTTACTTCTTTTCTTTACTTTTTTTTTTCGTTACAAGGATGCACGTTAAGTGGCATCCGGTTCATGGCCAAGGGCCAAGTTGTGGGAAGGCTTGAGGGATTTGCTTAGGAAAGGTCGGCTTTACATATACCTCTTCATGTTGATTCTTAGATTGAGAGGTGTGGTGGACAAAAACAAGTGGTTGCACCTAATAAGCCTATTATCACTCATATCTTTTAATAAGCTTATATAGAATGCTAGTAAGAGGGTGACTCTCATCATGAGGTGGGTCATTGCGTGGCTATCTATCCCTGCATTAATGTTAAAGAAGAGGGGTGGTAACCACTCTTCCTTTGTAGCAGGCTTTTGTTTTAGTAAGTTTCTCAAGAGACAGAGATGATTACAAGTGGTGATGAAGGCAGGATCTTGGCAATAAGAGAAATCCTTGAGGAAGTATGCTATGGATGGGCGGAGGTCCCTTTTGTGAAGGTTAAGCACTCTAGAGATGCGGCTTGGACATTGTAGATCTTAGGAAAATTGTACCTACCATGCACACTCCTGCTCAAAATCAACTCCAATTCTCCACAAATAGGGCATGTAGGTAAGATTAATCCTCTCATATGATAGTGTGTTACAGAATGCCATCCAGGCATCTAAGTTAGAGTCCCAAATGTTTATTCGCCACTTTGGTTGTGTTTCATACCCTTCCACTTTCTTGGGTACATCCATCACCTTGTCCTCCCAATAGTTTGCAAGCTCTTCTTGCCATCTTATGGGGCATCTAATTCTGTCCTCTGACACCATCACTTCCCCAGCCTTGCTGAGAGCTTTATCGTTTCCTCCATTACCCTTGGAGATAACACTCTATCCAGTGTTTGAGGAAAGGTGAAGGCAAATTCAAAGGGTCGGCTATTATTTTCTCATTGCTCCCATACTACAAATTATTGGTTCCAGTTCACAGTATCACACTCCTCTCCTTGAGGAATGGCCACATTAGGAACTTGTTATAGCTTGTCGTGGAGTTTTCTTCGTGCTAGCTCTACATCTTCTCTCTGCTTGTGCCTCATTTTTACCATTCTCTTGGGGATATGGTTTTCTCACCTTGCTCTTCTATTTATGCTTGTGTTGGCAGTGGGGGAGGGGGACTTGATTCATGAGGTTGATCTTCCTCATCGTGGTCTTGCTCAAAGTCTAACCCCTCTTTGTGTATTGGCTCTCTCAGCTTCTCAACAAGCGGAGGCTGTACTTGTGCTGCTCTTGCTCCCCAAACCCTAGCAATTCAAGTTCGTACATGGATAGTCCAGCTGTGATCAAATGAGCTCTTTGTTTCTCCACACTTAAGCTAGTGCTAGGTTTGAGTGCCTTAGCATGGAGTCCATGTTTAAGTGCTCTCCTTACTAGCTCTAATTTCCTTTTGAGTTCATCAATCATCTCTTTGTCTCTTGCTTGGGTGACATTCAGTTTCATGTTCAAGAAGGCTTTTTGTTGCTCAAGCATCCCTGTCTCTATAGCTTTAGCTTTGCTTTCTGCCATAATGCATTCACTCTCTGAATGGGCCAGGCGGCGGTAAGCTAAATCTTTAATCCTGTCATCATTTTTAGTTGCCCATTATTCCGCCTTCCCTTTCATTTTCTCAAATCCTTGGTTTTGGTATTGTGCGAGGGTAGCGATTACTTGCTCTTGCTCTTGCTCTTGCCATAATGTACTTATTTGTTCCTTCTCTTGGTTCTGGTGCTCTACTTGTTCTCTTAGGGTGGCCTGCTTATGGAGTGCTGCATGAAGTTGGTTATGCAACTTGTAGTTCTTTGGATAGTTGTTCTCTTTGTTGCTTCAAGCTATTGACCTCTTTCTCAAAGTGTCTCTTGTCTTGAGATGCGAGAGTGCATTGTGCCTCTAGGGCAATACAGCTCTCCCTTTCTTCATCATATATGTCTTTTGGACTTTCTTCACATTGTCTTGCCTTTAGGGCCTCTTTTAATACCATCACTTCCTTGGTTATTATGGTCATTTGTCTCTTTTTTTCTAGCCGGTAGTTTGCAAAGATATTGACTCTAAAGTTTGTTTTACTAGCTCGTCATACTCTTCTATGTTGCACATTGTTGAGGGCACTGAAGTAGTAAATACTTCAGGGTGGGGTATCTTTTGGCCCTTGGTGTGATTTTGCATCAATTAGTTGCTGGCCTTTTAGTTCTTGCGGTGGAGCTCATGTGCTTGGTGTAGGTGCAAGCTCTTGCACTTTGCTTACGAGATGCTGCATCCAAGCCATGATGTTACTTTCATCGACTGCCCCTTTTGTGGTTTCTTTCATTGAAGTGGTTGTCGGGGGGTGGGATTGCATGCATGGGGGACCTTTCCCTTCCCTTCCACCACTGGTCTTTGCTCAATCTCCTCTATAGCAGCACTTGTGCTAGGCACATCCTCATGTGTGGGGCTCATCATGGCTAGCGCATGAGATTGAGAGGGTTGCTCTATTGATCTTTTGATGGTAAGAACTATCTGCTCATCCTTCTCTCGTCTTAATCTCTCTTCCTCTTCCTCCTATTTCTTTTTACATTCTTCTTCAATTCTTTTTGACTCCTCTTTTGCTTTCGCAAGCATCATCTTCTTTCTCCCATTTCTTTTTGCGTTCTTTTTCCAATCTCTTGATTCTGCTTGGGCGGCTTCTATGCATGTGCCCCCTTTTTCTGTGACTCCAATATTTTTTCTTGAGATTCTCAACATGATTCTTTTTCTTTCTCCTTGGCTTGATGATGCAAAACCTTGCTCCCCTTGTTCACTAACTGTGTTCTTGCTTGAAGTTTCTTACCATTGAGTTTGGCATTTGACTTCTCTCTTCTTAGCAGCTTGTTCTATCTCCTCTTAGGCTAAACTATATTGAATTCTTCTTCCCCCAAATTCCATGTTGAGAATGAAGCAAGAGGGCTCACTAGAGTGGAAGAGCAATGCCCTTCTTGGATCATTGATCATTTAGGGGTCTCCTCCACTACTTCTCTTTCCATCTCCCCCATGGCTTCCTGTATTATGGCTATCAACACCTCTTCGAAATCTATGGTTGATGCCTTGGATGTAGGTTTTTCCCTATTTGATTCCACTATTGTAGTAGCTGGAGACTCTCCTCATGTTGCCCTTGGAGTTGTTGCTAGTACCTTTGCTGATGCTTGGATCGTTTTTTGCAAATAAGCATTCCAGTTCACCTCATCCAGTGCATTTGCTATAAGGCTTTCAAGTAAGGACACTTCTATTTTTGTTCATAAGGGCATTATATCTTTGACTCGAGACGAAAGTATGGACCATCTTTGCTTGTAGTCTGATGGTGGGCTTGGGAATATTAGCCAAGTTGATTCTGTCATTCGTGTAAACTTTCTTCTTATCCATTCCTAACATCCTATAGACATCTCTCTTCGACCTTTTTTTCAGCCTGTTCACTAAACCTAAGCATGACATCCATATCCTATAGACGAATGCCCACTCGTGTGATATACTCTAATGTTGCCTAGGTCCAAGCATTTGTAACTACTAGCAAACAATGTGAAAGTTGAGTCCAATCGTTGGATGCACGTTACTAAAGTCATCTTCTATATCCATGGCCATGTTGGAAGCCAATTCAAGAATAGATCATTGTTGCTATGATGGCTTAAGACCTATTGGTACCTTTGGTTTAACTGGATTGGAGAGGTTGGTACGTGGCATTTCTACTTCGGGATTTTCATCAGGTTTGGTGAGCATGGTTTGAGAAGTTGATTCGGATTGAATTTTAGTTGATGCTTTGTCATCGGATTGAGTAGTGGTGATTACATCAAAGTTATTAGGTGGGAGCTCATTGACGATTGGTTGCTAATTGGCGATTGGTTGAGCTTTTGGTCAATAGACCATTGGAGCACTCATGGATTGAGCACCCTTCCTCTTGGCTTTTCTCTTACCCTGTTTTGATTTATGTTTTTGGGCATTATTTTTTGAAGTTTGGGATTGAGGGATATATATGCCACTTGTGAGTTTGGGCAACCACACCAAGGTGTTACCTTCACAGTAACCTTGGGCGTGCAATATGAGTTCCTAATGATTGGCTTTTGTGAGGCTATGGTCTATGCTTGATGACCCACTTGATTGTTTAATTTGTAACTTTGGGTGCGGTTTTTAGATGTTGGTGGGAGTTCACAATGGGTGTATGTTGTGGTGCACTATCCCCCTCCTTAGGGTTGACACTAGGGTTAACTACCAGTGGCACTGCAAGCTTTTGGGTGGCTGTGGTGCCCTTGCTGAAAGCTGTTACTATTCTAACATTGCCTATGGCAAGGTGGATGTGTTGCGAGTTGTAGTCAACATTACAGTGAACTTGTTTTTTGGACATGCTATCCAATAGCGATTCCTTGCTGACACTTTATTTTTTGGTAGTAGATAAAAGAGGATGGGTAGGCTCTCAGACTTGCTAGAAACTATTAGTTTGCACTTCCCCAAGAATGGATAGGTTTGTCCCCCAAATGGGTTGAGTTTTGCATTGATTGGTTGCAATTGGGGTTGACCAATAGTGGTCTAGTGATCATATGTTAATCCTCATCAATTAGCACATCAAAGTGGTATGCCTTTTAAGTGATCACTATTATACGGCGGCTACTGCTTCCTCGTCCTCATCCTCTATTTCAGTGATAATTGCAACTCTCACATTCATTGGTGGTTCTATCATTGGAGGCTCGTGGAGTGGATGTGATAGAGGGTAATGCTTTTTTATGTGACTTTTGTTGAAAAAGCCTATTCCCTCCCCCTCTAAGGTTTTGAGTTCTAGATTGCCTTTTCTATTGATGTTGAGAACCTTGAAAGGTCCCAATCCCTTGAATTTCATCTTATGCTTGTGTCCCTTAACAGAGTACAACAAGATTAGGTCTCCTTGATCAAAGTCTCATTGTTTGATATGTTTGTCAAACTAATTCTTGTATCACACCTTCTCACAAATTAGGGCATGGGTTCATGCTAGGTGTTCAAGCTCTATCAAATGATTTGTCCATTTTGCCTCCCATCTCTCTTGGATTACTATTCTCAAACTTGGAACAAAGATTTTCACTGATAGAGTCGCTTCAGTTTCGTAGGTCAATTTTAATGGGGTCTGTCCTATGGCCATTTTGTAGGCCGTTTTATATGCCCATAAAGCTGCCATGAGCTTGTTGTCGCAGTCACGCAATCACTGCGTGAAGTAAAGAGACTACCTTTGCTAGGACATTCACTAAAATCTTCTTTGTGGATTTAGCTTGACCATTAGCTTGAGGATAATACAGTGAGGATTTTTTGTGGATTATCAAGAAGGTGGATAACAAGTGAGCAATCACTTCATTGATGAAGTGTATGCCTTGGTGACCAACTCTATGGGACAATCGAACCTTGAGTTTACTTGCTCACAAAGGAACTTGGCCATGGTCCTAGTATCATTTTTGCGAGTTGCTTGAGCTTTTGCCCACTTAGTGAGATAGTCTCTGTGGCAACAATGATGTACTTGGGTTGTGAGTACTATGTTGCAAGGTTGATTGGACCAATGAAGTCAATTCCCTATTTCTCAAATGGTTGGCATGTGATCACTAGGATCAACTCCATTTTGTCCTTATGAATAGGGACTTTAGTCCATTTGCACTCATCATAGTGCTTCACGAACTCAATAGCATCACGGAATAGCATAGGCACCACGGTTGAGACTAGAGCACCTTGCTTACTATGGTGTCTCCACTGAAATGTTCTCTTGTAATCCATCCATGTACTTTCATGAGCACATCATGCATTTTGTATTCACACACACATCTCCTTAAGTCCATCCTATCCTAATCATTATAATTGATCGGCAATCAATTAATAGGGTTGGATCTTCAAAATTAGTCTCTTTAACTTAGCTTTTTCTATAGGTCATTCAGGAAATCCATTCTCTAGGATGTGGACAATATCATCTGCCCAATATGGTGTGAAGTCTACTCTAAACAAGTCTCATTCGCTAGACATTCTAAAAAGGTATGCATCTGGTAGGTCATCGATGGTGCCTTGTCCAACCACTTTACCTGTGGATATGTGGGACATATAATTTGCCATATAGTGTTTCTTGCCTTTGCATACTACCACAAAGAAGTTAAATTCCAAAGGCAAAAATAAACATTGAGCAATGCATCATGTTGCGCAAGGTTTGTTCACAAGATAAAGTAGTGCTTGATGATCCACAAAAAAGGTAAAGGGTATTGCTAGAAGATAATGCCTAAATTTCTTTACCACAAACACCATGACTAAGCCTTTCCTTTCTCTTGTGGAATAGTTCATTTCCATATCAGTGAGTTATTTGCTAGCAAAGCTCATTGGATAATCTGGGTTATGCTCATTACGTGGGCACAACACTATCCCCATGGTAAACTTTGATGTATCAAAGTGCACATGGAAGGTGATGAACCAATCTAGGGCTCTTAAGATAGGAGCTAAAGTTAGAGCTTGTTTAAGCCTATCATAGGCTTACTAAAATTCTTTGGTCCACTGAAATACTATCAATAGCTTGTACAAAGGTCTAGCAATCAAAACCACTAGTAGTAATTTGTGTGGCCTAAGAAGCATTGAACTCCCTTGAAGTTGGTTGGAGGGGTAAGGTCTAAAATTACCTTGACTTTTGAGGAGTCTATGGCTATCCCATTCCTCGGCACAATGTATCCTAAAATACAACTGTGCTTCACCCAAAATTGGCACTTTAAGGGATTCAGTAAGAGAGATCGTATTGCCTACACTGTTCAAAGATTATTTGTAGATTTTCTAAGTGCTCTTCGGTTTGGAGGCAATAAATACCTCCAACCATTTTCTAAGCATGTCCTTGAAGATGGCACACATGAGGCATTGGAAGGTAGTAGGGGTATTGGTAAGCCCAAATGGCATGAATATGTAGGCAAACACCCCCCATTCAGTGGCAAATGTCATCTTGTGCCTATTGTCCTAATGGACTTGCACTTGGTTATAGCCTAAGAAGCCATCCAAGAAAATGTAGCCTTCCTTTTATGCCACTCTCTCTAGCATGTGCTCAGTGTATGGTAATGGGTAGTTGTCTCTTTTTGTAGATGCATTGATCTTTTTTATAATTCATGTACTTGGTTATAGCCTAAGAAGCCATCTAAGAAACTGTAGGCTTCATTTCCTGCCATTCTCTCTAGCATGTGCTCAGTGTATGGTAATGGGTAGTTGTCTCTTTTGGTAGATGCATTGACCTTTTTATAGTTCATACACATTCAAATCTTTCCATTCTTTTTTCCTGATTATCACTATGGGTGATACCTATTCCACGTGCTCTATCTCGTAAATGAATCATGCATTTAGTAGCTTATCAATCTCTTTCTTTATTACATGTGTATGCTTAGGATTTATTGCATATGGTCGTTGCTTAATTGGTACTGCATCGGGAGTCATGGGAATATTATGAGTCATGATAATCGGATCTATTTTTTTCAGCTATTCATCTAAGAACCATGCAAACATGTCAGAGAATTCCCTTAAGAGATTTATGAGATCGGTTTCTTCTTCCTTAGGTCATTTGCTATGTACTTGGGTCGAGGGTTGTCCCCTTCACTTATGCCAAGTTGACTTCCTTAACTTTGGCTATTCTTTTGATGGGTTCACTTACCTACCATTTCCGCTTGGCTCCTACTAACAACACTATTCGATCACCCTTCTTAAGCTTCGTGTTGAGGGTTGAAATGACTTGATTTCTTGGTTGATTTTTGTTGTTTTTATGGACTAAATGGTTGCTTTTTGATGGATTTTGAATGATTTTTAGTTGTGTTGGAAGTTTTTGGGAGTGATTTGGATGAGGTTGATTAGGATTTGGAAGCTCATTATAGTTTATAGTGGAGATATGATGTTCTAAGATGTTCTGTTGATATCATGATTGTGCCTGTTTGGATTTGTTGACCTTCTATTTTGCTCTGTTTTTCCTTCTGTATGAGGGGTTTGAATGATGATTGATGAAGTTTGAAAGTGTTTGGAAGATTATTGATTGATTCTTGATGGGTTTGAATGATTTAAGTGAGCTAAGGACTTTTTGATGCCTTCTGTTAACTCTTTGTTGAGATTCTATAGAGCCTTTATTTCTATTTTGTTTTGTTCTACATGCCTCTGTAAATGTGATATGGGATGAATGTATATCTTGGGAAAGTTTTCCAACCATGGGAAAAGATGAATATAAGTTTAAAATAGCTCAAAGAAGTGGAAGAAGTAGCTGCTAAAGACTTGAAGTAAAGACTGAAGTGATTGTGGCAGTAGTGAGCTCTCCAGGGACACTGTAGTGGCTTTGGTGACTTTTCATATCAAACATACCTCTTGGGAGGGATATCCACGACCGAAGAGGGATTATGAATGATTACTATTAATTATTTCATTGCACATTTGAGAGAGAGAGAGAGAGAGAGAGAGAGAGAGAGAGAGAGAGAGAGAGAGAGAGAGAGAGAGAGAGAGAGAGAGAGAGAGAGAGAGAGAGAGAGAGAGAGAGAGAGAGAGAGAGAGAGAGAGAGAGAGAGAGAGAGAGAGAGTCAACATCTATGCAGAACAATGTATCTATGATTGAGAGATTGTAAGCGAGAAAGCTATGGAACCTTTGGAGAAGAATACTATGTGACGATTTCCATTCAAAGAGGTGTATTCTCTTATATCTTTGTGGTTTCTTGATGAATTCTATGAAGAATATGAAGAGCATAATAAATTTTGGTTCAAGTTAAAACAGTGGGAGAATTGTTTCTATGAAGTCATGTGAAGATTTCTTGTTCCTGGTGTTCTTTTCCTTGTTTTGGCCATATCAAATATGATAAAGATGTTTGTTGATGATACAAGATAGATTTTCTTGTAGTAGATCCCATGTTTTCTTGGTATTTCTTTTGGGGCTCCATGTTTTTGGTGTGCAACCACCAGGAAAAATTGCCATCAACAAGCATAAGAAAGAGGTTGAAAATGAAGAAAATGGCATTGCGAAGAGGAGAAGAATTCAATGGATGCTTGCAAAGTTTCTTCTACTATTGAAGCCGCTTTTTACACAAAGTTCATCCCACAATGGTGGAAACATACTACCATCATGATGCAGACTCTATGTGGTAGACTATTTCCTCTCCCTGTTGAAGCAACAAAGACGTGCATCTTGGTGACAAATTGTTTGGGAGCAAACTTAAGTGTACAAATAGAGAG
This sequence comes from Lygodium microphyllum, assembly GCF_053477565.2. NCBI lineage: Eukaryota > Viridiplantae > Streptophyta > Polypodiopsida > Schizaeales > Lygodiaceae > Lygodium > Lygodium microphyllum. Next base: position 130,128,275 of record NC_141140.1, on the reverse strand, counting down.
AATGACCATCCATGGAGGATTTAGCATTCACTGAGAAGTTTCCAGATATCATCAAGTGGGAAATCGTGAAGAAGCTTTAGGAGTTGTGGTCAATGGAGGTTCATGAGAAAAAAAAAGAAAAGAGTTGGAATTTTTTCATGGTTGGATGCTCAATAGCAAGATACGTGGGATGCATGGTGCATTGATAATTTCTTGTCCGTCCAATTAGCAACCCACTGGAAGCTAGTAGATAGAGTGTTCTTCACAATATACACTATTGAAACCATTAGAAGTTGGCATTACTATGATGATGGCACCACAATGATTCTCAGAAGAATGAGTTTTGATACCTTTGGAACCAAATATCTTCCCCTCTATAGTGGTATGAAAGTTGAATTCAGAGATGTTGAAAAGAAGGAAGTAGAAGAAATGTAGGAAAGAGGGTCCCCTAGAGACTAAAGCCCTTCTGATTCTGTTCTGTGGAGTACATAAAAACTAGGTGAAGCTAATTCCCTGATGATGAATGACACAATCAAGAGGCAAGAACTAGAATGAGTCCAAAGGCATATGAGAAGAGATAATGCAAAAACCAAAGCCGAGAATGAGCTAGCAGCAAAAGCCTCCTTTGATGCCCTAGTAGCACTCTTTACAGAAGTCCCCATGGTGACTCAAGGTCCCATTCCTAGTTAGATTTGTCCTAGAAATATTGATGATAGGCTAGCAAATGTAGTCCCATTGCCCATCTTTAAGGGAGAGTACAATGAAGACCATCTTTATGTAGTAGAGCTTATGGTAGTATGTGTGGCTAACAATGCTAGAACCCGCGAGCATTGGTTGGCAATATTCCCTGCCACTTTCAAAGGTGTGGCATTTCAGTGGTATGAGAGACGAGCAGTAGGAACTTTTGGCACATGGATCGGCCTTCCTCACTAAATTTAGGCGTGAAGGTTTTGAAGAGCGGATATGAGAGGAGTTCAACCTAAGTTAATCCTCTGGTGAATGAGTAGAAGCATACATCTCTAGAATGGAATCCATACTGAACAGATGGACCAACCATCATTTGGATGAAGGCATCCAGAAGGGAGTTTTCCTTAGAGGCCTACAACCAGAAGGTCATAAGTTTGTGGAATTGAGAAGACCAGTCAACCTGCAAGCTATAGTAAAAGGTGCAATACTATATGATGAAGTTGAAGCAAGGATGTCAATGACCTTAGGAAGAGGAGTCCTACCTCCTCCCATGCCAAGAATGGTATACCCACCAAATGCAATCCAAGGATAGCTCCCTACCCCTATCCTTAGATGCAAATAGTGATGCAATATAGTGCACCAAATCCACATTGGCCCCACAGATGGCAATGCCTTAAATGGTGGTTCAACCACAACAACAATGGCCTCAAACAGTTCCCCCTATGGCGACTCAACAACAACAGTGGAACCCTATCAACTAGAACCAACGACCCCTAGTTTTAACAATAGCTTTGAATCAGAATCAGAACAGAGGACCCTCTGGATCAATCCAATCAGTTTATGCAGTGATTACAGAGGCTTCCCAAAACCCTACTACAAGTACTCCAGGAGGTGAAAACCTAAAGGACTACTTGTCCAATTCAGTCTCAAGCATGAAGAAGGAGCTTATGGATGCGATTATAGAACAGCTATAGATGTTGAAGGTGAATACCGCCAACATATCCACTTTTGCAGGAGGTGGAATAGATGTGATGCAGTCTAATATATGGTGTGAAAAGTGCCATCAAGTGGGACATTTAGCCATTGAATGTACCCAAAGACCAACTATCCCTAGAGCCTTCTGTTCATACTGTTTGAAGAAGAACCATACATAGGATATTTGCTCTCTGAAGGAGATGCATGAAATTTACTTACCCTCCTCATCATAAGAGACATAAGGGTTCGCATATGAGTCTTTCTCCAGTGGTTCCTCTACAAAGTGTACTGGAGCATCACTTTTGGTGGATGGGTCACTAAAGGTCCTGATGGTCTTCCAAGGATTCCTGTTAGATTGATGTAAATCCTTGAAGTGGCTGGCTTTGAATCATTAGGTGTGGGTAGAGCCAAAGGGGCTCTCTTCCAAAGTTAGACCACCTAACTCCCAAATAGTATGGCTGAGCATAGGGTTGCTAGTACGGAAATCATCTTGGCAATCAGTAGTGCATAGCATCATGCCAGAATCTTTCACCGTTGGCACAAGGCTGGGACCTAAGATTAGGACACTCAGATAGCAGGTGGTTCCCTCCACAATGCACACACTACATGTGAGGTTGCAATAGCCTTTGCAATGAATTTTGTAGTCTGGTCAGCTTTGACTTTAGATTAGATATTACTTGGGTCTGGTTCACATTATTTCCTTTATCTTGCTTGCTAGGGGTTGATTGTTCACTCTGTGCTGCAGTTCTCTCGGCATTTCTAAACATGTTGTTCTCTTGCTGCATAGCCCTAGAGCTTCTCTCTTTGAGCAAGTCATTCACTCGCATGATAAGTCAACAGATGTCATTCGGGTACCTTGCTACATCAACGTCAAGGTCAAGGTCGAGATCATTCTTGTTCAAACTAGTACTTGCCATGTTTGTATTTTTATGAGGTTGACTAGGTTGGCTAAAGATGTATCTCTAATATTGGTTGGTCCCTCTTCCCTCAGTGGTCTAATGGTTCTATCTTCCCTAGATCTTTGTCTCTAGTGTCTTGGGTCACTTGTTTGATTTTTGGGATTGCACTCCTACTAGTGGGTTTGTTTCTTAGCTTAATCCCCTTTAGTGTGTTCCTTAGTAATCTAATCACTCTACAAGTGTACACACAATTACATGCTTCAATGGTGTGAATCGATCTGAGCTGTGCGAAATCAGGCTTTTTAGTTTTCACATGCACTAAAGTGTGTATGATGTAGGATGCAACCTTCGATTAAATCAATCACATCCACACTTACACGCTGTGACTCGATTTGAGCTATGCAAAACTAGGATTTCCAGTTTTCACATGCTCTTAAAGTGTTTATGATGTAGGGTGCAAACTTTGATGAAATCAATCACGTCCACACTTTTACCAACAATCAGTTTCATGTAGTTACAACTCTTTCATATGAATCATGAATACTCCTAATAGTCAATTTTGGGTTCCTCATGGGTTTTGATAGGTAGTTTTATGGATGATCAGCCTCGGCAGTCAAATTGAGTCTCTACCAGGGGGTAAATAATCGGTGGTCTTGTCAGTAATTTCAATCACTCTTGGAATGTTAGGTTAAAGTTCTGGTGACAGTCTGCTCTATGGTCTCATCTGCAGATCGGAGTTTCAACTGGATTGCTAGGCAACTAGATGTTGGTCTTAGTAGGCCTTGGAGTGGTCAAAATTGTCAAAAATTTTGTTCTCGATAACTCATATGAGTAGCAAGTTTGCCCATCCAAGTCCCAGGCTTAGCCATCTGATTGGGCTCTATGATGGTTCGAGTGGTTAAACTTAGACTCATACAAGGGGTGCTCGTTTGAGTGTTCGAGTTTGGCGTCCAAGGCCTATGGGTCGGCCATTCGAGGCCCAAAAGTGATTCGAGTTCCAAGTGAGACTAAGGTGACTCAGTCGTTTGAGTCCGAATGGACTTGATTATCCAAATCTGCGTGGGATTAAATTTACTCAGACATCCGAGGGTCGGGGAGGATTCACTCATTCGAGTCTTGGGGACACCGTTAGAAAGACAGACAAAACACACCTAATGATAAAAAATTGATTGAAACAATTAAATGCACTACTTATTGCTACACCCAAGGTTCTGATTTCATTCAATAAACATCAGGGAAGACTCAGAGCATACCTAAAACACGCAAATGCGATGACACCATGGATTGCTGCTATTGATACCCTCTTGACATGTGGCTCTCTCTCTTCTCTCAATAGGTCTCTCTCTCAATCTCTTAGTGTCCAAATGATCTCTCTCTTCCCTCTTTCTCACCTTTTATTTCTCTCTTTCTTCCCTTACTATATGTTTTTCTTCCTAGGTATTCAAAATCATTTTTCCTTTCTTTCTCTATTCTCGTGTTTCTTGGTTATTATATAGATTTTTCTTTCCTTGTTTTCTTCTTATTTCCCAAACCTGAATGCATCTTACTAATGAAAAATGGCATATCACTGATCTAAGTAATGGTCCTAAATCTTTCAACACCTAAACTATCAAGCAAAGGAGATCAAACACCCTCTGACTCCCTCACTTCCTACCTAAACCAAGCACCGTTTTAGAGATGAAATCCTACTTCATTGCTCGATTTGGAGCGTGCTAGTACTTAACCTTGAATTTGTTTGTCCTAGAATGGAACCAAAATGTCGGTGCTCTTGCAAGCACACCATTAAGACCCACGGACTGCTTGTTTCTTCAAGCGTTTCAAGCTGAGAGTTATGGTTACCTCTCACATAGTGGTGCGCACTCTCTCACACATGTGTAGTGAGCTTACCTTTGAATTAGATCGAGTTGCCTCCTCCCATGAATCCATTGGTAGCTCGACAATCCAATATGTGCTTTCAAACAAGCTCCATCTCTAAGATCCAAGCTTGAAGCTCCATAGAGCCACACACGTGAGAAAAGAGAAGAGAAGAAGGAGAAGATGAAATGAGGAGAAGAAGAGCTTCTCCATGGTCTTTGACTCTCTCTCACACTCACTCTCCCTCTCTCATACACAAGAATGAAGTAAGAAGCAAGAAATAAGAAGAGAATAAGTTTTTCCACATATGAAAAATGAGATTAGCTTCACTTTTGATTTTTTGTATTTTCCATCTTGGTTTTCCAAGGATTAACACCCTATTGCTCAGCTCTATAGTTTTTCTTGGGAGGGTTGGATTTTATGATCCAATTGCACTTGAGCAACATTGTACTAAATGATCTAGATGCGGGTATAACAACAACAGAGGGAGTCAAGTCGCGACATATGCTGTAAGAGGTCAAGCCCTCTTGGTTATTAGAATAGCGCCAAATGTGGTGCTTATAGGTTACAATCCATTACCTCTATAATACCTAGTAACTTTATGAGTTAGAGTTAAGGGATTCTATATCAAGGGTTTCCCAATTACTTGCTCCTCCTAGGGGATGAAATGTTGCCCAACTAAGGTCTATAACATCAATGAGCAGTGGGCATGCCCCTATTGTAAACTAAGGGTTAGTACATGTAGCACTTCCTTTGCAAATTGTGACTCACTGTGGGGTAGCTCTTGAGACCTCCGTCAGCTCTATGAGTCTTCTGCATCGAAGTAAAAGACATGATGAAACATTATACTGATACGATCATGGAGTAATACCATTAGATCACAGTGGATGCTAATTTGTTAAAGCAATAGTAAAATTTGATGGGCACTAGGAAGCTTGATGATATGGGTCCATAAAGGTTTAGTTGCAAGTGGTGTGGTGGTCAACATCTCCCATGTAATTTTCCTCATTTGAAGTTCCATATATATGGGAAGTCAGGATATATGGCCAACACATATGCTAGAGTAGAATCACTTCACTCTAGCAAGGTAGTTAGTAGCCCTATGCCAATGAATCATCATGCAAATAATGGGAATACTCGAGGGGAGGGTCTTAAGTAAATTTTGCAAAGGGGAAAAGCCACCCTAGAGAAAATTCCCAATGGGATCAGCTTGTTAGAGATGCTTCCAATTATTGAGAATGCAACATCTAACAATGTTAGAGTAGTTACTAGGGGTCAAAAAGTGAAAGAGGATCAAAAGGATGACCCTAGTACTAGCAAAGCTAGCCCTAAGGCTAGTATGGTTGACAAGAAGGTCAAGGATGCTAGTACCCAAGTGGGTCCCTAAACACGATGGTGCCTTCTTAGAGAAGCCTATAGTTAAGAGCAAACACAAATAAAAAAACCAAGGAGATAGCTAAGGCCACTAGGAAACCAAAAGAGAGGATGGTATGGAAAGAAAAGAAAGCACTAGCAAACTTTTGGGAGTTTGATTTGGTAAATGCTCCATATTAAGTCAAGACGGATGTGAATTTGCTACAATTAATTCGATTGTCACTAAATGATCATAATGAGTTCAAGAAAATCCTATGAACAAATTATGTTGTAGAGCCTATTGGTGTCAATCATGTGGATAGAAAATGGTGGGAGCATGTGGAGAAACATTGCCTTGGGGTGCAAGCATATGTGGACAATATTTTGACTAAAAGGGCGATGGTAGACTTGGGATCATTTGTAAACATTATGATCATGGATTTATTAGAGAGGCTAGGTTGCCTATTCAAAAGGATGTTACGATTGTTCTAAAAATGGTTGATGACAGTCTAAGAAAATGGGAAGGAATGGTATCTTAGCTGCATGTGATAGTAGCTCACATCAAGTGCATTCTTACCATTCGTGTCATCCAATTTGCTGGGAGGCCAAACTATTAGTTGTTGCTTGGATGATCATGGATCTTGTGCTCTAATTGTTTGATGGGCATCCTAGACGGTATGTTAATCTTTGAGTGTGGGATAAAAAGGATGATTTTGGATGCTTACCCAGAATGCACATTGAATGAAAGGGCATTACCTCCCACTATTGACTAAAAAGTGATTGAGGAATCTCTGCAATTGGAGCCTCGAGATTGAGTGACTTTGATGAGGGTTCCACCATGGAGGATTCTATCAAATGTGTTTAAATGAGCCGATAGGGTTGAAAGATCAGATTCGTGACATTGATGTTATAGAGTTAGATCTTGGGACTCTTAATGATCCCCCCTAATTGAACTAGACACTGTACTATCCAATGATGAGCGTAAAGATTATATGGAACTCCTACATGAGTTTAGAGATTCGATTGCATTTGCAAGCCAAAAGTTGGAAGTTTCAGAGTTTCGTTATAATTATTTAGAGAAAGTTTGCTTGGCTATGGTGTTTGCCACCAAGAAGTTTAGGCACTACATTCTTTATAAGAAGGTAGTGTTTTTCACCAAGGTTGAGGGGTTATGCCTATTTTTGAATAAGTTTCAACCTCTACACAAGTGGTTAATCTACTTTTGCAAGAGTTTTGTCATCCAGAGCACACCACCAAGACCCACGAATTGCTTATTGCCTCAAGCGTTTCAAGCCGTGAGCTATAGCTATCTCTCACATAGCTATGCACACTCTCATACACACAAGTGTAGTGAGCTTACCTTTGAATTCAATCAAGTTGCCTTCTCCCACGAATTTTTTGGTAGCTCCACGATCCAAGATGTGCGCAAGCTCAATCTCCAAGCTCCAAAGCCACACATGCATGAAAAGAGAAGAGGAAAAGATGAAGATGAAGAGAGGAGAAGAAGAGCTTCTCTGCAGTCCCTTACTCTCTCTCACACACACACTCTCCCTCTCTCGCACTCCCTCTCCCTCTCTCTCTCTCTCTCTCTCTCTCTCTCTCTCTCTCATACGCAAGAATGAAGCAAGAAGCAAGAAACAAGAAGAGAGCAAGCTTGGCTACAGACTAAGAATGAACTTCTTCATTCACTTTTTTGACTTTTATACATGCTCTATCTCCTTGTTGGGCAACCATTTCCTTTTTGGTTTGGCCTTTGTCCATTTCTCCACTCTTTTTCCTCCTCCTTCCCTATCACGATTGGCCTTAGCTTGTGCCTCTCATTCTTTACAACTTTCACAAGAGAGAGCCTAACACTCTTTTACAAAATAAATTACAATGTGCTTGGCGCTCTTTTTGCAGAAATATTAAGGTGCGCTTATTCTTGTGCACCTCGCTTTTACATTTAGAATTTTTTCTTGTGCTTTGTGTGTCTTCAAAGTTTTCTTAATGTGTCTTTGTCCTCCATCTTCCTCTCGCCTAGGGACTATCTTTTGCTTTTGATTTTCCAGATTTTTCATATTGGTCTTCCGAAGGTTAACATTGCCTCCCTCCTAATTGAGTGCCAATCCCAAAGCACTTGATGGTACGGATTGAAAATATTGAGGGTTGGTGTGGAATGGTTCTTGGAGCCTTTGGGGAGGTAAGTCATGTTGGAGATGCTCTATGAAGTAGGTTTGGAAGGTTGTCGATGTCAAAGATAGATGGGTGGTTGAAGAAGGCCTCCAAAGTTATTGGCTTGCCTCGTCGTTGCGCACAATGTACATGAAAAGAAGAGTGCACTTCCTAGGGGGGTGTGTGGACCTTACCATGCAGTGCACTGTACAAGTGATGGTGGGACTAGGAGATGGGTTGAACCATAGGCAAGCCTAAGGTGTTGTCCCACACTTGAGGATCCAGTTCATGTAAAGGGAGGTGTTGTGTGTGATGGTGGGACTAGGAGATGGGTTGAACCATAGGCAAGCCTAAGGTATTGCCCCACACTTGAGGATCCAGTTCATGTAAAGGGAGGTGTTGTGTGTGACTTAGGGAGATAGGTCATGGAGGGATTTCATTTTCCTGTTCTTTCCTTTTTCACTTCTTTTGTGTTATTTTCTTTTCTTTTCTTTGTTTCCTTTTTTAAAAAAATTTATAAGGGATCATGTTAAATGGCATCCCGTTCATGGGCATAGAGGCCAAGGCTACAGGGAGGCTTGAGGGATTTGCTTAGGAAAGCTCTGCTCTGCATATAGCCCTTCAAGTTAATTCTTACATTCAAGGGAATGGTGGACAAAAATAGGTGGCCACCCAGTAAACCTACTAGCATTGATATCTTCTAATAAGCTCATATAAAATGTTGGCAAGAGAGTGGCTCTCATTACACAAGGTAGGATTGTGCAGCTATCTATCTATCCCTGTATTAATGTCAAAAAGGAGGGGCAATAACCACTCCTCCTCTATAGTAGGCTTTTGTTTTAGTAAGATTCACAAGAGGTAGAGATAATTACAAGTGGTGATGAAGGCAGGATTTGGGGAAGAGGAGAATTCCCTAAGGAAGCCTACTATGGATGGGCAAAGGTTCCTCTCAGTAAAGATTAAGCATTCCTTTGGAGACGTGGCATTCACATTAAAGATCTAAGGGAAGTCATACCTACTATGCACCTCTAGTGGTTGAAATCAACTCTAATATTCTATGGGTAGGAATTGTAGGTAGAATCATTCCTCTCGTTGGTAGTGTGCTACATAATGCCATCTAGGTATCTACATTAGAGTTCTAGATGTTTTTGCACCACTTAGGTTGTGCCTCATACCCCTCCACTTTCCTAGACATCTCCATCACCTTGTTCTCCCAGTAATCTGTAGGTTCCTGTTACCATCTTGTGGGTGTCCTCCATTGTTTCTTCTTCAAGAGTAGTGGAATATTGTTTCTTCTTCTCTTGACTAGATGACATTCAATATTGTGTTTAAGAAGGCTTTTTGTTGCTCCAACATCCTTATCTCCACCATTGCAGCATTGGTTTCCACCACAATGCATTTACTCTCTAAATGGGCCAATTGGTAAGCTAAGTCTTTAATCCTATCCTCATTCTTGGCTGCCCATTCTTCCACCTTCCCTTTCATTTTCGCCAAACCTTGGTTCTGGTATTGGGCTAGGGTAGTGATTACCTGGTCTTACTCTTGTCATAATATATTCATTTGTTCATTTTCTTGGTTTTGGGCTCTACTTGTTCCCTTAGGATGGCCAACTCATGGAGTGTTGCGTGAAGTTGGTTATGTAGTTTTGCCATCTTTCTCCTTGCTTCTTGTTGACTTTGTGCCTTTGCCTCTTGTAGCTCCTTGGATAGTTGTTCTCTTTGTTGGTTCAACCTACTGATTTCTTCCTCAAGGCATTGCCTGCATTATTTCTCTAGGGCAATGCGGCTCTCCCTTTCTTCATTATACAGGTCTTTTAGACTCTCTTCACCTTGCCTTGCCTTTAAGGCTTCTTTTAATGCCATCACCTCCCTAGTTATTGTGGTCATTTGCCTTGTTTCTTCTAGGTGGTAGGTTGCGAAGGCATTCCTTTGTTCATCCAACTCAGTAAGTGTGACCTTTCTTTTAACATTCATCTTGTCATGTTGGCTTTAAAGCTCTTTCACTAGTTTAATGTACTCTTTTGTGTTGCATACGACTGAGGGCACCAAAGTAGTTGATACTTCTAGGTGGGGTGTCTTTGGCCCTCAGCGTGATTTCACATGATGCATGTTGCTAATGTGTTGTTGGCCTTATGATTCCTATGAGTGGAGCCCCTTTGCTTGGTGTAGGTGCAAGCTCTTGCACTTTGCTTATGAGATACTACATCTAAGCCATGACATTACTTTCATTAATTGCCCATTCAGTGGTTCCATGACTATTGGGGTGACCATGACTGGTGGGATTGTGTGCAAAGAAGCCTTTCCCTTGCCTTTGCCACTGGTCTTTGTCCTACCTCTTCTACGGCAATACTCGTGCTTGGCATGTCCTCTCGTGTGGGGCTCATCATAGCTAACTCTCGAGATCTGGAGGGTTGCTGCACCAATCTTCTAATGGCAAGAGCTATTTGCTCCTCCTTCTCCTCTCGTCTCAGTCTTTCTTCTTTTTTCTACTGTCTCTTTTTGAGCTCCTCTTTGAGTTTCTTGGATTCTTCTTCCACCCTATGCAATTATCTATTTTCTTTAGTGGTGATGGACCTGGTTCTTTTGATAGGAATCTTTAGCGTGATTTTTCTTCTTTCCCCTTGGCTTGATGGCTCTGAGCCTTGCTGTTCGCTGACCATCCTTTCGCTAGAGGTTTCTTGCTTTACTGAGTGGGGCGGCCGACTTCTTTCTCCTTAGCAACTTGTTTTGCCTCCTTCTTCTGAAATCTATTGAATTCTTCCTCCCCCACATTTCCTATTGAGAATGAAGCGAGAGGGATCACTAGGGTGGGAGAGCAGTGGTCTTCTTGGGTTGGTGATTGTTCAGGGGTTTCCTCCCACTACCTCTTCTCTTTCCACCTCCCTAAAGGATTCACTCGATTATGGCAGTTAGCACCTCTCCAAACCCTACGATCGACACCTTGGATGTAGGTTTTTTCCTCTCTAACTCCACTGTGGTAGCTAGAGACTCTTCCCCTGATGCTGCCCTCAGCATTGTTGCTAGCACCTTTGCTAATGCTTGGATTGTTTTTCGGACATAAGCATTCCAGTTCACCTCATCTAATACATTTGCTGCAAGGCTCTCAAGCAGGGACACTCATATTCTGTTCATGAGGAGGCTATATCTTTGACTTGAGAAGAAGGTATGGACCATCTTCATGTACAGTTTGATGGTGGGCTTGGGAGTATCAGCCAACCTAATTCCATCATTCATGTAGAATTTCTTCTTGTCTCCCAACATCCCATAGACATCTCTCTTCGGCCTCTTCTCTGACTTGTCAACTAGCCCTTCTCCATGATTTTTGAGCTAAGTTCAACTTCCATCCTTCTACTGGCATCTCACTATTTGATTGTCACTGTATCACTATTTTTTTGGACATCAAAGGTTTTTAGAAATTTTTGTGCATTTGCCATGATCTATGTCTTGGCCCACCTTCTCTACTTGGCAAGATTGCATTGTTTTATTATCCACCTGACTGCCTCTTCCAATGTCACCAGCTCCCCCAGGTTATGGATGTTGTGGTATTTTAGCTAGTTGAAGGCATGTGTTTCCATAGCTAAGTTGTATTTTTTGTGTTCTTTCTTTGAGAATTAAAGCATGTTGGTTTTATCCTACTGCCTTGCCATTTGAATTCTTGTCACTACACAATAGCTCATAACAAGTTCTCCTCAAAGGCATAAAAGGTAAAGTGATTAGAAAGAACACTATCAGATGATGAAATGTATAAATCACAAATCGAGAATTTCCACATTAATCAATCCATACATTCCATGCAAGAACTTCATGGAGAAATTTTTATTGAAAGAAGAAGAAAGCTCAATACATCCTTTTCTTTTGAAGTTCAACTCTTATTTTGATTTTTCATTCACCTTTCATTTTATCCCCTTCCCCTTGGAAATGATGAAAATCCTTCCTAGAATTGTGGAAGTAAAGGTGTGAGGGCCTTCAGTGCATCCTTGGCATGCCTTACTATTTCAAGAGCCAGTTGTAAAACTTTGGGTTATACTCTGGTGTCACATAACAATCCATATACTGTGGATGAATGCCCACTTGTGTGATATAAGTCAATACATCGGTCAAGAGATCACCTGAGTTGATTTTGCTTGTAATGTGGAGTTCCTATTCTATTGGGATCCTATCCAAGTATGGATGTATCGTAATATTTTCTTCTAATGACCGATTTCTTGTCATTGCTAATAGCCTAAATGAAGTTGGGGCCACGTATATTTGGTCATACTTGAAAGTCTTGACGACACGTCATTGCTCCATATTGGTCATGATTTGATAACCCTCTTGTGCCCATGAAATGTGTAGAGTGTACTAATTGCATAAGAAATTGGATTCGGATTCAACTAATCATTGGAGCTTAGCAAGTTATTGTGGTGGCACGAGGATTTTACTTTTCTTGAAGGATATGATTAAGCATTGGCTTATGGCCTATTATCTTGAAATTTCATTGGCATCAATTCTTCTACAATGGTGGAGGCCTTAATGAAGATGAAATCGTATTCTTCCCAAGAACACATCAAGGAATGTACCTCATTTGCTATGTTTTCATCAAGTCGAGCATTCACATAACTTCTAGCAAACAATGTGAAAGTTGAGTCCAATCGTCAAATGCACATTACTAAGTCATCCCCCATATCCATGACCATGTTGAAAGCCACTTCAAGAATGGATCATCATTGTTGCGACAACTTAAGGCCTGCTGGTGGTTTTGGTTTAATTGGATTGGACATGTTAGTACATGGGGTTTTTACTTTGGGATTCTCACTAGGTTTGGTGAGTATGGTTTGAGAAGTTGATTGGGCTTGGAGTTTGGTTGAACTTTGTCATTGGATTTTGCAATGGTGATCATATCAGAGCTATTAGGTGGGAGCTCATTGATGATTGGTTGCTCATTGATGCTTGGTTGAGCTTTTGGTCCGATAGATCATTAGAGCAATCATGGATCGAGCATCCTTCTTCTTGATTTTTCTCCTACATTGTTTTGATTTATGTTTTTGGGCCTTATTTTTTGGAGCATGAGATTGAGGATCATACATGCTACTTGTGAGTTTGGGAAGCCACACCAAGTGTTACCTCCTATAGTAGCCTTGAGCATGCAACATGGCTTTTGGAACCTAGTGCGGCCTAGTCACTTGTGCACCATAGGTGCATCAACTCCTCCATTTAGGTCTAAAATGTGAGACATGGAAACTATGAGTTCCAAATGATTGGCATTTGTGAGGCTGTGGTCTATGAAAGTGACTATCTCCCCTGGTGGTCATAGCTCTAAGGTAGACTCCTCTCCAAAGAATGATGTGGTGCTAGGTTGGACTAATCCTGCTTGCTCATAATCTACTATGGCTAGGTATTCTAACCAAGTTTGGTCACAATCTACCTTGATAACTCCTTCATTCACTCTAAAAGCATTGACCTCTTGAGGTTTAAAGTCTGCTCTCATTTGCTCAATCACTCTTCCATCCGTGTCATATTCTATGGTCTCTACTTCCTCTTTGCTTTCTTCATTGATGGAACAATAATCTTTGTACTCATTATCGAAATTCTCATACTCAGACCGTGCATTGTTTTCAGGGTTCCCGTCATCAAGTTTTTTCTTATTTGTAATGAGAGCCTAGTTGTATGACATGTTTAAGTCATGCACCTTAGTCCATCTCCACTCCTTCCTCTCCATGAGATCCTTGAAGGGCTTTAGGTTTGCAACTAGGTTGCTAGCTAGCTCACTTGACATGTACTTGAGGATCCTATGGAGTTCTAATTTGTTAGTTGGGACATGATAGGTGATTGATGTCGGTCAATTGAGGGAACTCTTGGCCATCTTGCATAGGGGCATTGTGGGTAGGTTGGAAGGTGTGGCTTTGTTGGGTTTGCTAGCTGAGTCTATAGCTTGCCTATATTCATTCTTATCATCCAAGAATGGTAGATCAATGTGCCAACACATGCATCCAATCGCACTCATCCTTTAGACAAGGAATATACTTAGTTAGAGGTCCATAATCACTTCTGGTCTTTGATTCACCTTTCAACATGGTAGAGATAGCATCTAGGTCCATTGATGAGGTTTTCCAAGTGTGCACCTCTATTTGGGCTGCTTCTGATCTATTACATAAGAATATTAGGCCATTACCCCAATCCACTATCACTTGGGCATTCCTCATCCAAGGTCTACCTAATAGGATATCATAATCCACTCCCTTCATGACTATGAAGTCTTATCTGCAGATCTAGGTTCCATTTGACAAGTCATGGAGTGGTAAAAAATGGTAAAAAATTGTGTTTTGAACAATCATTTGAGTCCTACACTCTCGACTCCAAGTTCGGCTCTATGTATGACTAAGTGGTTAGAGTCGGACGACTCAGACTCAGACTTGACTATCCAAGTGGGTTCTGTGCCCATTTGAGTGGTTAGAGACTTAGACTCGGATAAGAGGTGCCTGTCTAAGTTTTGAGTTGGCCGTCTGAGGCCTATGGGTTGACTATCTTAGTCTCAAAAGGTGGTCTAAGTCTGAGTGGACTCTTGTATAAGTCTAGACATCAGAGTGGACTAAAGATACTCAAATCTTTGAGTCTGATGAAAATTCGGCCATCCGAGGCCTATGGGTGCCTAAGTGGTGCAAAAAAAGCACCAAATGGCAAAAAATCCAATGCACTACCTATGGATACAGCCAGGATGTGGCTTCATGCAATAAACATTAGGGAAGACTCAGAGCATACCTAAAGCACTCGAATGCGATGATACCAAGGATTGCTAATGTTGTTGCCTCTTGACGTGTAGCTCTATGTCTCTCTCTCACAATAGCTTTCTCTCTCAATTTCTTAGTGTGCAAATGAGCTCTCTATGCCCCCTTTCTCACCTTTTGTTTCTCTCTTTCTTCCCTTGCTATGTATTTTCTTTCCCAGGCATTAAAAATCTTTTTTCCTTTCTCACTCTATTTCCCTATTCCTTAATTATTACAGAGACTTATCTTTTCCTTATTTTTTCCTTATTCTCCAACCTTAATGCCTCATACTAATGAAAAACAACATACCACTGATCTAACTAATGCTCCTTAATCTTCTGACATCTAAACTATCAAACAAAGGATATCGAACACCCTCAGACTCTCTTGCTTTCTACCTAAACCAAGCACTGTTTTGGAGACAAATTTCTATTTCATTGCTCGATTTGGAGTGGGCAAGCACTCAAGATTGAATCTATCCGACAATGTAACCAAAATGTTTTCTCTTAGGTTGTGCTTCATATCCCTCAAATTTCTTGCATACCTCCACCACCTTGTCCTCCCAGTAATCTGCAGGCTCCTCTTGCCATCTTGTGGGGTGTCTAATTCTCTCCTTTGACCATCTCTTCCTCAGCCTAGCCGAGAGATTTATCACTTCCTGCACTACCCTTGGAGATAATACTCTATCTAGTGTTTGGGGAAAAGTGAAGGTAAATTCAAATGTCGGTTGCAATTTTGCTATTGCTCGCATATTGTAAGTTCCTGGCTCTAGTTTACAAGATCGCACTCTTGTCCTTGAGGGATGGCCACATAAGGAACTTGTAGCAGCTTGGCTTGGAGTTTTCTTCATGCTAGCTATACATGTTCTCTCTGTTTGTGCCTCATTTCTACCATTCTCTTGAGGGGTATGGTTTCCTTTCCTTGCTCTTCTAGTTGTGCTTGTGTTTGTAGAGGGGATCGGTTCATGCCGTTACTCTTCCTCAATGTGGTCAAGCTCAAAGTCTGGCTCCTCTTCGTGTTTTGTCTCTCTCGGCTCTTCAAAGAGAGGCTATGCTCATTACTCTGGCTCCCCAAACCCTAACATTTCAAGTTCTTGCCTGGTTAATCCAACCATGGTCAAATGGGCTCTTTATTCCTACACTCCTAAGCTAGTGCTAGTTTTGGGTGCCTTGGGATGGAATCCATGTTGAAGTGCTCTCCTTGCCAGCTCCAGTTTCCTTTTGAGTTCCTCAATTGTTTCTTCTTCTCTTGATTGGGTGACATTTAGTACTATGTTTAAGAAAGCTTTTTGCTACTCTAGCATCCATGTCTCCACTGTTACAGCTTTGCTTTCTGCCATAACACGTTCACTCTCTGAATGGGCTAGTTGATAAGCTAACTCTTTAATAATGTCCTCATTCTTGGATACCCATTCTTTTGCCTTCCCTTTCATCTGCTCCAAACCTTGGTTCTAGTATTGGGCTAGGGTAGTGATTACTTGCTCTTGCTCCTCTCATAATATATTCATTTATTCCTTTTCTTGGTTTTGGTGCTCTACCTATTCTCTTAGGATGGCCTGCTTGTGGAGTGGTATGTGTGAAGTTGGTTATGCAATTTTTCCATCTTTCTCCTTGCTTCCTACTTACTTTGTGCCTTTGCCTCTTGTAGCTCCTTAGATAGATGTTCTCTTTGTTGCTTCAACCTATTGATTTCTTCCTCAAGGCATTGCATGTCTTGTGATATGAGAGTGCATTGTGACTCTCCCTTTCTTCATTATATAGGTCTTTTAGATTCTCTTCGCCCTACCTTATCTTTAAGGCTTCTTTTAATGCCATCACCTCCCTAGTTACTATGGCCATTTGCCTTGTTTCTTTTAGGTGGTAGGCTGCGAAGGCATTTCTTTCTTTGTCTAGTTTAGCAAGCGTGGCCTTTCTTTCTTCCTTCATCTTGTCATGTTGGCTCTGAAGGCCTTTTTTTCTTCCTTCATCTTGTCATGTTGGCTTTGAAGCTCTTTTACTAGTTCGTCGTACTCTTCTATGTTATGTATGATTGAGGGCATCGAAGTAGTTGATACTTCTAGGTGGGGTACCTTTAGCCCTTGGTGCAATTTAGCATAGCTCTGCTAGTTGGCCTTTTAATTCCTGCAAGAGTGGAGCTCCTTTGCTTGTGCAAGTGCAAGATCTTGCACTTTGCTTATGAGGTATTGCACCCAAGCCATGACATTACTTTCATTGATTGCCCCTTTAGTAGTTCCTTATGTTGGGATGATTTTTGTCAATGTGACCATGACTGTTGGGATTGTGTGTAGAGGAGCCTTTCCCTTAGCTTTTGTCAGTCTTTGTCTTGTTGCTTCTGCAGAAGCACTTATGCTTGGCACATGGAAGATTATGCTTGGCATGCTCTTCCATGTGGGGCTTACCATAGCTAACTCTTGCGATCAAGAGGGTTTCTCTACTAATCTTCTAATGGCAATAGCTATCTGCTCCTCCTCTTGTCTCAGTCTTTCTTTTTCTTCCTCTTGTCTCTTTTCTCGCTCCTCTTCAAGTTTCCTAGGTTCTTCTTCCACCCTCTGCAATTCTCTATTTTCTTCAGTGATGGACTTGTTTCTCTTGATAGGAATATTCAATATGATTTTTCTTCTTTCCCCTTCGCTTGATGGCTATGAGCCTTGCTGTTTGCTGACCATCCTTTCACTAGAGGTTTCTTACTACTAAGTTGGGTGGTCGGCTTGTTTCCCCTTGGCTTGATGGCTTTGAGCCCCGTTGTTTGTTGACCATCTTTTCACTTGATGTTTCTTGTTGCTGAGTGTTGAGTGTTGAAATGACTTGTTTTTTGGCTGATTTTTGTTGTTTTTGAGAGCTGAATGGTTGATTTTAAGGGATGATTGATTGATTTGGAAGAGGATTGAGAGTGTTTTGGATGATATTGATTGTGTTTTGGAAGATCATGATGTTTGTTGATGGTTCTGTGATGTTCTGATAGGATCTGAATGGTTCTGTATACCTTCTGTTTTGCTCTGTTTTGGTCTGTTTTTGTTCTGATTGTCTTCTGTAAGGAGGGATGAAGTATTGATTGATGAAGAATGAGATATTGTGAAAGTTTATTGAATGTTTTGTGAGAGTTTGGAATGGGTTGAGAATGAGTTATGTGGTTTTGATGACCTTCTGTAACCTTCTGTAGGTCTTCTGTAGAGCTTCTGTTCTGTTTCTGTTCTGTTCTGTACTGTAATTGTTCTGGTACTGTTCTGTAGACTGTTCTGTAAGTGTTCTGTGGAATGTATGTGTGACTTTGGGGAAGTTTTCTAGCCTTGGAAAGAGGTGAATACAAGTGCAAAAGAGCTGAAAGAAGTGGAAGAAGTAGCTGCTGAAGACTCAAGAGAAGACTAGAGTGAAGTGACAGTAGTGAGCTGTGAAGAGACACTGTAGTGGCTCTGGTGACCCTTCATATCAGACATACCTCTTGGGAGGGGTATCCACGACCTAAGAGTGATTATTGAGAGTAATTTTTGAGAGATTGTAGTGAGGATATGATGTATTATTGATGGAGTGTGTGAGAGAGAGTCAGAGATAGCCAATTCTACTAAAACAAAGTGATTGTATATGAGAGATTGAGAGAGAAGACTATGAAGATATTGAAGATGAATACTATGTGATGTATTTCCATTCAAAGATGGTGTACTTCTTTAATTTCTTTGTTCTATTGATGGATTTTATGAGGATGTTGAAGAATATGGTTGATTCTATTAAAAACCGTGGGAGATTTACATGATGCTGCATGAAGATTTGTTGTGCCTGGTGTTCTTTTCTTCATTGTGATAATATGAAACATGATAAACAAGCTTGTTGATGTTACAAGATAGATTTTCTTGCAAGAGAATTCCTTTTTCTTGGTGTTCCTCTCGGGGCTCCATGTTGTTGGTGCGCAGCCGGGGAAACTTGCCATCAACAAGCACCAAAAAGAGGCTGAAAATGAAGGAATTGGCATTGCCAAGAAGAGAAGAATTCAATGGATGTTTGTAAAGTTCCTTCTTCAACTGAAGAGTTGGAATTTCTCATAATCAAAGCCACTTTCCACAAGAAGTTCATCCCACGATGGCGGAAACACATCACCATCATGATGCATGCTCTATGTGGTGGACAGTTTCCTCTTCCTATTGAAGCAGCAGAAACTTGCATCTTGGTGGCAAACTGTTTGGGAACAAACTGAAGAACAGAAACAGAGAGAATGAACATCCATGGAAGATTTGGCATTCATTGAGAAGTTTCCAGACAACATCAAGTGGGAGATTGTGAAGAAGCTTCAGGAGTCTTGGTCTGTAGAGGTTCACAGGGACAAGAAGGAAAAGAGTTGGAATTTGTTCGTGGATGCTCAACAGCAAGATACATGGGATGCTTGGTGTACTGATAATCTTCTGTTTGTTCAATTAGCAACCCACTGGAAGTTGGTAGACAGAGTGTTTTTCACAACATACACTGTTGAAACCATCAGAAGCTGGCATTACTATGATGATGGCACTACCACAATGCTCAGACGTATGCATTTTGACACCTTCAGAACCGAATACCTTCCTCTGTGCAGTGGCATGAAAGCAGAGTTTAGGGACGTTGAGAGGAAAGAAGTAGAAGAAATGTTGGCAAGAGAGTCCTCCAGAGACTGAAGCCTTCTGTTAACCCTCTGTGGAGCACTAACAACATAGTGGAGTCAACCCCCTGATGAATGACGCAATAAAAAGGCAAGCGTTGGAACGAGTCCAGAGGTACGTGAGAAGAGAGAAAGCAAGAATCAGAGCCGAGAGCGAGCTCGCAGCAGAAGCCGCCTTTGACGCCCTTGCGGAACTCTTTACAGAAGTCCCAATGGCACATCAAGCCCTTTCTCCTCCTGCTGGAGGTCCACTTCCAAGCCAGATCCGTCCTGGAAATATTGATGACAGACCAGCGAATGTAGTCCCATTGCCAGTTTTTAAGGGAGAGTACAATGAAGACCCCGATCTTCATGTAGCAGAGTTTATGGTAGCATGTGTGGCTAACAATGCCAGAACCCCTGAGCACTGGTTAGCGATATTCCCCGCCACTTTCAAGGGCGCGGCGTTTCAGTGGTATGAGAGACAAGCAGCAGGAACTTTTGGCACATGGGACGACCTGAAGTTGGCCTTCCTCACTAAATTCAGGCATGAAGGTTTTGAAGAGCGGATGAGAGAGGAATTTATGAACCTAAGTCAGTCCTCTGGAGAAAGAGTGGAAGCCTATGTCTCACGAATGGAATCCATCCTGAAGAGGTGGACTAACCATAATCTAGATGATGGCATTCAGAAGGGAGTGTTTCTCAGAGGATTACAATCAGAAGTCCGTAAGTTTGTGGAGTTGCAAAGACCAGCCACCCTGCAAGCTGCAACAGAAGGTGCCAGACTGTACGATGAGGTGGAAGCTAGATTAGCAATGAATACAGGAAGAGGAGTCCTACCTCCTCTGATGCCAGGAATGATGTACCCACCAAATGCAGTCCCAGGGACTGTTCCCTATCCCTACCAACAGATGCCCCCAGTATCACGGTACAGTGCACCAAATCCACAGTGGACACAATCCATGCCTCAAATGATGGCCCAACCACCACAACAACCATGGTCTCAACCAATTTCCTCAATGCCAAATCAGCAGCACCAGTGGAACCCTACCAACTGGAGCCAACAGCCAACAGTTCAAACAGGAGCTCTGAATCAGAACCAGAACAGAGACCCCCCTGTACCAGCTCAACCCGTTTATGCAGTGATTACAGAGACTCCTCAAAACCCTCCTGCCAGTACGTCAGGAGGAGAAAGCTTGAAGGATTATTTATCCAACTCAGTTGCAAACATCAAAAAGGAGTTGATGGATGTGATTACAGAACAACTACAGACGTTGAAAGTGAATACCGCTAGCATATCCAACGTTGCAGGAGCAGGAAGGGATGTGATGCGGTCAAATACTTGGTGTGGTAAGTGTCATCAAGCAGGTCATTTAGCCACTGAATGTACACGAAAACCAACCATCCCTGGAGCCTTCTGTTCCTACTGTTTGCGGAAGAATCATACAGAGGACATTTGCTCTCTGAAGGAGATGCATGATAGGAAAAGAAAGGAAGAAGACGCAAGATTTAACTTGTTAGAATCCAAAATGACCACACAAGATATTGGACCCAAGCCTAGAGAGTTTGGTCCTAATTTCGGACCCAGAAGATTTCCCTCTCAAAGTTACAGAGGAAGACAGTCTGGCGGTGGTCAGAGATCAGAAGTGGAGTGTTACAGACGCGGAGAAAAGGGCCACATCTCACCAAATTGTCCAAATCCTCGAAGGTCAGTGGATTACAAGCCCTTATGCAGTCGATGCAAAGGAGAAGGCCACACTGCAAAAGACTGTCCAAGCCCAGCCCCAGTGAAAAACAGTGCTACTGATAGTCCGTCTAAGGCCCAAGAGCCTACCTCTAATTTGGTAGAATTGGAAGTTGCTGCCATCACGCGTGCAAAGCAGAAGGAACCACCTATCCAGAAAGAAAATAACCCTCCTGCCAGAACAGTGAAGTTCAATCTTCCACCAGAAGAACAGAACAGAACAGAGCCTAACAGTGCCGTACAGAGTCCTACAGAGCCACAGAGAGTTACAGAGACAGGACCAGAGGTCCAGGATACAGAAGAGGAGGAAGTGCCACAAGTGGCAGAAGAAGCTCCTGTAATGCCTCTGTTGGAAGAAAGAGGGAAAATGAAAATGGGTGTTGCCCCATTCCCTAATCGGTTAGAGAAGCCAGTGGATCCTATTAAGGAATACGATTTGGTTAGAGATCTAGATACCTTTAGACCAAACCTCACATTCCGACAATTATTGATGTTGTCTCCCAGTTGCCGGAAAAGATTCAAAAGTATACTGACGAAAAGACGTGGTTTAAGGATTGCTCCCTCAACAGTAACAAGGTCCAACAAGGCTCCAGAGCCTGTAAAAGAAGTGGATGTGGCTAATGCTTTTCTAGATCCGGGTACTCCAGAGACTGGTGTGTGGATAGAAGGTTGCTTCATTGCAAATGCACTGATTGATGGAGGCTCATCAGTAAACATTATGACGGATGTGACAATGAAGGATCTAGGCCTACAAGGTGTGCAACCAACCCAATGGCTCATCAGACTGGCGGATCAGAGTAGAATCAAGCCTTTGGGCATTCTTCCATATGTGAAGACTACAGTGGCTGGAAAAGATTATTGGCTAACCTATCTAGTGGTGAAGCCAAACTCTTATGGTACATCCTATCCTCTGTTACTAGGTAGACCATGGCTTTTTGAAGCCCGAGCAAGGACGGATTGGTTCAAAGGAACCTTGACCTTGGGCAGAGGACCCAACAAAGTGGTGCTGAAACTGTATGGTTCTCAAAAAGGACATGGATCCACCTCCTTGGAATTATCTTCTGATTCCCCTAACGAGGCTACAGATGGAACGTCAGCAGACGAAGATGCTGTCAAACAGATCCTTCCCAAGAAAACAATGGCACATTCCTTAACAGTGGATACAGTAAGCCGACTTCCAAAGGATGCAAAGCCATTATCAATGGGTGAATACTTCCTGCCTGAACCGGGAATGACTTCTGAAGTCACTTCTGATAGTGAGATAGAAGCATGGATGTACTGCTCTCCCTGTTACATGGTCACAGCAGTAGCAGAAGCAGAGCCAGAGACAGAGGCAGAAGAGGAGACAGAGAATCTATTCTTCTGTTACAGAGCTCTTACAGAAGGAGGAACAGAAGCAGAAGCAGAAGCAGCAACAGAGACAGAAGCAGAAGCAGAAGCAGGAACAGAAGAGGATGGATATGATATGGACGAAGAAGATTATGAAAGTGAGCCAGAAGAATCTATCCCACCTGAAGAGGATACATTTGAGGAAGAAGTTCCAGAAGCATCAGAAGCCGACGAGCTCATGCTACGGGACAGAATGGTGCTGGTACCATTTGGTCTATAAGAAATGGATTAAGAAGAATAAGCCGTCTTTTAAGTGTGGCTCATGCCGTCCTAACCTATCCTTGCCAAAGAAAGATGATGATGATGCACCGTGCCAACAAGCACCAGTCCCACCAACCCAACAGGCATCAGAGGGTCCCTGTTATGTGACGTTTCTGGATGTATCATCAGAAGATGAGTCCTCAAGCCAAGAGGTAATTAATTTTGAAACCAAACCCGAAACAGCTTTAATCCCATTCCAATATCTTAAGGAGCAACCTAAGTCTCCACCAAAAGAAGAAATCGGTTCTAGTGGGACATCAGAAGAGGACACCACTCCCTTGAAGGAGTCGGATCTGTATCCAGAAGCAGTCCGCGGGACCTTCATCCGTGAAGTAGAAGGTGAAAGACAGTTAACCTTTGTGGATGCAGAAGGCACTGAACGCCATTTAAAGGTGGGTAGCAGTCTCCCAGAAGAGGAGTTGTCAACCTTGTACAACTTGTTGAAAGAAAATTTGGACGTGTTTGCGTGGTCTTACAAAGACCTAAAGGGGATTGATCCCACAATATGTCAACATCATATTGACTTGGAGCCTGATGCCAAGCCAGTACGGCAACGACAGAGGCGAATGAACCCGAATTATTCCACATTGGTGAAAGCAGAGCTGCTGAAGCTTCTGGAAGCCGAGTTCATCTATCCAGTGGCAAATAGTGAATGGGTTTCACCCATCGTGGTTGTACCCAAGAAGAATGGCAAATTGCGAATATGTGTGGATTTTCGAAAGCTTAATTCCAAGACGAAGAAGGATCACTTTCCAATCCCTTTCACAGACCAACTGTTGGACACAATGGCAGGACATGAGCTTTATTCCCTTCTGGATGATTCAGCGGATACAACCAAGTCCAAATCGCAGAAGAAGACCAATCCAAAACAACCTTCACCACAGAATGGGGGACCTACGCTTACCGAGTGATGCCATTTGGGCTCTGCAATGCCCCTGCTACTTTCCAACGAGTCATGATGGCTGCCTTTCAAAATCATCTGCACGACTTTATTGAAGTATATTTGGATGACTTCTGTGTCTATAGTTTGATCAGTGAACACTGGGGACATTTGGAACAATGCTTTGACCGATGCCGGGAGTATGGGATTTCCCTCAACCCCGACAAATGCATCTTTGGGGTCTCTTCTGGAGTCCTGTTGGGCCACATTGTCTCAGCACAAGGGATATCAACAGACCCTGCAAAGATCGAAAAGATTGCAGCTCTGACAGCACCCACCAACCTCAAACAGTTGAGGGGATTCTTAGGTCATGTGGGTTACTACAGAAGGTTCATAGCCCATTTTGCGACAAAGGCAACTTCCTTGCACAAGCTTCTGAGGAAAGATGCAGAGTTTACTTGGACGGACGAATGTGACAAAGCCTTCCACACTCTGAAGCAGTGTCTGATTGAGGCACCCATTCTGCAACCTCCTGATTGGACGAAAGAGTTCCACGTACACACTGATGCATCAATTGAAGGCTTAGGTGCTGTCCTCTGCCAAAAGGGCTCCTCGAAGTTGGATCAACCGATCTATTATGCAAGCCGCAAAGTCACTGATAGGGAACGGAACTATACAGTGACAGAGCTGGAGTGCTTGGCAATGGTGTTTGCCCTGGAGAAGTTTCGCCACTACCTCCTATCCACCCACTTTAAATTTTATGTGGATCATGAGGCCCTGTCCTTCTTGATGAACAAAGCAGATGTGAAAGGACGAATGATGAGATGGCTCCTTTTATTCCAGGAGTTCGACTTTGAGGTGATTACTAAGCCTGGTCGTTCCCATGTTCTGGCTGATCATCTGTCGCGTATCCCACAAACTGCAGACGAGGAGCAGGATGATCCAGACCTCCCTGATGCTTCCCTATTCTTGGTAGAAACTGTAACTCCCTGGTATGCGGATATTGCCAATCTGCTGGCAACCCAACAGTACCCTCCTGGTATTTCTAGTCGGGAAAGGAAGAAGCTCATGCTAGAATCAGCCCCCTACACCCTGCTCGGCGGTGCACTGTACAAGAAGGGCAAAGATGAAGTACTCAGACGATGTGTTGCCGGGGAAGAGATTGGGATCGTTTTGAAGGCTTGCCACGACGAGCCATGTGGAGGGCACTTTGCAGGAGAAGCTACGGCCAGGAAGGCTCTGCTAGCAGGTTATTGGTGGCCTACCATCCACAAAGATTCCTATGATTACTGTAAAAGATGTGATGCTTGTCAAAGAATGGGGAAACCCACGAAGACAAGTGCCATGCCACTGCAACCTATCCTTCCGTTGAAGCCGTTTGAGAAGTGGGGCATTGACTTCGTAGGTCCGATCGATCCTCCCACTAGAAGGAAACAGAACAGATACATCCTCGTATGTACGGATTATGTTACAAAGTGGTGTGAAGCTAAAGCCCTCAAGCGGGACGATGGTAACAGCGTGGCCCTGTTCATGTACGAAAATATCATCACCCGTTTTGGCAGTCCCTTAGAGCTGGTAAGTGATAGAGGTACTCATTTTCTCAACAAAGTCATGGAAGAGTTGACGGAGTTGTATAAGATCCGCCATCGCAAGTCCACTCCTTATTACCCCAGAGCCAACGGCCAAGTCGAAGTCACCAATCGCATCCTCTGCTCGATTCTGACAAGAACAATCGCCGCACATCGTCGTGATTGGGACGATCGACTTACAGAGGCCCTCTGGGCGTACAGAACCTCTCATAAAGCAGCAACAGGACAAACACCCTTCCAGTTGGTGTATGGTACAGAAGCTGTTTTTCCTGTTGAACTGGAATTGCCCTCTTTGAGAGTGGCTATCAAAGAGCGTTTGGGGGATGATGATTCACTGCAACGCCGTCTCCTGCACTTGGAATGTTTGGACGAAATTCGTCGGATGGCTCTACAGTGCATGGAAGCCACGCAAGCTCGACGTAAGGCTTACCATGACAGCTTCATCAAGCACAAAGAGTTCAAAGAAGGTGATTTGGTCCTAGCCTATGATTCACGCTTTGGCAAGTTTCCTGGCAAGCTCCAACAGCGGTGGATGGGCCCCTATAAGGTACTTGCAGTCAACCCTAATGGTTCTGTTCAAGTGCAGACCGTGGATGCCTCTAATGATCCCTTTCTGATTAATGGATATCGCCTGAAGAAGTACTTCCCTCCTTGGGGATCTTGACAATTACGGTCACTTGATCTTTTCCCTCGTTGGCGCGGCACTATACTTCTTATGATGCTACTTCTGATAGCCGTTCTTCAATCACTTCTGATGAGTTGGACGCAACCCTCTGTCCCCTCAAAACCCCCTTTCAGCCTTGATCTCTTATTCTCTATTTTCCACCAGCGACAGTGGCGAGGTGGGTTCTGACAAATGGTAGTTCTACCATTCTCTTGCTCAATTCGAAAAAAAAGAGAAAAAGAAGAGAAAAGAAAAGAAAGAAAGAAAGAAAAAGAAAGAAAAAAAAATATATCGGTCATGGGAGAAAAGGACTTAGGTCCCTGTCATGACGACCTCTTCTTCGAGAAAAGGTGGAAACACCCTCGGGGATAGGGGAAAATAAGAAAAAGAAAAAGAAACAAAACAAAGAAGAAAAAGAAAAAGAAAAAAACAAAACAAATCTGTTATGAGAGAAAAGGAAGCAATTCCCTGTCATAGCGGGCCTCGTTCCAAGAAAAGGTGGTAAACACCCTTGGGCGAGAAGCTGGCTGTGGAAAAGGTGGTAACACCCAGCAGTCCAGAAAGCGGATTCATTGATTGATATCCCTAGGATCCAATTCCGAAGCTGTCTCCCTTGGTACGCTGTGTCATGGGTCTTTCTGCAAAGTGACTACCTGTCCTCTAGCAGACTACATATTCCTATCCAACACAATGTTCGATTTGATGGCTACCTCCCTGGGTACGCCTCTTCAACAACTGATGACGCGATCTTCATCGACAACCCCTTGAGTGATGTGAGCTTTCATCCTAACCGGATGGGGAAGTGAGTATGGTTGCCCTCTGTATCTATCAACAACGAGTGAGACAGGGGGTGGGGCGAGAGACTAGTCTTTTCCCCTCCAAATCAAATGAGAGGTGAGAAGTGTGAATGAAGTGTTGCACGCACGGGATGGGCCTCTCAATGCACAAAGCACAATTTGTTTCTGTGCACTGCACCATAAGGCTCCCTGGCCTTCCTTCTCGCACCGTATGCCGGCACAGGGCGGGATGCACAGTTGCACCATCAATGCGCACAAGGCATACAACCTTTGCACAAGTGCTTGTGAGGATTACATCAATGGGTTTCAGGAAAAGGCAGCCCTCCTGTATTTATCAACAGAGCATGAGACAGAGGGTGGGTTGAGTGTGACAGGAGTTTCTTCAATCAATTACCGAGAGGTGAGATTGAGGGACGTTACAACACTTGGAGTCAGGTACGTTCCCGTTTCCCTATGCACCCACGGGATGGGTCTTTACCGTCAACACAAAACACATCACCCTGTTCTGTACACTGCACTGTAAGGCTCCCTTGCCTTCCTCCTTGCACTTATGCCAGATGGGTTGGATGCACTAATGCACCATCAACTGTGCACCCTGGCATACTCCTTCTGCACCATTCCCCCCTTGTTGATTCCTCAACCGGGTATGCGATATGGGTTTTAATCATTCTTCCGCGAGTGATATTAGTCATGGGGCGAGTGACTGTTCTTTCATTCCAATTGAGTGACTGTGAGTTGAGTGCAATATCCCTCATCATCGACAACGAATTTTCTACGATTCCTTCCATCAGCTACCTCCCTGGGTACTGCCGCGTGGTCCCTTCCATGACGGACGTGTGCGCTGTAAAGATGCCTTGGTCCCTCCAGCGCCGACAACAACACTGGACGTGCCATCGACACTCAACCTTGATTTTTGACGAAACGGGCCAAGTTTTTCTAACCCTACACTTTGGTTTCTTCGTGCCGGTCATGTTTTAAGTGTGGGGAAGTTAGTGGATGGTCTATGGCATGGTTCTAGGTCCTTAATGTTCGGTTAACCCTATCCGTTAAGGTCTTAAGTGTGGGGACGCGTCCCTGCGCGTCTACATTGCATATCCTCTGCATATGTCTTCTTTTGCTCATGCATGTATACCATGACTTGCTTTTACCTTCCTGGGGTCCCCTCCCACCCACCCGGTTATGTTCCACCCACCCTTGGGGCTGTTCCCTTGCAGTTTTCCTTCATTCCTTGCTTTTGAGGTCCTGTCATATCAATGTACCCTACGTTCACCAACGTCCCCATCCAACCTTATAGCCTTGTTCCTCCCGTTGAACTGACCATTTTTCCTTTTTACCTACCCCTGTTCCGGTGCACGGTTTTTGAGTTATTAATTTTTGAAGCATTTTACGAAATTTAGACGGTTTTCCATGTGAACGCCCTTTTCGTGCTTCGGAACCGTGATTTGACGTCATAGCCCTGACCAACGCTTTTCCCCTGACATTTTTTCTTTTTATTCCGCTTCATTCCGATACATGGTTTGTCCGTTATTAATTTTCCGGGTTTTTTCGCGCCTTTTTTATGTGTATTTTTGACATTTTTCCATGTGAACCTGCCCTATTTGCATTAGAATTCCAATTTGATTTGACAGCCGTGTCCCCTGTGCCTTCCCCTCTTTTTTTTTTCCTTTTTCCTCCACCCTTTTTCGACTTCTGGATTTTTCCTTATTAATTTTTAAATGACTTTTCGGGAGTATTTTTAGAGTTTTTTGCATGTGAACCCCTCCTACTTCCGCCGGAACTGCGTTTTCACATGATAACCCTGTGCCACTCCTTCCTGCGGACATTTTTTCTTCTTACTGCATGTCATTCCGATAAACGGTTTGTCAGATATTAATTTCCGATCCCATTTTCGGGTTTGTTTTTTGGGTTTTTCCCATGTGAACGCGTCTTCTCTCAGTCGGAATTATGTTTTGAGGTGATAGGATTGTCGGGCACATCTTTTTGTACAGTTTTCCTTTTTTCCGCACTTCATTCCGATGCACGGATCTTTCGATATTAATTTTTAAATTGCGTTTTTGATTCGTTTTTTGTGTTTTTTGCACGTGACCGCCCTTTATCCCTCCCGGAACCCTCGTCCCATATTTTTCTTGTTTCCCCCCTGTCGTCCTGTCCACTTTTCGTTTTTACGATATTTCGTTTTGACATCCGGATTGGGAGTTATTAATTTTTCTTTATTTTTACGTTTTTTCTCGCGCCCGTTTTGCGCGTGAACGCGCCCGTTTTCGATTTAACGCGTCTCCACGCGCCCCGGTCGTGTCCGCGTACCCCGTACCGTCATCCCAGCGTCGTTTCAATCCCGTCACGGCAAATTTTTTTACCCCGCCCCGCGCACGTGCGCGGGACGGGGATACGTCCGCCATTGCCCCTGCCCATCCATCTTACCCCCCGCCCATTGCCCTTACCTCCTTTAAAAAAAAAAAAAAAAAAGCAAGATGAAAAAAATAAATAAACAAAATTTTCCCCAACGGCCACCCTTCCCCCCCGACTCTCAACCGCCTTCTCCTCTCTTCTCTCTCTTTTTCTTGCTTCTCTCTCTCTTTCTCTCTCTCTCTCTGTGCGTGCACGACCACCTCCCTCTTCTTCCTCCATCTCCACCTTCACTCCTTCTCTCTCCTTCCACCCCCACTCCATTTCTCTCTGCGTATCTTCTCCTTCTCTCTCCTCCCTCACGACGCCCTTTTCTCCCTGCACCTTTTCTCCTTCTCTCTCCTCCCTCACGACGCCCTTCTCTCTCTCTGCGCCTTCTCCATCTCCACTTCCCTCTCCTCCTTCTCCTCCCACTCTTCTTCCACTCCCTCTCCACTTCTTCTCCCTCTCCCTCCTTCTCTCCTCCCTCCCGACGACCTCCTCCACAGCGCCTTCTCCTCCCTGCGCCCCCGCCGTGGCCTTCCTCTCCCTCCTTCTCTCCTCCCTCCCGACGACCTCCTCCACAGCGCCTTCTCCTCCCTGCGCCCCCGCCGTGGCCTTCTTCTCCCTCTCCCTCCTTCTCTCCTCCCTCCCGACGGCCTGCTCCACTCCCTCTCCTCCTTCTCCTCCCCTCACACCTCCTCCTCCCCCCCAGTCTGCCGCCAGCACCCCCGTCGCCTTCCAGCTCGCCGCCGTCACGTCCCGCCCACGCCGCGCTGGACCCCCTCGCCGCCGCCTCCTCGCCGACTCCACCTCCCCTCGCCTCCCTCCAACCTACACCTCCTTCACCCCCACCTCCTCCTAAGGTTAGCCACTAACCTTAGCTACCTTAGGACTAATTAATCATTAATACTAACCTTAACCTAACTTAACTAACTAGAGTTAGTTAGACCCTAGTTAGACCTTAACTAACTAACCTAGTTAGCCCTTAACTAACTATCCTAGTTAGACCTTACCTAACTGACTTAGTTAGACCTCACTTAACTAACTTAGGTCGACTTACTTAACTAACTTCGCTTCACTAACCAGACTAGACTTAGGTTAACTTACCTGACTAGCCTTAGCTAGACTAACTTGATTTACTCCTACTAACCTGACTAACCTGACTTATGTCTAATGTGACTAATATGACTAATGTGATTAATGTGACTTAATTAATCACTCCATTAATTTTTCCCTAAAAAAGTTTCAAAAAAATTTCTAAAAATTCCTTCTGCCAGTTGCCCATTTTTGGACCTTTGTCTGATAGGAATTGCCTTTCCTATAATTTCAGAAAATCCATCTTTCCTAAAATTACCCATAAATTGCCAAAAAATATGGAAAAATCATTTTAAAAATTGTAAAAAATTCTAAAAAATTCTAAAAACATTCTAAAAAATTTTCCTCACCTCCCTTGCTCATTTTCCATTTATTCCACCATAAAAAAATCACAACTACAACTTCAAATAAAATAAAATAAATAAAAATAAAAAAACCACACAAACCAAATTAACACATCTGCTAAGGTGTTCTCATTGTTGTTTCATCAGTGCTTTTTGCTTTTCCTTTACTGGGACTCTTCCGTGCGCATTCCTGCATTCCATACACACCCCTTCCAGGTATTTATTTTATGTGCTTTATTTATTTATTTATTTCCCCCTTAATCACAAATTAATTATTAAAATAAACCCTTTCATTCACCCACCGTTTCCACGCGCATTCGCGCTAAACACACATTTTTTTTAATTAAAATAAACCAGCCGTTCACTTAGCACGCGCTACGTGCGCTAAAGAGGCACTTTAAAATTTTTAATTAAAATCAACCAGCCGTCACTTGAGCACGCGCTGGCAAAAAAGCGCTCCACATCACCTTAATTTATAATCAATGAATTGCATTTAGAGACCCAGTCGGGAATCGAAGTCCGAGAATCGTATAACTGCACCGTTTAACCTAATAATTGGTAATTAAATTTATAATAAGGAACCGCCGTTTTCTTGTTAAGGTTTATCACCTAATAAAAATTCACCCATTTTTAATAATTGATTAAAATCCACCCTTCATTAAATTAAATCCCCCCTCACTGCACTTAAATTCCTTTTTTAAATGAAGCGTTTCGTGGGATGGGTATACGCAGTTCTTAGTGTTATTTTTCCATGGTCCAGTCTTGGTTTATCACAGATGTCGTATTGATATGTGTCGGATATGGTATGGTTTTGGTTTCCTGTCTTAGTTACGGTTAAGGGTACGGTATGCAGTTTTTTTCTTTTATTGCCTGATACGGGGTTCAGGGTGTTTGTTTGATGCATCGCATGAAGCTTTCGGTCGCATTTGTCTCAAGGTCATGTCAAATTTTTTCTAGGATGTGGTTTGCCTGGGGTTAGTAGGTCGTGTCACGTTTGATTGGTAATTCTCTTATCCTTGGTTTTTGTCTGTTGGTTTGCAGGCATTCACCTTGATTGTCTGTGTTTGTGGTGTGTGTGTAACCATCTGAATGGCGCCTTCTCATGCTCCTCCCCCTATCCAGTACGTCCCACTAGTTAGTAGGGATTACTCGTCCCTACTTACTTTTGAGCCCCTCACGAAGGCAGGACTTGCTGCTTTTGTGGTCACTCCTTTTCCATTACTTCCAGAGGATCCGTCCTTATGTGATGAGTTCCTGGCCTCTTACAGCAAGAAGACAGGAGTCGTCCAAGGCATGTCTATGACATTGACGTCTCGAGGCTTAGGGAATGCTCTGTCCTTACCCTCCAAAGGAGAACCTTTTGTAACCACTCGTCAGCTCTTCTCTAATGAAGAGATTCTCAAGCTGTTGCAGAAGCAGACAAGGGAAGTCCTTGTGGTTAAAAAAGTGATAAACTCTTCAGGAGTTTCGTTTTCTATGATCACTGATCCCGTCTGGAAGACGATGTGCCAGTTCCTTCAGGACAGGTTCATGCCTGCCAAAACGCCATCCCATTATTTGTCCAAAGAGCTTTTCACAGCTTCCAGGATGGTGCTAAAAGGAGTTGCCATTGATTGGAGCACATACCTCCTTACTAAGATGGATCAGCATTTTGTTAAAGTCACGAGGGGTAATGTTACCAATGTTACCTATGGATCATATTTGTCTGCCTTCTTGACCTATTCAGGTTTACAGAAGACTGTGCCTCCACCTCCTCCATCAGATCCAGTACCTCCTCCTCCACCTTCAGAAGAGTCAGCACCTATTGACATTGAGGATGATGATTCTCCGCCTCCCCTGGTCATACAGCGCAAACGCTTGAAGAGGGTAGCGGACAAAGCCCCTGCTGTACTTCCCTCAGTGTCTATCCCTGCTACTTCTGGCAGTGAACTCCCTGGGTATCTCACTTGCAATAATCTGTTCCGAGCACATAGAGAAGGATCCTTGGAGATCTCAGTTCCTTCCCTGAACAGTCTCGTTTCAGGAGATGCCATTCCTTTCCTCTGCAAGGATATTCAAAGTTCCATTGAGTTATCAGTGACAGCCTGTGTTCAACAGCTGTACGCATCTTTCTATGAGGAGCTCATGCAGTCCAAAGACCAGTTGCATAAGGCAACATCTGAGTTAGCTTCTGCTAAGGATACCCTCGCAGATCTATTTAAGCAAATGGAACAGCAAACCCAACTGGTTGCCACCCAAAGTGATGAGATTTCTTCATTAAAGATCCAGTTACTCGAGGCTCAGTCACAGGTTACTAGCCTTTCAGCAGAGAAGGAAAGGATGTCCAGTGAAGCGACAGAATTCCAAGTTCTTTTAGATGACAAGCTTTCAGCTTTACAGACTGCTAATGACACAGTGGCCAACCAAGCCTCCCAAATCCAGCAGTTGCAGGATCAGCTTGCAAAGTCCCGCTCTGTTCCTCCAAGCCCTCCTGTTCCATTAATTCCTTCTCTTTCACAGCAGGACTTGGCTGCCTTACAGAGACAGGCTACTTTGTGCCCTCTATTCCAAGACAAAGTGGAAAGATTGCAGTCCCGAATGGACTTATTATGGTCTACCTTTGAGCAGTTTCAGGACTGTGTCTTACCAGACCATTCTTTCTTTGTCCACTACCACTTGCAGAAGTTGGTCTTCTATATGAAGCTTTCCACGATGGATTTACCTTTTCCAGAGGATGGCTGGAGTGGGGCTTGGTCTGCTGCGTTGTTGACAGAGGTAGTCAGAATGCTCTTTGAAGATTCTGTCACGCCAGACACCATGCTGATGTCATACATGTATCTCCGAGGAGATTTGTTAATTCCAGATGAGGTAGATATGGCATGGTATGTGGGGGATGTGGTTTTACAGGCTGTTCTATATGTCAATCATTTGGAGTTACGCATAGCTGATATGTTTCAGAGTTATTCCTCCAAAGTAGCTGATGTCAGGATAATTCGTGGCATTCCATGATTGATTCGGTGGTCCTAAATCAAAGACAAAACACAGCTCCTACCTTTAACCAGAGTACTAACCAACTGAGGATGGATCTCTTAACCTATCTTTCCAAACATAATCCATTTGATGCTACCTTCTTTGATGCCTATCAGAGACGATCTCTTTTGGGACCTTCTGTTCCTACCCTCCTATATTACCAACAATTGGCTCACCGCTATGCTATATATTTTTCCCTTTGTCAATCTAGTTCCCCAGTAATTTTACCACTTCTTTTCCAACCTTCATCTTTCCCTCAAATTCCTATTTTCACTTACTGTTCCTTTATTGAGGATAGGGTATTTTCCCCTTCTCCACCCTGTCCTTCACCCCTCATTAATGTACCCTCTACATTTCCTATTTATCAGTTAACCCCGTTCCTTAGTGATTCCTTACAAATTTCTGCCACTCCTTCTTTAACCTTTTCTTCCTTTTATGATTTTTCCTATCCTTCCCTACATCCACTTTCCCTTATTCCATTACCCTCTCCTAACACTTCCATATCTCAACCACCTCAGTTGGTTAGTGACTGTGCTGGTTTTGATACTCAGATTTCCAGAAGAAGGGGATGGAGTTCGGATGATTGCCTTACCGGACCACAGATTAATTGGCCTGTAATTCCAGGGGAATGGACAGTTTCAAGTCAAGCTTATCAAAACTATGTTCATTTTGCCCAACAATATTCACAGTCTGCAGATCCCTCAGTGAGATTAACTGCTCACTTTGCTTGGTACCTGGCGTATATGCATAGGCACTCTCATACTGATTCAAAGCCTATTCCAAAGTTGTGCATGAATGTCAATGTTAGCATTGATTCTCAACAGTTGGAGATACTGTATTTTCATGCCCTCTGTTTGCCTAGCAGATACTTGGTCCTATTGGAAAGGATGTGTTGTCTCCAATTTTTCCAAAATCCTCCTAAAAACTTTGTAGATGAATCCTTATCTATGGATCGATTCCGACAACATCAATCTTTTAAGAGGGATCATCTTCATTGATACCTTTCCAATGTATGGTGCAAGCTTTTTAATACCAAACTATTCTTTTTGAAGAAGTCATTCAGATGGTTGTGTTGTGTATTAGTGTTTGTGTTGTGAGTTCATGTATGTCCTATGAACGTGGTGGTTTCCTATTGGATTTTGTGTACGAGCTATGTTTTGGAGATTTGTCGAGATGGGGTCGTAGCTGGAGAGTTGAAGCTGATGCTGATGAAGAAGAAGCAAACTCTTATATCCTTTACAAATTTGTGATGATTTTTAGTTTAATAAGAGGTGTTAATTTCAAAAGAGTTTTCCTTTCTTTGTATTTTTATATCAGAAACAGGTTATAAGTTGGGGTCGTGGTGGATGGATTTTTTGTATGAAGATATTGAAGATCAAAGTGAAGCTTTTAAATGAACTTGTATTCCCTTTTTCCTGGGTCGCGAGGACGCTTCCTTATTAAGTGTGGGGATATGTTGAGTGTTGAAATGACTTGTTTTTTGGCTGATTTTTGTTGTTTTTGAGAGCTGAATGGTTGATTTTAAGGGATGATTGATTGATTTGGAAGAGGATTGAGAGTGTTTTGGATGATATTGATTGTGTTTTGGAAGATCATGATGTTTGTTGATGGTTCTGTGATGTTCTGATAGGATCTGAATGGTTCTGTATACCTTCTGTTTTGCTCTGTTTTGGTCTGTTTTTGTTCTGATTGTCTTCTGTAAGGAGGGATGAAGTATTGATTGATGAAGAATGAGATATTGTGAAAGTTTATTGAATGTTTTGTGAGAGTTTGGAATGGGTTGAGAATGAGTTATGTGGTTTTGATGACCTTCTGTAACCTTCTGTAGGTCTTCTGTAGAGCTTCTGTTCTGTTTCTGTTCTGTTCTGTACTGTAATTGTTCTGGTACTGTTCTGTAGACTGTTCTGTAAGTGTTCTGTGGAATGTATGTGTGACTTTGGGGAAGTTTTCTAGCCTTGGAAAGAGGTGAATACAAGTGCAAAAGAGCTGAAAGAAGTGGAAGAAGTAGCTGCTGAAGACTCAAGAGAAGACTAGAGTGAAGTGACAGTAGTGAGCTGTGAAGAGACACTGTAGTGGCTCTGGTGACCCTTCATATCAGACATACCTCTTGGGAGGGGTATCCATGACCTAAGAGTGATTATTGAGAGTAATTTTTGAGAGATTGTAGTGAGGATATGATGTATTATTGATGGAGTGTGTGAGAGAGAGTCAGAGATAGCCAATTCTACTAAAACAGAGTGATTGTATATGAGAGATTGAGAGAGAAGACTATGAAGATATTGAAGATGAATACTATGTGATGTATTTCCATTCAAAGATGGTGTACTTCTTTAATTTCTTTGTTCTATTGATGGATTTTATGAGGATGTTGAAGAATATGGTTGATTCTATTAAAAACCGTGGGAGATTTACATGATGCTGCATGAAGATTTGTTGTGCCTGGTGTTCTTTTCTTCATTGTGATAATATGAAACATGATAAACAAGCTTGTTGATGTTACAAGATAGATTTTCTTGCAAGAGGTTATATGACATGTTCTCTCTTCCATTATCAGACCTCAAGCATTTTATGTAACAACCAAGCTATTTTTCAACCATAGCTTTAAACTCCAAAAATCTTTCAAAGGCTTCACTTTTATGCTACATGAAATACACCCGAGTCATTCTGCTAAAGTCATCAACAAACAAAGGTGATATAGAGCCTACATCTCCCACTCAATAAGACATTCTGACATGGATCCCAAATATCAGAATGCACCATTTCCAAAGGATAACTGCCGATTCTCCCCCTCTTTGAAAATGGTAATCTAGTTTTCTTGCCAAACTAACAAGCCTCACGTACATGATTATAATTAACATAACCAAAATGGGGCAAACCACGAACCACCTCTCTAGATTGCATTTGTTTTAGTCTTTGTAGGTTTACATGTCCAATTCTCCTATGCCATAATTCAACATCCTTATCTTGACCATGCCCACTCTCAACATACATAGAATTCTGAATGATGGAAGTACCTACATTCAAGGCAAATAACCTGCCTTTCTTTTTCCCTTTGGCAATCAATTTGCTAGACCTTCCATTTTGAAATTTCTCAATGAAACATCCATATCTATTGTGCAATCCTTGGTCTGCCATTTGTCCACTGATGCTAAGCTCTTAGTGATGGTAGGTACATAAAGTACATCCCCAAGCTTATTTTCCACTCCATCTCTAGTGACAAGTGGCACGCTACCAATATGTGTAATTTTATGCAAAGTGTCATCCCCAATAGCCACATGTTCTTCATTTTGCATTTGCTACTTTGTGTTAAACCACTCAGCATGATGAGTCATGTGATTTGTAGCCCTTGAGTCCAAAAACCAATCATCCTCATTGGGAGGGTGTGTCATGCTCCCTAGAACATGTTCCATGGAAAATAAATGGCCTCTTGCAGAGTCACCTCTAGATCCATAACCAACACCTCCATAAGCACCTGCATAATGGTTATATTGAGTCCTTGCTAGACCCCTAGGCATAACATTTTTCTTGTGATAGCATTCCCTTTCAAAATGTCCATATTGCCCACAATAATTACATACACAATCTCTATGTGGAGGAGTAGACCATCCTCTACCTCTAGAGTAAGCTGTCCCCTTGCCTCTAGGCATGAAATCACCACGACCCCAAAGGTATCTCGACCACGTGCAAAGCTATCACCACCACAGCCATAAGATGAGCCTCTAGCTCTAGATGGGTTTCCACGCCCTCTTTGATGATAAAAGACACTATCTCCACTTGCATTCTTGCTACTGCTAGATGCATTTAAACCCAACTTTATTTCTTCTATGAGTAGCAAAGCAATCAATTCCTCAAAGGCTGGCATAGATCCTCCTCTAATTGAAATAGAGGTATCCAAAGATTTATATGCTGGGCCAAGTCCATTAAGGGTGATTGAAACCAAGTCATCATCATCCACTGGTGCATTTATAGATGCAAGATCTTCTGCAACTTGTTTGATCTCTACAACATAGTCACTAATAGTGCAGTTTCCTCTCCATGCTCCATGCAATCTTTGCTTAAGTTGTATCTTCCTTGCCTTTGTACATGTCTTGTACATTTTCTCAATGATATCCCATGCCTCTTTACAAGTACTTGCCTTCTTGATATGAGGAATCAAAGTCTCTGATATGCATATAGAATCCAATGCAAAACCTTCCTATTCTTTCCAGTCCAATCCTTGTATGCCTTCTTTTGCTCTTCCTGGGCTCCTCAAGAAGCTCTCGACATGCATCATCACTTGTAATGAGGTCCCAAATGCCTATTCCCCATCATCAGAAAGTTTTCCATCCTATATGACCAAACACTATAGTTGTCCTTAGTCAATTTATCTCCAACAATCTGGGTAATTTGAGCTTTGTCTGACATTTTGATGGCTGCAATTTCAAAAAAACCAGCAATATGTATTGTCCCAATTAAGCATTCAGTAACATGAACCAGTCCATTGCCTTAAATGGTCAACCCGAGATAAAAAATGCACTAAAAATAGCCCAAAAATTCATGTAAATTCCCTTTCAAGAGAATGGCTGCTAATACATAAGCTCAAATGATGTCACATACATTCATACATGATGCCTATATATCATACATTTGATGTCCAGCAAGAAACATCCAAAATGGAGCTCAAACGATGCTCATATGACCCAAAAAGCATCAAAATATGGCCTTAAAATCGACCGAGTTCTCTGCTATTATTTTTCAAATTTTTGTGCCAAAAATGAGGTCCCATTCAAGCTGAAGCTAGACAATTTTTTTTGCAATTTTTTGGCCTCCAAAATGGCACCCGTAAAGTTACATAAAAACCCACCTTTTTCGACCTTCAAACAGCCAAATCAACTCTCGAATAGTGTGAAATTTCTAAATATGAACCAATTCAAAGACTAACAAATTCATGGGCACTCCAATACAAAAGTAGCTCCTCAAGATAACCAGTTTTCCAAATGCTAATGTGAACACAGCTTGGTTGAAAGGGTTTTAAGTCTTAGTGATAAAGCTATTAAACCTTATAATTTTAAATAAAAGAGAAGAAGTGTGACCAGCCTGGTGGCCAGCAATGGCACCAATTTTATTCATCATGCGGTAGCATGTACTCATGGCATTCGTTTTGACTGAATATAGCCTCTCATCCTCAAAACTCAAGTCCTAGAGCTTCAAGCTCTATCAAGTGAGCAAATGGTTTCCTCTTTCTCTTCTATGTCATAGACATAAACCCCTTACATCCAAATAAGTAAACCCTATGCTTGTGACAAGCTGCCCCTATGCTTGTGGCCTCAAGCAGGTCCCCCTAGTTAAGATGGAGCTAAGCTTAAGCAACCCCCATCTTTCGGCAACCAATTTCCAAGCAAATCCAATCAGTACTACCCAACTGTCATACATCATTACCAGCCTCATTTGGCTTCCCAAATGCATGCAATGTGGGCTTCACTTGCCCCAAATCTATGCTCTAGCAGCTCATCCAATCCATAGACCTGTTACGGGTGATTTAGATAGGGGTTTGCACCTGATTTTAATGGTGTGAACAGCAAGCATTCAAGCCAATGTAGACCTCAATTTGGCGTGCTCCTCACTCCAATCTTTTGCTCGCGTGCTTCAGCTCTGATACCAACTGAAAGTAGATGATAGATTCGTTATAGATGTAGAATGAAAGGTGATTGAGACATGGATATGGAGGCTCAATCTTTCTTCATTCTCTTCTTCTTCGTTCTTCTCATTCTCTTTTCTCAACAGTCTACTTTTTTAAGTATCTTACAAAGTGATAAACACTTTGACCTTTAGGACACTTTACACACAGTCTCTCACTTACACAATACAAACATAGGATAAAGGCTTAGGCTATGCCTTATTTCTTAACATTATTAATAGATACAATATTACAACTCTGATTGTGTTTCCCCTTGTTCAATTCTAGTAGCCTCATACTTGTGAAGCCACTTCTCCATGGATGCATGGTGCACCACACAAAAATGATTTACCTTTTGCTCCATGCTTCCATCCATCCTCTTCTCTATCCCTTTCCAATTGCCATTTTGCCACTTAGTTGACGGTCCTCCTTAAGAGTCCATAGTAATCTGTTGTTCAAATCCACTATCAGGAGCCACTCAGAAATGTGTACTAGGGTCTTTGATAGTAGCCAACCTTCAACCACGATGCCCTTTGGATGAGCCCATTGTCACACAAAGCCCTTTGAGGTTTTCATGAGTTGCTCCAAAAAGAACATCCACTAGCTATGCACTAGTCCCCTCCACTTCATCCACAAGATGTACTAGGAGGCTGTATCATGAGCATGCTTGTGGGTAAGTCCTTAAACATAAATACCATCTCCACTACCCTTGCCGATTCAATTGAGGATTTCCTTCTCTTCTTTTATGAGATCCATTGCACCAAGCTTGAGAACATATAAATGGACTAGAGTGAGGCAACTCACAATCACGATTGAGAATATGAACTGTCACAATTCAAATGTGTGATCTATCATATATCAATGTGTAATAGGAAACAAGAAGCACTTAATCAAGTGAATGAATATCTTGGTTGGCACAATCTGGCACATCTTATGCCAATCATGGGATTTAAGTCGTGTTGGTTGGTCATCCTTGGTAAATACGGTCCTAAGAGAGTGCATCACATGTGTCATGTTTGAATGGGCTTAATGATTTGCTTCACCCTATGCTCTTCTTTGTTAGACAAAACCAAAGGTCCACGAGGTTTGTAGACAACCATTTGAGCTAGTTTGCAGCCAATACCAATCTTATATATCTCTTTCAAATCCATCCTTGCCCCTAGAGTGTCTCTTTTTTTTGTGACATGGTCCCACAACAAGTGGCCAACATTCTGTAAAATGTGCATGGGATTCAAAATATGATTGATTTGTAGTTGAGTCCAATACAATAACTCATAAAAAATGGAGAACCATTGCATTCCACTTGGAAGTGACTTTGCATGGACCATATTCCACTTGTATAAGATTCATGCATTCATCCTTGCAAGAGGTCGCCCAAGGAATCCTTCCCTCATATAATGTCCCTCTAGTAAGAACATTGTATGTGCTAGATAAAGTGCATTCTTCATAGTCCTTCTCACACATCAAGGATTAAGCCCCTGTATCATCAAGACCAAATTTGACCACAAAATATAAAATTGATAATAAATAATGGGGCTCATGTGGGCTTATTTAATGTGTAGATCAACAAGTACCACATGACACCTCTTGCACTGCATGAATCCCCAATGGTTGAAGAAATTTAATTACTTACAACATGCCAATGAGTAGCTTGGATAAGAGTGATCATAACCATCCTTCCTAACTCCAAGAATATGAGAAAAAAATATGGAATTGAGAATAAATAATGGGGCTCATGTGGGCTTCCTTAATGGGAAGATCGACAAGTACCACCTAGCATGTCGAGCATTACATGAACCCCCAATGGTTGAAAATTTTCAATTACCTACTACAACATCCCAATGAGTAGCTCAGATAAGAGTGATCATAATCATCATTCATAAGTCCAAGAATATGAGAATGTTATCATTTGATTGGCATATAAGTAAGCCATCACCTTCGAATGCCAAGAGACCCATGCAAACACCCTAATTGATTAGGGCTCTAATGTCAACCTTGTGGCCTATGAGCTATGGTAGACAATGTGTTTCTCCAAGTTCACTTTTGTCACCCTTGTAGGAAAATCATAAGCATCCTTGGATTCCTTTATCTTGGAAAATTGCTTAAGCTGACTAAGAAATGTTTAAAAAGTGAAGAAAATAGACATATTATGAGTTTTGAACCATTATGTTAGTTTATGGATGGTGATGCTTCCCTATAAGGGCTTGAAAAGTATTTAACAAAGGTATATAAG
Organism: Lygodium microphyllum; assembly: GCF_053477565.2. Lineage (NCBI taxonomy): Eukaryota > Viridiplantae > Streptophyta > Polypodiopsida > Schizaeales > Lygodiaceae > Lygodium > Lygodium microphyllum. The sequence continues at coordinate 130,086,987 of NC_141140.1, read as the reverse complement.
TTTAGATTTTCCTACATCTATGGACAACATTGAAACCCTCATGTCTTTTTTGGGTACCCCATGTGTGTGTGTGCATACAGACATGCATGCATGTGTGCATGAATCACATAATTAAAAATATATAGTATGGCATTGCCTTAAGCTTATAATCCAACTATGATATACTCAAAAAAATTAATAGAATAGAATAGATAAGATCAACTAAAACTATATATTGGTATGATAGAATAGTTAAGATTGACCACAATATTTCATTGATCGTATGGGAAGTTTGACTATCATGAACCTTGCATCTCTTCTTTTATCTACAATCAAGCCAAGTATTACCACCTATGACAAGGGGACTGACCATGTGTGTGTGTGTGTGTGTGTGTGTGTGTGTGTGTGTGTGTGTGTGTGTGTGTGTGTGTGTGTGTGTGTGTGTGTGTGTGTGTGTGTGTGTGTGTGTGTGTGTGTGTGCGTGCGTGCGTGTGCGTGTGCGTGTGCGTGTGCGTGCGCGCGCGCGCGTGTGCGTGTGCGTGTGCGTGGGCGTGGGCGTGCGCGTGGGCGTGGGCATGCGTGTGCATGGGCACGTGTGTGTGTGTGTGCGTGTGTGTGTGTGTGTGTGTGTGTGTGTGTGTGTGTGTGTGTGTGTGTGTGTGTGTGTGTGTGTGTGTGTGTGTGTGTGTGTGTGTGTGTGTGTGTGTGTGTGTGTGTGTGTGTGTGTGTGTGTGTGTGTGTGTGTGTGTGTGTGTGTGTGTGTGTGTGTGTTACAACAAAGTAATAGTGATATAAACTAAGATTAAACAAATATAAATAATTTTCAAGATAAAAGTAGTTACCAAGGGTTCATGCTTATATTGAGCATTATGACAATATACAAACAAGGCTATGAATCGAGACGACCCAAGCCACCAAATAGTTGTTGTGACCAAACATGATACATGAAAATATATGAAGGGGTTATTCTTGGTAAATGCAAAATCATTCAGGTAGATGATTAATAAAGACTAATGCATGCAAACCTATGGGCCATGTGTCAAGGGCACAACCCAACTGCCATCCCTATCACCATATTCATCCCTATACCTTATTTGTGTTGAATGGGTAAAGGAGGTGATATTTAGCTTTTGCAATATGCATGCTCACTTAACAAAACTAGAAAGAAGGCACGTTAAAAACTAAGGGGTATGAGGGCTTATATAGATGCCATATAGACCCTTCGAAGGTACAACTAGATGGGGGCCATGATTAATTTATGGTATTCTAGGATTGTGTGGGGAAATGAAGTAGCCATACTAATTGCAATGCACTCACACTTGCTAGTCCTCATTTGCCAACAAAAGTGGCTCATGAGTTGGTGGACAATTTGGGCAGCCATGGATTCTCCATCTAGAGTTATCTCAGCTACTACTAAACCTCATCTCAAGCCCTCCCACCTTTGAAATCTCAGCCCCCATGAGCTCCTTCAGCCACTCTTGGCCTCTTTTACTTGGATTGAAGACATGGAGCTCAACAAGTAGGGATTTCTTGGGGACACCCATGAAAGCTCTCTTTGAAGCTTTCCATCACTAAAGGTTAAGCTTGGGTAAAAGCTCATGGGTACAAGCTTGAGAGCCCCATCATTAGTGGAAGCATTTGAATGCTTAAAGGCTTCATCCATTTGAGTGCTCCAACCAATCGGGCTTGCTTGATGGAGAAATTGATATCATTGTGGATTATCCTTCAACTATCTTCCCCAAACATTGAAGATATATATCAATCCGATCTTAATCTCTCATCTTAATCCACTTGCTTAGCTACATTCCTTTTGTTGGAGAGATTAAGGTTGCATAGGTTTTATTAGTTCACTCCTTCATTGTATGCATGTGCCTGTTGAAATCAATATCTTGTTTTCTTCCCAATGCATAATGATTAATCCTAACTCAATTGCATTTGCTGTGATCAACCCCTTTTTTTTATCTTGTATGCTTTGGATTAATCCCAAGTGAGTAATAAGCCTTTGTAAATGGGTAAGTAGAAGCCAATGAGTCACTGGACTGCCAATGTAATAAACCCTAGCCAATCATCCTTGCATCTCATGAAACGATCTAATTTTTCCTTTCCAATGCATCTCATGTTGATTGCTTAATAAAAATGTCTGCCATGTATACTCCAGCTAAGGAAAAAGGTTGATGCTAAGCGAGATGGTAAGCCAAAAGAGAGGTACCCTCCCTTACCACTTAAGACCCTGAAGGGGTGCACAACCCTGCTGGGGGGGAAACTTTGCCCATTTCTCGGTGATCCGGAGCCCAATACTTGTATGGAGATGTATGTACTATCCTATGGTCACTACCACCTGTGATGAAATAATCCCCTTTGGACACCCTTACAGTGCTTATGGTGCCCTTGTATGACACTTGAAGTGTATGCAGTCAGAAGTGATATATGGCATTAAGCTCCGCTTATGCAGTGATGATGACAAAGCAGATGGACATATAAACGTTCTTGGGATTGTGATTAGTAGGCTTAGGATACTATTTATGATGTTGCTCATTCCCCTCGGTCTATGAGCTATTCATACAATGCATTTGCACCAAGGGACAGATAGTGTTTTTAGTCACAATCAATCATGACAATCATAAAGATTCAATTATAGAAAAAATTATATTACATCTAGGAGTGAAGCCTATAGCTTACCTTGAAGATGAATTTTTCCCCTCCGATCTGAATTAAAAACATCCCAAATCAAAGCTATGATCTAAAAGTTATGGCCATTTTTCTGCGCACTGAGGTCACTATGTGTTAAAATATTGAGGATGCATGCTAGGGCAGATCACTGATGAGAAAGTAGACAATCATAATGAGACATAAGTAATGACAAAGAAGAATAACTGATATTACCCAAGCATAATGCAAATACAATTGAATGAGAATGATAGATCAAATGAGTGTGGGGATGATTGCCTTTTATAGGCTTACAGTAGGTGGTATTGGTAGGTGGAAAGGGACCATGGTATTCACCAACTTTGGTTTTCATAAACCATGCATACAAACCTAGTCCAAGGCTTTATGTGCAATGTGATCCTTTGCCTTGCTGCTCATTACAAAGAGGCTATAGTGGGTGTGATTGCACATTTCTCAACACCCCTCCTCAATCACAACAAAGAAAGACATTGTGGAACCTTGCTAAGTGTAGACATGGAAAGAAACAACCATATAAAGCTAGAGGTTGTCACAAGGCCTCACTAAGTGTGTAGAGGCTATAGTATGCAAAGGTTACATGAGAAGTAAAAGAGCTTATTATGGTAAGAATGTTAGGCAAGTACACATTTAAAACCTAAAAAGGTCTATCAAAAAATGAGCTACAAAGGAGGGACTGGTGAGTCCTATCCTTTTATTCTTGGGTGTCTTCTCCTTCTTCTTCTCCATTGTTGTCTTCATCTTCTTTGACTGTTGCAAGATATGCTCTTTGAGAACTTTTTCTAGCATGACAAAAATTTTCAATATACCCAGTTTTCTTACAAAAATCACAAACTATGCTCTTCTTCCCTTTGTCCTTCACATAGAGGAGTTGTTGGTCTCCTCTTGGGGTGCTTACTTCTCCCTTGCTCTTGATCTTATTTTCCCCTTCAAGGAGAGAGGCTTTAATATCCACAAGCTTCAACTTTGGCATGTTGATTAATGTGGTAGACACATTATCATACTCAGGTGGAAGACTTTTGAGAAGTACTCCAATGCAAATGTCTTCATCCATCTTCAAGTTGATTCATGCAAGTTGTGTCAACAAGCTTTCTATATAATTCAAATGAGTTGCAAGTGAGGTACTACTTTTCATGTCAAGCCTAAAAAATTCAATTCTTAAGCTATATTTGGAGGATTTTGAGTGAGCTCCAAATAGGGTTTCTAACCGATCCCATGTTGCTTGAGAGGTTTCACAATCATCAACATGATGAATGTAGCTGCCATCAAGTTCAAGCCTGATAATAGGTTCAGCCTTATCATCATTTTTATCCCATATTACTAAGAGTGCAACTTCCCTTGGTTTCTTCTCTTGACCACTTGTGATTGACCACAAGACTTTCTTCATCAAGATTAGTTTGATCCCAGTTTTCCATGTGTGGATCCCGACACCATTGAATCGGAATGAGGGTGAATCTTTGTCCATTTTGTTGGCAAGAGCAGTAGCAATTAACTAAGAATAGACCAACAAGAGAGTTGAAATTGAGTGTGTCAAAGGCCACAAGAAGATTAGTGTTAACCAACACTAGGTAGTATCAAGAGATAATATGTAGTTGAAGCACTTGATGTTGATCTTGATGTTGAATCTTCTTCTTGTTGATTTGAAGTGGTAGCTCTACTAGAACTGAGTGTGGTAGCATATCAGAGAGTCAGTGGCATGATTGAGCCCAATGGGAGTGAGAGAGAGAAGAGATATTTGAGCTTGAGCTCAAAGGCTACGGCTGCCCTCTTTAGGGTTCTGATAGTAAGAGATTGGTTTTTTCCTCTGTGCAGCATGATGCAGCATTTATTCGCTGAGATCTTTGGTGAGGAAGGAGTTCATACACAAGGCTTTAAAATCCCTATGGTCGTCATTAGTATCATTGCATGTACGGACTGCACAAACTGTACGATAGGAAAGCAAGCAGAAACAGGTAGCGGGCAACAAAATTCGCAATGCTGGAGCAGAGAGACGACAATGTCAGATCGTGATATGATAGGGAAGAGCACTTGGAGCAGAGAAAGAGTTCTCGAGAAGAGAGCATGGGTTGATAAAGCCTGGGAGGAGAGATCCAAGCCCTCCAATGAAGGTGGGTGGCTATGGAGGTAGGTGAGAGATTCATGGGAAAGTGGAGGGAGCCAAAAATTCATACTAAAATGGCCTAATTAATTGCCTAATGACTCATTAGCATTGAAACCCGCTCTAATACCATGTTAAAATATTGAGAATGCATGCTAAGGTGGATCACTGATGAGCAAGTAGACAATCATAATGAGCCATAAGTAATGACAAAGAAGAACAACTGATATTATCCAAGCATAATGCAAGTACAACTGAATGAGAATGATAGATCAAATGAGTGTGGGGATGAGTGCCTTTTATAGGATTACAATAGATGGTATTGGTAAGTGGAAAGGGGTGGAAAGGGACCATGCTATTCACCAACTTTGGTTTTAATAAACCATGCATACATGACCTAGTCTAGGCTTTATTTGCAATGTGATTCTTTGCCTTGCTGTTCATTACAAAGAGGCTATAGTGGGTGTGATTGCACATTTCTCAACACTATGGACAGGGTGCATACCACTCCATGACAACAAACACAGAAATCCGATTGCAAAAATTTCTGATTATTTTTTGTCACAAAGATTAATTGCTCATCTCAAAGAGGCTTCCTCCCCTTCAATTTGAATCAAATCTCACTGATTGGAGTTTCTCACCATAAGTTACACCCCATTTAACGACATTTACTTCCAGATGGCTGGTCAAAAAGGTAAAAGTAAGGCCCATGAAGAACTCTAGAGGGAGATTACAAACTCCTAGACCTCCATGAATGATGAACCTAGCTTGGCACAAGATTACCATGGTGATATGCATAAGGAATTGTACGATATAAATCCCTACAATCTACTCAACCACACTTTATGTTAGCATGAGCTTCATCACATGGAGAGGTATAATGACATGGTCACCAACCACCACCAAATGATGTCCAAATTTTATGAAGCAATTGAGAAAACGGCCCTCTCGAACTCTAACCCTGGAGCAGCTCACCACTCCTGTAACTCAACTAGCTATAACTTCATCCCAAGAGAAGGCAAATGAATCCAAGTGCGAGTCTTGATGCCCCCCACACCATTGGAGCCACTACATGCTATCCCATCCCACAGATTGATGACTTGCTAGATAAGTTGAAATGGACATGCTTTTTCACGAAGATTAATATGCACTCGGGCTACCATCAGATCCCTATGAGAGAGGGTGATGAGATTGAAACAGCTTTTTCAGGATTGATTGTGGACTCTATTTTTTAGTGATGCCTTTTGGGTTGACTAATGCCCCCGCCACATTTCAAAGCCTCATGAATAAAATTATTCACCCCTTCCTGCTCCAGTTTGTGCTCGTTTTCTTTGACGACATCCTCATCTACAGCAAGTCACAAGAGGAGCACTTGGCACATGTCAAAAAGGGTGTTTGATGTATTGAGAGAGCATCAACTCTTTGCTAAGGAAAGTAAGTATATCTTCATGCAGACATTCGAGGAGTACTTGGGACACATTCTTAGTAAAAATGGCATATAGTTTGATCCCTAGAAGGTGCAATGTGTCAAGGGGACTGGCCCACTCCATTCACTACATGGTTCCCTTGGTCTCTCATCATTTTATAGACGCTTCATTAAGCATTATGCACCATTGCAACACCTTTGACTGATCAATTAAAAAATGAATATTTCTTTTGGGATGCTACTACTAATCATAGCTTCAAACAGTTGAAGGAAATGCTTACTTTAGCCTCCACCCTTATATGCCCTGATTTCTCCAAGATATTTACCATTCAATGTGATGCTAGTGGCAAGGGTATTGGTGTGGTCTTGCAGCAAAAGCATGGTGTGATTGCTTTTGAGAGCCGCAAGCTTGATGAAAAGGAGATGCAAATGAATGTGTATGACTAAGAGATTTTGGCCATCCTCCATGCTATTAGGAAATGACACCACTATTTATACGGCAGCCGCTTTCAAGTAAAGAGTAACCATCAAGTCCTCCAGTACTTCCTAAATCAGTCTACTTTAACTCGTAAGAAAAGGAGATGGGTGACGGCATTGCAAAACTATGATTTTGATATTTCTCACACTCGGGGAAAAGATAATAGCGTGGCTAATTCACTCTCTCAGATGTGGGCATACAGAGTATCCTCCATTTCAAAGTTGCATATAGTGATTGGATTGAGGATCTTCAAGAAGCTTATATGTTGGATGAGGACTTCAGCCACATCTTCCATAAATTACAGCATGGGGTAGTGACTAAAAACTCCCAAAATCAACTCAAGCATGGCCTTATTTGGTCCCATGGCAAGATTTTCATCTCCCACACTTCTCATTTCACACAGAATGTCACAACTCTATAGAAACAGAATTTGTATCCTTTTTCATTAATTTGTCTATATAATGATTTATTAAATTTATTTCCTTTGCACTAATTAGATATAAAGAAAAGTGCATTGGAGCTGGCCACTGATGAGTGGTCACAGGTTATGGTGGACCCACACGGTGGGTTAGAGAAAAGATAGTTCACACTTCCACCTATATGACCCGATTGGGCGCCTGTGACTAGAACTCACGCATATCAGGGTTAGACTCGCACACAGAAAGGATTGATGCCTTGAAGTGTGGGCTAGATCCACCAGAACAGACAATTACAATCAACAAGATGGCATGATCATGAAATGCTTGTATAATGTGCATGTGTGGGCTGAAAGCTTGAAATGCACATTTCTTTGCATAGGAAAGTCACATGAAGATTCGGATACCATTTTTGCGATGTACACGGAAAAAGCTTTCATATGATACCCATATTGGGGGGGTCCCTAAATTTTAGGAGGTCCCTAAATTTTAGGAGCCTCGAATTAGCCTAAAAATGCTAGTCCTAAAAAATAGGGATGTCATTCTAAAAATAGTAAGTTCTGTACTCTGACTGTGCTTACTAAATTTGGTTGTTTCTATTCTTGACAGTATTCAACCCAAAAAGGAAGGCCATAGAGAAGAGACAAGTGTCAAGACACCTGTCACACAAGTTTCCAAGTGTCCCACCACTTGTCACATCTCATGACATGTGGCTGGACACTTGTCTTGTGCTACTCCACTTTCCCCTTTTGTACTAGCTCTCCCTTCTCCTATAAATAAGAGCTCGTTTTTCTTCATTCAACATCATTTTTCTTTGCTGTAAACTCATGAACAGCACCCACAGATAGCCAGAAACTGGCCCCATCCATCCCCATCATCATCCCCCACTTCTCCATTATCAAATTCCTCCATATTCCCTCTTCTATCACTGTTTTTTTTTACAAGACAGCAAGCCTGTAAATTCATTACAGCACCTCCTTCTCGAGCTCTTTCTTCCATTTTAGCTACAAGAAGTAAGCCCTATCCATGTACTGCTGATCAACGATGGAGAAAGGCTGAATTTCCCTTTTTCTTCTCTCATATTGTAAAGAAATCAGTTCTTATCATTGCATAATAGATAATGCATGTGTGTTTGTACATCTTTGCATGATCTTGTGAGAGTGAGAATTACTTCTTCTCACTCTCAGGTTGATTGTAACTGAGCTCTTCCCTAAGGGACTTGGGTTGAGCAGAAATACATTCCTTCGGGGGGGGTTGCCCATCTTCAACCCTCAATTTTGTCTCCATTACTTTTACATTTTCATGGCTGTAATTTTGTGAGCAATTTTCATTTTCAGCTTTAAGTGTTCATTCTCTTTTATATTAAATCTCGAAAACAAGCGAATATCATAATTGTTAAGCATACTACGTTGTTCGGGGCGTTTACAGTGGTATCAGAGCTTTGGCTCGGTCCTCACCCCCAACACTGGTAGTGCTTACAACTATAAGTTTGTTTGTTTCAGCCCTTGCATTGAGTGCTTGAGCATATTTTTTTTTTCTTTAGTCTCAATGGATCAATCGAGTGCTATCCTTCAAGCCATTCAAAGTCTTAGAGAGGAGAATCAGCAAATTCGTGAGCAACTTCTCAAATTAGAAAAAGTTGAGAATCCCAAAGAATTCAAGGAAAGAAGCCCCTCTACTTCAAGGAGACAAAGCCATACCAATGAAAGGAGCCGATCAAGAAGTCCAACTACTTCTAAGAGGCAGTCCCATTCTACTTCAAGACAAAGAAAGAGATCGCGTCGAAGCTCATCCTCTTCTTCAAAGTCATCTGGCGCCTATTCTGATGGATCCTCTTCTAGTAATGAAGAGTCACACCCTTCTCGTGGAAGACCTCATCATCGTCAAAGGCGTCAACATTCTTCACTCTCGTCTCCATCTTCATCCCCATCAAGCACTTCATCTTCAACCTCAAGATCCGAGCATGGACGAAGGCATAAGAAGAAGAAGAAGACTAAGTCACTATCTCAACTTGAAAAGAAGATCAAGTTCAGTATGTATGATGGTTCCCGAAATCCTGATCTTCTTCTGAAGTTTATTCGTCAATTTCAAATTTTGTATGGTCGTGACAAGTATAAAGAAAAAGAAAAGATTAAGTTTGCAACTTTACATTTAACTGACTTAGCCCATACTTGGTGGACGGGGTTGGAATATGATCATGCTGCCCCAAAATCATGGCGGTCCTTTGTTCGCCTCATACAAAGTCAATTTCTTCCCGTTCATTTCAAAAGAGATGTAAAAATGGAATGGGATCGGCTTTGGCAAAGGAAAAATGAGTCACTTGGTGACTATACTAAGAGATTTTGGGAGCTACTTTTGAAGGTCCAACATTTCAAGAAGATTAGCAGTTTGGAAAAGCTTAGGAAGTTTCAAGGAGGTTTGCATTTTAAACTTCGTACTGCTCTTAATCATTATCATTGTTCTAGTCTCAGGGAACTCATTGACCATGCTGAGACATGGGAAATGGAGCACAATGGCAACAAATCATTCCAAAAGAATGATAAGAAGAGAGTAGCTGATGATGAGGAGTATTCAGCCCCAAATGAAGGACAAAAACAGTGGCAAAAGCAGCCATCAAATCAAAAGAAGATGAAGCCCTATGCACCTCCTAATGCTCCTCAATTTCGCTCCAATCTATACCCACAAGCAAAGCAATTTTCCGAAGAAGAAAAGCAACGCTTCATGAAAGAAGGGAAGTGCTTTAAATGTGGACAAACAGGCCACATAGCGAAGCAATGTCCAAACAAGGGACAAATCAAGGTTTCTGACAACAAGCCTAAGTCGCCAGTGAAAATCAATGCTATCAGTGATGTAGTTGCAAACACAACTCACACTCCAGAGACGCGAAAATTATTAAAAGCTTGGGGACAGTTACAAGGTAAGCAAGCACTATTCTTGATAGATCTTGGGGCGAATGAAAATATCATTTCCTTGCAATTAGCTAAAGAGCTTGGATTAAAGAATGAAGAGATGGACACTCCGGCAGAAGTTCGCCAAGCTTTAAATGCTGATGAAGGTGACACAGTGAAGACTGTGATACCCTACATTGGCAAGCTCAAGTTTCAAATTCAAGGCTACAGTGACGAAGATACCTTCTGTATCGGAGACCTTGATGGTTGCGATGTGATTCTTGGCATGCCCTGGAATCATAGAGTAGATTCAACCATCTTCTCTCACAAAAAGAAGGTAGAACTCACCAACAAAGGCAAGAAGTACGAGATCCAAGCTGGAGTTTCTGGAGACACCATACCTATGGTAAGCCATATGCAAGTCTCTAGAGCAATTAAGGATTGTGTTCAATGTTGTCTGCTTTATGTCACTGATGTAAAAGATAATATGAATGTTGAAAACCAAGAGCAACTTCAGCTCTTGGAAAAGTATAAAGATTGTTTTTCGGAAGATCTTCCTTATCAGCTTCCCCCAGAAAGGCCAGAAGACCATCATATTGATATTATCCCGGGCAGTTCTCCTCCTAATATAGCACCATACCGTGTGAGCCGTCCTCAACAAGAAGAAATCAGAAAGCAAGTCGAAGACCTACTCAACCGTGGGCTAATTAGGCCAAGTAGCTCACCATTTTGTTCACCAGTTCTTCTTGTTCAAAAGAAAGATGGCACATTCAGGATGTGCATTGATTATCGAGCCCTCAACAAAATCACTGTGAAGAATCGGTTTCCTATTCCTAGAATTGACGACATTTTGGATCGTCTAGGAGGCTCAAAGGTTTTCAGCCGCATTGATCTAAAGAGTGGTTATCATCAAATTAGGGTAATACCACAAGATGTACACAAAACTGCTTTCCGCACTTCATACGGTCTTTATGAATTCTTGGTGGTTCCTTTCGGATTAACCAATGCACCAGCCACCTTTAATCGAATGATGGAGCGCATCTTTAGAGAGCATCGACAATATGTCGGTACTTTCTTTGATGATATTCTTGTCTTTAGCAAGAATGAAGAGGAGCATCATCAACACTTGGAAATTGTTCTACAATTACTACAACAAAATCAACTCTTGGTAAATGGTAAAAAGAGTGAATTTTTCATGCATAAAATAAATTACCTTGGGCATGTCATCTCTTCTGAAGGGATTCAGATGGATCCTGAAAAGATCAGGATAATCCAAGAATGGCCTCATCTTCGTGATGTACATGAGGTGCGATCGTTTCTTGGCTTATGTTCTTATTACCGCCGCTTCATCAAGCATTTTGCACATATGGCTTCTCCACTTCATGACCTTACAAAGAAGAAGATCTCTTTCCAATGGAAGGAAAAAGAGAAGGCAGCCTTCACAAGGCTGAAAGCAGCTCTTACTTCTAGACCTGTTCTTATCATTCCAGATCTGGTAAAACCATTTGTGGTGGAAGCAGATGCTTGCGGTGATTGTATTGGTGCAGTGCTAAATCAAGAAGGCCATGCCATAGCCTTTGAAAGCCGCCGTCTAAATGATGTGGAGAAAAGGTATGACATTTATGAAAAGGAGCTCTTAGCAGTGGTTCATGCTTTAAAGATATGGAAACATTATCTTTTAGGCAATGAATTCCTTATTAAAACCGATCATCAAAGCTTGAAGTATTTCAAGACTCAAAAGCATTTGCAGGAGAAACATGCAAGATGGGAAAATTTCTTGTCTATGTTTCATTTTCAAATTATGTACACTCCAGGGAAACAAAATGTAGTTGCTGATGCACTTTCTAGAGTGCCTCGCATTGCAACTATTACAGTGGCTCATCATGAAGATTTTCAAACGATGAAGAATACTTATGATGAAGATACTGATTTTGCAGCAATTTGGTCAAATTTACAGCAAGGAGATTCTCATCCAGATTATTCCATCAAAGACGGTTACCTTCTCATGAACAATCGCCTTTGTGTCACTCTTCCTGTTCGACAAAAGGTGCTTAAAGAAAGTCATGAACCCCCTTATGCAGGGCATAGAGGGAGGGCAGCCACTCTAAGTGCAATTGAGCGCTACTTTTATTGGCCAACATTACGAAAAGATACACATAACTTCATCGAGGCTTGTCTGGTATGCCAAAAATCCAAATATGATAGGCAGAAGATTCCAGGATTGTTGCAACCTCTTCCAGTGCCCAAAGATCCATGGGAATCTATCACAATGGATTTCATCTCAGGTATTCCAAGAACACCTCAAGGTCATGATATGATTTGGGTCATAATTGATAGATTCAGCAAACAATCACATTTTATTCCATGTCATAAAACATTGAAATCCGCACAAGCTGCAAGACTTTTCATTCAACATATCTTCAGATTACATGGTATGCCTTCTGAGATCATTTCAGATAGAGACTCCAAATTCACAAGTAACTTTTGGCGTGCTTTATTTGAGAATTTGGGAACCACTTTAAAGTTCTCCTCAGCTTTTCATCCTCAAACTGACGGCCAAACAGAGGTGATGAATCTCACTCTTTTGGATATGTTGAAAGCTTATGTTAGTGAACATAAGTCACAATGGGAGAAATATCTTCCATTATTGGAGTTTGCTTACAACAATACAGTGCACTCATCCACAGGGAAAGCTCCAAATGAAATTATACAGGGTAAAGTGATTCCTCCTCCAATTATTCGCACTAAAGATAAGATTTTTGATGCTGATGAGTTTGCTTCAGATTTAAAAACCGCAATGGATCAAGTTCGAGCCACTATCAAAGTTGCCCAAGAGCGACAAAAGAAGCAAGCAGATAAACGAAGAAGACATTTGGCTTTTGAAAAAGGTCAATATGTCTTGCTAAAGTTTGATAAAAGCAGGCTCAAACAAGGTTCTGGTCAAAATTCATCTTTTCCAAAGCTCTCCAGTAGATACTTTGGACCCTTCAAAGTGATTGAGAAAATAAATGAAGTTTCTTATCGACTTGAGCTTCCTACTCATTGGAAAATACACAATGCTTTTCATGTAAGTTTGCTAAAACCTTACATAGGACCAGAACCAAAGGAACCCATTACTGAAGATCCCCCAGAAGTTGAAGAAATAGAGCAACTCTTGGAACCTGAAAAGATTTTGTTTCTCAAGGATCGAACCACGAGAAGTGGCCTTGTGACACGAAAATTCTTACTAAAATTCAAGAATCTACCCACAACAGATGCACAGTGGGTAGATGAAAAATTCATGAAGGATTACCCAAATATTCTACAACAATATCAAGAAGCTTTTCAGCTGAGGACAGCTGAATAAAAGCCAGAGGGCTGTCACAACTCTATAGAAACAGAATTTGTATCCTTTTTCATTAATTTGTCTATATAATGATTTATTAAATTTATTTCCTTTGCACTAATTAGATATAAAGAAAAATGCATTGGAGCTGGCCACTGATGAGTGGTCACAGGTTATGGTGGACCCACACGGTGGGTTAGAGAAAAGATAGTTCACACTTCCACCTATATGACCCGATTGGGCGCCTGTGACTAGAACTCACGCATATCAGGGTTAGACTCGCACACAGAAAGGATTGATGCCTTGAAGTGTGGGCTAGATCCACCAGAACAGACAATTACAATCAACAAGATGGCATGATCATGAAATGCTTGTATAATGTGCATGTGTGGGCTGAAAGCTTGAAATGCACATTTCTTTGCATAGGAAAGTCACATGAAGATTCGGATACCATTTTTGCGATGTACACGGAAAAAGCTTTCATATGATACCCATATTGGGGGGGTCCCTAAATTTTAGGAGCCTCGAATTAGCCTAAAAATGCTAGTCCTAAAAAATAGGGATGTCATTCTAAAAATAGTAAGTTCTGTACTCTGACTGTGCTTACTAAATTTGGTTGTTTCTATTCTTGACAGTATTCAACCCAAAAAGGAAGGCCATAGAGAAGAGACAAGTGTCAAGACACCTGTCACACAAGTTTCCAAGTGTCCCACCACTTGTCACATCTCATGACATGTGGCTGGACACTTGTCTTGTGCTACTCCACTTTCCCCTTTTGTACTAGCTCTCCCTTCTCCTATAAATAAGAGCTCGTTTTTCTTCATTCAACATCATTTTTCTTTGCTGTAAACTCATGAACAGCACCCACAGATAGCCAGAAACTGGCCCCATCCATCCCCATCATCATCCCCCACTTCTCCATTATCAAATTCCTCCATATTCCCTCTTCTATCACTGTTTTTTTTTACAAGACAGCAAGCCTGTAAATTCATTACAGCACCTCCTTCTCGAGCTCTTTCTTCCATTTTAGCTACAAGAAGTAAGCCCTATCCATGTACTGCTGATCAACGATGGAGAAAGGCTGAATTTCCCTTTTTCTTCTCTCATATTGTAAAGAAATCAGTTCTTATCATTGCATAATAGATAATGCATGTGTGTTTGTACATCTTTGCATGATCTTGTGAGAGTGAGAATTACTTCTTCTCACTCTCAGGTTGATTGTAACTGAGCTCTTCCCTAAGGGACTTGGGTTGAGCAGAAATACGTTCCTTCGGGGGGGGTTGCCCATCTTCAACCCTCAATTTTGTCTCCATTACTTTTACATTTTCATGGCTGTAATTTTGTGAGCAATTTTCATTTTCAGCTTTAAGTGTTCATTCTCTTTTATATTAAATCTCGAAAACAAGCGAATATCATAATTGTTAAGCATACTACGTTGTTCGGGGCGTTTACACAGAAGATCATGGAAGAGGTGCATTCTTGCCCCAAGCAGATCAATGGGTGTTTTCAAAACATATGATAGGATTGCCAAGAGCTTTCACTAGAAAGGCTTATGGAGGGATGTCAAGGATTTTGTGATCAAATGTGTTCCATGCCAACAGAACAAGGACAGCATGCTTAGGCCCACTAGCCTCTTACAACTCCCTTATTCCTGAAGGGAAATGGACACATATCACCATGGACTTCATCATGGGCTCCCCATTACCAAGAAAGGATGGAAGAGTGTATATGTGGTAGTTGATTGCATCACCAAAGCTACCCACTTTATCCCCACTAAGACACAATACACTGCCTCTCAAGTGGCCACTCAGTTTATGGAGTATGTCTTCAAGTTGCATGGCTTGCCACAAGTCATAGTGCATGATCCGAATGCTAAGTTTATGAGCAAATTTTGGCAAAAAAATTTCACATCTATGGGCACTAAACTTGCTGCATCCATTGCATACCACCCCCAAATAGATGGCCAAACTGAAAGAGTAAATAAATGGCTTCAGACGCAGTTATGGCACTTTTGCCATGATGTACGGCAAAGTTGGGATACGTGGCTCCACTTGGCTGAGTTTGCCTATAACAACTCCACCCACTCTAGCATTGGGTTTTCCCCTTTTATTATGTGGGTATAAGGTTCCCCTCCCTATAGTCTTATTCAATGATAAGATCAACTCTCAGAGCAAAGCCAAGTTGGATTCCATGCAAGCCCTGCTTCTTCAGCAATGCAAAGTGAATCTTCAAAAGGCACAAAATCACATGAAACTCTATGCTAATGAGAAAAGAAGGCATTTGGAATTCCAAGAAGGGGAGCTGGTGATCCTCTTGAAAGTACCTAAGTCCCGTTGCACCACTCTCAAAGAGGGCAGCAATAACAAGATGGCCCACCATTTCTATGGCTCGTATCGGATCCTTAAGAGAGTTGGTGAATTGGCCTACCAATTAGAGCTCCCCCCTACCACCAAGATTCACAATGTGTTTCATGTCAGCCAGCTAAAGCCCCTCATTGGCACCTTAGTGAACTATGTGGAAGAACTTTCCCCCCATAGACAAAGAATGTATCATTCAGTATATCCCTAAGGCAATCATTGGGCAACGAGATAAGCCTCGATCCATCAAGGAGTACCTCATCAAATGGCAAGGCCTACCCCTAGAAGAAGCCTCTTGGCGCCCAGTCACTATTGTCAATGAATTTCCTCACCTCCAAGATGCCCAACTGACTAAAGACTAGCTAGTTATGCCCCCTTTTGACCACACCTTGCCTACAAACTGCACACTGCTTTAGAACAATTTTGTACTTGCCCAAATCTCAACTATGTGCTTCCTACATAAACTGAAAGTGCACGTCATAAGCTCCATTTCGACATGCAGCAGGCCCCATTTGGAGTAGCCTATCAAAAGTTATGACAATTTTACCTCAACATGCCTATTATGGACAACATGTTGTCCCTAGTCTTTACCCACCTATTTTCATTGTAATGTGGCTCACAGTAGTACTCTGCACCCACTCCTTAAGCCCATCTATCACTTCCCTCCAGTTGTCTTCATTTTTTAGGGCAAAAACTTTCAGTGTGGGGATGGATTGTAACAAGCATGATAGGGGTTTGACACCCATACACACTGACGGGGTATATAAGGTGTAAAAGTCCTAGTTTAGGGGAACTAGTTACTCTTCACCTTCATCTCCAACTTCCATGGCTTCCTCCTCCTTTCTTCCCTATTTTCTATCTTTCACTCTCCTCTTCTAGTCTTTCTTTCTCTTTTTCTTTCTCTCTTTCTCTCCCTTCAGCTCATTCTCCTCTCTCCTCTCAGCTTCATTCATTACAATCATGCTCACATCCATTTTGTATGTGCTCAATACACAATGTCAAAGTATATAGAGAGTAACTTATATGGCACATTGCTCCTATCACCCATGGTGTGTGTGTGTGTGTGTGTGTGTGTGTGTGTGTGTGTGTGTGTGTGTGTGTGTGTGTGTGCGTGCGTGCGTGCGTGCGTGCGTGCGTGCGTGCGTGCGTGCGTGCGTGCGTGCGCGCGCGCGTGCGTGCAATGCACACCTACACATGTATGCATGCATGTGTATAAGTGGGTCAATGACTAGGTGTTTATATGTACATATGCCCTTACATTATATCCATGTAATGTTTGAGCAACATTATGATTGCCCAAAAGAGTTATCTCTAAAAGCTAAATTGAGAATTTCTAGACAAAACCTTGTCCACATTACTAGACAAGCTACGATATAAACCAATAAGAAATATAATTATCGATTCCATGTTGCAAGTTTGACAAAAAGAGATCACATTGACTAACATCCATGTACCCTAAGCTTGTTATCTTTTTACTCCAACTCATAGAGCTCCAAGGCTTTACTAAAAAGAATCACTTTGGATCTATATTGACCTTTGGAAGTCATAATATGGATTTAGTAAAACATATGCCATTTGTCAAAAGAACTACAACAGTGAAAGAAAGAGTGCAAAAAAATATATAAAATCTAACTAAATGCTATAAGGCTATAGATGCTAGTGATGATCAAGGGAAAAAAAAGGATAGTGAGATTGTTAATTACAATGTAATAAGTGAAATCACTAGAGTTGATAGCTAAAGTGATTATCTAATAAGGTATCGTTTGAAAAACTATCCACCCTTTATTTACATGCAATATCTATACAAATGAACTGCAACAATGAAAGAAAGAGTGTGAGAAAAGCTATGAGGCCTAACTTAATGCTACGAGGCTATAGATGCTAGTGATTGAGAAAAAAAAAATAGTGAGATGGTTATATACAATCCAATAAGTGAAATCACTAGAGTTGGTAGCTACAGTGCTTATCTAATAAGGTATCATTTGAAAAACTATCCAACCTTTATTAACATGCAATATCTATACAAACGAACCAATGAAATCTCTATTTATATGAAGTCATTCTATTAAGTGTACCTTTAAACTTGTAATTTACTCGTGATTTGTGTAGTTTAGGGCACCCACTAACTCAAAACATTGTACTTAAACAATAATAAATATATAAATATATGGTAGAATGCATCGTGCTAGTCATTTAACTTTAGAAGAACCAAACTTTACATGTCACATAGAAAGGTTTACTAAGGGCACCTTACACATTTGACTAAAACCCTGAACTTGAGTTTAAGATTACTTTACTAACAAGCAGTTGAGATGTTAGAAAGTAAGATCATTTTTTAGTGATAAGTAAAAAGCTAACAAACATTGATTATAGAAGTATACAAATAAGTAATTTGCAATAAAGTGGCTCAATGACTATATATATTTTCTAACCTAAACATGGAACAGTCGGATGGTTTGATTGATCAAGAAACTATAATATCTAGCCTAAAGAGACAATTGATATTGTACTCAATAAAATTACTTTGGTTAAATGAAGTGTCAAAAAAATCGATTGCCTCAACTTTGATTCAAAATTAAAGACAAGTAGAATGATAAAATGATAAGAGCATCTATACTTCTATACTAATGATAAAATGATAAGAGTATCTATAATACTTCTATACTATATCTTTAATAGGAGAGTGAGGGCACATGCCACGTGGCATGCACCCAACCCCTCCCACGCTTCATGGATATCTACTTCCATCTATTGGAATCTTCTCTCTTTGATTGATGTTGTTATAATGGTAATGTCTTTTAAATTTAGAAGTTTCATTCAACAGCTATAGCATAATGAGTGCGAGCATGATCATTCACATACATGTCTACTTTATCAATACCATTGGCACTCTGATTACATGATGTATTCATGTGTTGTCAATGAAAAATAACAATAATATACAATTGATTAGTGTGGTGTAATAATGTATTTTGGATACTTGACATTATGCATGAAGTATTTTGGTCATACTTAATTCTCTGTAGGATCCTTTAAGAACTTGTCCATTAAGATGCACACCACACCAAACTCATACATAAACGTTGCCCATAGAATACATGACTACTCACAAAAAGGTTCCTCCTTTGGTTGATTTACTTGCATAAGAAAATTCCATGTTTAACTTGGAGATTTTCAACCACAGAATTCACATTCTCAACCATACCAACATGATTGTGAATCAAAAGGTAGATTTATCATGTCAGCAAATAGAATTCAAGAGGAATGGAAATTATGCTATATAGTTGTATCAATGTGGATAAAAGAGAGGCTTGAGAGTGGCCCTTCCCAAATTCCTTTTTTTTCAGTGGTAGAAGGATGCCTCAAATGTTTGCTCTAGTAACAAGGTACATTCCTATTGCAGATTCCAGGCATCATGATCAGATTAGTGATATCCCTCATGCCATCTAACATGGGTGCATATATTTGTAAGGTTTTTACATTGTGGACATCCAATAGCCTTTTTGATCTCCCTCCACCTTAAGAGGTTGTAGCTTTGGTGTCTCCTCAACACTTTCCCCTCCCATCATCTCCCCCCATTCCACAGATTTGAGTTTGGGTATATTGATAGCCCTTAGGGCTTCCTAATCATAACCCCTTACGGCATTCAAATCATAAGTTATAGCAACTTTGAGAAAGTATTTCGTGGACTTTTGGATGGAATACTCCAAGACTATCACAAAGAATTTGATAGCAATTCCTCTTAAGCATAATTGTATTAGATTTATTTTAAGTGATAGAGAGAGCCCAATCCATAATAATGGCTAAAGTCACATGTTAACTATTTTGCATCTATGTCAAGTACATGCATTAATATATTGCATTGATACAAGTATTCTTGGCTTTCAATATTTCAATATTGCACTATATGCTCACTTAATAGGTTTCTAAAATTGAGAGTTACTACTAAAATCTACTATCCACTCCTATACTCTTCCAATGAATAAATAGTTGGTCGTCCATGATTTGATGGGGCTCATAAAGAGGGTCCTACGCACTCCCTTAACCTTTAAAGAGTATCATTACCACCATTCAGATTAAAGGTTAAGATACAAGCCACACAGATCATAGACAAGACACATCATGTATGGTGTTGTATAAAAAGACAAAGAAGGAGCAAGATGGTAATTAGTGGTGAATTCTAGTCTAAGGTGAGTTTGGCCAGTTCACATGTTATGTATGAAAAAGCTTTGTATATTTTATGAACCTTTATAAAATAAAGACAAAAATATGATCGTTTTCAACATTCTGAAGCATGATAAGTTCCATGGAGAGCTCTACTTTGCATATGGTAATATTTATAATTAACAAGGGAAAAGCAAAAAAGTCTTTTGGTATGGGAAGAGGATGGTGTTGATATTTATAACTAGCGACAAGGGAAAAGAAAAAACATGTTTTGAAGCTTTAGCTTTTGAATTTTTGAGCTTTTGCTAAAGACCTACAATTTGAAAGTCTTCAAACATTGTAAAGATAATTTTGATCATTCATATAGCCTAAAACTAATAAATCAAAGTTTATATGTTAGGTGAGTGTAACAATGACACATTTTAAAGGTTGCAATTAAATAACTTTCACAAATGAGTTGCATATGTATTGTAATCTGACACATTTCTTTAGAAATATGAGCTTGTTAGACTTACAAGAAGAGACCATGGCCTATCATATGATGAACTCAACCTAGGCCATCTTGAGAATATCAATGTAAAAATCTTGGGATTTCAATTTACAAGTTTATCTTGAAGCTAACCAAAGTATCAATCTACAGCCACTTTCAATTAGTTCCTAACATCCACATTAAGCCTCCTCTTTATGTGAGATTTGAAAGCAAGATTCAAGATGCCTTTATTGTAAGTCTTTTGGCTATGCAAAAGATCCCTATGGTGTAAGAAGGACAAGGCACTAATGCTACAATTGGAATCTTGATTGAGATTCCCATATTCTAGTCAATCGAAGCATGTATTTCTACATTGAAGCAACCAACTTCAAGATTACCAATCAAAAATATAGGAATCCTATCAAATATCAAGCCAACTAAGTTCTCAATGTGACATTGATTCACTTCGAATGAGTCATTGTCCCTAATAAAACAAGATGCCCCTAGCACCCAAACTGAGTGAAGCCCTCCATATAACTAATAAATTGTAACTTCTTAGTCTTAATACAAGTACACCAATGTCAATCTAAATTTCTATGCATAAAGTAACATAAAGCAATTGTCCATTAAATAGTTCCCCATCTACCTCTTCACTCAAAAAATTTTAAGACCTGCAATCTCCTCCATCAATAACTAATCAAGCAAAAAGATGCATGAGGTGTGTATTGAAAACGAAGACTTATCATATATCCTTGCCAAACCAACTATGTCAAACAATCCAAGCAATGAATATAAATAAAGATAGATCAACAAGGATCAAATGCCATAACATCCAACAATCATGATAAGAGAAACCAATCCACACAAGCATAAACTTTCCATCCATAAAAACCATTATTTTGGCATTTGATTCTATAAAATATGATGAGCAAAGCCTTGAAATATCCAATACAACCAACAAAGATAATAGTCACACCAACATTGCAAACTAAGGGAAACTTCAGCAACAAGCAAAGAAGGCCAATGCCCCACGAGTCTTGTACACACCATGTCCTTATGTTGAGGAGTACGTTATCATACTAGAGAGGTTCTTAAGATGTTTAAGATAAGGCCATAATCAAATATGAGATATGTTTGAAAATACAGACTCGTTTATCTGAAGATATGGACCAAGGATAATCTGAGTTCAAACTAACAGAAAATCAAGCCTGTTAAACATGACACAATAAGTCATTCTGCTAATGGAAGACGTTAACATTCATTCGGCTGGTAAAAAGCTCGCGACTATGAGCACACATGCATGCGTTCAATTCCCAGCTCCCATATCCACACTTCTAAGGAAATTTTCTAAGCTCTCTAGCAAATGCTCATGTTTCACGAACACGTGGCAAGTAGATAAGCGATGCACTGCTAAGAGAAACACTGATTTTGTGGGTTTCGAGTATGTTTTAACTAAATGTTAATTCGATGATAAAAAAGCAAGTTTTGAGGGGTCTGAAGTGCTTGCCCTAATGATTAATGTGCAAATTTACTGTCATTCCAATCTGCGAAAGAGAGAGAAGAGGTTTGCTGACCTAACAGGTGTAGCTCAAGTGTTAGATTAGACTTACTCATGGTGCCCACGAGAGAGAGAGAGAGAGAGAGAGAGAGAGAGAGAGAGAGAGAGTCTTTACGAAAAAAAAAGAGAGAGAGTCAACATGACAAAGATTGATAAGCTAATAATAGCACAGACCGCTGTGCCTGCATGTACAGCACGTGCATGTGCTTATACTTATTGAGCTATTCGTTTATTGTTAGAGAAGTTCAAACCTAATTAGAGAGAGGGTAGAGACAGATTAGTCCAAAATCATTATTGAGATCCATCAAAACAATATCATACTGAGGGCCAACATACAGATCATGGCTGCAAGAGTAAGCCAGAGATTCAATCTCGCTTAATGATTTCTCATTGGTTCACTGGACAACGCTGTATCGTTTACATGGATGTAACATCGAGAATGTGTCTGCAGACCATGTGTTCGGTCTGCAATGGCCATGATGGGCCTCTAAAGGGACTGATGTACAATGCAAGGTAGGAATAAGATCAAAGACACACCGTTATCTTCTAATTACAATTGTGCATACATGCTTCTGTAACAGGATGCCAATATCGATACCAAGGAGCAAGTCAAATACAGTTGGCATATGACACCATCCAAGTATCCACCGGCATGATTCCTTTTTTTTCCAAAAGCACAGTTAGAATCAATAATGCAAATCATTTCATCATCAACATCCAAGGTAGCAAAGATTCTAAGGCTACCCAGTCGAATGCGAGGGGGAAATCAATATGCCATGTCCACATTTGGCAAATAAATGATGAAATTTCTGATCATTATTGAGAAAGCAATTGAAACATGGGAATCAAAGTAGTTGGCACAGAGACAAAAGAAAACCTCATGGATCAATGACCCCATTTTCAGGCTAAGCTGAATACTAAACTGACCCAATTATGTGCTGTATAGACTCCCTAAATGACCCGATTACAAGTCAATTACAACAGCTCACCATTAGCCAGTGACAGGTACTCGCTATTTCTCTTCAATCTTCTTCCATGTTGGGAGGTCCTTTAAACTTGAAATTGTCTGCATAGGCCTTTGTCTGATAAAAGCCAAGGGATTTCAATTAACAGAATAACAAAGCCACATAAGAGCACACAGAAACTAGTGACAGCATAATCAGCGACATCAAACCAAGACACACCAATGTCAAGACGTCTCCAAGAACAGAGCAAACATGGGTCACCTATCAGTATTCTTAATTCACTACTACTTATGTGATGCCACTTGTCACTGTGGTCTCTATGCTAACAGCTAGATCCACCTCCAAAAGGTTATTCAAGGGTGCTAAAGCTGGAGCACTGGCACCCTGATACTGTCAACATAGTGCCTCCTGCTCAAATCTAAGGTATAAATGGTATAAACCATAAGTCCTCTTCAACAATGACTAGGCAATGCCTCCACAGGTAACATTTATTAGCCTCTACTTTCTGTGATCCTAAGTAGATTCCCTCTACAAGCTGCCGATCGTCTTACAAAAATAACTTACACTTAGTTCTAAATTCCAGCATCCGGATGGCAAAACTTACTCCTAGTTAAAGAAGCCAAGGGGGGTGTAGTTGGGAGTTTGTAGAGCCACACTATGAAGCAGCAATACTTATGAATGTCTGTGCTACCATTTATTAGGTCATGCTAATAACCATCTCCTAGCTTATGTGAGCACCAATATGCCTTATGGCCATAAGTGCAAATGATGTGAGGGCCCCCAGTTTATTTACGAATGCCCTTGTCAATAGAATACTTGATCAATGAGATTGACTCCAATCGTGCATAAGGCTCACAAGCCTATGTAACACAGATCTCGACTCTCAATCTAGGTTCATGACGAGGATTTCCAGGGCAAAACACATCAACAACTAGGTTCATGACGAGGATTTTTGGAGGCACAACATCATGGAGACTGTGGCAGCAAGTTAGGCGAGGCTAATACACATAGCTTTCTGGGCTTGACGTGTAACCTGAGAGCGGGGGGGAAATGCGGGGCGCGTTCTGTGTCAGTTGTGGACATCACATCAGCACTGAAGACTTACATCTGCTCCCAGGCTCTTGCCTCATTTTGTAACAGGCTCTAGAGTCTAGTTATATGGTTACTTCAATAACACCCCAGGCACAATCTCCAAGAGAGGATCAAGAAATTGAAACAAGTTAGAGCTGCTTATCTAGGGCTCTACCCAAATCCAAAGTACCCATTTTCTCAACCATCAGGTCTATTATCAGCATTCAGCAAGATTACCCATCCCCCCAACATCTAGAGTTGAGCCAATTACGGGCTTAAGACATTTGCTCACTTGTTTCTCCACCACTATAGATGAAACTATTTATTGACGAGATTTACTGAGAGCATAAGACTTCATAAGTTTACCAGGACACAGACAATCAAGAGAAATAGAATTGTACCTTGATTATCGGCACATGCGGCTCCTTCACCTACATATACAAGCATAACCACCACAGAGAAGTCTTAGTATGATATCAAAATGGGCTTTATAGAATAGAATATTAGTAACCGGATTTAAAAACATTTACAGATTACATGTTCTAAAGTGCACACCTCCAGAATCCTTCATCCTGGCTGAAAGTTTCACAGGATGCATATAAACAGGATAAATAACATCCACAGGTTTGCTTATTTTGCAGAGTGTGCAAGAGGTCAAAACTAGATGCAGACTTTTATGATTTTTCTTATAGACTTGTATGTCATTGACCACCATGAAAATCACTTGTAGGCAGATGGTTTGCCAAATGCAAACACATTCAAGTAAACAGTATGTACAAGGTACCATAGCTAACCAGTGATACCCCAAATCATACTGAACCTAAACTTGGTCCTCATGTATCTGTGTTTAGCCATTTGTATGGAAGAGCGCCTAGAATTCAGGCTTAGCTTGCTCTATTTAATTCCATCAATGAAAGGCCTGATCTGCAGCTCTTATATCTTCTCATGCCATGTTGCATCTCCAACCCAAAAAGAGCAACTCGATTGTGTCATATCTGATTTCCACAACACAAATACATTTTGACAGAGCCACAGCCTGCTACTTTTGACTATGGCATTTAGTGACCAGTGAATGAGAATTTCTTGATACCTTGCAGTGCTAAACTGCCATCAGTTGCCAATTAAGGTAGTAGACCTGCAAGCCTACATACCTGTGGATAACATTGTTGTGATTGTTTGTGCACATATGCACATGAATAGTGGCAATAGGTGCATGTAAGGAATCCATTCAAGATACATATACTTATTGTAAACCATCACCAATACAGCAAACAGCCACAAGAAAGTAAACTACCATGTAGTCCCATCCATATTTCAGGGCAAAATCAATAGCAGATTGTTTATCCTCAAAAACAAGGGCACTCTCTCCCAGGTTTGCATAGGGATCTCCAGTTGATGTCCAGCCCATTAATGGGTTTTCCCACCTGAAAGAACCCATTATAACAAGATTCAAAAAAACCCTGGTCAGTATGTCCAACTCTGCCCTGCTCTTGGGAGCAACTTCTTCAGGTGTGCTACAGCTGACAAATATACTTAAGTAGAAACACCTATGTTAGTTTCATTACCCAACTAGACTCTGAAGTCTGTATCATAAATTGCCCGAACAAACTATAAAATATAAAGCCGTGAAAGAAAAACACTGATGGGACTGGATTGCGGCTACATACTTTTCTGTGGAGACAAAGTTGATTTTCCACTTTGGAGTTCTAGCATTACCCTGTGTGGATGCTGATCTGGCTGGGGAGTAGATAACTACCTGTCATCCCAACATAGTTGGTGATTTGTTAAACCAATTACAAGCTACTAAACACGTGATTATCCAACACAATGAGCACACATAATCTGATCTAATAGATGCCCTTAATGAGGCATAGCTACAAAAAGGTTAGGCCACATTCTATCTGAAAAACTATTTGCTCTTTGAAGGCCTAGCACCATCCTCTTACCTTGAAGTTAACATTTTCTTTGTGGCATACTGTGTCAGGACACACTAGGGTTTTGCAAAGAAAACACGAAGTGTGCAACACACAACTAACAAATGAGCTCAAAGAAGACAGTAAAGAGTAAAGAAGAAGAAAAATCGCTAAACAGGCTGTTCGTATAGATGTATGCATTACAATCGGGGAACTCTAGGAGTGGAAGGCTGTCCAACAGCAACTGTCTCTGAGAGAATTGTGTGAGAAGAAAAAATGCCTTCCCAAGGATACATATGTTTAGTTATTATTTCTGGAAAATATGATACTTATTATTCAAATTTCCGAATTCCTCCTCAGCATGAAACAAGAAGGATTTGTATATATGTGAAGTTAAAGAATTTTAGTTGTGCGCATGATAGAGTAAAAGCGTTGACTTTCAATCAATAGTTTGACATGAACTACTCTCGAGATAGCTTCACCCAATCCTCTAAGATCTGAAAGACAACCATATTTTGGGAAGGGAATGTATTGCAGTGGTGCTCCACACTTTTGATCCATGGTAGGACACCAACAACATCTGTTCACTTTAAGCCATCGTTTGCTTCTACTTGATTGATGAGTATCTTTGAAGTGAATATTATGACTGCTTGGAAGAAGTTGGATACATTGCAATGCGAGAATTTGGAGCAATACAATAAGAAGTTTTGAAAGACATTGTTGTTGGTCCTCCTTGTCATGCTGTCCCATTTTGCAGCAAATCGAGAAGTATTGTTGTAGGCTGCCCAGGGAAATCAAGGATTTTTGCAGAAAGACCACAATGACCAGCATGTCACAACTCATGGAGACGACATGTACAACCAATGCTCTGTTGAGTAGAAAGTATAGACTCTACGAGCTTCAAGGATAATTATGTGAAGCCATCCAAGAAGTTTTCCAAGGCTAAGAAAAGGGACAATCTGAAAATACGGCTGGAGAGAGGCAAAAACAGCAAGAAAAGACTCGGAAATTGGCTGCCCAACATAAAGAATTAATGGCTGCAAATAAATGCTTTGTCTTTGTATGTGCACAAGGGCAAGTGGACTGTCCCAATAGGCAGCAAGCTGAAAAGGCAAAAAATAAGGGAGATTCAAAGGGGAAAAGCCCCAAAACCTCGGCTAGTTTGATATCCAATGTGGTGACAAATCAGCCCAATGGTGATGCCACAGAACATTGGAAAGCATGGAGCAAGTTTAGAGATCTGATACATTGATCTTCTTTGATCTTGTTGCATGTTCAAAAATTCTCTACAGATATGGCTGCCCATCTAGGAATCAAACTCAAATAAGATGCGTCTCGTGGGAGAGATTGGTATAGCATGCAAGAGACATGCAAGCCCGTCACTCCTATGATTGGGAAGCTTCGCTTGCACGTTCAAAGTTATGTAGACAACAACTTCTTCATAGCACCATTAGAAGGATGTGATGTATTACTTCAAATGCCTTGGTGCCATCGCGTACGTGCGATGGTTAATGCCCATGATAAAGTTGTAACTTGTTAATATAAGGCCAATCCCTGTGCAAACCAAGGGACAATTTGGTTTGAAGGCTTGCTAGTCATTTATCGTCAGCCTGAGAGAGTTGTTGAGATCCGTAGGGTCATATTTCAGGAGGAGCCGAGAGCTTCCGCATAGCCAGTTGGACAGCCTACAGCTGTAGCAGATGCTCATGGTCAGGGTGTTGGACAGGTAGCTGGGTAGGTAGCAGAGCCTGTCGGTCTACTAGAGACAGACATCCACCTGATAGATTTCAGCCCTTGATGCATTATGTCTTAGTTACAAATGTAGGAGAGCCTTTCACTTATGATGAGGCTATGCCCAGGGGTGACAGTCACTCCTGGGAGAGGGCTATGCAGTCTGAGATAGACTCCTTTAAGATGACCACCCTACGCTTGGTTTTGGCCTTAGTCATGCAGCTTGACTTGGACACGTATCAGATGAATGTCAAGACTGCATTCTTGCATGGGGATTTGCATGATGAGATTTACATAGAGCAGCCTAAGGGCTTTGCAGAATGTGGCAGGGAACACCTAGAACACCATATTGGGGAATATGGAAATTTTCCATAAGTTTGGGACACATGGTCAAATCTTTGGATTTGTCATAACTTGAATATTATAACTCCAAATCAAGCGCTTTATAGTTCAATAGATTCTATTTTTCAAGAGCTTTCTAATGATAGGTCACATCATATGGTTTTGAGAAACTTATGGGCATGGTATCCAGGTGCCACCTTTTTAGTATTCAAAAAATGGGAATTGGGAGATTCCCGAACTTGGATTAGTGGAGGAGATGAAATAATTGCAATGTACTCCATCCATTTGCAATAAAAGATAAACAAATAATGTAAGAGCCACTGCTTTTGGAGCCAAGAGGCTGTCCATTGTCCAATTTTAAGTGGTAAATTGTGCATTGCAGCTTATTTGCTTTAATTGCTTGTTGCTTAAATTATTGATTAGCAAGGTTCTTACCATCCTTCCTAAGGAGAAAGGCTAGTTTTATGGTTCCATTGCTTGGATACCATCAATTCCTTGACTTGGTGGACCCAAGGCACCTGACTCAAGGTCAAAAGCTTTGCTCTAGTTTTGAAATTATGTTCAGCTAAGCATTTACAGCAAGAATGTCTTCTTACAGTGAGATGGGATCAACTAGCAATGATGCACCTCATTCTCAAAATGGATATAATGAAGGGGGAAATGCAATGCCTAATCTTGGAATAGGCTTACAACATGGCCAGTAAAACGAAAATGTGATCATTGACCAAAAACCATGTCCTTCTAGGCCACATAATGGGGTGACTAACAAGGAAGTGAAGAATATGATAACCACGCTGGAAAACATGGAAAATAGTGACACAACATAGGAAATTAAGAGGGAAATTTTTTCACTTACCCAAGCACCCTTCACAAAGATGATGAAACAACAGTGGGGAAAACGCCGATGTCGAAGATAAGTACCGAAACCAGTAGAATACCAAGAAGGGTAACAATCTCCTCTCAACCTTGGATGTTGATGCTAGAGAAGGAAGATCGATCCCAACTGGAAGATCGAGATAGAAGTCACCACCATAATAGCATCAAGAGAGATGTTGCATGATCCGCCTCGGAAGGGGAAGCCTCCATGCTAGTAAAAAAGTTAAAACTCCTAAGATGATGAAACCATGAATGGAACAACATGGATCCAAAGTCTCCAACCCAAGTAAGAGTAGGGCAAACCTGCATATTAGCCCCACACTCAAAACAAAACTCTGCAAAAGAGATGAAAATTTGCAAGTACAAAATTTAGTAGTGAGATACTCCAAAAAACAAAACAAAACTGAAATGAAAAGCTAACTGTAAGAACAATGCAATGATGCAAATGTGTATGTATGGGGGAGTAAATGCAATGGAAGAATTAAGAATGAAGATCTAAGAACAAAATCCTATGGGCCTGACTCTATAGCCTAAAGACCGAAGAGTGTGAAGATGGAGATACACTAGGATATGGCCACCATTGCATACGCCCACTAGCAAGGCTCTATCAATGAAAATCACATGAGGTGGTGAGGTAGTCCTAGATGGAGGTGGATGTGAAGTGGATGCGTAAAATGCAATGGGATCAAAACTCACAAACCAATCAACCATTCCCGCAAGGGTAGTGAAAGAGACCATCTACCAAGACTGTCCAAGTGCCACATGTCTAGCAGTTCCGAGGACCAAAGAAGAAGATGGGGTAACAGCAATAAGCGTATCCCCAGTGGACAAGCCAGCTAGAGTGGAGGCACTTGCAACGGTCTGTTGTGGTTTTCTAGGTGGAAAACCCTAGGCCTTGGTACAACACTCCTCATCCACCTGGCCCGATCTCTAGCAGTGTATGCAAAATCTAATTTTCTTAGGGACTTGCTTCCAAATAGGTTTTACTTCTTTGCTAGATGGGCCGTACTCTTGAAACTCAGTATTTGTCATGAGACTAAAATCTAAAACAAGAGAAACCAAAGAAAATGACGGTGAAGGTGAAGTGTCGTCTTCCTCGCCAAGTCCAAAATGCCTCCTCAAAGCCTCCAATGATGATGGAGAAGCCTAAAAAGACATCATGGGGTCCCGAGAAGGAGGTAACTGAGACATTGTGATTTGACTACGAGTCATTTATGTGCCTTGCACAAGCACGAGCACTCCATAATATCTGCCAGATACTCTTTACAAGAGTACTGGCTTTGATACCATGTGAAGAAAACTGAGTAGCTACTAGGGTTTGCACTGAGAAAACACTAAGTGTACGACCACAACAAAAACACAATGATACAAACATACATGTACAAAACTCAAACCCTAAAAGAAAAACTCAAAACTCAAACGTAAAAACAAACAAATAGAAGGAGAGAGAAAGAACACAACTCTGAAGTGAATGAAAACTATAAATAAATGAAGAGTATACAGAGTGTCCAAAGCCATAGGAGCAGTGTTGGAGAGTGACGTCCACCAAGAACGGATCCCAAGTACTATAACAACCAGTCAAAGATGAGAGAGTACTACATAATGAACGGTAGCAAGCTGGTCACCAAAACACATCAAACGGAAGCTGAAATCTGGTAAACAAAGTAATGTACCACCAAAGAAGACTGAAAACTGATCACCTGAAGCAAAGAACTGTCAAGCAACAATAGGAGAGATGTTTGCTGATATAGGCGGCCTGCTAGACAACAAAAACGTAGGTATTGCAGCAGTCACCTAGTGGAAGAGACAGCAACAGCCAGTCGCCTAACACGATGCCTAAAACACCCACTAATCAGATGCTATGATGACACAACAGATGGAGATCTCCAAACAGCACAGCAATGGCTGAAAAATAAAGTGCCTAGGGCTGAATAGTGATGGGCTGCAATCTGTGATGGCTAGATAGCAGATGATAAGTGGCTACAAGGTTGAATTCCATGCACATACACTACATTTCATACGATACCATATGGTTTGCATACGTTCGATTTTTTTTTTTAACCATTTAAAATATCTATTGATGCTTTTCTTTTTAACTTTTGCCCTTTTTTTTTGCATGTTACACATTCAAACTTCTCTTCTTTCACACTCCTCCCCATTTCACACTCCTTCCTTTTCTCTTCCCCCTCACCTCAGCCCTTATCAAATGGGAAGCCTCCTCCCCCCATCTCACCACACAAATCAGCCTCCATCTTCATAAATCTGCCCCTCTTGAGCTCAACTTTCAAGCCACTATCTTCTTTGATCACCCTCTCTCTCTCCCTCTCCCTTCCCCTCTCCCTCTCCCTATCCCTTTCTCGCCTTCTCTTCCTCTCCTCTCCCTCTCCCTCTCCCTTTCCTCTCTCTCACTTTCAAGGTTCATTCATACATATTACACCCTCTCCTTTTTCCAAATCCCTCTTCCTCTCCCTCTCCTCCTTTATCCTCATCCTTCTCCTGTCAAGAAGAAAACTGGAGAGAGAGGAAGAGGAGAGAGAAGACTACAAAAGAGAGAAGAAGTGCAAAAGATGAGAGAAAGAGAGTGACGAGGAGAGAGAAATACTAGAATAGGAGAGAGAAAGACAGAAAGAAGCAAGAAGCCATTGAAGCTAAGAGCAAGGTAATGAGAAGGACACTAATATATTAATGTGTCAAAAGATTAGAAAAATTGCATATCCCCTTTTTTTATACCTATATCAGTGTGACATGGCATCACTATTATTTACACACTAAATCCTTATTCTTCCCAAATTCTTACAATACCATTGAAGCTTAGAGCAAGGTAATGAGGAGAAGGACAGTAATGTATTAATATGTCAAAAGATGAGAAAATTTACATGTCCCCTCCTTTTATAGCTATGTCAATGTGACATGGCATCACTATTATTTACACACTAAATTCTTATTCTTCCGAGCTTCTTACAATCCATCCCGTCCCAAGGGTTTTTGCCTTCAAAAACAAACTTACAAAGATTGGAAAAGGATAGACAAAACAAAGTACTACTCTATTTTCAACTTTACAAATGGAAAAATGAATGAAAGATAAGAGACATATGGACTAAAATGAAGGAATGGAAATAGGTCTCAGCTATATACATAATCAAGAATGCTTCAAAAGTACTTGGAGCCTTAAAGTCTTTAATTGATGAGCTCAAAATGAAGTAGACAGCTTGCTATATAAACAGACCCTGCTGAACCAAATCTTCAATAACTTCAAGAAGTATCCAAATGAAGCGTGCCACATGTCAAAACATAGCTCTTGAAGAGTACTTTGACCTTATATAGGTGGCATAATTCTGAAAATTAGGCAGAATAAAAATTGTTATAAAACAGTCTACTGTCAATCTACACTATAACTGGCTCCATAGTTAGTAAGCTTCAACCACCAATGTGTCCCTTAGGAAAGGAAACTCATCTAATATGGAATCAAGCCTCCAAGAAGCTTCCTCAAGTGGTAAATCTCTCCATTTGATTAAATATTCCATAATAGAACGAGATCGAAGCTTCTTCTCACACTATCCCATCATAGCCTCTGGAATGTGCTGAATAAGACCTTCATCAATAGGTGACAGTTCATCAATTGTATCAAAAGGATCTCCATAGAAAGGCTTGAGCTAACTAACATGGAATACATTATGAATCTTAGTAAAAGAGGGTAGCTCCAATCTATATGCCAAGTCTCCAATGCGCTTCAGGATCCGATAATGCCATAAAATCTATGAGCAAGCTTGTTATTGGATCCATCTTTTAAAGTAGAATACCGAGACTTAGGCACCTTTAACAAAAACAATTCTCCTTCTTGGAACTCTAAAGGTCGCCTCTTCTCATCTACATACATCTTCATTTGGTATTGGGCTTTCCTAATTAAGCAAGTTTTGGGGTTGTTTAAGTAAAGCTAATGCATTTTTAGCTCAACACTCCCTCTCAGGCCCAACAACGATGCCACAAGAAAGATCTTTTGCCCAAGGTATCCCACCCCAAAGCAGCTAGAGCATCGGACAAAGAGTGCGTGTCAGTTGCCCAATGGCCTACTAAGACTATAGAGACAATGGTTATCTTACCAAGGAAGCCCAAGTGATCACCCTAGAGAGGACAGGGCATCGGACAAAGGCAAATGGAATCAACTATGAAATTTTTTATTTTATTTTTTTGAATTTGATAGATGTAGCATTTAGTGGGGGTTCAAATCAATTTTCGTCCTATTGAGTATCCATGCCTCCAAACGGGAGAATGATAAGGATGGTCAAACCGAAGACCTTCACAAAACAAGCATACTATCCCTACCATTACTGAGTGTCAGTGAAGAAGAAAAATGGTTGTGGGTATAGCAAATATGTGAAGCAAGCAAGACAAGCAAAGCAAGCAAGCAAGCTAAGGAAAAACTGCCTTGGAGACTGCGATGGGCAATGCCACGAATATGTGGATCCAGAGTCTACCATTCCAAAAGACCGAAAAATAGTATGACAAAGCACAGACTAATAAAAGAACACGGTTAGGGTTAGGGTAACTGAGAAACAATGAACACAGAAAATAAATGAAGTGATATAACTATTGAATATACAATGCCCATGCAGCAAACACACTATACAGTGAATGAATGCTGAACCTCGAACTCCTGTATCTCAAGGATCACGACAGGGGTAATGTGCTGGAGAGTGTGTCGTACTCTGAACGAATCCTTAATCGCAACAAGGCAACCTCCGGATATCGAACACCAGCAAACGCAGCAATGAGAAACTGGATCTGATGCAAACAACAGTGAAAAGAGAAAAATACTAAAATCGCAGGCAAGACAGCCTACAAGAGAGAAAACTGCCAAACACAGGCTGAACAGCTTGGCGACAACTGGAGGAGAGAGAAAATTGAGAGAGAAAATTGCCAAACGCAAGCTGCAAATAACGTGGCACGCAGTACGGCAACACGTCTGTGCAGGAACAGTAGTCGCCTGGTTGGGATCAGCTCCAAACTGCAAGAAGAGGGCTGGAAATCATGCACCAACTAATGTAGACAGCAATTGACAGCTTCGGCTGAGATG
Source organism: Lygodium microphyllum (assembly GCF_053477565.2). Lineage (NCBI taxonomy): Eukaryota > Viridiplantae > Streptophyta > Polypodiopsida > Schizaeales > Lygodiaceae > Lygodium > Lygodium microphyllum. The sequence continues at coordinate 130,053,175 of NC_141140.1, read as the reverse complement.
TTATTCATAAACGGGGTGTGCACAACAAGTTGAAACACTTGAAATCTGCAAAAACGAGATTATGGACTGAATGGAGAGCAGCATACATATTTATAGAAAGTTTGGGCCCTCCCAAGTGGGTTTATGCTTATGGAACACAGAAACTCTCTAGGATCACGTTTCTTTTAAATAAACTAGGTTTCTTTATTAATTAAGCAAGTTTTGGGGCTATTTAAGTAAAGCTAATGCATTTTTAGCTCAACAAAACTTGCCCATACAAGCTGGTAAAAGGTTGAAGAAGAGGAAAAACAAGATCATTCTTGTTGTAGCAAATGTGGGAGAGCTGTGAGCAGTCATGGTTGGCCAACCTATTTTCAGCCATTCCAACCAGGCACGAGTGAGTTTTGAGGAGGTGATTGTAGATTCAAACCCTCCACAGCTGGGCAATTGTATCCAGGTATAAGGTGACAACTGATTTAAATGTCTCAGTTGTAGACGACAGCATTTAATGCTGTTGTGGCAAGGCAGCAACTGCATTTGACTGATTTTCAATCATTCTTCACGACAAAACTCTGAATTTTCTCTCTCTACAGCTCTCTCTCTCATCTCCCAACCATTTCACAACCTTACTCCCAAGATCTCAGCATTTGGACCCTTGGAGGCCGAATAATTGCAAATTTCTCTGCTGTAAACCCTAATTTACAATAGAAATTTGGGTTTAGCAGTAGCCTTAAGAAGCGTGCCAAAAATTGGAAGCTCCAAGACTTGGATTTTTCAAGGCTGAAGGTGAAATTCAGCTAAATTCAGGTGGAGAACTAGCCAACCATTGAATTTGGGGCATTTCCATCATCTATGAAGTGGTTGAAGGCCAATTAAGTGCCCGAATCAAGGGGCAAAACAGATTGAAGTCTTGCTGGTCACTTTGGACAACAAGGAGTTTGGATTGCAAAAGGGATCGAGAGAATCCCATTGTAAATCAACTTCTTCTTCAATAAAGCTAAAGAAATACCAAAAGGGTCATCAATTTTGGGACCAATCGAGTGTGCATTGTCCAAGATCAATAGTTAAATTTGTATTTTCAAATTTGCATTTATTGTTTGCTGCTGTAATTAAGTTGTAATCAAGGATTTACCACCCATCCATGGAAGGAAGGTTGGTTTCACCCTTCTTCACCACTGTAAGATGAATCTTAGAAAAGCCTAAGTCCAAATGAAGATGTATGAAGATAAGAAAAGGCAACCTTTAGAGTTCCAAGAAGGAGAATTGGTTTTGTTGAAAGTGCCCAAGTCTCAATATTCCACTTTGAAAGATGGATCCAAGCTTGCTCACAGATTTTATGGCCCCTAGCGGATCCTAAAGTGCATTGGAGACTAGGCATATAGATTGGAGCTACCCTCTTCCACTAAGATTCATAATGTATTCCATGTTAGTCAGCTCAAGCCTTTCTATGGTGATCCTGTTGATTCAGTTGATGAGCTACCATCTATTGGTGATGTGAAGGCCTTATTCAGTACATCCCAGAGGCTGTCATAGATCAACGTGAGAAGAAGCTTCAATCTTGTTCCATCATTGAATATTTGATCAAATGGAGAGGTTTACCACCTGAGAAAGCTTCTTGGAGGCATAATTTCATATTAGATGAGCTTCCTTTTCTAAGGGACACATTGATGGCCGAAGCTTATTGACTATGGAGTCAATTATGGTGCAAACAAGGACCTGACAGAGCAGACTGTTTTAGAATAGTTTTTATTTTGTCTAATTTTCAGAATTATGCCACCTACATAGGATCAAAGTACTCTTCAAGAGCTACGTTTTGACATGTGGCATGTTCCATTTGGATACTTCTACCAGAAGTTATGGCACATTTGGTTTAGCAAGGTCTATTTATACAACAAGCTGTCTACTTCATTTTGAGCTCATCAATTGAAAACTTTAAGGCTCCAAGTACTTTTGAAGCATTCTTGATCATGTATATAGCTGAGGCATACTTCCATTCGTTCATTTCAATCCATATGTCTCTTATCTTTCATTCATTTTTCCATTTGTAGAGTTGAAAATAGAGTAGTACTCGGTTCTATCCATCTTTTTCCAATCTTTGTAAATTTGTTTTTCAGGGAAAAAACCCTTGGGATGGGATGGATTGTAAGAAGCTGGGAAGAATAAGAATTTAGTGTGTAAATAATAGTGATGCCATGTCACACTGACATAGGTATAAAAGGAGGGGACATGTAATTTTTCTCATCTTTTGACACATTAATACATTACTACCCTTGTCCTCATTACCTTGCTCTCAGCTTCAATGACTTCTTGCTTCTTTTTGTCTCTCTCTCCTATTCTAGTCTTTCTCTCTCCTTATCACTCTCTCTCACTTCTGCATATCACTCTCTCTCACTTCTGCATTTCTTCTCTCTCCACAATGCCTAGGCCTCTTCATGATCTATCTTTAAGTTGCACATTTTATATGTGTAGACCAATTTTATATATAATTTTATACGTATTTTTTAATGAACATACAAAACAACGTATCTTATTCTTAAAAAATTTGTGTACATTCCATACTGTATATATTTGCATACTCAACGTATTGTAATAAACATACGAAACCACCCTGGGTGGCTAATGGCTGAAATCTACACGGTAGAGTGAGAAACCTACACAAAAGGATCAGGATTGAATGGGGGCAGCATATGTATTTATCTATTTATAGATGTGGATGGACCTTCCCAAATTAGGGTTTCACGAAAACTCTCTCAAACCGCACATTGTTTTTGCACTTTTCATCAAGTATGTTTTGGGGCTATTTAAGAGGCTAGTCAGTATATAATGCATTTTTTAGCTCAACACTCCTCAGGGTGATGAAGAAGGACCGGACAGCCTACCAAGTGAAGAAATCCATACTGATATGAAGCAGAAGTTGCAAAACGCGGCCTCATAAAATAGCAAGTGCAACTCGATCAAATGGCAATCCCCGAAAGGTGTTTATATGCACTATGCTGTTGTAAGCAAACTCAACCAAGGGCAAATACTGCTCCCACTATGTCTTGTGGTCTGAAACATAGCACCTCAAAAGATCTAACACTGTGGAATTTGCCTCCTTAGATTGACATCTATCTGCGGATGGAAGAATGATGAGAATTTCAACGTGATACCCATATTCTCCGACGATTCCTTCTAAAATAAACTAGTGAACCGAGCATCTCGATTACCAACGTTGACTCTAGCATACCATGATACTTAAAGATGTGCTACAAAAACAATCATACCATATGATCAACCTTTATTTTCTTCTTCGCTGGAATGAAATGGGCTTATTTTGCTAAACTTGGATATGATAGTCCATATCCCATCATTCCCTATAGGTATCCTAGGAAGCTAAAAAATAAAGTCCATTGCAATGCTCTGCCAAGGTCTATCTAGAATAGGCAAGGGCTGCAATAAACCTGATATCTTTTACCTATTATACTTTACCTTCTGACATACGATGCATGTCCTAACAAATTATTCTACATCATGCCTCAAAGCTCGCCAATAAAAGAAATGCTCCACTGCCTTGACCGTGGCATCAATACCTCTGTGTCCTGCATACAGAGAAAAAGACTTTCAATGATAACTCTCGATCTTAATTGCTTTGTGACACACAGTCGTCCATGCATAATCAGAAACCCATCTCTTAGCACAAAGTGTTCATGTCTCTAGCCATTGCAAAGCATAAACCATAGAAACATGAAACGGGGAACGGGAACGAGGAATGGGGACGGGGACGGGGACGGGAACGCCAAACCTAGGGATCGGGGACGTGGGAACAGGAACAGCATTTAAAAAATCAAAATTCATGAAAAAAAATTAATATTTCACTCATAATCCATGTGGACTCTAGAGTGTTAAAACTTAAAACCAAGGTATATAATCCACAAGGACAAATCATTTTAAGTTTTAACTTTAAGATATCATGCATTATTCTAAAACTACTTATTAGAAATTGAATTGCAACTTACAAGGCTCAAGAGGTAAGCTATTCAATTATAAATAATAAAATCCATAATACATATGCCAAAAATCATAAATGATAAAACAATGAACAATGAACTAAACTTTAAAGTCTAAGCTAAAAGAACATGCCTATGGTACCATTGCCAAAAAACTTAAAAGATTACAAATATGAAATTGAAGTCTATTCTTTAAAAGAACATGCACATTGCCCCAAAAAAGACTACAAATATAAAGTCTAATCTCTAGACTGAAGCAAAATGCGGCATGCCAAAATAGCCCAAAGGGCAACTACAAGACTGCAAGACTCAAGTACAAGTATAATATCGGCATGGCACAACTATCAACAGCCCAAGTGTCACACTGTCATCAATGATCATAATATCATATATAATGTAAATGTGTCATGTATCATGAGACTCGTGATAAGTAAGCTAAATCAAAGATCATGATCATGATCTGAGGCTGCTCTAGCCACTGCTGAAGTCATAGTGACAGGAAACGGCCGGAACGGCCCCCCGACACGTGGAATCGCCGTCCCCGGAATGTATCCGTCATGGACCACGTTTCCAAATGATGGAACGTTCCCTGTCCCGTTTCAGACAGGGAACGCAGCCCGCGCTGCGTTCCCTGTCTGAAACGGGACAGGGAACGCCACGTGGCAGGCGAAACTTACCTGCGCCCGGTCGCCTGCATTCTGCATCCGCCTGCGCTTCGCGTTCTACTCCCGCCCGATGCCCAGACTCCCGCCTGCATCCTGCTCCCGTGACCTGCTTGCATCCTGCCCCCAGCGGCTAGCGGCCCAGCCACCTTCATTCTCTTCCTTCTTCTTTTTTCTTCTCTTCCTTCTCTTCCCTCTCTTCCTTCTTCTTTTTTCTCTTCTTTCTCCTCCCACCTCCAACCTCTTCCTTCTCTTCCTTCTTCTTCTTTCTCTTCTTTCTCTTCTTTCTCTTTCTTCTCTTCCTTCTCTTCTTCCTTCTACCTTCTCTTCACTTCTCTCTTCTCTTCTTCCTTCTTCCTTGAACCTTCTTCCTTCTTCTCCTCTTCTCTTGAGTCTTCCTTCTAAGTTCTTTTCCAAGTTCCAAGTTCTCCTCTTTTCTTCTTCTTCTCCCTTCTCTCCCTTTCCCTTCTCTCTCGACTCTTGAGTGAGTCTTGACTCTTGAGCCTTCTCCTTCTCTCGAGCCTTCAATTTTCAGCCTTCAATTTTTCCTTCTCTCGACTCTTGAACCTTCAATTTTCAGCCTGAAATCATAAATGGCTTCATCTTCCCGCCCCGCTCGTCGGGTTGGTGGTCGAGGAAGAAGGTCTGATGATTGGTCATGATGGGAAGAAGAAAATGTTGACCGCCCTTTGAGTGGTGGAGGATCTCGACCATGGACTTGCAAGCTTTGCCCATACAAGCGAACTAGTGGAGCAAACAAGGTAATCCATTGAGCCGAGCATTTGTTTTTCAAATTTTTATTGATTTTAATTTTTCAAAGTTCCTTAAATATTAGAATATGGACTACCAATTGCCACTTGTTCCATTTTAATATTTATGCATAATCAGGTCCGAGCTCATCTCCTACATGAGCCAAATTCAAAGGTGCAGTTTTGTCTAAATGTGACCTTGGAGAAACAAAGGGAGCTTCGTGACCGTGTAGCAGGTCAACAAGCTTATCTTGCATCTAGACCACGACGTGTTGCAATTGACCCTGCAACTTTTGTGACACCATGCCCATCAGATGTATCTAGAGCAGGGTCAATATCAGGAAGTGCTACCTCCACACCTACTGCAGGCATTGCATCGGCCATGGCATCAACAACGCCACATGTTGCATGTAGACAAAGCACACTTGATGCTAGTTGGGATCCCAAGGAGAAGGAAGAGGTGGATACATCAGTGGCACGCTTTTTTTATCATGACCACATTCAATTTCGTGCAGCCAGGTCAGAGTATTTTAAATTGATGTGCAAGAAGATTGGTGAGTATGGCCCTTCGTATGTACCTCCGTCATCAGAGACCTTACGCATCACTTTGCTCGACAAGAAAAAGCGCCTTGTTGAGCAAGCAGCAATGACTAGAAAGAGCATGTGGGCTAAAAATGGAGTTTCCTTGATTGCTGATGGTTGGAGTAATACACGCAAGCGATCCATTCATGGTATGGTTGCTTATTCTCGTGGGGAAATGTATTTCATATCTTCACATGATGCATCGGGGATAGGAAAGTCAACAGATGTACTTGCAGCAGAGTGGGTTACAGGTGTTGAGCTTATTGGCCCAAAGCATGTTGTGGGATTTGTTGCAGATGGAGAGCCTGCAAATAGGGCAGCAGGTGCTATTATTCAGGGATATTATCCGCATATCACAGTTTCATTTTGTATGGCTCATTGCTTGAATAACCTACTAAAGGATATTGGTAACCTCTCATGGATTGCACCTGTCATAGAGCAAGGAGCTCAAATGGTTAGCTTTGTTTTGAATCACCAGTTTCTTCGCCATCACTTCTCTTTGCGGTCGAAGAAGACACTTTTAAAATACTCTGATACCAAATTTGCCTTTAACTTCTTGATGCTAGGCAGGTTAAGAGAATGCAGTGGTGCCTTGAGGCAGTTATTTCTTAGTGATGAGTTTACCTCATCAACATTGGCAGATACTCCTACAGGTATCTTATGCTTGGAGAAAGTAAATAACTCCACTTTTTGGGATGATGTAAAGCGGATAGATGCTATGGTATCACCCATTGTACATTTATTGAGGGTTATGGATGCTATGCAACCTTGCATTGGCAAGGTATATGAGGCTATGGACAGGCTGAATGAAAAGTTGCAGGAGTTGGCACCAAATGATGAGGCGTATGAGGAAATACACCATTTAGTTGTGACGAGGTGGAACTCCTATAGCTCACCCATGCATGCAGCTGCATTTGTTGTGGATCCTGAGTTCCAGGGCAAGGGTCAGGAGAATGACGCTGAGGTTATGGATGCATGGAGACTTATATTGTCTCGTTCCTGATCATGGCACTAGACGAAAGATCAGAGATCAACTTTCATGTTATAGGACCTTTCGGGGTTCTTTTGGTTGTGGGGATGCACAGGAGGATCGCTGTAAGATTGGGGCAGCTTTGTGGTGGGAGGACTATGGTTCGGATGGTCCTGAGTTGCAGCAACTAGCCATCCGTATTTTGAGTCAGTCAGTTAGCTCCTCTTGTTTGGAGCAATTGTGGAGTACCTATGCTTACATTGCTTCAAAGAAGAGGAACCGTCTTGGTGTGAAGAGGGCAAACGATCTAGTATTCGTTAGTGCTAATTTGAGGATGTTATGTAACAGTATGACAACAAAGCCTGATCCATTCACAGAGTGGGAGATGCAGCAAGAAGAGGAGACACATGCTGATATTGAGGGAGATGCAGCAATTCATGGTACACATGATGATGAGGCTGGCACTTCAGGAGTGGCTAGAGCAGACTCAGATCATGATCATGATCTTTGATTTAGCTTACTTATCACGAGTCTCATGATACATGAGTCATGACACATTTACATTATATATGATATTATGATCATTGATGACACTGTGACACTTGGGCTGTTGACAGTTGTGCCATGCCGATATTATATTTGTACTTGAGTCTTGCAGTCTTGCAGTTGCCCTTTGGGCTATTTTGGCATGCCGCATTTTGCTTCAGTCTAGAGATTAGACTTTATATTTGTAGTCTTTTTTGGGGCAATAAGCATGTTCTTTCAAAGATTAGACTTCAATTTCATATTTGTAATCTTTTAAGTTTTTTGGCAATGGTACCATAGGCATGTTCTTTTAGCTTAGACTTTAAAGTTTAGTTCATTGTTCATTGTTTTATCATTTATGATTTTTGGCATATGTATTATGGATTTTATTATTTATAATTGAATAGCTTACCTCTTGAGCCTTGTAAGTTGCAATTCAATTTCTAATGAGTAGTTTTAGAATAATGCATGATATCTTAAAGTTAAAACTTAAAATGATTTGTCCTTGTGGATTATATACCTTGGTTTTAAGTTTTAACACTCCAGAGTCCACATGGATTATAAGTGAAATATTAATTTTTTTTCATGAATTTTGAATTTTTAAATGCCGTTCCCGTTCTCACGTCCTCGTTCCCTAGCTTTGGCGTTCCCGTCCCCGTTCCCCGTTCCCGTTCCCCGTTTCATGTTTCTATGCCTGAAGTGCCAACCTCATCATCATGTGTACCATGAATTGCTGCATCTCCCTCAACATCAACATGTGTCTCCTCTTCTTGCTGCATCTCCCACTCTGTGAATGGATCAGGCTTTGTTGTCATACTGTTACATAACATCCTTAAATTAGCACTAACGAATACTAGATCGTTTGCCCTCTCCACACCAAGACGGTTCCTCTTCTTTGAAGCAATGTGGGCGTATGTACTCCACAATTGCTCCAAACAAGAGGAGCTAACTGACTGACTCAAAATACGGATGGCTAGTTGCTGCAACTCAGGACCATCCGAACCATAGTGCTCCCACCACAAAGCTGTCCCAATCTTACAGCGATCCTCCTGTCATCCCCACAACCAAAAGAACCCCGAAACGTCCTATAACATGAAAGCTGATCTCTGATCTTTCGTCTAGTGCCATGATCAGACACTAGACGAGACAATATAAGTCTCCATGCACCCATAACCTCAGTGTCATTCTCCTGACCCTTGCCCTGGAACTCAGGATCCACAACAAATGCAGCTGCATGCATGGGTGAGCTATAGGAGTTCCACCTCGTCACAACTAAATGGTGTATTTCCTTCAGCCTATCCATAGCCTCATATACCTTGCCAATGCAAGGTTGCATAGCATCCATAACCCTCAATAAATGTACAATGGGTGATACCATAGCATCTATCCGCTTTACATCATCCCAAAAAGTGGAGTTATTTGCTTTCTCCAAGCATAAGATACCTGTAGGAGTATCTGCCAATGTTGATGAGGTAAACTCATCACTAAGAAATAACTACCTCAAGGCACCACTGCATTCTCTTAACCAACCTAGCATCAAGAAGTTAAAGGCAAATCTGGCATCAGAGTATTTTAAAAGTGTCTTCTTCGACCGCAAAGAGAAGTGATGGCGAAGAAACTGGTGATTCAAAACAAAGCTAACCATTTGAGCTCCTTGCTCTATGACAGGTGCAATCCATGACAGGTTACTAATATCCTTTAGTAGATTGTTCAAGCAATGAGCCATACAATATGAAACTGTGATATGCGGATAATATCCCTGAATAATAGCACCTGCTGCCCTATTTGCAGGCTCTCCATCTGCAACAAATCCCACAACATGCTCTGGGCCAATAAGCTCAACACCTGTAACCCACTCTGCTGCAAGTACATCTGCTGACTTTCCTATCCCCGATGCATCATGTGAAGATATGAAATACATTTCCCCACGAGAATAAGCAACCATACCATGAATGGATCGCTTGCGTGTATTACTCCAACCATCAGCAATCAAGGAAACTCCATTTTTAGCCCACATGCTCTTTCTAGTCACTGCTGCTTGCTCAACAAGGCGCTTTTCCTTGTCGAGCAAAGTGATGCGTAAGGTCTCTGATGACGGAGGTACATACGAAGGGCCATACTCACCAATCTTCTTGCACATCAATTTAAAATACTCTGACCTGGCTGCACGAAATTGAATGTGGTCATGATAAAAAAAGCGTGCCACTGATGTATCCACCTCTTCCTTCTCCTTGGGATCCCAACTAGCATCAAGTGTGCTTTGTCTACGTGCAACGTGTAGCGTTACTGATGCCATGGCTGATGCAATGCCTGCAGTAGGTGTGGAGGTAGCACTTCCTGATACTGACCCTGCTCTAGATACATCTGATGGGGATGGTGTCACAAAAGTTGCAGGGTCAACTTCAACACGTCGTGGTCTAGATGCAAGATAAGCTTGTTGACCTGCTACACGGTCACGAAGCTCCCTTTGCTTCTCCAAGGTCACATTTGGACAAAACTGCACCTCTGAATTTGGCTCATGTAGGAGATGAGCTCGGACCTGATTATGCATAAATATTAAAATGGAACAAGTGGTAATTGGTAGTGCATATTCTAATATTTAAGTAACTTTGAAAAATTAAAATCAATAAAAATTTGAGATACAAATGCTCGGCTCAATGGATTACCTTGTTTGCTCCACTAGTTCGCTTATATGGGCAAAGCTTGCAAGTCCATGGTCGAGATCCTCCACTACTCAAAGGGCGGTCAGCATTTACTTCTTCCCACCATGACCAATCATCAGATCTTCTTCCTCGACCACCAACCCAACGAGCGGGGCGGGAAGATAAAGCCATTTATGATTTCAAGCTGAAAATTGAAGATTCAAGAGTCGAGAGAAGGAAAAATTAAAGGCTGAAAATTGAAGGCTCGAGAGAAGGGAGAAGGCTCAAGAGTCAAAACTCACTCAAGAGTCGAGAGAGAAGGGAAAGGGAGAGAAGGGAGAAGAAGAAGAAAAGAGGAGAACTTGGAACTTGGAAAAGAACTTAGAAGGAAGACTCAAGAGAAGAGGAGAAGAAGGAAGAGAAGGAAGAAGGTTCAAGGAAGAAGGAAGAAGAGAAGGGAGAAGTAAAGAGAAGGTAGAAGGAAGAAGAGAAGGAAGAGAAGAAAGAGAAAGAAGAGAAAGAAGAAGAAGGAAGAGGTTGGAGGTGGGAGGAGAAAGAAGAGAAAGAAGAAGAAGGAAGAGAGGGAAGAGAAGGAAGAGAAGAAAGAAGAAGAAGAAAGAGAAAGAGGGTGGCTGGGGGCAGGATGCAGGCGGGAGCAGGATGCAGGCGGGAGCAGAACGCAGGCCAGGAGTGGAGTTTGGGCGGGAGTAGAACGCGAACTGCGCGCAGGCGAGAGTAGGCGAACTGGGCGCAGGCGGAAGCAGAATGCGGGCGGCCGAGCGCAGGTAAGTTTTGCCACGTGGCGTTCCCTGTCTGAAACGGGACAGGGAACGTTCCATCATTTTGAAACGCGGTCCATGACGGATACATGCCGAGGACGGCGATTCCACGTGCCGGGGGGCCGTTCCGGCCGTTTCCTATCACTATGGCATAAACATTAGCAAAGTCTGAATCAGCAACGTATTGCTCTTTCATAGCATCCAACTTAGTGTGATAAACCAAGCTAGCGGCTGAAATTTGTGGCTTACGTGGCAGTGCATCAGCCATAACATTCTTTTTACCACCAATATATACAATCTGAAAATGAAACATATAGAGGAAATTTACCCATCTTATATGCTTCTCTGACAACTTTGTTTGCGCCAGAAAGTACCTCAAAGTTCGAGGGTATGTCTGCACTGTAAAATTAGCCTCCCAACAAATAGTGTTTCCACATAGACACTGTATGAATTATAGCCAAGAGCTCTTTCTCATGAACTTGCAAATGCTTTGTAGAAGAAGGATATTATTACCACATTGCAAGAAGGATGTTATTACCACATTGCATGAGAACAACCCCAATGTTATTCTCCACTGCTATCTATCTAAATGACACATCCTTCTTCTACAAAGCATGCAATGGAGATGCAATTTCAGAAAACTTGCATATATACTTCCTGTAGTAAGAACATAGACCCAAGAAGCTGCAAATCTCATACACACTTCTCAAAGGTGGCCATGATCGTATTGCCTCAACCTTTATAAAGTCCATGCGAATACCATTAGCAGATATAATATGCCCCAAAAAGTGGTATATACTGGTTTTACGTGTCAATGGCACTGAAGCTTCTAATCTAGGCGTCATTACAAGAGGTCAAAAGGGTAAAGCCGGTAACAAAGACAAGGTAAAACCTGTCGAGGGAAATCCTAAGCAATATGATAAGGGGATGCAAGTCCTTAACCTTGACATGGAAGGAGGACCTTTAAAAGTTGTTGATAGTAAAACTAATCCCAAGAAGAATAAGGAATTGCCAAAGAAGAAGGCAAGAGCCAAGAAAGAGGCACCAAAGCCTGTTCAAAGACTAAATGAGAGAATGGTCTGGTGGGAGAAGAGAGCTATTGCTAGCTATCATGAATTTGATTTAGCAAGCTTTCTTTGTGAGGCTAAGCCGGATGTAAATCTCCTACACTTGATTAAATTGTCTCCAACAATGCGCAAGAAATTTAAAAAGATTTTGGGCACTAATTTCATGCAAAAAGAATTTACTTTTCTTGTCATTGATAACTAACCTATACTCATGCAGTTCATTGAACACAATGTCCAAGTGTCGTCTATGCTCTGTCTCATTCATTGAATAGACAATCACGTCATCAAAGAAAGTGCCCACAAATCCTCTATATGGCTTGAAGATGCAATCCATCATCCGATTAAAAGTGGCAGGAGCATTCGTAAGTCCAAAAGGCATAACAAGAAATTCATACAACCCAAAGATATCCTAAAAGCTCTCTTGGGCACATCTTCCGATCTAATGCGTATCTGATGATACCCACTTTTCAAATCTATATGGCTGAACATGGCTGTCTCCCAGAATCTATCCATAACATCATTGATCCAAGGAACCAGAAAGTAATTTTTAATCGTGATCTTGTTCAAAGCACGATAATCAATGCACATACGCCATGAACCATCCTTTTTCTACACCAAAAGTACTAGAGAACAAAAAGGATATAAATTGGTGAATCTACCCTTTTTCTAACAGCTCATTCACCCAACTCATAATCTCTTTCTGTTGGGCTGCACGAACTCTGTAGGGTGGCTTATTAGGTGGGCTACTTCCAAGGATAAAATCTATACCATGATCTTTTGGCCTTTCAGGCAGTAGCTGCCCTTGAAGTGATGAGAGAAGCAATCAACATACATTTTCAGAAATGACATGTGATCCTTCTCTAACTTAGACATGTTCCCGACATTCTGACTATCATCTTTATCCTTAGTAAAAAACCAAGTACACTGAAAGATGATTTTTCATTACTTTAGAAATGGCAGCTACAGATACAACATGGACAGATTCACCTTTTATATCAAGTGTAAGTGTCTTTTACTTATGCTAAATAGTGATCTTTTTTGCACGAGAATCAATCACTATATGCATACGATAACACCATGGCATATCAAGCAATACATCACAACCCTCAAGTGAAGCAATGAAGAACTCTTCGCTGTCCGTATATCCCTATATATGCAACCAAAGCTTTGCAATGAGCGGTGTGAAGGGCTCTGCATGAACTTTATATGCCATTCCAACTCCCCCCATGGGTCCCATCTCATCCTCTCTAATGCCTAGACAAGCTGCCATGTTTACAGAGATATGTTAGAATTTGCCAATTCTATGGGCAGCGTCCAATGTAATTTATGTGGTGTGGACACTTATTAAAGTGTCAATGTAAGGTGTATACACCTAGTGTCTTAGAAACTTAAAGTAGTGACACTAGGCTCTAGAGTAAAATAAACCTAACTCTAGTTAGTTGGTGGAAGGCTAGTTAGGTCAACTCTTGACCTAAACATAAGTTGTACTTTCACTCTATCTTTCATTCTAGCAAGTACACTCTTCTCTTTTTGCTTCAGCTCACTCTCTTGCTATCATTGTCTCTCCTCTCTCTCTCCATAGCTGGCTGTCATTTTCCAACATTTGGTATCAGAGCAGCTCATACACGTGGATTCTATTCAGCCACCATCAGCCGGTGCCATCCCGCCCAAGGTTCTACTGCTGCCAGCTTGGTTCTCAGCTCAAGGAAGAGTTTTCAACTGCTGTGAGGTGCTGTTGAAGTGGAGGAGGAGCTGTAGCTGAGCCGTCTCTTGTCTACTCCAGATCTGTCCAGTTCAGCCATCAGCTCCAAATCTGTTCATTTGCTCCAGATCTGTCCAGCTCAATCATCTGCTCCAGATCCGCTGTTTTCAGCCTGCGTGCAGCCCTGCACACAATCCAACGCGCAGCCCAAGGAGCTACTGTTTTGGAAGAGCTGCTGCTGTTTTCAGCTCTGCCCGCCATTTTCTCAGCTCTACCTGCCATTTTCTCAGTCCTGCCCACCAATTTCTGCAAAACCTAAAAAGTGCAGAAACCCTAATTTTCAGATTTGGGCTTTTGCCCGACATGCACTCCAAGGCAAGCAACAAGCAGTACAACAACATTTAATTGCTGTTACAGTCAGATTGGGCAGAGAATTTTGGAAAAATTCAGTGAATTTTGGTAAGAATCAGCCTTAAGTTACTGTATTTTGTACTTTTGTGCGCACACATTTCGAGGCAGATGTGGTACAGCAGTATAGTGCTGTAATTTATTGGTTGAGTGCTGATTTGGGTAGCATTGTGCACGCTTTGGCATTTGAGTGACAGTTTGGTACTTGTTTCTTAATCTCGTGGGGGATTTTGGTACTCTGAGGAGTATACTCTATACTTTAGCATTGAAGTATTTGGCTGCAAATGTTTGTCTATCATTGACAGCATGGCACGTCAGGGGAATAATGATCAGAGCAACATCCTTGGTGTCCTCACTCAGAAGGACAAACTTGATGGCTCAAACTACCCACTATGGAGTTTTATGGTCCGTAACCTTGTGGCGAAGGACTTGTGAGACTATGTTACAGGTGATTTGCAGCGACCAAGAGGTCTTGCACCTTAGACACCTCAACGTAACGCTCGAGGACAAGTTGCCGGTGCTGCTGGTGGTGGTATTGGTGTTGCTATTGCTGCTGCCCCTCCTTTCCCTCCTACCGAGGATCAGAGGAAATGGGACTCAAAAGATGCACAAGCACTTTCTTTGATTGCCTTGTCAGTGAAAAGGGCAATTATTCCACACATTCGGTCTTGTAAGACCTCAAAATCAGCATGGAATGTACTTGAGCGTATGTTTGCAGCACGCAATGAGGCCAAGATATCCTATCTCCGCAGAGAGTTGGCCAATGTGACCATGGATGAAGGTGATAGCATGACAGAGCACCTTACTCGCAAACAGGATTTGCGTGAGTAGCTACTCAATGTTGATGAGGTCATTCAGGATGCTGAATTGGTAAACATCACACTGAACTCTCTTCCAGAGTCATATCTTGGTTTCCATACCTCTTTGATGTTGTCTTTGAGGGGGGGCAGCAACCCCTTACATTTGTGGAGTTGGAAGGCCTCTTGCTGCAAGAGGAACAAACTCGAAAGAATGTGGCATTGCGTTCAGGTGATGTGGCTATGCTTTCCAAGTTCAAAGGCAAAGGAAAAGTCAAGCAAAATGTAAAAAATCAGCAAAAGGGTGATGTTGGACAACCATTAAATAAGGTTGTCCAAGACACAAAAAATACTGAAAAGAAGGGAAAATGCCATTATTGCAAGAAGCCCGGTCACTATATCGATGAATGCAGAAAGAGATTGGCCAAAGAGAAGAAAAAGAACTCTGGTTTGGCTGTCCAAGAAACATTAGCCAGCAAATCTACTGATGACAATACTTCAGCCAACTTTCTGTAGGAGGACTATACATTTCTTACATGCAGTTATAATTCTTCAACGGCTGATTCAACATTTAATGCTGCTAAAACGCAGCAAACATGGTACTTTGACAGTGGAGCGTCAAAGCACATCACTTTCAAGAAGTGTTTGTTTATCTCTTTGTATTCAGTCCCTGCTAGGAAGCGTGTTACATGTGCGAACAGCAGCAGTTATGATGTATGTGGCATTGGGACAGTCACTATTAATGCTACAAATGGTTGTGATTTCATGCTTCTAGATGTCTTGTTTGTACCTGGCATTACAAAGAACTTGTTGTCTATCTCTACTTTTAATAATCATGGCTTTCAGGTCATCTTTGAGGATGACAAATGCATCGTTAGAGACAGAGAGATGGATTATGCACTTAGGCTGTTTGGCACCCTACATAAGGTCTATTTTTGTTGGATACGTATGACAAACAATCGCATGATGCTTTAGCAGTCACTACTCTTTCGCCCGCTATGCAAAATGCGGAGCTATGGCATGCCCGTTATGGACACGTGAGCTTTGGGAGTTTGATGACCCTTCAAAGGTGTCATATGGTAGATGCATTGCCTCCAGTAGAGACTCCACCTCCTCATGCATGTGAGGGATGTATTTTGGGCAAGATGCATAGGTTTGCCTTCAAAAAGGATGGTGCAGTGCGTGCTGTCCGAAAAATGTAGCTTATTCAGTCTGATGTTTGTGGTCCCATGAGGACACGTGCACTTAGAGGTCATCAGTACTTTGTTACATTTATTGATGACTACTCTTGGTATACATGGGTGTATGGGCTAAAGGCAAAATCTGATGTGTTCATGGATTTCAAACATCTTGTTGCAAAGCTTGAAGCTGAAATTGACTTAAAATTGCAAACACATAGAGAGCGGGAGTACATGTCTCGAGCTTTTGAGACATATTTGCTTGATCATGGCATTACACATCAAGCCACTATTAGAATGACTCCTCAGCAAAATGGTATTACTGAAGGGAAGAATCGGACTCTTATGGAGATGACTCGTTGTATGCTAAAAAGCAAAGGGCTACCTCATAAATTTTGGCTAGAAGGCCTTCAATGTGCAAATCATGTGTTGAATCGTGCATCCACTAAGGCGCTGAAGACGATCACACCATTCGAAGCTTGGCATGGCAACAAACCCAAAGTAGACTACTTTCGGGTGTTTGGTTGCATAGCCTATGCACATGTTCCGAAAATACTTCGTGGGAAGCTTGATGACAAGGCTGTAAAATGCATGTTTATCGGCTACAGTTCGGAGAGCAAGGGCTATTGCTTGTATGACCCACGCACGAAGAAAGTCTTTGTCACTAGGGATATATCCTATTTGCTGAAAATGCTGCATTTTCACATGATCGGTTTCAAATGCCAGCCACCCATGACATTGGTGATGTCTTTGAGGGTCTTTTGCCACTTACTTTGGAATCTATGCCTGCTGTAAATGGCAGGACAGACTTAATACAGCAAGCTGTTGCTGCACCATATGCTCCCAAACAGCAGGGTATTGGTGATGGTTTGCCACATGCAGTGGAAGAAGCAGTACAGCATGAAAGGCCTGCTGTAAATGCAGCCAAAACAGTCCCAAGATGGCTGTTACAGACTCTCCAAGAGAGTAAAATGGATGCTCCTATATCTCAACGCACTAGAAGGGCTGCCAGAAATGCAGCAAATGATACGCGGGGGAGGGGGGCGGAGCACAGGATGAGTTAGACTCTATTGCCACTAACTCTACATGGGATCTTGTGGATTTACCACCTGGCAAGAAGGCCATTGGCACAAAATGGGTTTTTAAACTCAAACGCAAGGCTGATGGTACAATTGACAGGTGCAAAGCACGGTTGGTAGCAAAAGGCTATGCACAGAATAAGGGCATAGATTATGAAGAAACTTTTGCTCCTACATCCCGTATGAGTATGATGAGATGTGTGATTGCTATGGCTGCAAATTATGGCTAGAAAGTACATCAGCTGGACATTAAGACAACATTCTTGAATGGGGATTTGCATGAGGATGTTTATGTGTCACAACCTCCAAGGTTTGTGGTTAAAGGGAAAGAGCACATGGTATGCAAGCTGCATAAAGCTCTTTATGGTCTCAAACACGCTCCTCATGCATGGTACTCCAAAATTGATGCTTATTTGGCTAGCAAGGGTTCAAAAATAGTCCAACTGCTCCCACTCTATACATTAAGAATGAAGAGGGGGGGGGGAACTTGCTGATTATCATCCTTTATGTAGATGGCATGTCCTTGGACCTACAGAAGGAAAAATTGCAGATTTTAAGGCTGAATTAAAACATGCATTTGCTATGTTAGATATGGGCTGCCTACACTATTATTTGGGGATTCAATTCACCCAAATCGGCATGGTATCATCGTATCACAGTCACAATATGTGGATAAGCTGTTACATAGGTTTAGTATGCAAGATTGCAAACCTATGTGCACTCCTATGGAGCCAAGCTTAAAGCCATCTATGCATGATGGTGAAGAGATGTCTGAGGTTGCAATTTACAACCTCTTGGCTGTCTTATTTATCTTTGCACCACACACCCTAACATTCAGTATGCAGTATCTCAAGTGAGTAGGTATATGCATAGCCCATGGACCATACATTGGCAAGCTGTTAAGCAGATCTTCAGATATTTGCAAGGCACTCAATCACATGCATTACTATTTCCTAGGGGGAAGACTTGCACTTATAGGCTTACAGTGATTCAAATTGGGCTAGTGATACAAACACTAGGCAGTCTACTAGTGGACACTGTTTCTTTCTAGGCCGTTCATGCATTTCATGGCTAAGCAAGAAACAGCCTACAGTGGCTACCTCGTCTTGTGAGGCTGAGTACAAGGCAGCCTTCACGGCAACAATGGAATGTGTATGGTTGCACAAATTGTTGGTTGATCTACATTTACTATTGGAGGGTCCTACACCCATTCTTTCTGATAGTCAGAGTGCTATTGCAGTAGCACGAAATCCTATGTTTCATGCTCGCACGAAACACAAAGGTGCATTACCATTATGTCAAAGAGAGATGCTATGTAGGAGAGATCAACTTGATGTATGTACCCACACAAAAAAATGTTGCAAACATTTTCACCAAGGCACTACCACACGAGAATTTTAAGGCTTTTTGAAAGTCCTTAAACTTGTACCCCTTTGGTGATTGATTATCCTTGTACTTCATCGCATTGGCACTGCAAGGGGATGTCAAAATTTGCCAATTTTATGGGCAGCACCCAATGTAATTTGTGTGGTGTGGACACTTATTAAAGTGTCAATGTAAGGTGTGTACACCTAGTGTCTTAAAAACTTATAGTAACACTAGGCTCAAGAGCAAAATAAACCTAGCTCTAGTTAGTTGGTGAAAGGTTGGTTAGGTCAACCCTTGACCTAAACGTAAGTTGTACTTTCACTCTATCTTTCATTCTAGCAAGTACACTCTTCTCTTTTTGCTTCAGCTCACTCTCTTGCTGTCATTGTCTCTCCTCTCTCTCTCCATAATTGGCTGTCATTTTCCAACAAGATGAAGTTGGCCTGTGCACCGTTATAAAAAAATATCAATGCATATTGATCCCTAATTTTGCCCCATGCTCTGCACAACTCAATAGCATCATCGTTGGGCTAACCACTAACAACATCGGGCACCAATCCCACTGATGTTTTGAGCTTCTTTCTTTTAAAATTTCCCAGATTTTCTAATTTTCCAGCTTGCTGCCTATTTGGACAGTCCCTTGCAATGCGACCCTCTTGTTCACAAATAAAGCATTTATTTGCAGCCATCAATTCCCTATGTTGTGCCAATGATTTCGAGCCCTTTCTTTGTTGTTTTGGCCTTTTTACAAGCTGATTTTCAGATTTGCCCCTTTTCTCAGCCTTAAACAACTTTTTATTCGGCTTCTCCCCACTCTCTAGGAAGCCTGAATCCTTCCCACGCAACAAAGCATTGGCTATAGCAACAGTCTCTATGAGTTGAGATATACTAGACACAATGGATTTAATACAAAAATCCCTAATTCCTTTGAGCAGCCCATAAACATATTTTTCCACTTGCTCATGAAAGGGTACGGGGCGATAAGAAGTAACAAGATGCAAGTAATCAAACTTCAATCTCTTGAATTTAAGTAGAAACACAATGCCATTCATTTTTTAGTCATGTGAAACAAAACCTTCTCTTGTTTTTTCTTTTGGTATACAAGATCTAAATCATGATAGGCTTGGGTATGTAAATGTCAATCAAGGAGACTCTCGAAGCAAATGTGCATCCATAGGTATATCTGACACTTCTATTTATTTGAGCATGGGATTGGTAGTAACTATTCTCAAACCCTTCCCATCCCTCTCTTGTCTAGTCAAAACATAGATTCTACCTTTTCTTTTTCTACACTACATGTTAGCTAAGCATATGTAAATACCACTCTACACCTTGGTACATCAATAGCAAGAATGCTTCCCTTTAACATTGTGCTTTACACACACACACACAAGTGAGCACATCTATCTATCTTGAGACAGCTATGTCGGGTATCTCATCACTCCTCTTGAACATTCACTTCCCCACCCATTGACCTCTCACGCGTAGGGATATTTATTCTCTACTTATAGTGCACTATCACACACTCCATGGGTCATTTCCACAGTGGGATTTCCCTCCTTTGCCTATAATATCCCTATCTTCTCTCATTGGGCTACTTATGCAACTACCATGCCTATGGCAAGCCAATCTATACCCCACTTTTGGATCCACTGTTCACACATCACACATGCATAGCAGACACTCTAGGGTTCATTCCGAAGTGTACTCCACTAACCCACCCAACTCACCTTACCCATATTATTCCTCCCTCAGCACTACCACTCCTACTGCTACGACCAAAGATTGCCTTTACAAACAAGACTCGTTTCAACGGGTCAAATTTCACCACTTGGTCTAACCTAATGCAACAAGTGCTAGAGTCTCAGAGTCTTTGGGATCTAGTAGTGATTGGCCCACCCTAACCATATCCGTCAATGAAGAGCTCACAATGCTACAGCAAATGCTATGAGAGATCGATTCATCTCAAACTCGATTATGAGCTGCATGAGTTTTCTATTAAGGAAGGGGGTGAGGTCTAAACGTCAAGTTGGTTGAATGTAGGTGATTACTTAGCTAAGTTCGCTACTATTGTGGCTCATCAAAGTCAAATGACAATCAAATTACATTCTTCTAAAACAAGCTGCCTTCTAAATACTTCCATGTTATGCAATACATCATTTCGTTGCCCCAATTATTGGCCTTCTATGAGTTCCAATGTCAATTCTTCAATACACAATGCTGCATGACCAAGTCCACAAGAAACCCTCTTTCCATTTTCATAATCAAAGGGGGACTCTAGTAACCACTTCTACAAAAGGAAACACTGCAAGTAGCAAGGACTCTCAAGCAAGGAAGGTAACTCAAAATAAGTCACTTTTTACATCCATTCCGAGGTCACCTCTTGCACCCCACCTAGGATCATTTCCCTACCTTGCCATGAGTCTCATTGGCAAAGACCTACCAATGGGGGTAGTCAACAGTGGCCACATCCTTAGGCTCGCATCTCTCTAGGTTCCTTAGGGTACTCTAGGCTAGTCTAGCATTACTTAGCACTCTTAGTTCCTTAGACTAATGAGTCGGGCCCATAGGCTAATCTACCCTTAGGCTACTTGACCTTTAGGATTTCCTTCATTTGTCTTCCACTACACTTACACATTCCCATATTCATTACTATGTAACTACTTCATTTCAAGAATTTAGACAAGGACTTGTAGATGATCAACATCCTATTCTAGAGAAAGGAAACTAGGAGGAGAGACACCCCACAAGAGAATGAGGGCCACTCAAGCCTCTATTGCAACAGTGCACAAAGAGGAGAAAAGGTCCTAAGCATTGTTGTTTATCATAATTCATAAATGTTGCATGACACCACCCAATCACTCAAGACGAGGGGGTGAGAGACACCTGAATGCCAGCTAGGCATTTAAACTATTGGCAAGAGCAATTGACAATTTACTTTCATGAAATATTGAAACAATTTTCTTTTTTGATTCGGTGAGGAGGATGGACGAAGTTATGACTCAAGCACTAGAGAAAATGGCTCAAGCACTAGAGAAGAGGGCACAAGCAATGACGGATTTATTACACCTTTTTACTAGGGTCCATATTCAGGCACATGCATATGTGAGTTCTTTGATAAACAAGTGAGCTTATATGTATGTCAAATGTAGTTTTATTCCCTAATGCATAAACTGTCACACGCATGATAAGAACCATAAGGCCAGCCTTCCTAGGAAGCTACAGGATGTCAGTTACAAATGCCACAGTTCCACTGGGTATTTCAGTCTTAGTCTCGCTGTGTTGTAGTAGCCATTCCACTGTTATAGTCTTTTGTTTTTGAGACCTCCAGGTACTAATGGTACGGCAATATAATGTCTCAGTTTGTATTGACTGTTGGGTTGCCTGAGATAAATAAATCCCTTGTTTATTGAACGTATCACCACAAATATATCAGAGCCGTTTCAAACTGCTCAATATGGCAGAATCAATGCCCTAGAAAAACTAAGAATAGTCTCATAGCGTAAACAAACAGTCACAAATGTGCTTGAATTTCATATAGAGATAGCGGAGAACGTTTGCCTTAGAATCCTAAGCTTGAGAGCGTTAACAAAAACACACAGAGAGCCAGAGAGAGAAAGATTTACCCGGCGCTTGAGGTGCTTATCGGGAATGCCTGAGACTTCGCCTATCTCACCAGGTTTGACAGACGCAGTCTCCGTGAATGATCTACTGCATTGATAGGAGAAGGCGCCCGATCTACCGTACCTGTACGCGCGCGTTATGGATCCTAACAGCTTCTCCATTCTCTCTCTCTCCCTCTCTCTCTCTCTCTTCTCTCCGTCTCCGTCTCGGAGACTTATTTTCTCTCTCCCTCTCTCTCTTTCGGGAGTGTTTGGGCGATCGGCCCCCAAAACAGCGACAAGTTAAGGAGTTTCCGTATTCATCCGGACATGCATATTTGAAAGCGTACGAACAGGCCAAAACAGGCTCCTTACTATTCAGACATGTCCGGACAGAAATAACTAACAGTTCTGACAAATGACCGTTTGTCAAACTATGATTGGCTTCAGCATGCTGGGTGCCATTCTCTCTTGAGGTGTCCACTCCAAACATGCCAGTTAACCTGCAAAACAAGTGGCTAAATTTTCACCCAATATCCTGTTACCAAGTGGGCTTTCAACCCCATCACACTTCTCTGTCTGGATGAATGTGGAACGGACCTTAACTTCATGTTGCCAGGGTCTTGATTTGTTGTGTGAAGTCTAGTTCTCCAACTTCTTGGGTGTTTGCTATGTCTATCATCAATTCAGTCATTTTGCCAAAGCCTATCCTCAAAAATCCTTTATAGAGGAAGAATGCTTCTTGCTTCTTTCTAGGAAAGAAGGCTTGGGCTAATTGTTGTATTACAATTCTTCTCCTACTTCTTCCTAGAAAACATGCATGCAAGAGATCACTCGTTACTGTAAAAGATATGGAAATTTTCAAGCTCGGTTGGGGAGATACCAACTTAATCCGGTTGAGCAATGTCAAAGTTGTGTTCTTACTATTTTGCTTCACTGACCTAGTGCTTCTATATTACTTCATCTCTTGAGAAGCATTGGTTTTGCTAGGGATAGGGAACATCATCGAATTGCAAGCCTCAAGGTACAATTGAGGTCGATGGCCCTCTTGATGCAAGAGGCCTCTACCTCGACTTATTGAATGCATTGAAGAGGATAGGGAACATCATCTAATTGCAAGCCTCAAGGTACAATTGAGGTTGATGGCCCTCTTGACGTAAGAGGTCCCTACCTCAACTTATCTAAATGCATTGAAGAGGAAACAGAAGAAGGAAATTCTTGGCATGTTCAATGATAAAGATGGTAAGAAATACTTTGATGATGCTAGCATTTCTGAAGTGTTTAGAAAACCTCTGTCATCTATAGTTAGTACCCCTTTTTTGAAGTGTTTAAGCCATATGGACAAGTTTGCTTATCATAATGTTGCCCTCTCTTTGTCACATTCCTTCATTGCAAAGGAGCTCCTCTTTGTTATGATATCCATGAGAAGAGTGTGTACCCTTAGGCTAGATGGATTTCTCATAGAATTCTTTCTAGAAATCAAGGATGTGTATCCTAAGGATCTCTACAATATGCTCAATCAATTTCCTCCTCTAGCTCTATGATAGAGCTTGTCGATCAAAATGTGTGTTCTAAGGATCTATGCAATATGGACAAGTTTGCTGACCACAATGTTGCCCTCTCTTTGTCTCATTCCTTCATTGCAAAGGAGCTCCTCTTTGTTATGATATCCATGAGAAGATTGTGTGCCTTGGGCCATATGGATTTCTCACGGGATTCTTTCTAGAAATCAAGGATGTGTGTTCTAAGGATCTCTGCAACATGCTCAATCAATTTCACTCCTCTGGCTCTATGACAAAGCTTGTCAATCAAGATGTTATTATATTGATTCCCAAGCCTAATGAACATAGAAAATTGGGGCCTTGGTGTCCTTTGACTATGCTTAAGGTCCCTTATAAGGTTATGGTAGAGGCTTTAGGCTTTAGTCCTTCTAATCAAGCATATCTTGAGTGAGCACTTGCATAGCAAGCAATACAACTTTTTTCATGATAGGCATATTAATGATGCTATTCTCGATCTCATATTTGGCATTGATTATACATAGGCAGAAGGAGGATTATAATTGCTTAACATGGACTTGGAGAAGGCCTATGATGGGATCTCTTGGAAGTTCATAATTGTTGTCCTCCTGAAGGCTAGCTTTGGTAAACAATTCTATGGGATGATTTGGGCACTATTCTCTAATGCATATGTTATTGTGTCTATTAATGGATATGCATCTAGTAACTTCAGTTTACAACGTAACATTCATCAAGGGTGTCATATTGCCCCTCTTCTTTTTGTTGCTACAGGGCGATCTATTAATGATATGCACAACAATCGTAACTACCTCGGCCCAAAAGTGCTGGGGTAGGCCTGTATGGCTAAGCATACTATGAACCCTCTCTTGGATGGTCCTATTCATCCACTCAACCCTACCATTCTGGGGAGGGGTGTAGGGGGCGATCAACTGACGCTTAATATCCCTTTCATCACATAATTGCTCAAAAGCATGTGAGACATACTCACCCCCATTATCTATCTTTAGGCATTTCAGCCTATGTCCAGACTGGTTTTCTGCCAAAAGCAAGCCATCTTTGAAAAACTACCAATACATTAGACTTCTACTTTTTGCGACAAGCCCATACTTTATGTGAAAAATCATCTATGAAAGTAACAAAATACTTCGCACCACCCTTAGACTAACATGGCATGGGTCCACAGACATCAAAATGAACCAAAGCTAAGGGCTCACTCATGCATGACATATCAGACTTATTATGCATAGACCTAGTTTGCCTGCCATAAAGACAATGATTACAAGAATCAAAATGAGAATAGTCAAGGGGCGATAAGTATTATAAACCAAAAAGCATTTTCATTCCCTTAACGGGCATGTGCCCCAAACGGGCATGCCAAAGAGATACATGAGGTAAAGACCCCACAGACAAAGCATGATCGACTATAGATCTAGAAACCACTAAAGGGTAGAGGCTGCCAGCTTTGGCACCTTTCGCAAGCACAAGCCTACCACGAGTAATCTTCCATGCTGAGTCTCCAAAAGATACATGATATCTAGCGTCATCAAGCTATCCAACGGACATGAGACTGCGCGTCAATGTAGGTACATGACGTACATTGTACATAACAAAACTGCTACCAAAAGGAAATTGCAGCCTAACATCACCAATGGTGACAATCTCAAGAGACTTGTCATCGCCCAAGCGCACAGAACCTGAAACAGAACGGTATGAATGGAACCACTCTCGGCAAGGTGTCACATGAAAGGACGCACCCAAGTCTAAGAGCCAAAACTATGCATACATAGAGTGTATCTCTACCATCTGTGTGAAGCACTAGATAAAGCTGCTGCAAGGACATAATCCCCATCACTATCCTCATGCTGTATAACATTGATCTCTTCAATTTTAACACTTGACTTAGCAGGTACTATGCTGCGATCAAAAGACATTTCCTACACTTTCTCTTTTCCCTTGTCTTTGCACAATTCATGACACTATGGCCTTTCTTCCCACAATGATGACAAGTCAGATTTGCATTTCTCCCACAAGACTTACTGTGCAACTTGCCACGTGACTTGGACTGAGATTTCTGCAAATCCCGTCCACAGCCATTACCACGATTATTCTTTGCATTTCCATCATGTCAGCCTCTAACTGTCAAAGCATGAGTCACATGAGAGGCATCCAAATTCTTACGATTTATCTCTTCCTGCTAAAGAGAGCTCTCAACATCAGGTAGCCTCAGAGTAGTGGCAGAAGCACATAAGGTAGTGTGGAATACATCCCAAGACTCATTGAGTTCCAAACAAAAACGACGGAGTGATATCTTCTTTGAAATTAATACCTGCAAAACCAAGTTCTTAAGAATAGCATGAAATTGGCTCAGATGAGTTGATATGGTCACATTCTCTTTCATGCGGAGATCCATAAGCTATTTCAGCCAATACATTTGACTTGCAGGACTTTGCTTGTCATGGAGGTTCTTGATCTTATCCCAAAGCTGCCAAGCACTCTGTGCTTCCCCAACCACATTGTAATACACTTGTTTAGTGAGAGAAGATGAGGGTGGACTTGCATAACTCATCAAGCTCCATCCATTCGTCATTAGTCATAGTTTCACGTTGCTCTCCACTCAGCCTTAGTGGCTTTATCTGTGATTTTTGTACCAATACCTGCCAAACTTGGCTCTTCCAATAGGCATAATTCATACTATCAAGCTTAGTGATGTTGAAGATAGCACTGTCAGTGGAAGAATATGCCATACTGCTAGCTGAAATAGTGCAAATAGTTCAAAACTGCTAGCTGTAAACTGTAGAAAATGACAAAAAAACCACAAAAACAAGGCAAAATAGTGAGAAACGAGTATTTAATGATGTTGCCCACCAAGTACCATCAAAATTACATCAAATCAAGATGATTCATCATGAAAAATACATCACAATCTGGAGATATATGCTTGCTGTAATAATTTGTAGCAGTGTACAATGAGAGCTGACAGTAGACAAAAAACAAAATTCCAAGTCAACCACCGATTGTCAATGCAAAATTAGCAATCAAGCAGGCATCAACAAGCATGTAACAGTCAAACTGACATGAGCCAACACCCAAGCATGTCAGACAAAGTCCGTTAGTAAAGTCGGTACACCCCCCAATCAACAGGGTAAGATGTACATA
This sequence comes from Lygodium microphyllum, assembly GCF_053477565.2. Taxonomy (NCBI): domain Eukaryota; kingdom Viridiplantae; phylum Streptophyta; class Polypodiopsida; order Schizaeales; family Lygodiaceae; genus Lygodium; species Lygodium microphyllum. The sequence continues at coordinate 130,026,424 of NC_141140.1, read as the reverse complement.
CCACTGCCAAGACGTGACACATGTCGATGTTTGCTCAATGAAAACAAAGTCGAATCAGCCCAAGTACATCTACACGGACCAAGGTATATCAACCATACATCATCCACGAGGAGGTCCCGGTCTCAAAGATCCAAAAGCTCAATATGCATAACTCGCACTGCTCAATGTCTGATAAGCGTACAAAGACTCTCCCACCAGCACAAAAGCCATAAGTGTCAAGCAAATAAGCTCAAACAAAGCATGTAAGAGCACCAGTGATGGAGTATCCAAGACCATACATCAGTAAGACATCCAGAGCATAATTCTGTGGTTAGCCCTCCTTGAGGAAAGGCCAATATTCTTCAAGACATTACCTCCAAATTGGGCCTAGGTAATCCTATGTCCTTGTAGGTTGTCTCTTACATTGAACACATGCTTGTAAATGAAGAATTTGGTAAATTTTGTTGATATCTATCCATTGCTAAGGGTGCCCTAGTATACTTTCAGGTGAAGCAACTATCATTCATCCACATGTTTTGTCTTTAACATGATGAAGGGACAACCTTGTCTTGTGTTTATACCCCACATTGAAGATTATTAACCAATCACTGTCTCAATTGGAGGTAGGCTTTGGTGGACCTATCCCTTTAGGCTTATACCCCACATTGAAGATTATTAACCAATCATTGTCTCAATTGGAGGTAGGCTTTGGTGGACCTTTCCCTTTAGGCTTAAACCATACTCAACATCATGTGGTTCCTCTAGAGAGAGGCAAAACCTCATAAAACAAGGTTACTCATGATCTTGCTTTGTAGGGCTAGAGGATTCTATAGATTTTTAGTGCTCCCACGTAACTTGCCTATTGTGTCAATGATAATATACTATCTCAAAGGTAGTTTAAGAGTCTACCCACAAGATGTTACTGTAAAATAACAACAACATATGCAAGTATTAAAAGAAATCAATAACATAAAAAAATAAAAGCTTAATGAACTAGATCTTGGATACTTAACTCAAAATTTCATGATACTTTTCCTCCTAATCCAAAGCGTGATAAACCATGCTATGCCATTTGGATTTGTCACACCTCTTTGTGTTGTCGACTACAAATCTTTTATGTCGTATGCTTCTTTCTATCTTTTCACTCCCCCCTATGTAACATACTTGTTTGGTGGAACAAGAATAAAAATTTCCATGCAAACTCCCCCTTAGGCATATAGGGACATGCATTTACTTGCACACACATGAACATGTGTGCAGCTTGAAAATTAGAACTCTTACTACATGTGATTATACTCTAGAATAGTTTAATTATCAATTTGCTTTTTAAAAAAAGAAGAGTGAGAGTTAACAATATACTATTCTAATTTTTTTTACCTTAATTAATTTATTCTCCTTGATTTATTATAATTTAATCTTAAATAAACTCAATTTATATTAACTTTTCTTAGGTTATTCAAATTTTATTAATGTATTATTAAAATTTCTTAGTTTAATATTAATATTTATGATTTTAAAGCTTTATTTCAATACTTATTAAAATTTCTTAGTTACCTAAATTTAATAAAATAGAATGGTAAAAAAATTATTCTTAGGTAAAAGAATTTTAGAAAAAGGAAACAAAAAGAGAAGGGAAAAAAGGGGGGGGGGGGGGGGAATATGAAAAAGAGGAGTGCTCACATTACACGAGCCCCCAATGCTAGCACCCCCTAACCACGTATCAGTAGCCACTATCACTGAGATGGATAGTGAGGATGAGGAAGCAAGAGCACTAGCTTACCTAAGAATGACGACAGTCACTGCCAAGCACACATGCACCATCAACGCATTGATAGATAAGGGAGCTGATTTTAATATCTTAACCCATGACCATTGGACCCAAATTAGCAAACCGTAGTTGCAACCCACTAAGGCTAAGCTCACCCCTTATGGAGGCCAACCCTACACATTTTTGGGAAAGTGCAAGGTTGCGATTTCTATCGAGTCTAAAAGCATGCCGATAATATTCTATATGTTGCCCAACACTAAGAACGTAGGCACAGAATCACTGTTAGGACGAACCTTCAAGAAGCAAGCTTGCGTTGTATTGCTAACTACGAGACACAACATATCCACCTAACCATAGGTGACGTCCGAATAGTTACGGCAGCATGACTCCTTCCAAGTCTACAAAGCCATCAGTAGAGAATCCCACTATCAAGTCTAAGGAGGGGGGTCGTGACTCATCACCACCCACCAAACCTCCAAGCCGACAACCCATTGAACCCAACACTGATGCCAAGAAACCCCCGACTTTCATGTCACTCACTAAAAGCTATGACCGCTTAGACTTGGAACTCTTGGAACCTTTGGCAAACCTTTGGCAACCGAAATCCAGACACTTCCTTGTTCTTGGGAAGAATTGAATTTCGTGTTTGTCAAAGCTTCAGAAGCATTTGTGGAGCTAATTACCACCGAGGTCTCTCGCGAATAAGCACAGTGACAATGCCTCACCACTACATATGACAAGCGCGCAGCTTGTGCCAATGATCAAGAAATAGAAGACTTGAAACAACTCGCAGCCAACAACTTCCCTTTCTTGAAAAAATGGTACGCTCTATGACTGCAATGGGAGCTAGAGGGATGCCAAATAATGAC